>NC_090699.1:48747780-49402780 GCF_040954835.1 Lepisosteus oculatus
AAATCCTCATGCTCACCTATAAGGCTCTGCACGGCTTGGCACCTCAGTACCTGTCTGAACTATTATCGCCCTACTCCCCACCTAACAACTTTTGATCTTCTAATTCTGGTCTCCTTACTGTCCCCCAAGCCCGTCTTCATTCTATGGGTGACAGGGCCTTCTCCTGTTATGCCCCCAAGCTCTGGAACTCCCTCCTCAAGGATATCAAAGAGCTACCTTCTCTAAACTCCTTCAAATCCAGACTCAAAACCTTCTGCTTTAGAAGAGCCCTTTCTTAACTGGTTCCATTCTTTACCCCTCTGCTTCTACTATACTTAGTACCACCATCCATGTGTATCCATGTGTATCCTCTGTGTATTGTAATTGTGTATTGTAGTTCTTTTTATTTATTGTTGTTGTCATTCTGTAGAGTGCTTTGAGAAGCCACCTTTAAAGGCGCTATATAATATAAAAGTATTATTATTACAGTATATTATAGAATGTCTAATGACTGTCATAATAATAAATGATAATGCATCAACAAACACACAACTATGAAAAGGGGAAAACCAGAACTAAGCAATGACAGACTTTCAGTATTACCTTAATATGTCTAATAGTTATGAAAAAATAAGTAATAATAAGGATGAACCATATAAATGTAAACATAATTATTGGAGATAGCAAAGATTTAGGAGAGGCGAATCATACAGTACCTAACTGATGTACTAGATTTCTTTGAGTAATTAACTAGAAGGCTTTCAGAAGACGTTTTGACAGTGCTGCAAGAAAGGCTGATCCTCAGACCTAAAGCTGTTGGAAGTAGCATATGGGGGAAAAAGTGCTTTTAAAAAGCAGAACTAGGTTCTAGAACCACTACTGTTCCTAAGCTTTCAATGATTTTGAATAGTGAGGTTCACTTTAGGTTCTCAAGTGCTGAAGGCCACCTTAATATGTAACATATAGTCGTTAATGAGTAAAGACCAGGAAACAGTGATAATAGAGACCATTTAAGGGAACAGCTGATTCAAATAGTAAAAGTCCAGGGTAGATTGAAAAGCAGAAGAAATCGAGGCCTTCCAGTACCAGGAATGCCTATCAGTGATCAAGATCTTTTCGTTCTAGACCGTCTACCTGTCAGTTAACAACTGATTAAGGCCTGGAAACCTCCCACTTAATTCAGACATGTCATACGTCAGCGAAGTTGGGGACTGAGACAGAATGAGAACCAGAAACCATTGAGCCACCAGGGGAGTTGTCTAACCCTAATCTTGATAATGATCTGACTCTGATATAATGAATGAAACTTGGATTTGTTTAATTAACATTATACAGTTTTTCTGAACAATGTATCTATACGACAATAAAATAGAAAATTAGGGCAGTGCCATTCTAGACAATGTAATTGTTTATACTGTATACTTTTGTGCACAAGTGGTTATCATTTAAACCACAGTAAAGATTAAGCAAAATCTTTGATTCATACTGCTGTTTTTCTTATACGGCTATGTGTAGGATAAATTTAAAAATGTAAATGTCATTTTGACCTTTGTTACACTGCATATTCCATATTTTGCATTTATAATGTCAGACACAATAATTTTAACTTTGTGTTCAAGATTAAGAATCAATACATTTTAGGCTTTGGAAATTTCCATAAAAATCAAATGCCCTGACAGTAACTCTAGCAGAACAGAAATAAGCAGCTACTGTACAGTCTTGATTTATTTACTGGTGCACATTCATGCTTGGAGCTATACTAAGTTCCAGAACATCTTTCACTTTGAGATAAGCTTCTACTAAGTTATGGTTTCTAAATGTCTAATGAATGTAGACGTCAGCTGCTGGCTTCTCTGGTACTATTATCAGATTCATCTGTGATAAGATAACATCAATTTTTCTCCCAGTTAATGTAAAAAGAAAAGTTAAATGTCTGTAAAATAAATGCAAGCTATTAATTAAAATGACAAAATAGGATCTCAGACTTTTCTGATTCTTAATGTGCTACATGAGCCATTGTTTCTGCATGGAAGAATTATCATATGATAATATAAGTACAGTATGTCATGCATCAGTAGTTTGATTTTGATTATACAAGCACATATTGTAGAGATAATATTTGCATATACAGTATAGATTTATACCCCTGTAATATTTGTAAGATATTACAAAATCTGCATTCAGTACATGAAAAAATTGTATTCTGTGTTAAATGGTACCTTTTATTGTGTTTCAGTAGTGCACATACACCACAGGCAATACTTATTTTAAGCACTGGTAAACACAGGCTAGTATTGGATTGCAATTATACTGTAGGTGTACACAGCAATCACAGGGACTGCAGGTTTAACTGCTAAACCAGCAAATGGGTGCTGATTTCCTGTATAATCACTAATTTACATTTATAGAAATATAATATAGAGAAATGTGAGTATTGGTTGTTTTTGTATTCACACTAGTAGCTATATGAAGTAAAGTCTTAACTATTGTTCATTATTAATTCCAATACGGTACATATGAATATGTTGATTTCCTTAAAGCAACTATTTTTATTTTTTTTATTTTTAGGCCTTCATGTGAATATATATTAACTTTTGATACAATGAACACCATATTATTTGTGACATAAACTTATTTATTATTGTTCAGCATGAACTACATTTCACATGAGATCCATGATGTGATCATTTGTTCTGTAGTAGAAAGTGAAGCCCTGGAGACTGTTTGTCTTATCATCTACTAGTTCTACTGTTTCTGCTCTATCTATGTTTTTCTATGTCCTTGGAATCATAACCTCTTTCCTAAATGAGGCATGAGTTTGAATTGTATTGTCTCGTTTTGTCCTTATAGAGCTTCTTGTGAAAAGTCTTATAGACTGAATGAAAGTGAAGTGCATTGGAGTGCAGAGAGGTCTCCAAGAGGTGTAAGAGTTCCCCCAACAACTGATAGAACTTAAAATGAATGACTGAGCATTGTACATACAGTGCTAACAATGCCTGATCACAGATACCTTCAAAAAGCCTCATGATGTGTTGTTTTGTCTTTGTTATGTCACAGTGTGTGTTCTGTGTGTGTTTTTTCTGTTTTGTCCACACTGATGACCCTTGATTGTTCTCCCTTCCCCATTGGCCCACCATTACACCACACTTTCAGTATGACATCATCATCAATTAGCTCTCAGCCAATCAGAACACATCTTATTCAGCATATAACATGGAGGTTTTCAGCAAGGAGAGGCCTTTTGTTCGACTTTGGTCCTGTTTGGTTTTGGTTATCGCGTCGCTTCTGGTTATTGCTTCGGCTTCGTTTGTTGGTTTGTTTTGCTTTGTGTGTGTGTATTTTTGTATAGCTTTGGCTTTGTTGTTTTGTTAATTTTTTGTTAGTTTCTTTGTACTTTCGTTTGTTTGTGTGTTCATCCTTGTTTTGCCATTACCTTGCCCCAGTGTTACATGTTCAACTTTTGTGTTCTTTTGTACCCTGCTCCTGTGGATTACTCTTGTTTTCCCTTATTTGTATTCCTGGTTCACTTGTTTTTTTGTGTGAACTTTTGTATATAAGGTTAGTTTAGGTTGTTGGGGTACACTTTAAACACTTAGTTGATTTTGTATTAGTACACTAGTTTAGTACGGGTGAGTGCCATTTGTCTTGTATGGTTTTAGGTAGTCAGTGCAGGTTAGCTAGGGTGTTGAAGACACCGAAGACCGTGTGTTTCGGGTTTTCTTTTGTAGTCGGATTAGCTTTCCCTCACTGTCCTAGCCAGCTCCATTTTGTTTATTTTCTTTCCTTTGGCACCACTCTAATTCCTTACCCTTCTTATCACGCTTCCTAGTCCCTCACCAAAACCCACCTGCTTCCAAAAGAATTATCCTAAATGTTACACCCCTATACCCCTAGACACTTGGGGTTGTAACAGTCTTAGAAAGGACATTATTATGCCCCCATAATTATTATTATGGGTGTAATTTCTGCAATCTTATTTGCCTTTTCAGTAAAACCCCAGATATTTTTTTTCCTTTCGAAACTGAATCAAAGTCCCTGTTGTTATTATTGAGTTCTTTGATAATTTGTTTTTTATTTAACAATGCATTGTGTTAATGTTATTGTTTACCATGATCCACTGTAACTGCTGACCTAACAGCCTTTGCTTCCTAGTTGAGTCTCCTGGAGAGAAAAGCTCCACATGTATCACACTTCACTATTCACTCAGAAGTTACTAATCCTTGCACATACAGTACACTGTCCCTCTCGCTCATCTGATATGCTTTAACATAGGATAAGATAAGATCACTTTATTAGCCATATACAATTTCTTGCATTAGGGATTCGTCTTTTCGCATACCCCAGCTTGCTCTCCAGGAGACACAGACACACAGACAGGGAGAGTAGCTTGGGGTCAGAGCGCAGGATCAGCCATTGTACAGCGCCCCTGGAGTAGTTGGGGTTAAGGGCCTTGCTCAAGGGCCCAACAAAGTGGGATTCCTCCGCCGGCCGCAGGATTTCACCTGGCAACCCTTCAGCCACAGGCGCAGATCCTTAGCAACAGTGCACCGGCTCTGCCCGGATATGGATATGAGGATATTAGGTTATGATTCTGGATTGGAGGTTCATTTTTGGTTGTGAACAATGGTTTTTGTCAGGTGTAGCACGGTTGCACAGAGGTGAGCATTACTGCCTTGCAGTGCTGGGGCACTGGGTTCACCCTGTGTCCACAGCAGTTTCTACCAGGTGCTCTGCTTTCTTTCAACAGCCCAAAGACAAACTGGTAGGTTTATCCTCTTCTAGGTGTGAATGTTTATGTGGTTATGTCTATCTGCCCTCTGATGGACTGGTGTCCCATTCTGGTTGTATCCTTCCTTGTGCCTGTTGCTTGCTGTCTCCAGCTTCCCCATGACCATGTATTGGAAAAAGTGGTTAGAAAATAGATGGTGGATGGTGTTAGGTTCACGAGACTTTTTCGCTGCTATTTAATTGTGCATGATGGAAAAATTTATTAATTATAAATAAGCAAATAAAACTAGTCTGAGTTGTTATTTTGTCCAGTTGGTTAGTTTCCTGGTCATTTGCGACACCTACAAAAAAATCTAATCTTATATTGTTTCTCAGTGCATATTTCTAATACCCTTAAGTGTCCTGCATGTTCTAATTAAAATTATATTTTCTTATTAATAAAGAAGCAGTTGTTAACTCGTATTCATGAAGTTTGCTAGTTATTCCAGGAATTTTCTTAATCTATTGCAAATGTTGAGATTCTTTTTGTTTAACCAGTAATCTCTCCCAGGTGAGAAGTGAAAACAGCCACAAAAACATATTTTTTTGTCTGAACAGAATATTGGTTGTGACTTAGCCAATAGTACTGTATGTGTTGGGCATTGCACAGCTCAAAGGAGTGTTGGTCAGCTGCTACTTACGATGAGCCTCAGGAGGTACAGTCCAGAAGGACCTGGAAAATTAAAAGTAATTTATTTTGAGGACCAGAATGTTTCATCTAAGAAATAGCAAAGGGAACCTTTTGATTTCCCCTTGTGCTCTTGGGTAGTAGCAATGATTCTACTAATTGTAAACCTAATTGTAGTGTACTTTAATCCCTACATTTTTGCATGAATGGATTATGAAGTTAATTTGCCATTCTCTTGCATTTCTCTGTGCCCGAAATGATTAAAAACAGTTTACAACCTCTTATTTGTAAGATGTAAAATGTGAAATTATATAAAAAAAGTTAAGGTCCACACAATAATGTATTAATGTATTTTTACATTCAGTACTAGACATGATCTGTTCTCTACAAAAAAGTAAGGTCTCTTCAAGGTCATGTCATTTATTACTTAAAATTTCTGAAATTAGAACTATAAACATAGATTAACTATCTTGTTATTTAGTGCACATTTACTAACTCAACATACAGTAGCAACAAGAGAAAAAAATGTTATATGGCTAAAAAATGTTATGGGTTTACATGAGGGTCTTGCAGTGATACAGAGTTAAATTACAGGTCTTTGCTCTCATGTTCCAATTTGTTGTTAATCACAATGATCAAAACAGTAAACTGGCTGAGCTGTTTTGGAAGGATTAAGTGTAAGTGAAGAATGCACTGGGACTTCTCACTACTATCAGGGGAATGGAGAAATAAGATACAGTAATGTTATTAAAAAGTATTTTTCCACCATTGTACTTAAAACAAAAAGTATTTTTGAGTAACTGGGGAGGTGACAATACTATTAAAGCATTTTAAACACTTTTGTGAGCAGAATAATCAAAAACAGAGTTGCTTGAGGCTACAAGGGGAAAGATTTTGAAAGAATCTGAGATTTTAATGCTTCACAAAGACAGTCACAATATTTTCACAATCCTTAGAGGCAGGGTGGTTCTGATCTATTTGTTTATTCCCCTCTTTGTAGCTTATCTGATCTATTTCTTAACTTAATTTGTATTATTTTTTGTTCTAATTCAAGACAGATACTGCTGAAGCAAATGTCATAGGTAACAGATAACAGGAGTTATCCTTCCCTTGTTCACAGTGTGTAAAACTAAAAATACAAAATATAAAAATAAATTACACGGCATCACAGAATCCTATAAAACAACACATAGTGTAGGTAATTAAAGTACTTGTTGAAAAAAAATCTGTTAACCAATTGATAAATAAGTTCATGTCCTTAAGTTGCACCCATGTGCTCTGATCATAAATGCTGTGATTATCTAGTGGTAAAGGACAGATGCATTAAGTGGAAGTGTCATTACAGATAATTATTGCATTTAAATGCAAGAGAATCAGTCCAAAAGATGTAACTTCTCTTGGGAAAATTAATCTTTCCACATTCTATTTCAAGTGTCCTCTGGAAAATGGAAGGCTTATCACTCACGAAACATACAGTCTAATCATGTTCGACATATTTATTTCTTTTATAATATGCAGGGGCTTTTGGAAGTTGTTTTTTTGTATATAGTTTTTGAAAACAGATGTACTGTTTTTGCATACTGCACATTCCCAGATATGAGCTTGCCGGAGTGAAGAGTTTAATAGTATTTCCTGTAAAATATGCTGATACTAATGAATTGTGAACAGGAATCTTGCTTTATGTGGGATATTGTTCTTGTCATGCAATATGTAAAAAAAACCTCTTTTTAGTCTTGTTTTATAGTCTGTGTTTACCTGTTTTCTTGGTACTTGTTTCACATTTTTTAGACAATGGCATTCTGTCTCTCTTTCCTTGGTGTAGCACCATGTCTGATCTGTATCCTTGTGTCGTTCCTTTGTTAAAACCAGAGCTGCAGCAAGTTCTGCCTTCTTACACTATTGAATTAGTTATATTGAATTAAAAGGAACAGATTTCCAGCAGGATCATTATTGATGCTTGAATCTTGAATGTACCATCCATCCAAAACGTTTATCTAAAAAAACAGCCTACTGTACGTCTGTTAAACTCTAAACCATAATAAAAAAAAGTGATTTATAGGTGTTAATTCTGTTTGTTCAATTAAGTTCATGTCCCCTGAAATATTAAATTAAGCATGTTTTCTTTCATGTTTTTGTGGGTGTGAAGAAAATATTTCAATGATGTATATGAATTATATATATATGGCATATACGGTAACATACAGTATGTTAGGCTTGTTCCAGTAATATACAACAGTATTCTTGAGTTGCCAATTGCTTTGTGTTTTCAAGTTTTGAACTGACACTTTTGTTTATCATGGCTGTGCTTTTAGACAGGTGCTTTCTCATGAAAGAATTCATGTCACATGAGTGTCTCTTTCTCAAGATAAGTTGCCAGCTGGTGGAAGAAGCTTAATTTCTACAACACACAAATCCTAATGCTAAAAGAGGAGAGTGGTGTTTAAATGTAACATTTGAATTCATATAAAAATAATAACTAGTTTGTTTAAATTAATTTAATGATATTTTCCTTATTATTGCCTTGACTTTATCAATGCCTTTGATATTTCTGTAAGTCTGAATCAGTTCCCATTGTCATTAAGACAAAAGATTCATATCTTTTTGCCTGTCAATGTAGGGCTTTTCTTTTAAGTGTAATGAGGTATCTGGTCAGTCTTCTCCAAAAGACTTCAGAGCAGCTACATCTTTTGTAACTTGGTGATCAAAATTGTGTAATATTTTGAATGTGGTCTTACTAGCACATTGTACAATTTTAATATAATATCATTTGTTTTAAATTACATAATTTTATTTGTGTATCCTTGCATTCTGTTTGCCTCTTTTACTGCTTCCCTGTTTATAGAGTATATACTGTACACTTCTCTTCAAATTCAGTTTCCCATCTTATTTTTACAAGTGTTTCTTTTCCTCCTTGTAGTTCACTGCACTTACAGTACTTTATGTAGCTGTCATCTGTGTTGTATCTGAATAATATCTTATTCTTTTATAATTTCCTTTACAGTTCCTACAGTGTTTTCTAATCTTATTTTGTATCACTTGGGAACTTTGTGACTCCATTTGGCCCTGGGAATTTCTTAACTGTTTTTTATAACATTTCTGCCTCTCTTTAAGCTTATGTTGCTTAACATAGACCTTTGTCTTGACTTAGTCTAAGGCACGTTGTTAATTTCTTCATGGGTAAACACCTGAGTGAAATACTTTTCTAATACACCTGCCATTTCCCTTTTATTATCTATGAGTTTTCCATTTTTATCTCGGAGACTCTTCATTCTTTTCTTATTTTTTGCTGCTCTGATACGGAAACTCTGATGCTGCTGACGTGCGATGGCAGGTCGAGACCCAAGTGCTAGACTTCGAGGATCTACGGGCCGTGAGAGACAACACGGTACTTAGGCATTGAGTAGGCAGCAGAAGTGTCCTGGCAGGCTGAGGTTAAGGTGTGAGCAAGGTTGTGGTTGACAGGATGAGGGCTGTCTGTGAAGGGCAGGGAGAGGCGCTGCCTGGAAACGAAAACAGCATGGTGGCTGGAGAGAGTCTGCCAGGAGGATGCAGCGAGTGGGAACAGTGGGATCAAACGACAGTGGGGCCCGCAGAGGGTTGAAGACTAGAAGTGCTGGTGAGAGGGTTTTTAGGGAGAGGTGAGTGGCTCAGTGCTTGCTTGATCAGGTGGGGTGCATGAGCAGTAGCTTTACAACTGAAACTCAATGTTGCAAGGCCAATCTAGCGGAGAGTCCTGCTTTAAATATGGGCCTGATTAGATGTTTCACCAGTAGATTGACTGCCTGATTGATATGTAGTGTGTCTAACTGGGAGGTGGCCCAACCTCATTCTCACAGGGCTGGGGGAAAAGTGAGTCCCTGTGCGTATGTGCTGGTGGCCCCCTGGTGTGACCAGCCTGGGTGTGACAGAAACAATATTCTAGCATCCACTACAATATTCTTTTGTTGTTCTAACCCTTTCTTTGTATTAACTGGAAGCTGTCCTTTTTTCAGAAAGTGCTGTCTTCTTAAATAGATTTTTATTGATTTATTAACCATTTGCAGCACTGATTTCATGCATCTGATTTGCTTTCTCTTGGGATGAATCCGCTCTGTACTTCAAGAAATACAGTATTTCTTATAACTATTTCCATAAATTCTCTGCTGATTCTGTATTTCTCCTGACCAATTCTGCTTCTCTTAAGATCTGCCTCTATCTTCATAGTTTGCTCTCCTGACTCACAATGAAGTCCCAGCATTTTTTAGCTACAGTCTGTGCAGCGATCCAGATACATCTCTGTCTCTGCTAGAGGCTAAGATTAGAATCATTGTCTAGCAAGAATACCAATTGAGGACATGGTAAATATCCCAATTGAGATTAAGGGCCAAAGAGAAGGATACCTTTTTCCAGAACTTCAACACTTCTGGATGCTCCCACAATGTGTAAAAATGCACCCATAACTCCCATTGGATTGAAAGTACCCTATGGACTATGTTCTTGAAAATGAAATAAAAAAAGATTATTCAATGATTAGGGTTTTGTTTTACAAAATTTTGAATTGCTAATCATTTTTTTTGTTATAACTACCCAATTTTGGAATCGTCAGTTGTGTTTTTCACGTCTCGTCTGATGGCTATGATCGCCATGACTCCTAGGAGAATGAGGAAGTGTAGATCCACCCATCTTTGAGCCACTCGCCTTTTATTACATCACAGGAAACAGCCCCATACCAGAGGCTTAGAGCCAAGTGGAGGAGAGGCGCATCCCTCACTAATGGTACCGCTAAGCTCAGGAGGTCTCAGGAAACGAGAGACCCAGCTAACTATTCCCACCCTACCCTTGGCTGGGTCACTGCTTGAAGAATCAGCTAGTGGCATGACCCTGGCTCGAACCCGTGGTCATAGTGCTCAACCTGCGCTTGGACAACAAGTTTGAACCATCATTTTGAATGATTAGGAGTCTGGAAAGTTCATGCCATCCCAAATATTGTGCCAAGAAGTTACTTCACCTGCTACATTGAAAGAAATAGTAACAGCTGCTAAGGGTGAAGCATCATCATAAAACATCAACATAATAAACCATTATTTTTCCCCTGTGGGCCGGCATCCCTTTGTTTTTGTAATGTGAAGAAAATAAAGTATATTTTTTCTTTAAGGAGTGTGTGAATATGAAAAACAGGAGACTGAACACCAAATCACCTTTATATTTATTTTAATTTAATATCTGAGCTGTTCTAGGGTAATCAGCAAGGAGCTGATTTTGTTTTTTCTTGGATGTCCAGTGGATAGAAGAATACATACACTCTATAATCAGGATTTGTAAATAAGAGAAAATAATTTAAATCAACGTGTGTGGGTGTGTGGGGGGGGGTTAGAGTTTGATTTGCAAAGAGGTCAGGGACAGGTGCCCTGCTCCTCCTGTCAGTACTGTTCTATATAAGACATACTGTGAATAGGGCTCGCTGTGACAGGTAGGCATTTCAGAGGACTGTAATGTAGCGTATAATATTACAGCGTGTGATATAGGAGCTGGTGCTAGAAATATAGAAAGTTGTGATTTTAAACTGGGTGGATAATCTAGAAATAATCCAGAATGCTCAAAATTTAATCCTATCAAAAACAGGTATTGTTGTACACTTTTTAAAATAGTTACTTGCATTAGCTAATTACCTACACCTAAACGGAACAGCATATACATATAAATCATCACAAATCTAGCACTGATGGACTCAGTAATCAATTGGTCAGCTGTTAAGTTTGCACACTCACTCTTTTCTCTTACAGTGAAATTAAATGTATGAACGTCAAATTATTGATTTTTTATGAGATATACAGTACAGTGTCTTACAAAATTTTTCAGCCCTTTCACAGGTGTTACATTTTGTTGTTTTTAAGCTTGCAGTTATGATACTTTGAAGAAGCAAGTAATATTTTATATATGCCACACATTCAATGCAAACAAGAAAAAAGTAAATAATTGATCTAAAATAAAAATGGAGAAGTCACAATAGAATAAGTATGCAAACCTTGCCATCCGTTGTGGCAGATGTTAATTAATTTAGGTTCACATAATTACCTTAAGGAGTCACTCAGTTGGCCTCTGTATGTAAAAATAGAGGTTTACATGATTTCAGAATTAATATGCCTATAATAGTATGGTAGTAGTATTAATAGTATGCTTATCTCTGCAGGGTCTGTCAGGAAGTGCATTTCAAGCAAGGTTAGCAAATGAAGGCAAGAGATTTAAAAACAACTCAGGGATAAAGTTGTTTGGAGGCACAGATTAGGGGAAGGGTATAAAACTTCACAGCTTTCTTCACCCTTCTCCACTTTGCACTTCCTGAGTGGCCTCTCTGCCTCTCTGCCCCTCCTGCCTCCTCCCGGCTTTTGTTCTTCTGTGCTTTTTAATCTTTGCTGTCTGCCCTGTCTTTCTCACACCTGAAAAAGGCTTCACAACTGAAATGGTGTGTTTTCTCTCTTCTCTTTTCAGCATGAAATAATCCTATTACTTATTCCTTTGCAGACTACGCATGCTGACGCAGCTACCCACCTGAACTACTTCAAGGGTATTTTTAACATTTTAAAGAGCCTTAATATCTCCTTTGGCATTGTGAAGTCAATCTTTAAGAAGTTGGAGGAACCCAGACCCTCTCAAGATGAAATTGCCCCTCCAAACCGAGCAGCTGGGCAAAAAAGAGACTAGTTAGGGATGTTCCCCTGAAGCCAGTGGCAAATTTGGAATGGTGGCAGGTTTCGTGGGATGGGAGAAAATGTCCATGGCTCATCATCATCCTTGTCACTCCACACAGAGGTTTGTACTTAACTAAAAACAAAATATCTCAGATCCCACATGGGGTTTACAACAAAGCACCTTTGTGATACTGTAAAGGCCAAAGCTACAGTACAGTACATTGGAGTGACTTAAAATAGGAATGTGAATGAGAATCCTAATGAGCAACTGTGGAAAGACTTGAAAACTGTCTATAAGTGATCCCCAAGCAAAGCTGATAGAGACTTATTGCTGTAATTGGTGCTTCCACCAGACATTGAATTCATGGGTCTGAACACCTATGCAATCAATACATTTAATTTCTTTCCCTTTAGTTTTTGCTGACATTTACTGGAAGCGGTACTACCTTATACAACAAAAGTTGTATGTGTCATTTAGTAATTTCACAAAATGGACTACTTAAGGAAGGGTCAAAATATGCATGCAAGGCACAAAGTCCTGTAAATGTTTTAAATGCACAATAATATAAAGGAAAAAATATTTTAAAGTGTGTGGTAAGTACCCCTTTTTATATGACAATTGAATGTGTTCCATATGTATACAATTTTTGAACTGTGCTTTGTTTTGAAATTGAACACGTTATGATTTATCTTTCCCTTTTGGATGTGTAAACCTTATGTTTTGTATACAGAATCTTTAACATTACCAGTTTGCTGGAGAACCAATTTTAGTATTTTATAAAATGTTATCATTTAAAAAAAATAATTACATTTTAGGTGGTGCTTTATTAACCTAATTTTTTTATTCTAGAGGTTCTTATTTCTATTCAACCAGGCAAAATCCCAGACACACATTTGACTGTCATCTCTCACTAAAACACAGGGAGTGAATAACTGAGGCAGGGACAGTGTCTCCATAGATCTCATCATTGGAGATAAAATTTGATTTCTTCTGTCACTCTAATTCAATGCTTATCTATGTTGTATGTCTGTTACAGGGCAGCTGTTGTTGTTGGGGGATTTTGGTTGGTTGAGGCATCTAAATCACCATAGATGTATTAATTGGCTGTGTAAGGTTATTAGAGAGATCAGGGTAAATGTGCACATGGGTTAAGTGCACAAGGTTGCACGTGGGAGCTGTGCAGCACCCTGCTGCAGCTGATGCTCATTAGCAGTCTCTTTAATTATAGTTGAGACATAGACACAGGAGAGGAAAGGTCACACACGCAGAGAGAGTAACACAAACTAACATTGGTCACGAGAGAACCAAGTTACTTTACATCCGTTTTGAGTGGAGTCTCCCTGGTAGTTGGTTAAGATCTGTCTCTTGGTTGACGTAGGTAGACAGGCTAAGGTTTAGGAATCAACTGAAAAGCATTCTTCAGATGATAGGGAACAGTGGGAGGAGAGAAGCAATGTTTAGTTCTTGCCAACTGGTTAGCTCTGATGGGTTAGGAGTAGAGTTCTCGCCCTCTGGTTAGTAGGGAGTGTTGCTCTCAGCTCTTTTTGTGTTTGCTGCCTCTAAGTTGGGCGGCATGGTTTCCTGTCAGCAACCAAGGAGACTGGGAAGTTAGCAGTAGACCCAACAGCATATGATAGACATCCACCACCTTGCATGGCCAAAACTGTCACCGATTCCCAATGCTAGGAGGAGCTAGTAGAACTATTTGAATGTGTGATGTAGACACTCCTACAAGAACAATGGAAATGAGATGTAACACATTAGATAGTAGGGTTTCAATATTTTGGATAGCTATTGCACCAGCATCAGAATGCAATACTCATTGCTCATTGATAAAGAAGATACTTCAGTCTCACAGTATCTAATCCTCCTGGAATTGTTTCATTCTAATGGATTGATTTTGTAACTTTTAATTCTAAATTAAGTATCTCAACATTTTACTCTTCATGTTGTAGTGTTTCAATGATGATAAGGGTAGAATCTAGGGTGAAATAAATCTTTGGTCTAAAGTTATCCTTTTAACAGGCGGAAATAACTTTAATCAGGAATTCATGACCTTTTTAGCATTTTAATGTCTAATTCTTAGAATTACAGTAACATACATAACATACAGATCTACTTGTGTATGTGTTATGTTTCCAGTATTACAGGAAAAAATGAGAGGCTGAAATGAGTAGGTGTTTTTAGGTCAAATCTAACACCATTTTCCACAACCCATTGCACAGTATTGTATGTTGTGGACTGTGAAATTAGTTGTAGGCCTACTTAGACTTCTGTTTATCTTTGATTGTTTATGTTCCTTTGCAGTCTCTGTAACTGCCAAAAGCTTCTGTGTTGGCCCACTTGCCATACTAAAGCAGTCTCTTGGTGCAGAGGTCAGATTCAGTCCCCATTGGGTGGCCATGCTGCCTAAGCACAATGACAGTGACTTCAGGGCATGGGTGGGCTATAGCTGGGTCACCTGACAAAGTTGCCATGGAAACCCCTGAGGTAAAACCTCTGTTATCAAAACAAATTGAGATTTTCTGCTTGATAATGGTTGGCGAAATCTGCAGAGACATTCGTTTCTGCTGAATGAAGAAACACAGAAGACAATAAGTATGTTTGGAGATAAATAAACAATAATGATAAACAATTATGCTAAATGCAAAAGCACTCTTAGTTATCAACTAGATTAAGTGTGACATTTAAAAAAAATAGTATATTTTTTAGACCAAACAGCAAAAGGATAATTGTAGTACTTCAGGCATACAGTCTTTTGTGTTTGAGTCTATATTTTTAGAAAGTATAAGAGTTTGCATAAATGTTTCATTTTTAGTGTCAATTAATAAATAATGGAATTAATATTCCATGGAAAGGTCAGGGATCCCTTGACATAGATATACTGTAGCTTCCACTTTCGAATGAGCAGTATCCTAGGCTTCCTGTAGTGCTTTAGGGCATTAACAACCAAATCCTTTTCCAGCATTAAAAGGATGAGAAAATAAAGATAAGATCACTTTATTGGCCATATACGCTTTCTTGTATTAGGAATCTGTCTTTTTGCATTCCCCAACTTGCTCTTCATGAGACACACAAACAGGGAGAGAAGCTTGGGGTCAGAGCGCAGGGTCAGCCATTTACAGTATACGATGCCCCCGGAGCAGCTGGGCTTAAGGGCCTTGCTCAGGGGCCCGATGGAGTAGCATTTCTCTGCCTGCTGCTGGATACGAACTGGGAACCTTCCAGCCACAGGCACAGATCCTTAGCCACAGAGCCACCTGTTATTGATAGTGCAGATATTTACTGCTTGACATGGACTTTATAATGAAAGTTCAAAAGCAAGGGCTGACCCCTCTCTCCTAAGTATAAACACATTTCCCAATGTAGTTTTGCATTCCCCCTTTCACTCTATCATTGCCTTTGCGGGTTCTTGACTCATTCAGCAAAATGTCATTCCCAGAATTACTCACACACTAAACAACTCAATTTTAGTGTTATCCCAAAGTTGATATCCTCATCAGGTTCTCATATCGCATGCAATTATTTTAACATGTTAAACATGTATTTCATGCCTCAACATTACTTACTCATGAATCACAAAGAATATTCCAGTATATTCAGGGTAAATTGTCAGGGACTTTTCAGCTGATATCTACTGTAGTTGCACACATTTCTATATTGATACTACCCTGAATATATCTGAGAGTGTGGTTTCCCAGATGGGACGAGCAGAGATACTAAACTACAGGGACTGTCAGCAGTCAACATGGCAGAGGTCATACAAGGCCAGCAGTTATACAACATGTCATTCCTAATAGAGCCATGAAAATACAGTGGTATCACCTTGACAGGAGCTTGAGGTCAGGTTTGTCCAGTTATATCTCACTCAATATCATGTGCAGAAGAGGTTGGGCTGTTTAACATGTGAGATGGACCTGGGAATACTGTTCAGCTCCCTTCATGAATAAGTGCTATTTCTGTTTGAACTATAAGATGGTAAGACACAGACCTGGAGAAGAGTCAGAAAGTGTTTTTGTGGGAAACATGTTGTAGAATATACAGTAAGTGTGCTTTGCACTGGGATTTCTGTGGTATACTGTACATAACAGCTCTGTATATTTTTATGCAGTAGTCACTTTGACGGCTAAAGATACACAGAAGAAAACCTTGACCGTGTGATGAGACCTTTTGCGATGTACTGTAGCATAGTGGGTCCTTACTTTAGTTAATTGAACAAGCAGTTGTTCGATGTCTTACTAGAAACTACAGTGAAACATTAGTCAAGTAAATCTGTTTCATGCTCCTCTAATCAATCACGTAGTGAGTACCACTGAGTCTGTTCATTTTGAAGGGGGCCAATGATTTTTAGTCACTTGACAATTAAAATTCTCTGACAGAATCCTGGTACAATTAGCTGTGTTTCCAGTGGAGTTGCAGATTTACTAAGTTTAATTAAGTGGCAAGTGCGGCAGGTGTTGCCATTTATTATGGAAGTCTAGATATCAGTGAGTTGTCTACTGAAACAGGCCATTTTATAGAACTAATAATGGGAAAGGTTTAGAAGCTACAGTTTAATGAAAATAAAAGTGAAGCTGAGTCAGGACTAATTGTAGTGATTTAGAACCAGTATTGGAAAACGAAAGACAACAGGAGACGGCAATATTTTTGGTTAATTACTTTTCTTTCAGGATCACAGTAAGTGCATTTTCAAGATCCTGTTTATTTACAATGCACGTGATTGTTCAGGTTATGTGATTGTATAGATCGATACTTACTTTGAAAACCTGTCATGCAGAGTTTCTAATCTTGGCATGGGGCTGACAGACAAAGCTGCCCTGACCTTTTCTATGTCATTAAAAAAAAACAGTTTCATTTTCTTTTCATATGATTTTATTATGTATAATTGTGTATAGTTGAAATTATGTAGCAGATTTTCATTCAACATGTTGGAGTAAGATTGTAAATTGTAACTTAACCTGCCATAAAATGAAGCATGTAACTTCTGTTTGTACTGTAGGTATACACTTTAAATATACAGTCAATTGCCCTGTATATTCAGGCAATTTTCATTGCCTTTTGAACCTTCCAGACATGTCACATGAAACTTCTACAGAAAGTTTCAAGTTTGTGCTGCGATGGATATTCCATAGCCTTTCAAAAAATGCAGAAATGTCATCGAAGTGCTAGTTATCACTTATCTTACCACAACACCAATATCTTTTAACATCTTCCCGACAAACCAGAAAACCTATTTTGATTCACTTAACTTGTAGAAAATGTACCTTTTCCATTACATTTCATTATAAAAGTTTAAAATTATAGTATACTTAAAAAACATTTTTAAGCATTTTCATCCTTTAAAAAACTAGTAAGTTTTGTGGACTTAAACCAGAGTAAGTGGTTGAAACCTCACTATTCATCTTAATATTGTGCTTTTGATGGTTTTAAATACAGAAGAGGTTAGCTGTGTTACAAACAATTTTTGAATAAAGACCCACAAGATCAACAGCAGAAGATATTGAGCCTCAGCAACACTACACTGGCCCACGATGAAATCTCACATGGAAAGAAAAGTACAGCATTAATATACTACAACTGTAAATATCAAAGCTACGGTATAAGGAGTAGTGAACTCTACAAGGGATGACACAATGTACTGAAACAGACTATGTGAAAATAACATGCGTTCAAGGCAATTGAGTTTCTTTCTAGAGAGAGAAGTCCAAAGCAACTGCTATGGTGAGTGGTACCTGTACGTTTGTGTAAATGCCACTCACAGGCATGTTTGAGAAACAATAATGACTTAGTGCATTTTGTGGTTCCAGCATTTTAGATCTGGATTGTCTTTCAGAATTTGCGACATTTGTGACAGAGGTTTAATCACCCTGGGATCACTGTTCCCCATCATGTGCTCTTTGTAAGAATGATGTTTCAGTTTGTTCCTGCCCTTTTCTGCGCTAGATCCTCCCCATTACAGGCTTGCACATGAGAAGTCTATTTTTGAGTGTGCTCAGGTTAAGCGCAAACACAAGAGACAGCATGAGACAAAGTTTCACACATTATCTTCTCCAATTGTAGTATTTGTTTTTTTTTCTTTTTTCCTCCTGTAACTTTTCTCAAGCTCTATTATTTTTTGTTTTAATACTACTTTTATTTTGGCTTGTTTGCAGGACAGTGCCAGAGTATATCAGCCTCGCAGGCTGTGCCAGGCGAGTGCATATTTGTTATATACTAATTGGCTGGTAATTAACATCCCAAAAATAATAAAACAAATATGTAAATATTATATTGTGTACTGCACAGAATAGTCTATCATTGAATGCCTAGTCTTGTGTAACTTCGGTAAATGTTAATCAGGTTTCTGACCAATGGTGTGTTTATGTACTGTACAGTATTTCATTTTATTTCTGTAACATATGAAGTCTTTATCATTCATACCTGGTTTTAAAAACCATGCCACAGTTGAATTGTGTTAATTGCCTCATCCACCATTTCCTCTGCTGTTTATTGCTAGTTCATGGTGTTTTAGAAATCTATTTAAATGCAGACGGATGGGGCCCTGAAAGAACATTATTCAGCTGTCAGTCCTTGGAATCTTCTCTTACATTCACTCAAGAGTAAAGAGGAAAAATAAATTGCGTTCTTTCATCTACTATATATACTGTATCGGAAATAATTATGGAATCATGGAAAAGTGGCTATATCATGTAAATGACATGTTATAGAGTAATAGCTTTTGTGTTAAAATGAAATGTTTCCTAATACAGTATTATATTGGTATTCTACAATGTCATTGGCTGTCAGGCAACCAAACAGAAAGTGCCACACTGCCTTCAAGGTCCGTATACAGTATGTGTAAGAGTGATGGTAACTGTGGAGTTTAAATACAGTATGCGGTGCACCCTATGGTTTCTGGGATGGAAATCTCACATGACAAGTGCAGAAACAAGTTGTTTCCCTGGTCCTAGAGGCATGCTTTTTTGGCTGCTTTTTGTTCCATCTCAGCTCTAAATCTCAAGTACTATTTGATGACTTCATTGATGATTTTTTTGTATTTTTATCTCGTTGCTCCAGTCATCCTTTCGTGTAATAAATACTCTACTTCAAGGGTATGGTTTCCAACAACTTCAGCATAAAGAACTTTACGCATATTAATACGCAAATATTCTGCAAAATGCATGTAAAGTTTGTCATCTTAAATTATCTACAGAACATTATAGGTGACAAGGTAATAGAGATCTTGAGAATAATATTTCTGCAAGTATGGCTGTTATAATTTCTTCAAGAACAGAAAGGCACACATTAGCCCAACATGACTTCAAGTACAGTAGCTGCTCAGAAACTTTTCTTCATTCTTTTTAGCTTCTGAGCAGCCACAGGCCATATCACTTCTCATGTGATTTATATCACATTTAAATCAATGTTACTTTCACCATTATTTTTCCATAACTATTTGTTTTCACTTTGGAGAGAAGATTCCATGGGCATGCTCCTAGCCACAATGCAGATGCAGCAGTTGAAAGAAACATAGATTACTGTCTCTTTGTGTTACATTTCTGAATATTGCCATATCTGAGCTGTGGCACTTTGTGGAAGATGATGATTGTGATACAAATGACAAAAACGTCCCCACTAATAACCATGTTGATGCACAAGATCACCAGCTCGGTTTTTCGCATATTGAAAATTGAATGAACTCCTCTTGCTGAAATGGTGCTGTAATCCAGACTGTCTAGAGTGTGTACGGAGTTTCTCAAACATCTTCAGAAAGCTTTCACCTCTGGAATATAGTACATCTGAAAAAGAAGATAGATAGTAGAAGGGGTTTTTAATTGCTGTAAAAAGTGCCTTATAAATGTATTCAGACCCTTCTTATGATATCTCATTTTGTGAAATTACAAAATGATCCATACTAATTTTTTAAAACATTATATTTTGCTCACAATGTGAATGCTCAAACTGTCTAGAAAAGTCAAAAGTCTTGAAAGGATAAAATCCATCACAGTAAATTTCAGGAAAAACTAAAGGGAATAAAAATTAATTTGTTGACTGCATAAGTATTCAACCCATCCATCCAATGGATGGCACAAGGAAGGGTACAGTCTTGGATAGGATGCCGGTCCATTCCAGAGCACATACAGATATGGATATCACACAGCAGGTGATTTTTCCAGAAGTTAATTAACCAACAGTACTAGTACTTGTCTTTGGACTGCAGGAGGAAACCTTCCCACTCAAACATGGGGAGAACATACAAACTCCATGCAGATAGCACCCCATGTCTGGAATTGAACCTAGGGCTCCAGTGCTAGGATTCAGCAATTCTAACCACTGTGCCACCATGCCATCTGTATTGAGACCCATGAATTCTCTATCTGGTGGAAGAACATATTGCAGCAGCAGGTTTTAGACTCTTCCAACTTTTCTCACCACCTTGGTGCAGGTCTTGTCTGTTCTTCTTTCAGATGTGCTCAGGCTCTTTCAGGTTACTTGCTGTAGGTTCGCTTATGGACAGTAGTTTTCAAATCTTTCCACAGAATGTTGGATTTGTGTCACATGTAACACTTTGTATTTAGACCAAAAGTCCCAATTTTGTCATGTCTAACCACAACACTTTTCCACATGTTTTCAGGATCACTCAGGTTACAAAAGTCTTGCAAGATCTGAGATGTTTTTATTTTTCATTTCATACAAGCTCCCTTTGTGAAGTAACCAGGACGTTGTTGGCCCATGGACATTTTCTCCACATTTTCACGTTGGTATCCAGAACCAGTTTCCTCCCCAGTCTGGAGGGACAGCCTGATCTAGGGAGTGTCTGGGTACCTTCCACCATTTACTTCACCACCAAACATCTCACCAAAGACATATTAAAAATGTTTTATAACATTTTCCTGATCTGTGGCTTTATACAAATGTATACATGGGTTACTTTGGAAGCTCATTGATCTTCACAGTGTAATCTTTTCTTGAAATTCACTACCTGACTGAGGGACCCTGCAGAAACAGATGTATTTATTTGGAAATCATGTGAATCACTATAACTGCATGCAGATAGAGGCCATTTAACTAATTAGGTGTCTCATTACGGTAATATTGAGTTGATAAATTACTTTAGGTTTCCCACAGTAAGGGGTTTCAATACTTACTGTATAAGTATGCAATGATGTTTCAATTTTTCTTTCATATGTTATCTACCGTATTTACTTCTTTCTTCTTCTTATTGTTTTAATGTGGGCATAGTTTGTGTATATTATATTAATTGCTTCCCGAAAGTGTCATGACTGCAAGTTGTAAAGCAACTGAATGTGAACATTTGTTCTGATTCTGAACATTTCTGCAAGGCAATGTATACTGTACACACCATACATTGCCAGGTTTGAGTGGGGAGCTACTTTAGCCTGTGAACTGCAAAAGAGCAAGTAGAGGTTAATTGTGCACTGAAACAATCCAATGGTTCCACAGGCAAATCTTTTTTTTCTTTTCAGAATGACAATATCATTTATTCATTCCTAATACAGAATGTTACTAATCTGAAGAGTTTTCATGAATTGCAGCTCAGGGAAAGTTAAATAGAGCAAAGTGAGAAAAATGTTGCTGGTATGCTGTAACTTTATTAACAGAATGCAGTGGCAGGACATAGGTTGATGAGATGGAAGAAATATATATAGTTTCTGCTTTAAATTAAATTAATATACAAAAGAATATGATCTGCAAAATCTCCACCAATGCCTACTTAAGATTTTTCTAAACCATTTTATTTTTGTGTGAAAGGCCAATAAGAATGTCTTCCAGAAAGAAAAAGATAATTAGTCAACTCAAAACTCATTACAGATGAGCACTGTAATCACACCACTGACATAACCAGCCTTGTTTCACAAGTAGTTGTGTGGAGCCCTTTACAACTGTGTTTCAAGGACATTCATGATCTCTTGAAGCATCACTTTGCTTGATGAGATTGTGCATAAATTGCTGTACAACCCAATGACTGCATGTCTGTATTTACAACACAGTGCTCTAATTTGAAACTGTCACGCAGGGGCTGACTGCGGAGGATTGGGATCTAATGCGGTGCCCTAGGTAGATAGACGTCGTAGATAGAGGAGGAGCACGAGAGTGAAGAAAGTCTGAGATGAGGGTATTATCCAGGATGTCCCATGCAGAGACCCAGGTTCTTTCCTCAGGACCATAGCTGAGCCAGTCGACCAAAAACTGTCTCGAACCCCTATGCCAACGGCATTTGAGGACCTTATTGACTGTATAGGTGGTGGATCCGGCGATGGAACGAGGTGGAGGTGGAAGAGGTTGTAGTCTGGAGAGGGGTGACTTGTGGTAAGGTTTGAGAAGGGAGACATGAAAGGTGGGATGAATGCGAAGAGTGGGGGGGAGAGCCAAGCAGTAAGTGACAGGAGTGATCTGGGAAATGACCTGGAAGGGACCAATAAATTGTGGGCCCAACTTGTGGGAGGGTTGATGGAGAGAGATGTTGCGGGTGGAGAGCCAGACAAATTGACTTCTGCGAAGTCTAGGAAAAGGGCGTCTGTGCCGATCCACGAAAGATTTTTAACGGTGTGAGGCCTTTAGGAGGGCGCGCTGGGCCATCTTCCAGAATTTCCTTAAGGCAGAGATATATATTTGAACAGAAGGAAGGTCCGAGTCTGAAGGCAGTTTCCAGAGGAGCGAAGGTTGATAACCCAGGGAGCGTAGAAAGGGAGACTTGCCAGTAGCCGAAGAGTATAGAGCATTGTGAGCGTACTCAGCCCACGGGAGTAAAGAGGTCCAGTCGTCCAGAGTGGCTGAGATGTAAGCCCGCAGGTAAGTAAGGAGGTCCTGGTTAAGCCTTTCGGTCTGGCTGTTGGATTCTGGATGTTAGCCAGAAGTAAGAGAAACGTTGGAGCCCAGAGCAGAACAGAAGGCCTTCCAGAAGCGCGAGATAAACTGTAGACCCAGATCAGACACAATGTCCTCCGGGATCCCGTGGAATCTGAAAATCCCGTGGAGCTGAAATCACCAATGAAACGACTATAGAAGTTAGAGAATCCAAGAAAGCGTTGAACCTGCTTCAAGTTCCGGGGGTTGGCCAGTCCCTAATGGCCGCCGTCTTGGAGGGGTCCATCTCGATGCCCAGGGGAGGGATGCCATAACCTAGAAATTGGACAGTGGAAACATGAAAAGAAAGGTTTTCCAGTTTGGCATAGAGGCTGTTCTTAATAAGGTGGGTGAGGACCTCCCTGACGTGAATAACATGCTCCTGAAGGCTACTGGAAAAAATAATAAATCATCCAGATAGACGAGCGCATACTGATGAATGACGTCCCTGAAGATGTCGTTCATAAAATTCTAAAAGACGGTCGGAGCATTGGCAAGACCAAAAGGCGTGACACAATATTCATAATGGCCGTGAGTGGTGATAAAAGCCGTCTTCCATTCGTCCCCCTCTCGAATGCGGATAAGGTTATAAGCACCCTGCAGGTCGAGTTTGGAAAAAATCTTTGCGCCACGAAGAGACTCCAGAGCAGCAGGAATGAGAGGCAGAGGATAACGGTTCTTAACAGTAATGTCGTTCAGACCGCGGTTATCAACACACAGACACAAAGAACCATCCTTCTTGGTAATAAAAAAACTGGCGCAAGCAGGAGATAAGGACGGGCGGATGAAACCAGACTGCAGGGCATCCTGAATGTAGGTATCCAGTGCCTTGGTTTCCTGCACGGAGAGGGGGTAAACACGCCCTCTAGGTGGTAAGGCTCTGCGGACCAGATCAATAGCGCAATCGTAAGGGCGATGAGGAGTAAGCGAAAGAGCTCTTCGTTTGCTAAAAGCAACGTGAAGATCGGCATACTCGGGGGGAATAAGTGGGGAGGTGATGTGAGAGATCTGAAGAACATGAGGTTTCGTGGGGAGCTCACAGCAGTGGGTCAGGCAGTGATCACTCCAGGCAGTGAGTTCCTTGTCGGACCAGGAAATACGGGGATTGTGTAACTGTAGCCAAGGGAAACCGAGAATAAGTGGGAGAGAAGGAGAACAGAGGAGGAGAAGCTGAGTACATTCTGGGTGGGTGGCACCAATATGCAGGGAGAGGGGAAAGGAAGCAGCGAGTCCGGAATCTAAGAAGTTTCCCACTGCACCTGAATCAACGAAGGCAAACAGGGATTCCTGAGAGTCACCCCAGGAGAGCACAGCAGGGAGGGAGAGTCCAGAGGCAGAGGGGTTGAGGGAGAGGATACTGACCTTTGGAGGCGGACGAATGGAACAAAGGGGTCGCACCGGACAGGAGACTCAGAGGTGGTCGGAAGCACCACAATAGAGGCAGTGCCACTCTGACAGCCTGCGGTTGCGTTCCTCAGGAGTAAGAGTGCGTGGGAGGTGTGACAAGAGTGGAACCGGGAGCGTTGCGGCTGGTAGCCGAACGGAGCATGAGACATTCAGTCCTTCGTTGTTGTAGACTGACATCGATCTCGGTGGCCAAGAGAGCAAAACTCTTCAGGGTTGGCGTATGGTCAGGGAATTGGGCTAGACGATCCTTAAGTTCCTCGGAAAGGCCAGCACCGAACTGAAGAATGATGGCTATTTGATTCCAAGCGAGCTGAGCGGCCTGGACCCGAAAGTCCATCACATATTCCTGGAGGGGGTGGGTACCCTGCGATAAAGCCGACAGATGCGAGGCTGCAGAGTAGGAAGATTGCACCTGTCCGAAGATGGCCGTCAGCGCTGCCTGGAACTGTGCTACGTCCGAGGTCTCGGGGGCATTCCTGGTGACAAGACCTGCAGCCCACTGCATCGTCCGGCCAGAGAGGTATGCTACCAAAAATGTAATATGTTCGCGGTTGGTGGGAAAACAATCCGGACGAAAGCTGAAAGCCATCCAGCATTGAATCAGATAAGCCTGACACATACTCGGGGTGCCATCAAATCTGTCCGGTGTGGGAGGAGGCAGGGGAGAAGAGGAGGCAAGAGAAACTGGTGGCAGAGTGGGATTTATGGGAGGGTGGGAAAGGAGAGGCTGAGGAGGGGAGCTGGAGACCAGGTTACCGAGGTGTTGAACGCTGGCATTGAGCGATTTGTCATGCAGGGGCTGACTGCGGAGGATTGGGATCCAATGCGGTGCTCTAGGTAGGGTTGGCGCTAGACGTAGGCATAGTCGGAGTAAACAGGCAGGGGTCTGACTCCAGGAAGGCGTAGTAGAGGTGTAGGCACAGAATCAGTAGGCGAAGGCGTAATCGAGGAAGGAGGCTGAGGTCGGAGTCCAGGAAGGCGTAGAAGAGGCGTAGGCACAGAATCAGTAGGCGAAGACGTAATCGAGGAAGCAGGCTGGGGTCGGAGTCTGGGAATGCGTAGAAGAGGCGTCGGAGTGGATTCGGAAGGCGGAGGCGTAATCGAAGAGACAGGCAGGGGTCAGGATCCAAGAGAGCGTTCTAGAGGCGAAGGTACAAAATCGAGTGGCAAAGAGGTAATCGGAAAAAGCAGGGTCAAGGTCCAGGGGAGAATCAGTAGTAAGGCAAAGGCGTAGATAGTAGGTAAGCTCAGGGAGAGAATCTCAATCGTGAGCACTGACTGGGGGACTGATGAGGGTTTAAGTAAAGGACTGATTGACGCGTGCACGTTTGGTATGGGGAGAGCTTGTGGCAATGCGGGAGCGCTTGCCTGCGTGAGGGAGATTCGTGACAGAAACTGTCTGCTTTAAAACATACAGATCTTATCTCATACATATCTTTTCTCTGGCCTGGGCATTTGAGCTTAGTACTTTCCCCGTCTCTTTTATTTTCACAATGTGAAAATGAGTTTCAATGTAAAAACATTCAAAGGCTTTCTCCTTTAGTTATAATGCAAACTGTCTCCAATTTCTAAAATCATAATCATTACATTTTCAATTGTAAATGTTTACACTTTATCCTGATGTGAGAACTCAGAATATGAATATTATGTTAGTGAATTAACCAAAACGTGTATGTATTCAGACAATTATGCTGTTGATGCTATATTTTAATCCCAGTATTTTAATGCTTTATTTGCTACTGTTCTAAAACCTAGAAAAAGAATCCCTTTTTAGGGGACAGCTAAAAGCACATACTGTAAACTCTTTTTGATTTTTAAGAAGTACTTTTACACTTCTACACTTCTACATTCCTTTAAGAACTCTTAGAAAACTTTTACAAAGTATACTACAAAAATAACCTCAGAATTTCAGACAGTTAACATAATAGCAAACACCTAACACTGCCGCAGGTCTGCTAGTTAGGCTTGTAGAAAAGGTCACAGGCAGATAATGTAATGCCTGGTTAATGTGGGCTTGTTTTATTAGCATAATGACAGCACAATGCATGGCACCTGTTTTCGTTCACATTCATTTCTTCGTCCTTTGGAATCCATTACTGAGCAAGTTAAATTTGTGTTCAGCAGATCCTAATTTGCACCCTTTTATCGCAGCATTTCTGCCTGTTGTCACCAGTTTTAGTGTGCTCTGAAGAATAAGATCTTTGTGAAAATGCTGGTGACCCAGCAGATTAAAATATTAACTGTCTTTAGCTTTTATTCAATTGATGTATTTTTGCTGCCTTGTTACAAGAAAATTACAAATAAGATTTGAAGTACTCCACACTATCCTTTTGTTCTCAGCATTGCGAAACAGCAAAGTATGAATAAACAGCAGAGGCAAACAGTTTCAGAAAAGAAAACATATATTTCATTTTAATTTAAACTAAAGATTCAAATGAACGTAATCTTACATGCAACCAACTGCTGTGATGAATATTTCTTAAATCTGTCAACCTACCTTTTTTACAGTGGGGAAAAATGTGTAATACATAGTTTTAAACAGCAGTGCAGGTATTGTATAGCCTCTTTTGGTTGTATGGGCTTTGTGACTTTCCTATTTATCAAAAACTTTGTTTTCCCTAGCATAACACTAATCAGGTTTTATGCTTTTCTTTGAGAAATGTTTCACAAAACACTACAAACCATGAGGATTTATCAATTCTAGATTCCACCTTTTGCTGAACAAGCATGTTTAGTTTAGGAGTGCAGGCAATGTATAAATCTACTGTAGGTTCTGTAGATGTGCTAGTGTCAGAAGTAAAATTTAGAGTTTTGTGTACTTTGCATTATCAACCTTAATGTTGTCTTAATAATCAAATTTCACTTCTTAGACTTGGGATCCACTCTAGATTTCCTTCCCTTAATCAGGGTCTTTATGAAATTACTGGAGTATGTGTTTTAATTGTCCATATTCAATGGCTGAACTGCTTTAACTGACATGGGATCCGTATAATTGTCATAATAACTTCCATGCCAATGTCTTCTGTCAGTTTCAGATTTTGAGGATTGAGGGATTCTGATACACTTTGGTTATGTTGATCATGGTAATCATATTCTCCAGATGGAAATCATTTATATCTCTTATAAAGAGACTACAGAAATTATTGTACTCTTAAAGAAAGGTTGACAATCAAAGATTAAACATTAAAACATTATTGAGAATCACATTACTGTATGTTTTATAGTAGATTTGTTGGTTACAGCAATACTGACCTTAAATCTAATTTATAATTATAATGTTTTACACATAGAAAATCTCTCCAAATCTCATACATTTGACTAAAGAAAAATGTTAATGATAAAAGCTACATGCGTGCTTATGTTCTTTCTTGACAACTCTGAATTTAATATTCAATTTACTGTTTTCACTCCAGCAATGATTTCTTCATATAGTCATGGTATTTATTATAAATTAGTTGTGTATTTAAAAATAAAATGTTCATACATGTTTTTATTATTAAAAACATTTGGGAAGGTATCTAAATTTCAATGGTTAAAGGAATTTAAAAGGAAAGTAAATGATTTATAGTTAGCTCATGGAATTTATTAGTATCTTTTATATGAAATGGAAGTTTCAGAAATAAATTTTGTGAATACTGATTGCATTGCAGTAAAATACTGCCAGATATGTAATTGTCATTGTAAAAGCTTTTCTTAGTTTGATGCATCAGCACTGTGGAACAGAGTGAATAGAGAGCTAAATCTAATGTATAACACAGAAAGCCAGTGGAAATTAGCAGCACGTTTAATTATATGACTAGATGAGATAAGCGGGTTCCAGTCACTTTTGAAAAACGAATTAAAATGCTATTATCGGTCTGTAACCCCATCCCCCACCCAATCAGTTTCTGTCCTTGGTTTACTGAGTGTAATAAAGAATTTTAAAGAACTACATGAATTGTGTGTATTATTTCGAGAGGCTATCTTCTCATTTACAGTTGTTATTTATGTTACTTGGAAATGAAAGGTTTTAGGATAGAAAAACATTTGCTAAGTTAGATTAGTTAGAATGTGGTGCCATGGTGGTAGAGTGGTCAGCATTGCTGTCTCACAGCGTTGGGGCTCTGGAGTCAATTCCTGGGGTGCTCTCTGTGTGGAGTATGTACTGTATGTTTGTGTGGCTTTCCTCCAGGTGCTCCAGTTTCCTCCCAGAGTCCGAAGGTATACACAGTACTGGTACTGTTGGTGAACTGGCTTTTGGGAAAGTTGGCCCAAGTGTGAGTGTGAGCGAGTCTGTGTCTGTGTGCCGTGCGATGGATTGGCATGCCGTGCAGTGTGTGCACATTGCTTGCCTGGAGAGGCTCCTCCTCTCCCATGACCCTGGATTGGAGAGAGCAGTTTGAGAATGGATGGATGGACAGCTGGAATGTTTTACATGCACAGAAAGCCAGCTAAGGTAGAATTAAAGCTGTTGTTTCACCAGGCTTTTATTCTCCAAATAGGCATAAACACTTCAAGGCAGAAAAGTGTATATCTAAGTTGCAATTTTTAAATATGATTTTTTTTCATGTCCAGTAAGCATGGAAACATCAGCCCTCTTCTTGTAGCTGTTGTAATATCCCTGTTACCTTCCTCCAATAAATGCTCAAACAGTCACTTTATAAACAGTGTCTGGAGAATTACAATTCCTCTTTCGTAGTATTACGCATTTTAATATTCCTTTAAATATTAAGTTATTACATATGCAGAATTATATTTTGGAGAAAGAACTATCAACAGAGACAGATTTGACTTTGAGATCATAACATTTTTATTTTTCATTTTTGATGGGGTAAGTTGTCCCCTTTAAAGCTTTTTAATTTTTTTTTATTCTGTATTGATTTTAGTTTAAGGTGCCATCCTACAGCAGTGATTCTCAGCCCTGGTCTTGAAAGAACACTGTCTGCTGGTTGTTGCTCCAGCTGAGTTGTTAATGACAGGCTAATTGATTTTAGTTTTCCA
Organism: Lepisosteus oculatus; assembly: GCF_040954835.1. NCBI lineage: Eukaryota > Metazoa > Chordata > Actinopteri > Semionotiformes > Lepisosteidae > Lepisosteus > Lepisosteus oculatus. The sequence continues at coordinate 48,777,059 of NC_090699.1, forward strand.
TATGGTTTCTGTAAATTTCCTTTCAGCTCTTAAAAGGTCAAATGGGATTTGTAATTTGTAAACCTTGCATTAATTTTTAAGCTTTAAAACTACCCATGTGCATTGCCTAAATTGTAACCCATCTGACCTCTACAGAAGGAAAAATCATCTTTACTGTGGGCATGTCTTATACAAAATCATTCCCACCTGTATGTGTTCATCATCACCTGATCACGTAGAAATCACCTGACTATTTATTTAGAAAAAACAGCCACTAAAGAGTGACAGAAGAAACAAATTAAATTCATTAAACAATTCAGTTATCCATACCGATGGAGATGAAAAGCTCAGGTGGAATGAAATGAAATGACTTGCCTTTACATTACTTACTACATGACAAAGACAAAACAGTGAAACAATTAATCTTATTTTGTGGAATCATTGTGGCTGATGAACACTTTCATGGCCGAATGAAGTTGAACATGCAGAATATAGGTCATACAAAGCTGAATTTTGCATATTCACCGATGTGTTTGACTTTGCAAAATTTCATTTGTTTTTTTAATTATATTGTTCTATGAAATGAATTACTTGGGATGTTTGTAACTACTGGAGGAAACCAGTCTGATTTTCCATAGACATTCAAATCAGAGAGCTGAACCTTCAAGTTCAAGTTCTAGCTTGTAAGAAGTTTCTACTGACTAGTTATTAGAGAAAAAGTCACCTAAGTGGGCATTGTCTTACATTTAGTTTATTTAATCATTGAGAGATATTTTACATCTCTAACTTACAGACCTGAGTAATTTATTTTTAGAAAATGCAATCTACAGTATACAACTCCTGTCAGTAAACTCATAAGAACAGAGTGATAAAAGAGCAGCTAATGAAATCTCCTCTTCACCCCCTGCAAAACTAAGCAAACATTCACTGATTCCCAGTTGTAGTCTGTTTGAATTGATATTAACAACAAATTTCAACACAAGTCTAATAAACCTCAACAGACTCAACTATTGTACTTTTTTATTTAAAAAAATAAAATGTTTCTAGCTTTAAAAAAGTACTCAACAACTCTGTGGACCGTGATCCATGAAGGGTTTGTTTACATACTGTAGCCTTCATACAAAGGTTTATACTGTCTTTTTGAGTTGTATCTTTATTCTGTACATCTAGTATTAGCCATTGATTTGTAACTTACAATATTTTGGTGTTCTTATTTTGACTAACTCAGTTAAACAATAAGTAATTTGTTCATAATTACAGAATGTCCTTCACAATTACTCAGATTTACTCTGTGACCAAATTCATTATTCATTTCCATGAGTAAAGTTGGTGGGTTTAAAATAAAGAGTTAAAGGTATTTCAGATCAGGGAACGAGTCCTTGTTTGTCATTGAAATGCCTTTTTTTGATCACCAGGTGGCAATAATATTCTGACTAAAAACACTGTTTTGCTGTGTAAGTAAATCAACAGGAATCTCCTTAAAAGCTGCTGGCTTTATTATTGTAAAAAGACCATATCTTTTACTCTTCTCAGAATAGTAAATATGGTCTTTCAAACTTGAGACCATTAGGTTTAAAAGAGGAACTCAGTATATACTCCCAAGCCATTATATATAATTACAATATATAACTATATATAATATATGGACTATATATAATTACACTATAAACTTTATGCCTTTTTATGGTAAACTCTGATATACATGTAGCTGTGGCTGTACCTGTTTTTGTTTTTTTCTCTTTCATTCTCTTTTTTTCCTTAATTTCATTTTTCATTTCTTTTTCTTAAGTTCATTGTTATTTTCTTAAAAACTGTGAAAATTAACGTCTGCTCTAATACTCTGAAATATTTAATAAAATGTTGAAAAAAAGTATAATCTGATAGGGCACAAACAGACCCTCTAAATGCAAAATTTCAAAGCTTCAGGACTTTTATTTGTGGAGAGTACTATATAAGCACTAAATTGTACCTGTTTTTCTCATTATGTGCATTAAACTGGGAAAATTACAAAAAAAAAAGATTATCCAAAGCTGGGTAGCTTTTACAAAAAATATTTTTTCTTCTTTTGGACTGGGTTTCCATTCAGGGTGTATCCTTCCTTGTGCCCATTGCTTTCCAGTATAGTCTTCAGTTCCCCTGTAACTGTGCTGGATAAAAGCAGTTAGAAAATGGATGAGGTTCTCTTCAGGACACAGTAGCTGTATTTCTTTATGTAAACTGAAGAGGGCAGCAGAGTCATTCATTTCAAAGAGAAAATTCAATAAAATCCAATTACGACTCCGAATTCAGTAAACGGGAAAAAGCCTTCTTGTCACAGATGTTTGATTTCAACACTATTTGCATGATTGTATCATTGCAGAAAAAATAAATTGGTGTTAAATAGGTTGCATTAAATAGACCTGATTCATAACTGCGTTTGGTGTAATCCGATAAAGTATATTGGAAGAAGCCTTGTTTTTTTTCTTGGACTTTAATTATTGCTGTAAGTTGTCTGACTCATGTAGGTTTCACACTGATGGGGCCTGTCTCTAATTAGATCAAAATGGAGTAAACTAAGGGTGTACAAAACAATACAAGCTTGAGGTGTGAATTAGATTTGCTAGATAATTTGTTGAGGGAAATATGGTTTTAATTAGTATGGTTTTCAGAAGTCAATTAGGCCTGAAAACCAAATGCTTTATATCCCCAGTAAACCTCTGCGACAGACAGCTCTGTGGGTGGCTACAAGAAAGCATGATTTCTAAGGGGTTCCAAGAAGAATCTGAAGTAGAGGTACTGACTAAATAATCCACATCTAATAATATTACTATTGCAGATAAAATGTCTAAAATAATTATGTATATATTTTATGTCTTCAGACTAAACAATATTCTCATTAAATAGAAAATGTGTACCTTTTTGTTAGAAAAACTAAAAGTAAAACCGTTTTTGAAAGGTATGTCAACAAGATTCATTTTAAAGGAGTAGGACAAGGGTAACAATCAATGCTCATGTGTTTCAAACTGTTTCCTTCACCAGGTTAGTCTGATTTCTCAAATGTGTTAGCCTTTGAGGGTGACGCAGTGGCAAAGTGGTTAGTATTCTTGCCTCTTAGTGTGAGGGACCTGGGGTGCTTTCTGCTTGGAGTTTGTATGTTCTGCTCGTGTTCTCATGGGTTACCTTACAGGCCCAGCTGTGAGTGTTTGCTGTCTGTGTGTGCCCTATGATACCATCCAGGTTGTACCCTGCCTTGCAACTGTTGTTTGGGATAGACTATGGCACTACTGCGACCCTGTATCAGAAAAAACAGTTCGAAAATAGATGGAATAGATGTTTAAATGAATAAAAACTACCCATCACACCTAATCAATTATGACATCATTTTAATAAAAATCACCAACTTCTACGAATCATGTCCACCAGTACTGTGCTATATTGATCTTTTGCACTGTACATGTCTGCACCTTTGTTTATCTGGTACATTTAACATGTGGAAGGGAATTGGTTACCATGTACCTCCAAGGTAACCAAAGGTAACCTCAAACAGTTGTGACTGCTGTTATCTAGGTTGTCATGACAGAAATATTTGGCTGAACTGATTAATTAGTTTCTTAGAACAGAATGCTGCATGTAAGTAGTTGCTACTATGTGATCGAGTACCTACAGATCCCAGCTCCAATCTTTAGAAACTGGAATCCAAGATGTTTCTAAGTCTCTCTTAAATATTTGTTTAAGAACCTTAACTGGGACCAGTTTAGCCAAATTCCATGTAGAAATTTTTCATATTTTAAGAAAACACAGAATCCCTGCTGGTTTCTGGACAAAAAGGCAGAATGTGAGAGCTGCTGAGCTGGAGAATGAGTGTAAATTAGACAATCTGCTTGCCATCTAAGGAAAATTATCACTTCTTGTTTCAGAATAGCTATTTTGTTTATATACAGTACATACCGTACCGTATACAGGCTTGGGTTCCTTCTTCTTAAATCTTAATATTTATGCAATGATTTAACATTCAGTGTTAAATGATCAATAATGATTTAGAAAAACAACAGCAAAAAGAGTTTGACACTTCATTTTTCCAGATTGCTCCAGAAGACTTGTGGATTATTATTTAATTTAATTTTTCTTCAACATTTTACAAAAGTTTGTGGGGAGAAATTAAGATTCACTTGGAAAAGAAATTATTTATTTGTCTTGCAGGATAACTAGAGTGGAAAACCCTTCTGTTTTTTAAAAGACAATGGTTACCAATAGTAATTAATGGACTTATTCATCAGTCCTTAAAAGTAATAAGAAGCTTTAGTACAGTACACTCTATGTGGAGATTGGTTTAGAAATTGATTATGGGTTCACATCTCTAATAATCCTAATAATGGACAGAACACAAGACTTCAGTGTGCAATTCGAGCAGGAACAAAGAACATCTGAAAGTATTAATCACGGCATATTTCCCCAAACCACATCAGCCTGAATGCTGCTTACTGTAAATAAAATCATAATAAAAACGAAATTCCTAAACGTGTTATAAATGTATTTCAGTCTTTTTTTTTTTTCATTGGGATTCTCAAATGTCCAATATGGCTTCTCTGGAAGACATGTTAGAAATGCGCAGTAATTTAATGCTTAACTCTATTAAAGGGTAATTAAGCATGCTGTTGCTCAGTGTGACAGTAAATAGCATGCCACATGCTCCCTGACAGGGTATCATGCTGATAAATGGAGCATGGCTCACACTGATTTGTTTTATATATATATAAAATCTCTTCCTCATAAGATCAACAGCAGCACTTTGAAATTGTTCTCCATAATTATCATGCCAGGTGGTAATACAGCCAAAAAGGATTCGTTTAGTCTTTTGTTTCATTCTAAATAACTATCTGGAAAGTTTTAAGCTGACAATTTTAAAGGTTACCGCTAAGACACATTGTAATTTAATGGGAAAGTCAAGCAAACAGAAATGGGGGGAAAGAACTGCACGGCCCATTTACTTCCCAGATGCAGTATATCTCTGGAGATGTATTTTGTCTGAATTTAGACAGAGCATATTCCTGCTCTCAAATGAGTACAGGGACAAATTATTTGGCTCTTATAAAATCACCCCTTAATCATCCTGCAGTTCTGACCTTTCTTTCTTTCTACAGTAGAGTAATGTATGTGAGAGGAATGTCTCTTGACTCTGTCTCGTAGTGTAAGGTGAAACTATTCACCTTATTCACAGTAAAGAGTTGGAGACTTAACAGGGCTGTGCTGGTTGGGATGCCCCTGACAGCAGTTTGAATCTGGGATCTGATGTTACATCCTGCGGCCCAGTCGCCTTTCATCAGAACATAAGATGGATTCAAATAATGGAGGCTATTTTGCCTTTCATGCTCGTTTGGTTCAGTTTTAGTCTCATAAGTATTCCTGGCAATACAGATGATAAACTCCACTAGAAAGGGACAATTTAGAATAGTCAATCAAACCCAAACTACTTGTCTTTTGGGAGTTTGGAGGAAACAACAGCACCAGGTCAAAACCCTTGAGAACACAGAAAGAACATGCAAACATGCGCCCAAAACCAGAATCAAACCTGAAATTGCAGTGCTCTGGGGCAGCAGCATTAACCTGTTTTGGCACACTGGCTGGTTATTTTTAAGGCAATGATATATAGTTAGTTTGGGTGGTACAGTTTTCATTGTGCCATATTTTGATAAACACTGTTGTCCAATGAACTTCACATAAGCTTAAACACAATGTAAACTATCAGAGCTTGTAGAGCAGGGTTATCAAAAAGTCCCTCCTCCTTGCTTTAAATAAGCTGTGTCAGGTCTGTTCCCAAACATGCCTAAATGATCTTAACACAATCAGGAGCTACAATATGTTATTAACATCAACAGTTTACTTAATCCTGGCACTAGTGTTTTCTATGATTAACAACTGTCTTGACTTGTCTTAAGACATGTGAGACAAAACCATTCTTATCAGTAGGGACCCTTTTAATTCAGGCTGATCAGAATCTTTAAAAAGCACATCACCAAAACGTAAGATAAATTATACAGTAGAAGCAAATATGACGAGTTGTATTCATTCATGACATTTATCAATCAAATCTAATTGACATAGTGCGCTATGTTAGAAGACTTTTGTACAATCCTGGGCCTTGGTATGTATGTTATGACTTATGAGTAGTGAAAAATCCACTTCTGACCATGTCGCAACTAATCATATACAGTAGTTACTCTACTAATTAGAAATAGGCTCATATAGGAATAGGGTTAGTGTTGGTGAACAGCGTGGATACAGTATAAACTGTCAGAGCAGTGCAGTGGGAGTGCTCAGAAAAATTAAAGTCCCTCTTCCCTACTCTAAAAAAAGCTGTGTCAAGTCTGTTCCATAACATGCTCAACCCTCAGGCGTGGTGTTATAACCTCATCCAGATCTCTCCCATCATTTTAATATGAAGAACCTCCAGTGCTCATGCTATTTCTTTATGATTGCCTCAGTGACAGTAGCTGGTGTAGTAGAAAGTCAAGGCTTAGCACAGGGTTTTTCAATGCTGGTCTTGTAGGGCTGGTATCCCTAGGGCATCAGCACCTGAAGAGCTGGAGAATGTTGTTAATTCGATCCAATTAAAGAAGTAATGAGCTGACTGTTGTCATTAAGGTCTGAGTTGAAAACCTGCAGACATACTGGCCCTCCAGCACTAAGCAGCACCGTTGACTAAGTGTGTGTGAGTGAGAGAGAGTGACCTTCTTTACAATGAGTCCCTGAACTACAGGTACCTCTGCTCTACCTGGGTTTGTTATGGATTTAAATCCTGCACCTCCTACTTTTCTTCACAATGAACATAGAACCCTGTGGCTTTTGCTTGTTCAACCAGGGTGATAGTGAAAGACAGAAGAGAGATTTTGCCATAATGTTTTATTTTTATATTTTAAATGAACACTGCTTTTTGTACTGCTGATTCAACAGGAATATATGCATACCATTCTGCAGTAACACGTTTTGTACAATAAAACAAGTTATCGGTCCGTAACTTTAAAAACAGTTGAGAAATAAAATATTGGAACAGCTTTTGATGTTTTTAGTCCAGTGTCAAAAGAAACAGCACAATTAGCTAGTGACTTCTGAAGACCGTGTTTCTAGTTTTTTTTTTCTTCTTAGTTTTGAAAATAATATTTAAATGGATTATACAAAGTTTAGGCTTTTAAGAATGGTTATATACCTAACTCTGTTTAACAGAAATATTAAGTTAATTAAAAAACAGTGGTTTCAATAGTATTAAATAATTTTTAACATTTCAAGTCACTGTTTTAAGTTTGGTTGCAATGCATTTTTTCTTTTGAAAAGAAAAAACCTGCCAGCATTATTGAGCTCCACTTAGTATATTCAGGAATGCTAAGTTGAAGAACTAAAATACCTCTGCTACCAGTGTTATTTGCAGTGAAGTCATTATTTGGTGACTAAACATCAATGTTCCTGGAATACGTTTGTAATTATTTGAAGATTTCCCACATGATTCCAAAATTCCTATGAAACTCAACCCCCTGTTTGAAAAGTCGTGAGACTAAACAGGAATTTAAAGGCTTTTGAGAAGCTGAGTCAAAGCTAAACTTCAGAGCCATCAAGTCACATGGTTTGGTCACCTTGTCAGTAAATGACATAATTTGGGGAATGTTGTTGTTGTTTTCTTAAACTCAACATCATAGAAGTTCAAAATTCTTAGAACAGAATGGGCCTTTTTATACTCATTTACATAAATGTAAAACACACTAATTTTTAACACTCTTTTTACACTCAATAAATTAATTTATTAAAAATGTGTTTATTACAAAGTCATTGGTCGTGATTGGTCATGTGGACAGGCTGCTATCTTGGATTTGGCAAAAAAAATCTCCAATTAAATCATTATACCAATTAAGCAAAACTAGTTACGCATAGGTATGCGTTATCTGTCAAATTGTTTGTGGCGGGGACACTATACAGTAAAAAAGAGGTGCCATCCTTCAGATGAGACAAAAAACCAAGGTCCTGACTCGCTGTGGTCATCGAAAATCCTAAGGTGTTTCTTACAAAGATTTAGGGTATTACCCTGGTGGCCTGGCCTAATTTCCCATTGGCCTTTACCAATCATGGGCTTCTAATAATCCCCATCTATGAATTGGCTTCATCACTCTGCTCTCCTCCCCACTGACAGCTGATGTGTGGTGAGCGTTCTGGCGCACTATGACTGCCGTCGCGTCATCCAAGTGAGGCTGCACGTTGGTGGTGGCAGAGGGGGGGAAAATCAAAGAGGAAAAGTAGCCTATGGGAATCGTGTTACATAACTGAATAAAGCTGATTGTTATATGGTATGGCAGCCATATAACATCTTTGATATGTCCATCTTGTCAAATGAAAATACCTTATAACTCTAATGTGTGCAGATAGGGTCATTGTTACTATGGAACATACTGTAAACAGGATCTCTTACTGTATGTGCTTCAGCAAAAAGACTTTGGTTGTGGCCTTTGATCTCCCTCAAAGATCAATAGTGTATCTGTGTTATAACAGAAAAGGAAAATGTCTGCTTAACCCCTGATGATTGCTGCTTGCATCTAAAGTATGTTTATATGTGTGTTTCTCTTGCTCAGGTGGGAACATCCTGAAACCTGCAATAATGAAAGACATTAGTCTTTTTAGAGCCACATCTTGTTTATTTCATCCGTCTCAAGTTCTTTTTTCTTCTGCATAGGATGCCCTACTCAAAACCATCATTTTCAATAAGAACTTCAATTTTTAAACTAAAATGCAAATGGCTCATTCATGTCTTTTATCAGAAGATGCTTCTAAAAATGTACACATCTATGTGTAATCAACCAAAGAGACTGCTCATGCTAAAGCAGGCAGATAAACCAGAGTTTAAAGGGTGCAGAAGTGGGTCTGCTTTTAGCTGAAGTCCTTGCCCATTGTAGTGCCAGCACAGCATTAGTGCTCATGCTTTATCTGGTGAAGATTTCCTTGGGAATTTGAGAGGAATTGGTCTTGCCCAGTAATTCCTGTATCTGAATCCTGTGGACTCTGGGCATGTCTTCTTCCTTTCTTGTTTAATTTTCCTGTGTGCAAGGAATGCTTCCATGTTTTGATAACCCACTGGTGCTGCACTGCTGCTTTTTAGGAGGATCTCAGCTCATTATACTTGCTTTCCATCTGTAAAAACTAGCATTCAAGTTAGATGCAACTAATACTTTGAAGAGATTTGTGAATAGCATATGCATATTATTAACTTCATCACTTCTATCATTCCTCATCATTTGCATACATTGGCGTATTAGTATATTCATTAGTATGTACATTAATATATTCGGTGCATATAAATTCAGACATCTTCTAAATTTTTTATCTATGCACGCGCCTGTAAGGCTTTTAGGTGCTTGTAATTGTGGATTCCGAATGTTGCATTTCATTATGTGCCCCTTATGTTTGACTTAGACACTTCTAATTACATTCGAATCTTTCATGAACAAGGCCCACAGAGGTTTTATTAACTACAGTACACTACAGTGCCCTGAAAGAATAAAATGAGAATTCTGTCATATGTAACACAAGGTGCCTATTGGGCTGTTGGTGCTAGTGTGCTCTGGATTGCTTATTTATAATAATAGCTGCACCATCAAATTGTAACTTTGTTATACAGTATATATATATCAAGGGGTGCTCATTTTATAGTACATTGTAAAATAAAAAATTCAAGTCAACATGTTTCACGATTATATTCAGCTATGAGGTCTATTAAAATGATTATGGACCCCACTTGGATTTATGATTGACTAGTGTTCAATTGAAATTTTTTATTAGCCTCCTCAGTGCTGTGGGAGCCCACAGCTCAAGAAATTTTGGTGTACTGCACATTTTGGTTGAGTTATAGGCTGCTCCAGCTGGGAGGTCTGTCTTCCAGGAGATTAGGAAATAACCATGTTTTGTGTGAGTTATGTAATTCGAGACAAGATTGCTGCTGCTTGCTGCTGTTAATTAGTAGGACACATGGACAAGGAATCTAGTTTGTTAAGACCAAAATCCTTCATATTTCTGTAGTGCTGTTTTATGATGGAAAACATACATTCAAAAACTAAAGCTGCTAAAGCTGTTTTTTTCTCCTGAGCTTTGATACGGTTTATTTGCAATTTACGCTTATTTTTTAATAATACTATACAGAAACATAATGCTCTAGATTCACAACAGATACGGTATGTTCCAGTGAAAATCATTCTTGGGAGGGGGCAGGGGAGTCAAATGTTTCAGTTTAAAAAGTATTTGTGTACAGTATTTGTGTACAGGTTTGTCTGGGAAATGTAATCCTCACAGGGATCCTTTTCTGTAGAATTGCTATGAATGATTAATAGATCTACCTTTCAAGGCCCTGATCCCCAGGAAGAGAATGTGCAATAAGTGACAATATGTTGTACAGTATTTAAATAATAATAATAGTGTTTAAATAATATTATTTTAAATAATGCATCTAGTATTTATGTAGTATGTCTTAAATCCCCAGCTCTTAAATATTGTACCAAATGCAAAAAATAGCATTATAGATATCCATTGTCATTCTTTAGGGTGGGAAGGGGCGGTCAACCTTTACAAAACTTCTGAGTTTGTATCCTTTTAATTGTCAATGTTAGTCAAAACAAGACCCGGAGCGTCACAACTGAAACTGATAACAATAGAAACAGTAAAATGGGTGTAGGCAGGAAAGATCAGCATTTATTACTGTAGGTTTTACCTTGTGTTCATAAAACTGTTCAGGTTTATGTGTTAAATTGAAATACTAGGTAACACTGGATAATTCTTGATCAACATGCGACTGTATTGTCTTTGTTTTTTTTGTCATAGTCTGCTTTTCGAGACTGTAAATGTGAGTATGTATAGTATGTATTTCAGGATTACGTGACTTAACTTTGCATTTGAAATCTTCACTTTTCTTTAAGTTGATGCTTCTGTTCAGGTTCTAAAAAAATGAACCTCTATTTGCTATTTATAATGACTGTTTATAACTGTGAACCTGTAACCTCCTAAAGAAGGCAATCCTGAAGTCATGTCTTCAACCAGGTCAGTCTTGTCCAATTATTGCTCTTCCTGAAGTGACTCATATCATTGCAGGATGAAAGCTTCAATCAGACAATCATGTCTGAACAATGAACTAAAAATAGGAAACAGAATTGCTCTTATAAAAATAAAAATGGGACCTTTCAACATTGACATGTCACCAACCTTGGTTGTGATATGGAAGTCCATTGTTTTGCTTCCTGACAGAAAGAGTTTGTGCGTAGGCAGCTCTGGAGTCTGTGTGTAGAATGTGACCCAGACTCTTCTTTCTGTTTTCCTGCTGCTTTGAAGGACTTTGTCACATTTCCAGAGTGGCTGGGTTGGCGAAGAAGTACTGTTGCTGGAAATGAATGATGTACAGTAGCATGCTCTATGCTCATCAGCAGACATGAGTGTGTCTCCACCCAGACCATCATACTGCCCCAGACTGTCAGTCCGCCAACTACCCAAATTTTTTAGGTGTTTTTGATTAGATGAAGTTGAAGCTCTGCTGGGGTCCTGAGGATCTGCTACTCCAAGAGCCTATCCATCCTTGTCCATCATGTGCCGCAGTTGTAAGTCAGGTTGTTCATGAAACCAGACTTCCAACTTTTGGTGAAACTTTTTTGGTTTCTCAGTTGCCCTGTGTAGGGTTGGCATTGTATTTCCCCTTCTGAAGAGCTCTGTGATCAATGGCAGGTGACTAAATGCTGAAAATAGGGTGAATGGGGGACAGTGACAGCCCAATTTATAAAACTTATTATAAAAACTCAACTGGTCAGGTAATACCATTTGAAGTTGCATGTTTTTTTTAATTTTCTGTTTAATTTCATGGTGAGGAAATAAACAGGCGGTCACTTCAAAGGCAAGTATTAGTTACACAGAACTATAAACACAACACAAACTTATATTTACAACTGAAGCGGTCTAGAGCCCAAAGCTTTACTTAAAACTTTCCCTACTATATTCCTAATATTTCCTACCCTGCAGGCATGTGGCACTGTTGGTAAGCGATGTGCCTTCTCTGCAGCTGGCTTTGACCCCCTGGTACAGGGCTGTGGTGTTCTAAAAGATGAGTAGTTTAAAGAGGGGCAGGTCTGAGGAATCTGCCTACACTTCCTCACTCTCTCCCATTTGAGGATCAGGTGCTTTGTAGCTGTGAGTTGTGAAAAACATAATTGCCGATTCCGAATTTTGGTAAATTAAAAAAAATAAACAGCTGCACCCAGTACTCTTTCATACTACACCCAATACATAACAAGATTATTTAAATACCAGTAATAGAGACATACAGTAATGGTGGACAGAAAAGGTCTTTATTTTCCCACTAAGAAATAGTATGTTTTTGCTTCATAGTGACAATACTGTGCTGTCAATGGCTTGTGCCTTGATCCACTGTACTGTTGTGATACAGCAATTTATATTGAGTAATCAGCTATGGGAATAGACTCAGGACCAACTAAAGAAAGCATTCTTGGTTATGGAAAGAAAGGGGCCTCCATTGTCTGTAGACAGATATTAAATTGTGACTTCATGTTTAAAATAGTCATAGTGTTAATGTAACTCTCGATAAAAGACAGCAATATACATGTCAATGTGTATTATGCACTAAAAGCAATAATGGCCCTGTAATAATTTTAAAAAGATATGTTTACAATAGTCACCATGCAATACCTAATTTCATTCAGTCACACATTTAATTTAATGATTAATGAATACAGTACAAAGGCTACATATTGGCCATGCATGACTATGCATAAAAATTGTACACCCTTTTCCCAGCATTCACTGTGGTGGATCACTCCCTTCACTCCATTATCATCCTCTCAGAAGCTCCTGGCTTAGTTTGCTTAGTTGGGGGTTGTAATGTCCTCATTCTTATTGCAAGTCTCTGTCCCCTCTGACAAGACAAATCTTTATCTCAAATGGATTATTCACTAAACCAATGTCTCTCTTCAATAATGCTTTATTACTCCTGTCTGGGTAGCTGCATCCAGAGGGATCACTCTGTGCAATCAAAAAACACAAAAGAGAATATTAAAATCTGGGATCTGGAACATCAGGACCATCATAGTTGGCTCAGACAATGACCAGACAAAACCCCATACTACTGTACATGTGTGGGTTGAGAGCTCCGGAGATTTGACATTGACATCACTACCCTGAGAGAACCTTGATGAGCTGGATACAAGCAACTCACTCAGGGAATATGAAGGTAGCTATACTTTCTTTAGAAAGGGAAAACCAAAAGAAGATTTTGAAAAGAATTTGGATTTGACAGTAAGGTTGAAAGTATCCAACAGATAAAGGTTCATTCTATGCTAAAAGGCAAAGAAAATAAACACTTCGTTATGTCAAGTGTAAGTGTAGTGTTCTATTCTTTTCTTTACCTTTCAACATGAAATGAACCTTCACCTGTTCCTTTGCAGCCTTTGCAGCTGAGCTGCATCCTACTAAAATGTCTTATACTGTATGCCTACATGATTTCTGCATATACACTCACTCTAGTTTCAGATGACAAAACAGTTAGGAAGATTTATATGCCAAGGGTGAAAAACATTCTTTGTGGAATCCCAAAGGAGGACACATTAATTCTACTTGGAGACTATTGGAGTTGAAAGAAATACCATTCTCTGGAACAGACCCACTGGTAACAAAAAGGTTGTAATATATCAATGAACTAATCACTACCAATACCCTGTTTTTCCAGAGGATCATCTAGTTATAGTTATTGTTTCTACAATCTGCACATAATAGAAGTGGAGAAAAATGGACACACAACATCCTGGCAAAATCCGCTATCTAAGCACTGGCATCTGATTTAGTATGTTGTTGTCTGTGTTTAAAATCACAAAAATGTTTGTCATCTGAGCAATGACAAGAGCCCATGGGTTCTAGAATGACCATTGATTGTTGGATATACATTTAATTATGGCTGTCAATCTGGCTTAACGATATCACTTGCAAAAGAGGCCATGTCAGTGTCAAAGCAATGTCAAAGCAGCAAAGCACCCCACTAAAAACCAGATGCTTTAAAGAATGCATTAAGGGAAAGCTCTCAAGCTTCTACAAAGTACAAAAGAGAGCTGTTCACTTGATCACTTGGTAAGACCTTAGGACAAATATACCATTGCTTGAAAAGAGATGATTGGAGTTTTTACTAGAAAAATCACCAATGATCTTATTGATCACTAGCACAGAATTGTGTGTATGCCAGAGTAATTCAAACTTCAAGCAGCAAATGTTGACCCAGCAACAAACAAAAACACAGTTTCAAAGGAGAACTGTGTGCTATAGGTATAAGAAAGACCAGACAAAAAACAATGTCTACAGTATAGTTGCTTCACTGCTACTTGTTGATGGCCAGGGTGTTTATGGAAAAGTTCCTGTGAGACCTATGAAAGAGGGAGACTTCTTCAAAGAAAGACTATCAGTACTCATTCGAAGATGTTGTTTTAAGATCTGTTCCATCTGATAATACAAAATATTAAATCTGTTCAGTTCGGGCCTGTCAATAAAACATATTCAATTCCATCCCACAACACCCAATTAGAGAGCAATGAAGCTTAGAACTCTGCCAGAAACTATTGAAGTGATGAAAGCTACCATACTAATGAAGAACAACAAAACAGCAGGAGTGACAGAGTTCCTCTGAAATTTTTAAGCACAGTGGACAGGAACTAAAATTTAATCCAAAATACTCTCATTGTACAGATCTGGAATGTAGAGTTGATCCAGTGGTTTAAATTATTTTATGTTCTTCTATAAAGGGAACAAATCCAGCTGTGCAAATTATGGAGGGACCTTTGTGCTGTCCATCATGGACAAGGTAATCCCAGTGTAGTATCAGATCCTCAAGAGGCATGGCTGACATGATTTTTATAGTTAGCCAATTACAGGGAAAAATGCAACACCCCCCATACTTAGTAATCTTTGATTTGACAAAGGCATTTAACTCTGTGATCTATTAGAAAGCGTCTTCAATATGATAAAATATGTCTGCTGAATCCTCAGCAGTGGATCCATTACAAAGTTCTTTGAAGTCCAAACAGGAGTTGGTCAAGGGTGTGCAATTGCTCCAACTCTTTTTTCAGTATTTCGGAATGGACTTTTCCATTACTCCATTAAACTACCCCAAAACTCCAAGATGCTGATAATGTTGCTGCACCTTGACATATAGAAAGTGGATCTCAGTTCAGTTTTTATATACTGTATTTACTGAAACATATCACAGAGATACACTTAATATGCAGAAGATCAAAGTTCTCCATCAGCAACCACCGAAGATTGTTCACATTGGAACAATCAATTCAGACTTACAATGAGTGACTATAGAATGTAGAACACTTCCCGTAATTTGGGAAAGAGTTTTCATTGAAGATTGATGTTGTTGAGGAAATCAATCATTGCCTGAAATGCAGCCTTTGGTCTCATAACATTAGGAGGTTAACATCAGCTCCATTGGGCTGGTCAGGGCATCTGGGTGTCAAACTCAGAAATCCCCAAAAAGGTCCTCTTCAGCTTAGCCAAAACAATTGGACCAGAAGAGGGCAGAAGAAGAGTTTTAAAGATAATGTAAAAGTTAAATGTGAAAGAATTAAACATAATATTGGAAGAGTATGGTCATTGACTGAGCAAGATGAAAGACAAATACTGTATCTGGAAGGAGCCCAGCACTTTGAGACCCAAAAGTGTCACAACAAGGAGGCAAGGAAAGCACACCATGATGACATTGCACAATATACTGTCAGCTATCTCTTGAGTCAATACCTGCCTAACCTGCCAGTGCAATTGTAGATCCCATACTAGTTTTGTAAGTTACCATTGGGTGCATGGAGGACAAATTATCTTTGAACGTGAGAAATAGCCAATGAATGATTGATTGCCTCCATTCCCTATCTATAAGCCTAAATTACCATTGCCTGCATTTGAAAACGGATGGTATAAGAGTGTATAAGATCCCTGTCGAAGATGTAGTAATTGATGAGTGGACTCTGCAACCCATCCAGAATCATTAAATACTACGTGAAAAGCTTAAGAAAACTGAGCAGAATTGCTCCAGATGGGGTCTGATCTCTCCCAGAGATCCCCACATCAGCACTACTCAGTCAGTAAAGAAATCACATACGGCAACCTGGCTTGCTCTGTTGAGAAAGTTGATATCTGCATAGCGACAAACTATCCTACATTGTGCGAGAAATTCTCTGCAGCCCTCAAGATCCCCTGAATACGGTAGTGGAGGGTGCATATGGGGTTCTGTTCGGGGAGTGACACTGGGAGAGAGGACAAGAGGAGACTAAACCTGCTGAGCAGGGTCTGGAGCTGCTTTACCAAAAGCCTGAACATGGGACAAATAAGAGGCTGCTGGGACTGACTGTAGTGCTTTTTTAAGCAGAGCTTGAATCTCCTGTTCTCTACTCTGTTGCTGTCTTGGGATTCTTAGGCCGCCTCATGGGGAGCCAAACTTTGTGGGACCTCACAGAGCCCAGCAAGATTATTTTCTTCAAACTCCAATGTGATGCAGCAAGGCAATCCAAGCAGCGGCGGAGGAGTACAGCTGAATGCTGATTTCCAGGGGCTGTGAAGTGGCTGTGTGCTACAGGGAGCTGTGCAAGGTTTTGAACCAGAACCCAGGAGGGGAGGCTCAGCCGGTGAAGCAGGAAACTTCTGAGTGTCTGCAAGCGCTGTCAGATGCACAAGCAGTGATCTTAATCAAGGCTCAATGTTGGATCGCTTCCAGAGTGGAGCCTAGAAAATTTATAGGAACTGAAATGAGATGATTGGGTACCTGTCTGAAAGAACGTGGGTCGGACCGAAAGGCTTTCAGGTCCCATTCTCAGCTCCACAGGAAATGTTCTTTGCTTTTTAAAAAGTTGTGATTTGTTGTTCCAGTCCTATCCTATCCTAATATACTTTTCTATATCCTATATACTGTATCCTATCCTACTAGTCTATGTCTTATATCCTATCCTGAAGTGTTTTTCTTTATTGCAGTCTCTTTCCTTCACAGTGTTCTCCCAGTTTCAAACTATACTTTAAGGCACGTGATAGTATGACCACAGCTCCCCAATGGGACGCTCATTTGTCTTTTCTTCATTCTGTCCTGATCGTTTGAAAAGATGAGATCCATACAGGCTTCCTCTGTTGTAGTGGAGGTATTGTAAAGGGTGCTTGGAGAAACCTGGGAAGGAAAGCTGTCATTATGTCCATGACTTCAGTTTCAGCTGGTGGCATCCCTCGTGGTTGTTTACAATCTGAGTGAAGGAAACTAAAATCACTCATGTTAACCATGCCTTTCTTTGCAGATATATTCCATACATTTCACTATGCAACACTACATTTACTGTATAATTTGATGATCTTAAGTATACATCGAACACAATTTTTTATATATATATTTTTTAGTCTCAATTCTGAGAACCTTGAATCTTCTAGATAACATTCCTGTCATGTTGCCAGAACACTCTTTCATTCTGTACTGTATAGTGCTATTTCTCTCCAGTCTCTCTAGACTGCTGTGTATCCAATAATGTTGCATTTGTCAGCACACCTGTCTTTTAGTTGTTACATCTTAATCATATGCGAGTTCAGTAGCTTCTTTTTTGTTTTTTATAACCTGGTCCTTTGATTTTAATTTAGGTTCTCTTTTTGACCTTACTTCCTGTGCATCTCCCCTGTGCTGGATTGTTCTTTTTAATTCAAAGATTATTTTTCAATTTCTGTCTTGATCTTTGGTACAAGCATTGTCTTAGAAATCTAATCACTACTTGTGAATAGGTTTTTTTGTAAAGCATGAAAAACAAACATAGTTTAACTTATTCTCCCAAATGTGCAGTATGTTACTCCATTTTTAGTTAATTCCCTTGCTATGACTGTAAAAAAACATCAATCCTGGTTAACATGGGTCTGCTTACATTAAGCACTTTATTTTATTTATAGAAAATTCCTTTCACTAGAGGATTGACTTCATTGAGCTAAGCTGCTTTCCTCAACATCCTTAAACGCAAGGAGCAGTTAAGGGTAGAACTAAAGGGGCTTTTTGTGTGTTTTGTTTAACTGGCTACTGATATTTGTTTTGTGTTAGCAAAGCTTTTGCTAAAACAGTACCACAAAAACTATTTTGCTGAACAACTGTCTTCAAGTGTGGTAACTTGTCCACAATTAGCAAGTAGATTTTTGTTTTCACAAAATGAATTCTATAGGAAACAAAATAAGAGGCAGAACAAGAAATGTAACTAATTAATTTATGCTCCTTACTGCTGTGCAAAAGGAAATTTTTCCCCATTTAATTAGATTTCTTATATCTAACAAGCAGTTGAGATAGTATCTCACAGAGATCTAGATAAGGTCACCTGTTAAACAGATTTTTAGACTGTGCCATTTCTAATGGAACTCATGCTGCAAATATTATCTTATTTTGCACCCTATTGCAAAAGTGCTTGTCTCCCATATCATTGTGCTCTGATATTTTTCCCAATTTTAAGACCTGTGGTGAGATCCTGTCACAACTAGATGCCATAAGTAGCAGGGGGACACAGTGAAGATACCAAGGTAAAACTTTTTTGGAAGTATTTCAGATTTTTTTTTAGCTCAAACGTGGAACCGAATCCCAAAACACATGGATCATCCTGTTTTTTTATTTTTTTACTTGCAAACTATTTAATGAGAATGTTTCAAAAGTCAGGAGCATTAATTAGTTTATATGTTCTATGTTGACTTTGACAGTATGTGCGCTGACCGCTTAATATAAAAAAGTGAAGGAAGCACCATATGTCTCATCTTGTAAGTCAGTGGGTTTGGGTCACATGAGAAGGAGAATATTATCTGCCTTAACTTCTGCCAGCATGGTGAAATCATTTGAGTTTTCCTTCTTGTGAAAAAAAAACTCATAATAAGATTAAATTGCAGTTCAGAACAACTGATTTCCTAAATGATGGTGATATTTTTGTCTTTGTGTTTTTTATCTTCAATTGAAAAAAAAACATCCTAGTGTTTTTTCTCCAAAGAGTTAATTTTCTGTCAGTGCCAGACTAGTGTGTTACCATAGCAACTCAAGAGAGGCACAGTGAACGATTATACAGAATATGTTTCTGTTGTAGTTGTGAAAAAAAATCTGTTCAATGTTTTATTTCAACAACTTTATTGGCAGGGAGATTTTCTGCAATTAGCTAATTAAATGTTGGGAACAATCATGATTTTTGTTATTAATGTGTTATTTTTATTAATTATTTATTGTATTACCAATGTTACACTGGGTACTAGTGACATGTTAGTATCTAAGGACCAATGTTGATTAGACCATTAAAACAATTCGTTATATATGTTTACTGTCTAAGGAGGAATAAAAAGTCTGTGAATCGGGAATGGAAGAAACTGATTCATCCCGTGAGAAAGGAATTCTTCATCTTATCCTGTTTGAGTTTTTTTTATTAGTCTCAGTCATACAGTATGCGGAACCACTTCCAATTAACAAGATAATTTTCATTTGATTGGTTAATTAGAAAATAATACGTCAACAAAAACATAGTTCCATAGGTCCACTATCTGTCCCTGGTCAGCCATTTTAACCCTTCATTCAAAGTGGAAGCAAATAATATTCATAAACCATTCTCTTTATACAATGTGGGATTCTCAGAGGATCTTAAAATAATTTTTAGAAAACCCTTTATTTAACCACTGAGAACACATTTTCATCTACAGTGGCATACAGCAGTGTACCCAGTTATGCAGCAGGACTTTTATTGGAGCAATTTGAGTGAAGTACTATACCTTGGTCGATTGTACAACAGCAACATCTCATCCAGGACTAAAATCCAATACCCTCTGGCACTCTTAGATTCCTCTAAGAGATTCCTCTAAGACCTCTGCTTCATCCAAAATGACTGGTGGAATAAGGAAAAATGTCACTGGACAATTTTTCATTTTGAAACCAAATACTCAAGAAAGATTAAGCTCATAATGACTTTGTGTTTGGCTGGACTTAAAAATATTTGGTTAATAATTCATACGGTACATAATTAATAGAGTTAACAAAGCATTACATATAATTACAGTAATAAAGACTTCTCAGTACTGCAATTATTATGTAAAAAGTTATCTTATTACAACCCTCTATTAACCTATTGTATCTGAAATGTTTTATTGATACCTTGTAATTTTTATTTTGTATATTCAATATGTACTGTATACTATAGGCAACAACTTATTATGCTGTTACTAAATCATAATTGAAGAGAGGATGGTTTTGTTTGTGTGCGATATTATTGTATATATGTGTAGTGTTATAACCTTTTCTCTATGAAAGGATCACAAATAAATATCAGGCTGTTAACCCAAGTTAAATAATCCATTAATTGCACTTCCAACTAATTCACATGGATTGTTTCAGTGTTAAAAGCCAATGAGACTAAACTATAATCTTTTCCTTCAGCATTCTGGCCGTCCAGCTGTTGGGAATACAGGAAGGAAGTTGAATGTTAATTAGATGTTAACAGTAATTATTGTAATTATGTCTGTTTAATGGGTTTTGGAAAAGCTTCATTTGTAAATGTGTTAAAAATAAAAGAGTTTGCTAAAACCTTTTGTCAAGCTGGAAAGTTTTAAAGGACTTAACAGGAATAAAAATGACAATCCTAAAAAGGAACAGAAAAACATAAAAAAGTAAATAGGAGCATTAATTAAATGTTACTATAAGCATTTTTAATACTACATCAGTATGATTTAATTTAAATATGAATTTGATTATTTCAAAACTTATTATTTAATAATACCTATTAAAATTTTAATTGGTGGAATAATCTTTTTTTTTTCTTTACCATGAGAGGTCAAAGGATGTTTGACTTTTAGAACCAGTAGTGATGGATATCAGAGGATAGTTAAGAAGTAAGAAGAATTAAAACTGTATTTCTACATTTACATTTTGATTTTACAGTGATGTTATATTTCAGATAAATGGAAGGTCTGCTGGGTTCAAAAACTAGCCCAAAATTAGCACAAAAACCAAGACTGTCAATTAAATTAAAATTATTTTTAAATGCTTTCCCTATTTAAATGAAAAAAAAAATGGATTAATCAATTAATCCATCAACAATTCAGAAAGTTAAGGTCTGCTTTGATGGAAGAGAATTCCTATATTTCAACAGATGTTGTCTGGGAAACTGATCTGTCTTCCCAGTGTAAGAACTGGTTTGAATCCTGTGAAGGTGATATGCTAGATAAATTTGTATCCAGTCTCTCTGAGGCTTTTCTTATGCAATATCAGTGTCTTCAGGATTGTTAGTTAACTGAGTGTTAGTGTTAATTCTGACTGGAATTCATGCATGCTCAGCTGGAGGCAAGATTTACAAAGGTATATCTATCTGGTGGATTCATTCAAAATCTGTCTAAAATCATAAGTCTTAATGATTTTAAAGACTTAATCTAGGCCAGATCTAAATTTGCAAAGAAACAAGTAAAGGTTTATTCCATGCTGAAAACAGAAGAAAAGAAACACGACGTTTCGGCTGTGGAGCCTTCTTCGGGTCTGACCCTCAGCTGACACTCAGGGAAGCATTTTTTGATGATAACTGAGAGTTGCATCTGCCCACAAATATGTGTTTTATACACAAAATGATCTTGTTAACACTTGACAACATTAGAGTGCCAGGCCTTGGTGGCTTTTAATATAGAGAGAACTAGAAAGAGAAGGTCCAGCTAAAACAGTCTAAACTCAGACAGCAGACATTTTTATTTGAACTATATTTGAGCAGTCACTGTGCCGTTAGGTACAGTAGGTAGAAAATGATAAAAAGTGGTGCCATGTTTTTTTTTTCTTGGAAATCATTACTTTAATCATTATGGAAAGGAAGAGGCAGATTTCCGAATTTGCAGGTATTGTGAATTTCTACTACTTCTAAAGTACATATTTGACTGGTTCGTTTTGCTAATAAGCTAATGTTTGATTAACCAATCTTTTGTGATTTCTGCAGTACAGTATAGTATTGTAACGCAACGGGGGCTCAGGCGGGCGCCCTTGCCGCATCTGGTCGGCCCCATCCCGACTGGTGGCTCGAACCCGGGACTTCTGCGTCTCTCTGCAGTGGGATGGGATAGCCCTTCGCCAGGGACGGCGATTTAAGCGGGGGAGAGTGTAACGCTTGCGGCCGACAAGCACTGTGTGTAAGAGCCGGCGTACCAGAGCAGGTGACGTCACCGCCCTTCCCTGTGATAGCAGGACCACAGCTACTGGGCTGTAGAGAGATCTCTCTTTAGCTCACGGGGCTAGCCCCCATTGCGTTACAGTATGAATACCA
This sequence comes from Lepisosteus oculatus, assembly GCF_040954835.1. NCBI lineage: Eukaryota > Metazoa > Chordata > Actinopteri > Semionotiformes > Lepisosteidae > Lepisosteus > Lepisosteus oculatus. The sequence goes on from NC_090699.1 coordinate 48,799,348, forward strand.
TGTCCTAGTTTTCTGTAAGTAGTAATAAACCAAATGTCTTGCAAATGTAGGATTTGGGGAATTGGTTTTCATTAAATTGCATGCCTCTGAGACAAAATACTTTATCCAAGCACATAAACGAATTTGTTTTCCAATAAGCAAGTGGTAATTTGTGTTCTTTGGTCTTACTCCAGTAGCTAGTAGACATGATTTCTAATAATTACATCATTATTGCACACATTGTGACTTGGGCAGACAACTCTACTGTAGGCGCTGGAAAAGACAAAATCCTGATGCCTTGCAGATGGAAGCAGTTAATTAAATAGAGAATACATTACTTATTGTACATCATTAGAAAGAAGGAAAAAGTATTGTTCCTACATTTGTGAATATATGTTGTGTAAAATGGCTTCAGATTCCTTTTGCACAGTAACGACTATTTAAACGAGTGGACTCTGCAGATAAGCTGGGTTTAGCAGCTTAAGTTAAGCAGAATTCATTATAGATTTGAGAATTGTGCTTGCCTAGAGGATATAATGCTTGAATGACATTGATAGGGTGGAAGTATTGATATACAGTGTAGTAATTGTCATGGTCTGGGGGAAAAAGTAATTTGCAAAATGTGCATTTTTGTTTTGAACATTTTGTAATGGAAAAAATAATGCTACAGATATGTTTTGTTGCTTTCTTTTATGAGAACATTTTTCAGTTATTCAGCAGACCAACTAGAAGATCGATTTCAATTGATGGTTTTTGGTGAATGCAGCACTCTTCAGTGGCTCAAGTGTTTTAAGACCATACCTTAAGTGGGTTCTCCAAGGGTGCAAATCAGAAACAAAATAATCATCTCCAAAACTTAAGCAACTACATGTTTTCAAATCAGATCTCAGATACCAGTGAGAAGAGCATGGTATAGTGTGTTTTACTGAATAGAGTGGATTGGAGTTCAAAATTGTTTTTAGTTAAAGTGAATGATATTATGAAACTTTGCCAGGCATACTATTATTTCTAATTGTCTTCATATTTCCCTGTAATGTGAAGCACTCACCAGAATGCACAGAGATCGATTTCAAGTCCATGGTTAAAGATGAGCAGGAAACGGTCAGGAAAGCATCGGTAGCCAACGGATTTTCCCAGATGTCTGGAAAAGTTCCAACATGTTAGACAAGTGTTACAATAAACTGAAGTTAGCACATTTAAGCATCAATATTTGTTAAGATAAGTAAGGTAAACTGAGAAGACTCAGAAGAAGAAGAAGAAGACTGGGGATGAGAAATCTATGGCATTTAGGGTAATAGCTATTGATAACGTACCAATGAGTACTCCATGCACATACCGTAATAGAAACCCATAACTGGGAGTCTTCATCTGTGGAAATTTTTAGATGATAGCTATAGGATCTAGTACCCATTAAAGTGGATGCAAAATCATTGCTTTAGGTGCAACAAGTTAAGTTTTTCTTTTGTTCACTCTTCAAAGATATCTTTTCACCTCTGAAATTGAGAAACATTTTGACAAACTCGTAATGTGTCTTGTTTAATAAGCTTTTATACTACTTGTTTAATATTTGATGCATTTTTTAAAGAACATCCAATTGCTAATTGTTAATGCACCTGACATGTATGTAATGTTCAGGTAAAGCTAGGTTTGTCAGCATGCGTAAAAGTTTTAAAAGTAAAAGTTTATTCCATGCTGAAAAGAAAAGAGGAGGCTACTAGAAGGAGGCTTCACAGCTGAAAAGTTGTGTCTTTTTTCTTTTCAGGATATAATTAACCTTTACTTGTATTTAATGATGGCATTTTGACTAGATGAACAAGTAAATGTTTATTGTTCTCATTGTTTTACTTTTGTGTAGCCTAATATAAATGTGCAAATCACAGCAGAATGAATATAAGGATATAAGACCTCACAACATTAAATTTTAAATTATTTTAATCCTGATGCTATAGCTCTGATACTGTGCATCCGTGCTGCCTTTATCAGTGTAAATGCTGTGTTAAATCTCGCGGTTATTATTTCACAATTCACATGAACTAAATCTGAAATCTGAATTGCATTGCTTTTTAGTTGGATTCCTTGTATTATATTGGTAGAGGGTGGTATACATATTTTTTTCATCTGCAACAAATACATTATGTATCACAAACTGCTTCAGGAGATGATTTGCAATACCTGAAATTTTTTGTGTAAGTAATGCAAGCTGCTATTAAGTTCAGATTTCAGAAATCACAATAGGGAATAAATCTTCCTGTTGTGGGAAGCGCCCATGGAGCTTCTGTTGAAATTACTTGCCGTCGGTCCCACTAGAGTATGACTTCTTTGTCAGCCCTCAGCAAATAAGGCAAAGCCTGCTGCCTGATAGGTGTATCATCTCACTTTCCCTCAGCATTGATTTCTGGCTTCTTTATTTACTTCATAAAAAGAGGGAAGCAGAGGGAGATGAGACTGCACTGTCTTTGGCCAGCTTCTTCGGAAATCTTTTTATTAGTATGAGAAAGCTGTTTCTGCTATTTTGTGAAGTGAAGCTGGATTATATTTTATTTTTTAAATGTGTATGGTGATATTTGCTCCGGTAAGTATTTTTTTTTTACCTGCTCTATAGTTTTCTGAGTGGAGAGGATAATTGCATACAGTAGTAGTTAACATCTGAGGAATTATTTTTGGATGTAAATTTGAGTATCTTAAATTATATTACAGCATTGCCCTTTTGTGTTATAGGTTTATATGCATGTGATAGAACAGTTCTGTTTTCAGGTATACATTTTAAATGTGCAATCACTGAATTAAGGATGCTCCAGTTTTTCTTTAAACTGAATGCATGAATTTTGTAGATTTAAACTCAAAATCCTGTTCATTAGGGTTTTGTGTGAGTGTAATAAGCCTGATACACATCATACAGTTTCGCAGATAAGTCTTAGTGAACATTGCAGAACAGTTTTATTTTTACTATAGCAGTAGCCTTTCATTAGCTGTTAGTATGAGGGATTATTTTCCATAAAGCTTTATCTGTTGAATGCATTTGCCGTTCTCACTCAGTTAAAGATCACTGTTGCTAGTGTTAAAATATTTAGGGAACTACATACTGTAAACTATAGTAATATGGACAATATTACTTGCTTCTACCTGCTAAATGGTAAATGTTAGCAAATCTAAACAGGTTCTGTGGCAATTCTGCAAGTAATGTGCCATTGTACATTTTAAAATCTGCATTGTGCAACAATTTCAGTCTTGTTAGTTTAACAGATGTGCTTGGCATACTTTAGCTATTCTTGTAGTAATTCTTTATCAGTTGTGTGTTCTTGCAATTTTACAATCTTGCAATATATAACAATCTGAGTGGACATTCCTGTGAATATGACATATTTTAAAAACAAACCAAAACAACTCTGTAGCCTAACACAAATTTCTTAATTTCTCAATTTAAATAATGGCAGTAAACGTTTTAAGCAGTACCTGTTGTGCCTTTTCTCCAGCCAAAGTTTTAACATCTGCCCCTCTTGTTTCAAGATTAAAATATTATGTTAATTTCCACCTAGCCTTTCTAATCCCTTTAATTCAGTGCTTTTTTTCACCCGCACTAGCTTGGTAACATACAATTATATTCACTAATTTGTGCAAAGTCTTGTAGATTAGTTGCTTAATGATTTGAATTGTTACTTATGAACATACTGACACCAGTTTTAAAGATCTGATACAGAACAGAAAGACGACAGAACTATTGAAGCATTTATCTTTCCTAACTTGTTATTCCATCTGTGTGCCTGTACTATTCTCATAATGCGGTTAATTACATGCACTGATATTTGTTCAGGTCATTTCAAAGCTGTGCTTGAACTGCTGCATTGCCATTTGAACATTCTCTGTCCAAATTTGAACCTCTGGTGCAAATTTTAAGTATGAAAGTATCCAAATGCAATGTTTAAATATTATGTATGGTGTTAAGCATTACATCATTTCTAAATACATCACAAAATTGTTTAGTAAAAAAATATGACTTTTTCCAAGGTGTTCAGTGTGCACCTTTATTCAAGGTGTTCAGGGATAAAATTACATTGAAACATGGGGTCTCACACAGGTTTGGGAGTTAGCACTGCGGACTCATAATCACTGGGTCCCGGGTTTGGTTCCAGACTTCTGTCTTCTGTGTGAAGTTTATATGTTCTGGCATCTTCCTGCATTCCAGAAATAGACTGGCTAATTATAATGGTTTCTCTAATTTGTCCATGTTTGTGTGCCCTGTGATGGACTGCCATATTGTCTGCAATGTAGTTCTGCCTCATGCCCTAAGCTTCAGGGATAGGCTTAGGGTTGCTGTAAACTGCACCAGGAACAAGTGGTATTCTGTTAATGGATGGGATGAATGACATTCACACATCAAAAACAGGAGTATCCTGTCAAGGGTTACAATTTAGTCCTTGTAATATCATGTCACCTTGCTGTGTTACTGCATTATCACACAGAATAAAAGCCTCAAACCCTGTAATCACCTCGAGGTCTGAGTAAAGGCTTAAGGTTCTGTTGATGCCTAAGAAACTATTTTAAACTGGGTGCTTTTTTTGTTAAGGTAAATGGAAAAATGCCAACTACCTTACATATTCAGTAGTTCAGAGGTCCAATTGAACAATGAAATGAGACGTTGAATATAAAGGGATAACATAATTAATACTTTGTGTTAGCTCACCTGTCTGAGGAAATGGCAGTGCTGGCCGAAGATCAGGACTGTATCAACCTCTCTCACTTACGAGGAATGTGAGGGAGGGCTGTTAGAAAAATTTGCACAGAATAGAGGATAGAGGAGCAGTCAAAGAGTTTTCATTGATAGGAGAGCATGAGTCCAAGATTACAGTTTAACCCTCTTCCTGAACTATTAAATTACTCCATTAATAACAAACCAATAATTAAGGTTCCAGCTTCTATACAGTGGCACTCTAGTGCCAGTTATTTGCAAAATGTACTTTACATTGCTTCTTACAGTATATGTTTGATGGATTCTTTACTATGATGAGTGTTACAGTGTGTTCTTAAATATCCATAACATTGTAATGTACTATTGTACTCTATTAATCTATGTACCTAATATTTACTTAGAGTATTTCTGTGTTAAAAAAGTGAGAAATGTTACAAATTTTAGGAATTTTCTTCATGTGGTATTTTAATGTGCTTGAAAATATTATCCAGCCCCTTCATGATAGACTCCAGGAAACCAGATTTAAGACTATGGTTTGTTATGTTATATCCTGACACCCATACACTCTTTTCATAAAAATGTACTGTACCTCTTTTAGGTGTGCTCCGTTTGATTTCCACCTGTGTCCTTTGACGAATGTTTCATTGTTGATCTTGTTGTATTATTCAGTTTGTGAAAACAATCAAGGATCTGAGTACTTTTGGCTAGCCCTTTCATATTATATTAAGCTTGATTTTATATTCATAGTATCAAGACTAAAGAAATTCAGTTCCCTGTAGCTTGTCTGTACATTGAATGTCTTTTAGACAAAGGGTCATTGTAGTCAAAATGCGGGACTGAGCTTTATTGTACAAGGCTATGTCTTTCCCAGGTTTGGGAAACGGCTAGAAATGGAGACTAACAAGATACAGCAGGCAAATGTTATTGTCATCTCTTCCTTCTCTCTGTTTACTTGTGAGAGCAGATGCTACCAGAAAGTGAATTAAATAATAATTGCCTTTTGTGTTTGGAGGTACAAAAATGACTGATTCTAAATTCATATAGAGTATTCTAGGTGAACCTGTGACTGTAATCTTTTGCTCCTTTCTTTTCCCTTTAGCATGGCATTTAATAACTAACTTCATTCATTGTGCCTTTAGGTCAAATACAAAGTCAATATACTGTATGTGATTATCTAAAAAATAAAAGGACTATGTGTAGCAAAGGGTTATGCTGCAGAATGTCTTATGATTTCCATAAATATCTTCTGCAGTGGGTAATGGAATTATCAAGAGCAGGATGTATATTGAATAAAGCTGAGAAAGTTTAGCTGTAAATGCAGAGTGTTTCTTACTTCAAAGGGTAAATGGATATTATAAAAGTACATTACAACAACGTATTTATTTCCAAAAAAAATGTCTTTCCTTGCCAAAGCAATATGAAATTGTATGGTAAAGTACAATAATACTGTATTACCATTTTTTTAGAATTAATTCATGTAATAAGATTCCCCATTTTTATAATAAGCATTTTTTTCTTTGGAGTGTGTATATTTGAAGGTAATTTTAGATGCCGAAACTTGTAGATGCCAAAAAAAACAAGGATTTTTTGAAGAAGTCAGAAATGGCAATTTGATCAATAAAACCGTCTCTGCTCTGTCACATTCTGATTAAGTCACACTCATTAAAAGAATTTTAACGAGCTGCATCTTCATCTAGCACACATTATGTAACCCATGGGTTCTGCGTCTTTTATGCCTGACACTAGCGTAAAATATTTCACAGTTAGAGCCCAGTAGTTTCTCATATTTTCTTTAGTAGGGTGTTACATAGTTGCAATTGAAATTAGAAATGGGGGCATGATACTGTTGTACATCTATGTACTGTATATGCTGGCATTTAAAGCTACAGTACTATTTTATTGACTTTCATGTGGATTTGGTGTTGTTAAACATTAAGAAAGGCTTCTGAGAATTTATATTCTCTTGAGACTCTTGATTATAAGAAAAATCAGTCTGTAACCCTTATATATATCCCTTTCCCGCAGGTCTATTTTGTCTATAATAGGCACTGATGTCAACTTTGGCAGTAAAGTGAAATTCCCAGAGGTATTGCTCTCATCTGAGACTGCCGGGCTTCATTTTTTGTCCAAATATCGCGGTGCAGTGAATGCAGCTGAGTGGTCTTCATAAAAGAAAAGGCGTGTTTCATTTAATAGGCGAGGGGGGTCCTGAAAATAGGAAACCAAGTTCAAAGAGAATTAATTCTTCGTGTTTTTACTTGAAATTGATCCCTGCTCATCCTGAAACATTTAAAAGCCTGGATTACAGATTAAAAAGACATACAGTATTTTTGTTTTTTGTCACATATAAATGTTTTTAATTAGAGACAAAACCATTACCTGATCCTAAGGCAGTGTGGCTGTCCAAATCCTGGAAGGCCAGAGTGTGTGCAGGTTTTCTTTCCATCTCAGCCATTAACGACCTACGTTAGCTCATTATTGGCTTAATTGGACCGGTTTGACAACTTCCTTCAAGCAGTGGTGCTATAAAGAGACCTCAAACCTGTCATGCAGCAGGACTGCCCAGTCATGGTCAAAAGGACAAAATTGTTTCTGACACGACTCTTTACAGAAGGAGAAAGTGCTTAGTGTGACTCAAATTCAGTATCTACTTTTACATCAGGAATACGCTAAAGAGCAGTGTTTAAACAGTGGACCTTTTTGTTGTAAACTTTTTTTTACACATACAGTACAAGAAAGCGCTACAAATAATATAGTGCAGTATATCCCTGAAATCCCTGCTTCTTTCCATTCTTCTCCAGCAGACAAAAAGTCACAGGGCAGTGCAGGAATTGATTTTTATCACATCCTAACTGAATAAATGTTAGGAGTAACTGTAATTATATCAAAAAAGTTTAATATACAATTAATATGCAATCCCAGCACAGTTAAATGAGGTCCAGTGAGACTGGAAATTTGATATTGCTGGAGAAGACTGTTGTTCATATTCTGAGGCACTCTTGGGCCATATTGAACTAATATAACTTGTGGCTTACATGCTGTTTAAATATTTACTGTATTAGTGATAGGATAGAAGGATAGAAGAATACAATTTATTTTCCCTTTGGATATTGAGATACTTGTTTTATTTCAAAATAAGGGTTGATAATAAAAATCAATGGTTTCCCTCTTTTGGGGGTTGGGTTTTTTCATAATACAACCATGAAATATATCTAATCTCCTTCATAAATTATTGCAAGACAAATTACAGGGGGATCAGTGTTCAATAATTGATTTCAATCATCTCCACACACCAACTGACCACTTCAATGAAGCTTTATCTTTCTTTTGTCTTTTTGTGTGGTGCAGGTACAGTATATGAACCAGCACGATGTACAGCAATGTGAAATATAGTCTTTCAGGGTTTAAAAATAGGCTTCAGAAACGATGCAGACATTCTAGGAATAATGAGCAGAATTATTTTATTAAATTGATCGTGTTTGTGCCTTAACTTGATACACTTCAATTGTCTGTGTTTTAGGGAGCTCTTGAGAGCTTCAAAGCACTGCAGATTGGTTGACTGCAGTCCTGGATCTGTTGAGGCCATTTGATTACATTACAGAGACAGTCGGCAGCTCCTGATCTCAGCCATAGAGATTGAATGTTAAGAAATCTCAGCCCAAATGCTGAAGTAGCCCACTAATTTTAGAGGTCAGTAGACTAGAAATGATAGAAGGGGTTACATAATAAGCATCTATTATTTATAATATGCCTTGCAAAGTTGGAGCCCTGGGTTCAATTATAGACATGAAATGCTATATGCATGGAGTTTGTATGTTCTCCCTGTTGTCACAAGGGTTTTTGCTGGATGCTTCAGTTTCCAAATAAACTGGTGAATTAATTGACTTCTGGGAAAACTGGCCCTGGTATGAGTGAGTGCTTGTGCATGTATGCACTGTGATGGACTGGTTGGGATAGGGTCTCACTCCAAAGTGGCCCTGTGTGGGATAAAGTGGTTAGAAAATGGATGGGAGGATAAATGTACATCTTGACTAATAACAATATCATAATGGGAAGCAAAGAATATACTCAGTTACACCAAATACACATATTAAAAAAATGCCTTTTTTAATTTTCTTCATATGGATGGAACCATATGCAAGAATTTCAGACTAAAGTCAGTTAAAACGAGGGAGTAATAAGAGAAAGGTTTAGGAGTACATTTGGCCTATCAAAGATTGATGTTGGCCTATCAAAGTGCTTAATTTTCACAAATGGGTAACAAAACCATCAGCTTTTCATGACAATTAATCTCACAGAGCTGCCACAAATTCTTAAAAGAAAAAAAAACCCATGACAGGAAAAGGTGTTCTGGATGATGTTTTTTTTTTTAAAAAAAGACCTGCTCAGTGACTCCATCTCTGAATGTAATTGGGTAATTTACTACTGCAACATCTGCCTGTCATCTATGGGGGTTGTGAGGTACTGCCATTTTATTGTTTTTACCCTCCTTCTTCAATTTGCTTTGTTTTCCTCAACCAAGACACCTCTCTATAGCTATAGAGCATAAGTACAGGTTTATTAAGAAGGGAAAAATGTATCTTATTTATCTTTATATACAGGGACCTTATGAGTTCATGTTTGTCTTTGGTGTACAAATGTTTGTGAGGCCTTCAAACTCGAGAGCTGCTGGGGTAAAACTAGTTTATGGAAGCCCCCAAGAAGGTCAGTAATTAAATAGTCTTCATTTTTTAAAAAGAAAGCCAAAACATCATAAACACTGGATCCCTAGGTATCTTTAAGCAGCTACTTATTTTGAAGAGAAGTCTGGGGATATGATCTCTTACTATTCCTGTTTATTTGCTGTGGGCTGACTGTAACAATATTAAACTTTACATAATCAGTTCTTGCTCCAAGCTGTGTAATGAATATCTGATAGGATTTAAGTTTTCATTTTTATTAAATCTATAGCATAAGCCAGGCACTGTAAATTGTCAAGGATTAGGGACTCTTTATGTAAAGTGGTGTGAAAAAGTGATTGCCCCTTAAACCTAATAACTGGTTGGGCCACCCTTAGCAGCAACAACTGCAATCAAGCGTTTGCGATAACTTGCAATGACTCTTTCACAGCGCTGTGGAGGAATTTTGGCCCACTCATCTTTGCAGAATTGTTGTAATTCAGCCACATTGGAGGGTTTTCAAGCCTTAACCGCTTTTTCAAGGTCATGCCACAACATCTCAATCGGATTCAGGTCAGGACTTTGACTAGGCCACTCCAAAGTCTTCATTTTGTTTTTCTTAAGCCATTCAGAGGTGGACTTGCTGGTGTGTTTTGGATCATTGTCCTGCTGCAGAACCCAAGTGTGCTTCAGCTTGAGGTCACGAACAGATGGCCAGACATTCTCCTTCAGTATTTTTTGGTAGACAGCAGAATTCATGGTTCCATTTACCACAACATGTCTTCCAGGTCCTGAAGCAGCAAAACAGCCCCAGACCATCACACTACCACCACCACATTTTACTGTTGGTATGATGTTCCTTTTCTGAAATGCTGTGTTACTTTTACGCCAGATGTAATGGGACACACACCTTCCAAAAAGTTCAACTTTTGTCTCATCAGTCCACAAAGTATTTTCCCAAAAGTCTTGGGGATCATCAAGATGTTTTCCAGCAAAACTGAGACGAGCCTTTATGTTCTTTTTGCTCAGCAGTGGTTTTCGTTTTGGAACTCTGCCATGCAAGCCATTTTTGCCCAGTCTCTTTCTTATGGTGGAGTCATGAACACTGATGTTAACTGAGGCAAGTGAAACCTGCAGTTCTTTGGATGTTGTTGTGGGGTTGTTGGGACTCATCCTCTTGGATGAGTCGTCGCTGTGCTCTTGGGCTAATTTTGGTCGGCCGGCCACTCCTGGGAAGGTTCACCACTGTTCCATGTTTTCGCCATTTGTGGATAATGGCTCTCATCGTGGTTCGCTGGAGTCCCAAAGCTTTAGAAATGGCTTTATAACCTTTTCCAGACTGATAAATCTCAATTACTCTGTTTCTCATTTGTTCCTGAATTTCTTTGGATCGCAGCATGATGTCTAGCTTTTGAGGATCTTTTGGTCTACTTCACTTTGTCAGGCAGGTCCTATTTAAGTGATTTCTTGATTGAGAACAGGTGTGGCAGTAATCAGGCCTGGGTGTGGCTAGAGAAATTGAACTCAGCTTTCCAAAGATGTGATAAACCACAGTTGATTTATGTTTTAACAGGGGGGGGCAATCACTTTTTCACACAGGGCCATGTAGGTTTGGATTTTCTTTTCCCTTAATAATAAAAACCTTCATTTAAAAACTGCATTTTGTGTTTACTTGTGTTATCTTTGTCTAATATGTCAATTTGTTTGATGATCTGAAACATTTCAGTGTGACAAACATGCAAAAAAATAAGAAATCAGGAAGGGGGCAAAAACTTTTTAACACTACTGTATATCCCTGTAAGCATTTGTAACTATTGACCAAGGTGTACTGTATTAAAGCATTATACTGTATGTATTTATATAAACAATTCATTTTGTTTGTTTCTTAAAAATTAACTCTCAAGTTTTTTTTAATTGTATTAATGAGGTTTTTTTATTTATCCAACCTGCTTGCAAATGTCTTTAGTTAAATAATCTTGTATCATGCCTACAAATCTACTCCTGCTGCAGATCAGAACACTTTTCCACACGGCTCCAGACAAGAACAGACCTGGAGTTTGAAGCTGCTATTAAGAATTCAATAAGAAATGAGTGGTAATAAGCAAGAGAAATCAATATTTTGTTTCAGTTACCACAACTTAGAGAGCAAACACTGTTATTCCCATGCCTCATCCTGTATCCTATCACATCAAGTATCTTCCACAAAAAGATTATTTTAGTCTATTTTGACATTGTTTAGTCATAAGTTATGATATGTGGACAAACAAAATAGAAATACCTATCAATGTAAAGTTGCTTAAAAGGGCATGGGGTCACAATGAGTGACCGGCATGGCCTACATGCTCTGTTATCATCCAAAATATACACTTGGTATCCATCATTTACCCACTTTTTGTCAATTTCTGTACATATATTATGTCAATTAAGGAACACAGGTTTGAACACCATTCTCGATTTGATCTTCATGGATGTTTCTAGGAAAACCAAATAAGATGATTTCAGTCTTATAACTGAAGTTGAGTTCTAAACGAGATTGCATCCAAAGTGTAATATCGGCTACTCATATCGTATTCTTCTATGTCACATTTAGTTTGCAAGTAAAAGTAAGTCATCATGAGAATGAGGATGGAAATTTACACTATAGAGCCAACCAACCTGGTGAACTAGAACTAGACAGGAGAGAAGGAAACCAACCTGGTAGCAAACATGAACAGACCAACAAAGACTTTGCTTTCTGTGAAGCAGATAAAAGCTAAACAGATTGAGAGTTCAATAAACCCTAAACCACTAATGGAGCAACACAATCGGTCCAAATTCTTTTAAAAATGGATAATTGCACTCAACTGGAATAGAAAATTAACTTATATTTTTACTTTTCTCTTAAACCATAATCATACAACATCAATTTGCATGTCAGTATTTTATATAACCAGAAAAGTGAAATAGTTTCAAAGGTGGTTATGTTATTACAGTGTGTGCTTTTATTTAAGAAGTTAAGTATTTTCCCCCATAATTGACTATAAGAAGGTTAATAGTGTACTTTCAGGTTTCTGTGTTCAAAAGCTGTTGACATACCTTGATGGCTTCAGGGCTAGGATGTTGATATTGGAAAAAATGGTACTCATGTTATGATGTTAATGGAAAACAATTATACTTTTGGCACTATTTCTGTCTGGTTAACCAAAAGTACTTTCCTGTACAACATACAGGTAATATGTTTGAACTGTCCAATCCAATTAGCAGTCAGGTTTTGCAATATTTGTAATAAAGGGTAGCAGTGTTTGGAAAGCCCTTAAAGAGGTTTGCATAAATTAAATACTGTCAAAACTCTAGGGGCTAGGTGCAGTGATCATTTTAAAATGTGAAGTAATTAGCAAGAAGAGGACCCTGGAAACATCTGGAAAGATGTCGGATTTAATTGGCAGCACTGAGCCACAGCACCATTTCCTGACTTTGATGACATCATCGTAAAAATTCTTTTAAAAATGGGGAGTGCAGAGGGTTGTTTAAAAATATATTGCTTTATTTCCATTAGGCTTCATTTTGTAAAACAAAATTTTACTTGATTTTCATTTATGCACTAGCACACAATTTTCTGTCATTTGGAGCCAGCACTGAGCAGGATTAAGGACCAAGGTTCTCCTCTGAATCTGCTTTTTTATGACACTGAAAAAGTAATGTATTGATACAGGTGCTCATTTTTGCTAAATGAGGCCCACCGCATCTGAATTTTTTGTCAGAACACCAAGAAAGGTGGACATCAGTCAGCCAAGGCTGTTCTCACTCCAGTGAGCAGTGAATCTCCTCTTCAACTCAAATATGTAGGGTTACAGAAAAGAAGAATTGTACTGGTTGGAATTTTCTTCAGAAGTTTCTATATTGATCATTTAAGTACTTGTGCACTGATACAAGTTGTTATTCACTTACATTAAGCAAAATATGATCCCATAGCTTTCAGAAATGTCAGTGGGGTTTTGTAGTATTACTTTTAAAAAAAACAGTGCTCCAAATTATAATAGCACTAGTTTAATGACATGGTATTAAATCCTCATTATGTTCACATTAACACAAAGAAAGGCAGGAATTAGTTTGCAATTCTGCCTTCACTTCAGTAGTCAATGGGGGTCTTATAGAGAAAGTATTTGTAAAACCAGTGTGTACGGGTCTTCCTGTCACTGGACCAACCACAATTCACTTCATGAGAACATAAGAAAGGTTACAAACAAAAGGAAGTCATTTGACCCATCTAGACTTGGTGGCTAGTACCTAATTCTTCTAAGGAGTGAACTTCAGATACAGTAGTTCAAGGCTTTTTAGTTAAAAAAAGGTGATACAATAATTTTGTATACTGAAAGGTAAGACAAAAATTGTGTATTGGAAAAAACACCATTTGTTGGCTTTCTAGTGCGTCTCTGTTTATTTAGCAGTTTGCAGGAGATAGTTTTCTGAATGAAAATGAACCTTTTGCAGTTCAGTCTAATTTGTATGTATTAGATACCAGTCATGTTATTATTAAATTCTGCTCGTGATGTTTTGTTTCTCTTAAATCTACAAAGCTAAATGTAAGAGGTTGTATTGAAATCTTGACAGATGGTAGGTGTTCCACCTCTTGCATTCATGTGTGTTTGGCCCAAATACTTACAGTATAATCATGTCCTAATTTAGGGCTCCTCATATTAATCATTTTGGTCATTTTCCTTCGTCTGATTACAGTGTTGCGCAGGGTACAGCCTTCTTACAACCAAGCTGTGACTGTTGTCTCACTGACTCACATTTAATTTGCCCTGGTGTCTATTTCTGTTCCTCACCTGAAAAAAAAAATCTGTGCCATGCATGCCCTTTTATCTCAAAGCTAATAGCATTTTCAGAGGGAAATGCATCGATTGGAAAGACATCTGGGCTTTTAATTGATGTCACTTTCAATGCTGCTCATACCACCTTGCAAGCTCAACCAGTGCTGCCAGATACACAAGACTTCTTGGGCAACAGCTACAGGTCCACAGAACTGTTAAAGAAAGGCACGTGTCAGGTTTACAGGTTATTTCACTTTTGTACTTTAATGGATATGGTTATATTTTTGCAATTGCGTTGTGTTGCTCTTTTCTGTAACTGATCTATCCAGTTTCTTTCATGCAACAGCAGGGAAACTGTTTCTTTTTCTTTCAGGACATAGAGCAGGGACTGTGTCAAGGTAGAATTGATTAATCAAGAGAGCAATGCATCATCTCTAGAGGAATTCTCTTTAAATTTTCTCTCTTCCCTGTGGATTTCAAACTGTGGAAAGGTGCTGGCACTGGGAACAGTCAAGCAAAGGAAAGCAATACAAGCTTCTTATTTGTTTTCTTCCTGTTTTACCTGTTTGCCATATCAAAGTTCATTTTCATGCAAAGGGAAAGTTCTGGGAGTTTTCTCCAAACATCTTGAATGATTACAGGATTGAAAAGCTGCAGGTTAATGAGTTTATCTGATGTATATCTTGCTCTTTATTTTTTTAAGTCATTACTGAAGTGGAAATGTTTTTTTTATGTGTTTCTGTCAGTATTTCTGAATATGAGAATGAAGGTCTTTCTTTTAATAATAGATAAGCAAACATAGTATGTTTTTGAATAAAATATGATATTTCAATAGTTAGATCATATAAAATACAATATAATTAGTTAGATTACCTTTGTTATTTAAGGTGCATTTTTCCAACAGTTTCTGAGAATAGATGAAATACAGAACACTGCTAGACCTTTGGAATTTAAATTCCAGAGACCAAGAAGACAGTTCTAATAAAATGAATGGATTATTGCCCTGATGCAGCTTAATAATAGTTTCTGAAGTGTAATCTGTCTTGTTTTGGTTTGTTTTATGTGCTTTGTTCTTAGCAAGAACAGTGCCAAACAAAATCTTTCCAGCTATCAGTTCTAATGGCCTCTGTGGGTTTTGCAGGTAATGAAAAAAAACTGCATCTTTAATATCAATAATACAATATCTTCCCCTGTCAAGTGCCACTTTTTCGCCTAAAGCTGTAAGAGAATGATCTGAAATGTATTTGTACTTACACAGTAAATCTCAGCCCTCTGAGTGCTGTTGTGAGAATCATCTTTTTGCCTTCAGCCTGCTCATCAGCACTCCTTCCTGCCCTACTTAAGGTATTGAGGGATAGATGCATTGCTTTGTAGTTTGCTTTGATACAGTTTTGATTTGCTCCCTTTCATACCCTAACATATGTTAACAGTAAAGCACATTGACTAACTGTATTTTAACCTTGAGCGTACAGTAGTATTAAATGAACTTTTAGTTATGGTAACATCAATATATTGACTTAGGATTTAGATGTTTCAATAACTCTTTTGAGTAAGACGGAGCCTCTGAATGGAATACTTTGCTATATTTTCCTCTCTCAAATGCACTTCTGTGGAAACTTTCATGTCTAAGTCTACCTACAAATGTGGTTTATCTTTGTTGTTATTTGGCATTTTAGTTTATTTTTCTTTCGAATCCCATGCATAGTTTTCATTATGAGATTTGTGTTTCAATTGAGTCTTTCCTTTAGTTTTTTTTTTCAGATGTAGAATTGGTAAAGTACAGTACTATGTTTTAAACAGATTAGATGGCGTAACCTGTTGGCTACTATAACTAAGAGGGTTAGTCAGATTTCCTCATAAGTTTGCAAGACTTTAATCTGCTGTTGTGACACATTGCCACCAGCTGTCAGACAGCCTCAGTTGTTTGATATGTTTAAAGATAATTGATCCATTGGTTAATTACCATGGATTGGAATCCTCAGTGGCACAGCCACTATTCAAGGTCTAATAGCATAGGAATCTCACTGTGTTGAGCCTTTGCTTCGTTTCCTGTTTTATTAAACCATGTTTTATTGTTACTGTAGCAAATCTTGTTTCTTTAGTTCAGGACAAATGGTATTTAAGACAGACTGGAGTACAACTAAGGGCCCAGGTTTTGTCATCTTTATTGCCTTTATTATTTTGAGACATGCTGGAACGTAACAGAGCAAAAGCAAGCACCTGCCAAGCTCAGCCCCCGTCAGCCTTTGGACTCAAAGATTGTGGGAGCCCATGCTTGTCCAGGGCAGTGACTTCAGGGCAGCGAGGCTTCCCAGGTGTGGGAGAGACCCCTGTTCTCTACAAGTCCATTAGCTCCCAGGGGGACCCTCAGGGTGTGATTGGATGATTGGTTAGGGAGTGAGAATTTGAGGAATCTGATGCATGTGAGAATGTGCTGGGTTCAATCAGGGATGAGATTGGGAAGCAGAGGTTCCGGGAATGTGACGTCGTTTGCGAGGGAGAGTGTGGGGCGTGACACTCTCCTGCAGAGCTTCAGTAGTCCTACTCTACCCACACCACTGAGACACACACACTGGGAGAACGTTAACTAGCCAGAGCTACAGTACAAATCTGCTTTATTTCATCAGGGTTCCATGACCTTTACATAATGTACAAGTGGGGAAAATAGGTTAAATGAATGTGAAGTATGTTTAATACTGCTTCAGCTTGGATAGGAGTGTACCATAACTACACTTTGTACTTGCAAATGAACAGCTATGAAATGCAACACTGTGCAAACACTGTGAGAACCGTGGACAGTCTTATCACATTTCTGATCACGTAATGACTAAATTAGCATGACACTTAAGATATCATAATTGTATGTGTCAGTGATTTAAAATCTTGAATTACTTATCAGTTTAAGAGTAAGAGTAATTGCCTAATTTAGAATAATACAATTTGCAGTTTTAAATTTTCCTTAGTCAATTTACGCTGTTTTGAGCATGTGAACACTCTTAGACAAGGTGATTGATCTGCCACTGAAGCTAGTCCTGCAGTCTAGGGAAGATTTTCACTGCCTTGCTTTAGTGCAGTGCTTTGCTGTTTTACAAGGTGTTATACAACAGCACACACACACAACACACATCACTAACTTATACCAGGCTGCGTGGCTGTAGAAGTGCAGACAACACTGGGCAAGCATTCGTTCTTTGAGTTTTAGAGAGGTTCCAGGATCCACAATCCTTCAAGAGTGTGCTAGCACATCCAGTGGGGAGTGCATCAAGAGCGTTACTGCCACTGGTAGCTCAGTGACGGAGTGCTTACTTGATGGTGTTTTAGGATTAAATAGGGAGTTAGTGAAAATAGATTAATTGGATGATTGGTTGTCTGACTGGTAAAGGGAAGGACATTCCAAAAGGTGACCCAACCCCATCCTGAGAGCTACAGATCTTAGCTACAGAGATTAGCTTTCAGATCTCAACCTACTGTAGCAATGGTGGGGTGAGTTTTAAATATGTGGCATGAACCAAAATGTTCAAGTTACAAGATTTTCAATGGACCAGAGGTGGAAAAGTAAAGACAAACAGTGTAGCCAAAAACTGGGTGTACTGGATGTACCTTCTGAATATCATTAAATACAAACAGTGCGTCCAAAAACAGCCAGCAAAGGCTCTCACTGAGTGCAGGGTGAGCTGTGTGATCTGGGAATTTCAGGTTTAATGTAATGTGATCAGGATTCTGCAAGCAGGAATGCACAAGCAGATAGTTGTGTCTCTATCAACACTCGGGGGAACATAGAGCCCTCTGGCCTCCTGGACACTTGCAGGCCTGTAGTGCTGTCAGTAGGGGTAGTGCCTCTCCTTTCATCAGCATTAAGCCACCAGGTTGGAGCTGTGGTGCCAGTGATGTGTTAAAAGATGAGTGGGTGGTTTTAATGTGTGTGCGTAGGAGGAGTCCGGTTACACTTTGTAACTCTCCCCTGTGAATAAATGGGAAAAAAAACATTTCAATTATTTGTGTTTGTTTTACAGCTTTTTGCAATTTTTGCATTTGCAACATGCGGTGGGTACTCCGGCCAGCTGCAGGTCAGTGTAGACTGTGTAAACAAGACGGACAGCAACCTGAGCATTGGCATCGAGTTTGCTTATCCTTTCAGGTAAGGAGATCAGCTATGGGCATGTTCATTTCAATCTTGTTTTAGGTGCAAAATGAGTTTTTCTCTTAATACTCTTTAAAAATATCTCGCCTGTATCATTCAGAATGGTTAAAGATTGGCTGAAATACCATTCTGTAGCTGTCTAAAAAGTGGTTGAAAAGTTACTGACAGAGCAGTATGCAGTCTGGAGCCAACCACTCTTTTTTCATAGTGTTTTTACTGCTGTTAATGTCTGTATTTTCAATTTATAGTCTTGTCTGGCTACTCTGCTAACTGCTGAAGCATCTACAGTGCATTACAAAATTATTCAGACCCTTGCAAGGTTTTCACATTTAGTTGCTTTAAAGTGTGCAGTGATGACATTTTGAAGTAGCAAATAATGTTTATTATACAACCATATTACTGACTCAATAGGCATTCATGGAAAAGCTAGTGTTTGGCTTGAGAACTGCTTATTAAATAGAAATCAGAGGGTACAGGTATGAGGTGAGAACTAAAACTGGGTTGAGGTAATTAATGGAGTACTGCAGGGAGCAGTACTAGGACCACTGCTCTTAATTTATATCAATGATCTACTGTAGAAGCTGCAAATGAAATTCAAAAAGATGTAAATAAAATGCATAACTGGGAAAAGATATAGTAGATTTAAGGTGGACAAGGCATTGCATACAGGTAGTAAAAATAAATTATTATTACAAAATGGGAACCTGCTGGGAAGAGAGTAAAGACTATGGTGTTTATGTTGATACATCATTTACATCTTTCACACAATGTGGAGAAGCAAATAAAATGCTAGGATATATAGTTAAGTATATAATTTAAATCAAGGGATTTTATGTTAGAAATGTATAACACATTTGTAAGTCCCGATAGAAAAGTTATCTGTGCTCTGGAATCAGTCCAGGGAAGGGTAACCAGGGAATGTCTTCTACTGATAGACTGAAGGAAGTGAACCTTTTCAGGCTTGAACAGAGAAGATCATGAAGGTACCTGATACAAGTATTCAGACTCCTCAAAGCCAGTGTATTTCTGCTGAATGAACTGTGAAACATGAACTACAGGGCTCAGGCGTAAACTGCATGCAAGTGCATTTAGAACAATAATGCCAGGCACTTCTTCACTCAAATGGGTGTGTCTGGAACACGCAAGCAAGCCATGCTGTTGAAGTCAATACCCAGGTTTCTTTCAAGGAGGAGATCACAAAGGGAAAATTGTGATTGCATTAGCTTTCAAACCTTTTGCTTTGGCAAAATTAAATTAATTTAGGTACATAAAATTACCATAATGAGCCACACAACTAGTTGTGTAGCCTCTGTTTGTGTACAATAATAGTGGTTTACATGATTGCACAAGACTCCTGTAAGATCCCTGTCAGGTATGATTCAACCATGAAATCAAAGGAGCTTTCAAAACAACTCAGGAATAATGTTCTATAAAAGCACAGATCAGGAGTAGATTTGAAAAATGTCAAAGACCATTAATATCTGTTTCAACATGGTAAAGTATTTATTATGAAATTTAAGGCACCCAGACACTGCCTAGATCAGGCTGTCCCTCCAAACTGAAAATCTGGACATGGAGGAGTTACAGAATTCATTGACTGAGATGGGAGAAAATGTTCACGAGTCAAAAATATCCCAATCACAAAGAGGCTTTTATGAAACTAAAAAAACATCTTGAATCCAGCATGGGGTTTTAAACACAGCACCTAAATGATACTGCCAACATGTGGCATAAAGAGTTGTGGTCACACATGACAGAATTTGAACTTTTTTGTCTAAATGTCAAGCAAATCGGATGCAAACCCAGTATAGTGCAACATCATCTCCACTGCCAAGCATGGGGGGGCAGTATCATGTTTTAGTTTTGCTTTTACTAGGTTTCTAGTTCCGGCTGAGGAGAAGCATTCTCGTTTCCTGATGCGGCCACCACCATGCTTGATTGTAGATGTGATTTTGACTGGGAGATGTGCTGTGTGGTGTCTGTGCCAAATGTAGTGCTTGGGATACAGAACAAAAAGTTCCACTTGGGCCACTTCTGACCTCAACATATTTTTCCACATTTTTCCAGGATCAGCTTTGTGACAAACTCCATGTAGGATATTAAATAGCTTATTTTAGTTTTCTTCTTGCCATCCTACCACATAAGGCAAGTTACTGTATGTGAAGTATTCCGGATATTATTGACTGATGCACAATTTCTCATGCCTCAGCCACTGAACTGTGTAGTTCTTTCAAAGTTGTCGTTCCCTCCAGTGTCTCTCAGTAGTTTCCTCTTTGCCTGGCTACTCATTTTGCACGGATAGCCAGATCTCGCAGGGGCTGGGTGGTATGATGCATCTTCCATTTCTTGATGTTTGAGAAGACAGTTCACAGGAATAATTATAGACTTCAATATTTATTGTACCCTTCTCCTGATTTCTGCTGTTCATCTTGCTTTGAAATCTCCTTAGTCATCATGGTTGAATCTTTGCTTGAAATTCATTACCTGACCAAGGAACTGCACAGTGACAGGTGTACTTATTTTGAAATTTGACCACTATTGCACACAGACAGAGGCTCCTCAGCTAAAAGTGTGGCTCAATACTGTAATTGCATGTACTGTACCTAAATTAATTTAGGCTTGCCGCAGCAAAGAATACAAAAACGATGGTATATTGACTTTTCTATTTTCATTCATAGTATTTCAATAATCATGGTTCTATATTCTATATTCATTTTTCTATATAGTATAGTATATCTATTTACTTCTTTCTTTTCTTGTTTTGAATGTGTGCATTTGGTTGTGTATATACAGTAACAAAAAATAATAGCTATTTCAAAGTGTCATGCCTATAAAATTTAAAGCAACAAAAAGTGAAAAAATTGTATGGGTCTCCATACTTTTACAAGGCAAAGTATATGAGGATAGAGTTAAGCAGAGCTCAGTTTTTGAAATATGTGCAGTCATCACCATAAACACTTTAATCATCTCTACGCTGGCACAGAAATGTATCTTCAGTGAATCTGAAGAGACTGCACAGTAGTCTCGGCACTGGTTTTGCTTCATCTAAAAATAAGTGTGCTTCTCATGTTGGGATTATTTGCAGTGATGTTAGTGCCCTTCATTTCTCTTTAAATGCCTAGAGATGCACAATTTGCTTGAAAGGGTCCCGCAGCAGAGCTGTTATTAACAGAAGCAATTTTAATTTCCATTCTCACCAGAGCAGTGAGTAGTGAGTCTTGACTTAAACTTCAGGGTGCTTGACATTTAGAGATGGGTCGGCATTATGAAATAGGTTAATATATTCTTTGTCTTAAATGAAAAGCCCTGTGTGTTCACATTTACATATTCCTTCATCAGCTGTCATGAGGGGATAATAGCAGTAATTCTTACAGTCTGTTGAAAGACTGTACATATAGGTCACAGTAGTTGTTGAAACCCTTTTTTATGATAAACTTTATTAACACATTCTTGCAGTTTTTGTAAAGTTCAAATTTTAATTATTTTTCCAATTTGATACACACTTAACTTACTGTACTGTATAGCAGGAGAGAAGAAGTTAACTGTCACGATCGTTACTCCTCCTCTTAAGGGCGCTCCAGCCCTTCCTCGTTCTGTCCCATTTCCCACACCTGTTCCTTATTCCAGCCCCTCTTTAGTTCCACCTTTAAAGCCAGACGCAGGCGTTTGCCCGATGTTTCTCATTGAATCCCGTTTCGTGAGAGCCCGGGGTCCTGCCGCATTTTGGCTCCGTTATGGTTTTAGTTTCCTGTTCCTGATTCCCTGCCCTGCCCTGCCCTGCCCTGCCCCGCCAGTCCCGACCTGGTTCTGGTTTTTATTTACTTTGGATGGATCCCCTGGTCTTGTACTCTGCCTCTCGTATTGGATTTCTCTTTTGGATTTATGCTTGGATTGTTCGCCCCGGACTCAATTCTGCTCACCTTGGACACACCCCCCCGTCTCCTGACCCACTCCTGCATGATATTGTAACGCAACGGGGGCTCAAGCGGGCGCCCAGCGTTACAATATTTTTCCCTATTGTTTCTTCACCTTCCGGATCATGTTGTCCGCATAGGGCCCGGAGGGAACTGTTCGTGACAGTAACATAAATTGTGTCGGGTACAGGCACTGTTATCTGCTTTTTAATGTCATTCTCCCAGAATGAGAAGCAGCATAACTGTTTTGGGCAGTGAACCCACATGGTGCCAGAGAAAGAGCCATACAGTCGTAGGCATTGAACTAGCAAAGGTAGCCACTGGTATGCAGCAAGCAGAAGACTCTTTAGTTGACTTGAGTTCAGTACCCCTTTGGTTAACTATTCAGCTGTGCACTAGCTACTCCTGGGAACCCTCAGTGCAGCTGTCTGGTAACATAACTCCAAATTAGTGAGCCGTACATCCCGTACTTCAAATATTAACTTCTCCCTCTCATGTTCGCCATGGCTCCTGAATTGCGGTATGAGCTAGCTGTGGCGCGGCCGCTGGTGAAGACATCATCTACCTATCTCCCTTCCTCATCTGTCACAGAAAATTAATCAACCTCGAGACTCGGAGCACTTGAAGTCCGTTTATGACCATACAGTCCGTCTCTGGCTTTGAACATGGACTCATGATTCCTGGATGCGCCATTGACTTTGTCTCCTACAGTGTCTCCCCAGTTGCGAGCCTTTGCTTGTATCAGACTTCAAATCTGGACTGTTTGCCTGCGCCACGCTCTGCTTCACCAATCTGCAAGCGGCCTGCTCCCTGATCCCGGAGTGCTTGTTCCCCACACCCCTCTGATCTCAGTAGCAAGCTTTATGCATTTTCTGTGTGATGTTTGCAGGCTCCCCAACTCAGCCACGTGCTTGCTCAACATAATGGGTTCTTAATACTCCTTAAATGCACTCCGAGTCTCCCACCTCAGTAGCGCAACATTACACTCCCTGGAATCATGGGACAGGGACAGGGAGCGCTACAGGAGGTCATTCTTGCCGTCTGCCATAAGACTGTACAACGCATCCACCTTGCGTCTTGGCAGAGGCAACAGCGACAGTGACCTGTTTCTGGACTAAACGCATATACACATCTACTGCTACATCTGTTCTCTTTCTTTTTCTTTTTCTTTTTCCCGTTTACAACCACTTTTGTGCAATATATGCCAGGGACCTGTGCAATACATTTATATTTATATTTATATCTATGGTTACATCTATATTTATATTCATACGTGTGATACGACTTTCTGTGTACTGTTCTGTTCTAGTTTCCTCTTGTGTGTCCGGACTGTGAGTAACTCTTGTATTGTATTGTATGTATTGTACTATTAGTATATAATTCGTTACACTGTGGCTGTGTTGTGTGTGTTAAGCTGCTGTTGCACTGCAATTTCCCTCACGGGATCAATAAAGTATCTATCATCCCACATAATGGGATTGAACAAGTAGCATGATGGGCAGGGTCTCCCCTCATTTCTTAGTTTTCTTATGTTCTGAACTGTGTGATGCTTCTAGGGGTGTAGTAGCAGATGGGCGATACTTTCAAGAGCATGTCATGGATTTTAGTGATGTTTTTGACTGTATTGCGATAGCCACAGAAAGAAACCGGACATTTCTGGAACAGGTGCACACCTTGTTCCAGACAGTATAAATTGGTTGCAGATATACTAAGAAGAGAAAGATAAGAACACACTATGATCTGAAACAGAGGACTAACATACTGCTGTGCTGTAAAACCTTTTAAACCTGCCTGAATACCGAAACTGCTAAAGTTGGATGTAAATGAGCTGGGAAGAGATACTGAGCGAGCTAAGCAAACTAAATTAAAGGTATACCTGATGCTTACTGGATGTCTTGAGTTTGAAGTTCTGCATAGGAGAATAAAGTAAAACCGAAAGAAGCTGAAGGACACAACACTAGTACTGGAAGGCACCCCTGTATGTGAGAAGGGAAAGAAAGAGAAGCTAAATCCAAGAGAACAAACCAAGACCAGATGAAACTGAAGGTTGGAGCTGGATTTAGGCAAAGCTTTTTTTTTCCTTTTTTGAAAGTGTTAAAGACAGTGAGAGAATATTTCTTTTGGCATGTTGAGAGCAGCATACCTACCCCTGAAATTTAGATACAAAACTAAAAAAGGTAGATTCTGCATCCATGAGCTAGGCTTTATTTTCCCCTTATTGAGTTTTTGAATAAATTAAAAGTGACATTATTTACATTACTGACCGGGAGTGTCTTTTGTCCTCCCAGAACCTGTATGATAACTGCACCCCCAGCAGCATCTCAATTGTTAGTGTAACAAGATTTATAGGATACTACTGTATAATCAAACACTGTATCAAGAAGCACACAATCTTTTGATTATAATGCCCAAATTAAGTGTTTCTAAATGAATATGATCGTTGATAACAAAATTGGAAATGGGGATCATGGTGCAAAATTGCATAAGTGTGATGGCAAAGGTATTTTTTTAGTGAAGCCGAGGATTAAAAAAAAATATTCCTGTCTGACCAGGTTTCTATGGAAGCCCGTTTCCGCCAGGGAGTAAAAAAAAAACGCGCTATGGTATCTCAGAATTACGACTTAGTAAGTCAGAATTCCGACTTAGTATCTCAGAATTGCGACTTAGTAAGTCAGAATTCCGACTTAGTATCTCAGAATTGCGACTTAGCAACTCAGAATTCCGACTTAGTATCTCAGAATTGCGACTTAGTAAGTCAGAATTCCGACTTAGTATCTCAGAATTGCGACTTAGCAACTCAGAATTCCGACTTAGTATCTCAGAATTGCGACTTAGTAAGTCAGAATTCCGACTTAGTATCTCAGAATTGCGACTTAGTAAGTCAGAATTCCGACTTAGTATCTCAGAATTGCGACTTAGCAACTCAGAATTCCGAATTAGTAACTCAGAATTCCGACTTAGTAACTCAGAATTCCGACTTTATATCTCACATTTGTGACTTCGAAATAGCCATATTTCATTGTCTCTCCTTTTGTTATTGTAACGGATTCGGGTTCTAGGGCTTGTGCCCTCGCCGCTCCCACCCTTGTTCGTGCCTCGCTGCACTGGCTCACTTTCTTTAACCCCAGCATCCCTGTTATGCGCAGGGGAGGGTGGTGTACTACAACCTGTATGTCGGCCGTTCCGTTACACTATTTTCATGAATCGTACAGGATCATAGGATCTATAAGCCTGAAGACTTGTCCTGTACAGTGCCCTGATAAAAATCAAATTAATTACACTAATTTTTATAGAATCCCATTTCCGCCAGTAAGGCTTCCATAGTACCCGGATGGAATAGTGCACGGTGGGCTTTTTAAAATAGTTTTTATTTACGTAGACAGAATATGAAATAAGATACAGAAATAGGCACTTCACATCCAGAAGAATTCACAATTATAAAAGCTGAAACATACTTTTTAGGTATTTCCATTGTATGTCCTTTTTTACTTAAAAAAGAAGGTCTTCTTTAGCTCAGCTGGCAAGACTCAGGTTCGAGCCAGTGCAGCGAGGTACGAACTAGGGTGGGAGCGGCGAGGGCACAATCCCTAGAACCTGAATCCATTACAATAACAAAAGGACAGACAATGGAATACGGCTATTTCGAAGTCACAAATGTGAGATATAAAGTCGGAATTCTGAGTTGCTAAGTCGCAATTCTGAGATACTAAGTCGGAATTCTGACTTACTAAGTCGCAATTCTGAGATATAAATTCGGAATTCTGAGTTGCTAAGTCGCAATTCTGAGATACTAAGTCGGAATTCTGACTTACTAAGTCGCAATTCTGAGATACTAAGTCAGAATTCTGACTTACTAAGTCGCAATTCTGAGATACTAAGTCGCAATTCTGAGATACTAAGTCAGAATTCTGAGTTGCTAAGTCGCAATTCTGAGATACTAAGTCGGAATTCTGAGATAGCATAGCGCGTTTTTTTTTTCCTCCCTGGCGGAAAGGGGCTTCCATAGGTTTCAGTACCTGGAAATATGAAAGTGATGATTTAACTTTCTTTTAAGTTAACAGATTTTGCCCCTGTTTTCTTAGCTTTAAGTCTGTTGTTCAAAGTGTGTGGAGCAGTACAGAACAATTCACGTTCAATAGAGAAGTATTCTTTTCAAGAGACTGAAAAAAATATTAAAAAGAGGTGATAGGGAAGGGGTTATACCCGCCATTGACACGTGGAGATTCATGTGTTTTTGTTGCTTAATAATTTATTTACAGTATATAATCACAGAGTCCTTGTTTTTTTAAAAAAAAAACTATTCAAACAGTAGCTTTTTGGACTAGTGCTGTTTTGGGCTTTGAGAAGAACATGAAATGTTAGTTACACTTAATTCAAAATGTCTTGTAAATGAAAGTGTGCGTATGTTTGGAAGGGCATGTATGCAACCACATTGTGGTGGTTCAATATGTAAAGGCTCTTTTGAATTTACCAGTTTAAGCTGTTAGAAAAAGGGAAGACTCTAAGGCTTTGTACTAAATGACATTAAATTGAATTCCAAGGCCTGTAAATGTAAGTATTGTACAAAACTCTTAGTTCTTTAAAGAGACAGCTTGAAAAACTGCACTGTTCCCAACACTTATCACTTTAAATAAATGTTAGATTATTAAAGGTTATTTCTAGTGTTCTGTTCTTCAGACTCTAGAAATAAAAATTCTTTACCTGCAGTAAATAGCCTTTACTTTCCAGAAATCTAGAATCCCCTTGAAGATCACACACCAAGCACTTTATTGAGCTTCAGATTTTCTGTTTAGTGGCAGGTAATATATAAAAAGGTTGCCAGGACCATTTTGGGCTCATTGCCAAAGATTTCCAAGACCCCCATGCTAATATTGCAAAACTCTTCCCACTGAAATTTAAACTATTCACTTGGGGATTTCTTAGTACATCTTTGATATAGGTGCGAAGGTTTCTTGCTTTTCTGAAAACCTGCTGTGGGGAGGGTTAAAAATAGATCAGCCTTAATCTGTCAAATACCCTGCTCTGATATTACAGATACATGTTAGAGAGAAATAAGTTGTAGTTGAAGTATCGTAATATACTGCATAGGCTCAGTAAAAAGAAAGACAAGTTGTTCAATAACAGATAGTAAGAGGACATTTTGATTGGAAAACTTTTTTTTTTCCAATCAAAATGCTGAGAAACCCCCATTTGTGGTGTACTATTGTGTTTAAACTTTAAACAACAGACAAAAGGGCATATGAATGTGTATGTGTTTTTACAAAGAATATTATTATATGTGCTCTTTGTTTTGACCATAGTAGAATATTTGTTTCTTTCTCCTGTTGGTCTTCATGATAAAATCTGGATTACTTTAGCCAGTTGTAAATCAAAGCTATATCTATAGGCTATTCAAATTGTTTTCACTCATATCTTTTTGTTGCCTTCATTAGCACTTTATTTGACATATTGTGAATGAAGACTGTGACTAAGACTTAGTTAAAGACCATTTTATTCACACATTTTAGGATATCTGATATTAAGTATCTGATATTAAGTAAAACCAAGGAAAAATTGTCCCCGATTGCACAGTGAGAATGAAAGAATGTATAGCAATCTGTGCCATAAGAAGTATTAAGAAGTACTTTAAAAGTGATACAGAACTTCTGGCATCTCACTGGGAAAATCTTTCTCCAAGTCAAAATATATATTTTTTCACTCAGCTGGTGTTCCTTATGTCCATTATAACATAAGAACATCAGAAGTCTTTGTGTTCAAGCAATAATTTAAAAACTCTTTAAAAAGATGACATTCGATTTAAGTGAATTTTGATACCCATTACCAGCAGAAATTGAACCCTTATTTGCAGACCTATCCATGGGACATTAAGCTTTTTCTGGTCTGCTTGTAGATCATAATTAAAAGAGCTGGGCTGCTTTGTACTGTCTCGCCCCCACTGTTTTCTGACCACATCTGAATGTAAGCATAGCTATTGAAGCTCTTCCTGTCTCCTGTCAAATGAAGATGACATTAAAGAACATTTTGGAGTACCAAATTTAGCTCAGGGTCAAACTGAAATCAATTAAATGGACTCCCTGACTGTGTTAGGAAAGTATGTAACTGAAAATAAATGCTTAGAGTGCTTGCATCCATTTATTTATTTAGAAGAATACATACAGTAGTACAGTACGTACAGATGACTTCCACCTCTCACAATATACAGCGGATATCAAAAGTCTACACACCCTTACTGAAATGTCAGCTTTTGTTACAGACTGAAGTCGAGACAAATCGTGTCAGATCTTTTTTCACCTTTAATAAGATCTTAACCAACAATATTTAAGTGAAAAACGAATGGGAAAAATAATTCAAAATAAAAAAACTTTCAATGCCTTGTCAACACCTTTTAACTAATACTTCATGGAAGCATCATTTGCTTTAATTACAGCAGTAAGTCTGTTTTGATAGGTCTCCCATCAACTTAGTACACCTGGATTTTGCAATTTTTTTAAGACTTCAAGCTCAGTCAAATTGTAATGGGGTCTCCTCTGCACAGCCCTCTTGAGGTCAGTCCACAGACGTTCTATAGGATAGAAGTCCGAGCTCTGACTGGGCCATTCCAGGATATTGATCTTCCTTTGTTTAAGCCATTCCTTGGTTGACTTGGCTGTATGCTATGGATCGTTGTGTTGAAAGGTTAAATTTTTCTTTAACTTTATGTTAATTTTTCTTTAACATACAGTTTATGTTTATGTATATTTTGATTTCATACCAAAATATCTTGATATTTGGAGCTATTAATTTTCCCCTCCATCCTGACCAGAGTCCCTGTCCCCACTGAAGACACACAGCCCCATATCATGATGTTGTCACCACCATGCTTGACAGTAGGCACTGTGTTCTCTGGGTGATGAGCGGTGTTGCCTTTTGGAATTAAGGCAAAAAAAAATTACCTTGGTCTCGTGAGACATCAGACATTTTCCAACATGGTTTTGGGAGATTGTAAACTTTTTACATGCTTGGATGTTCTTTTTCATGAGTAATGGCTTCTGTCTTGCCACCTTACCCCACAGCTCAGACTTGTGGAGAATACACAGAATGGTTGTAATATGCAGCGAGTGGCCAGTTACTGCCATAAATTCCTGCAGCTCTTTTAAGGCTGCTGTTGATCTCTTGGTAGACTCCCCAATGAGCTTTCTTCTTGCTGGTCATCATTTCTGGTGGTGCCATATTTCCTGCACTTCTCAATGATGGTCTACATAGTGTTCCATGATACTGTTTATGTAATGCCTTCAAATTATTTTATATCCCTCTCCTAATCTGTACATTTCAACAATAAAATCACATAGATCTTCTGTTATCTCCCTGTGAGCCATGGTTATCTCAGTACTGTGCAGCCAAGAAACCTTCAGGGAAATCCTACAGGCGCAGCTGATTTTATTTAGGGCTAATCGGAATCACTTCAGTTGATGTCAGGTGAAGGCAAATTACCTTACATGATATGGAATGTGATTGGTTAAATCTGAATAGTTGCAACTCCCTTTATAAAGGGTGTGCACACTTATGCAACCAAGGCATTGAAAATGATCAATTTGGTTTTCACTTAAATATTGATGGTTACAATATTTACAATATAGGTGAAAAAAGGACTGACATGATTTGTGTTGATTTCAGCCTTTATATCAACCAATAAGGGTGTTTAGACTTTTGATATCCACTGTACAGTATATGATTCCTAATTATATCAGCCTGCTACATAGTTACACCTAACCTACTGAAACGGTACTTCACACTAATAAACAATATTATTTTTTTAAATATTTAATTTTGTTTGTGTTTGTGTTGATTCTGTGTTGATGCTATTCTTCTTTGGACTTGGCTGAGTGGATGCTAATTTACTTTAGATTTTATTTTTATATAGTGTCTTGCAAACTTCATTCATTCAGATCCTTCCTAGGGTGTCCCATTTTGTGAAATGGTGCACATAGATTTTTATCTTCATATTTTATTCAGAACTTGAATGCTCAGACTGAAGCCTTCTAATTGTAAGATGCTGTATGTTACGGTAAATGTCATCAAAAACTGAAGACAAAAAACAGAAATATGTTGATTGCATCAGACCCCGTCAGCAGCCATATCACCTTGCAGCCCTCAACTGGTAACTCACTGAAGCTAAGCAGGGTTGAGCCTGGTCAGTACCTGGATGGGAGTCCTCCTGGTAAGCTATGGTTGCTGCTGGAAGTAGTGTTAGTGGGATCAGCAGGGGGAGCCCACCCTGTGGTCTGTGTGGGTCCTAATGCCCCGGTATAGTGGTGGGGACACTATACTGTAGTTGGTGCTGTCTTTTGGATGAAATGTTAAAACAAGGTCCTGACTCTCCTTCATCTCCTTATCAAGTGCATATCACGATCCCTAGGCATTTCTTGATAAGAGTAGGGAATTTCCTTCCTTTACCTTGGTCTCCAAATTGTCCCCATGTATGATTAGCTTGCACTTGCCCTGTGATGGACCGGTGCCCTGTCCAGGGTGTAACCTGCCTTGCGCTGGTTTCTTGCCGGGTAGGCTCTGGCTTCCTGTGACACTGTATGGTATAAAGTGGTTTGGTAAATGACATGACCTTTGACAGGAATTACATATGCAAGTCTCCATGAACTTTTCACACTGACCTGGACATGCAATTTTTCTCCATTCGTCTTGGCAGACTTGCTCAAGCTTTCTCAAGCTACAGTGTTTGGGGACCTCTTAGAGACACCAGTTTTCAACAGACTCTCGATAGGATTAAAATTCTAGATTGACTGGGACACTCAAGGACATTCAATTTCTTGATCTCTCCAGTGTAGCTTTCATCTTGTGGTTTGGGTATTTTGTCCTGCTGAAAGGTGAATTTTTATCCCACGTTTAGGTCTGAAGTACGTTTTCTTCTAAAATTCATCCTAACTGTTTCCATCTGTGTTCCCAGAAATCTTGACAAGACTTCTAGTCTCTGCTGATGAGAAGTGCAACTCTAACATTTCCACACTCGTGCTTTACAGTAGGGATGTTGTTGACAGTGATGCCTTACTGTATGTTGGGTTTGATTGAAGTGCAATGCTTTGGACCAACACCAATTTTGTCTTATCTGACCATACAATTTCTTACTATGTTTGTACTTTCACATACTGTATTTATTTTGTTGCAAACCCCATATTAGATTTGAGGGTTTTTTTTCAGTTCTATACAAACCTTCTTTGTGGAGTGTGACTAGGATATTTCTGTCCCATGGACATTTTCTCCCTGTGGAACTACTAGCCAGTTTCCTCTTTGCCCAGTTTCTCGGTATGGATCTAAGCAGTGTCTGAGTGCTTTCAACTTCTTAATGATCTACTTCTTCATGCTCAAAGAGATATTAAGGGTCTTTGAAATGTTTTATACCTTTCTTCAGATCTGTATCTTTCATACAATCCCTACGTTGTTTTGAACGTAGTGAGGAGTAGGTGGTGTATATAACAAATATTAATTGCTGTTTCAAAGTGTCATGGATGCAAGCTTTAAAGCAACAAAAGGTGAAACCCATCTGGATACATTTGCAGGGTACTGTATTTACCTCATAATCAAGAAGCCTAATGCAACTCTCTCAGGCTCATATGGATGAGCCAGAATATTTATTGACTTGCTTTTCAATGCTGCTTTCCGTCTTGACTTCAACCAGGTGTTTTAGAGGAAGCATCACACCTTATTGTGAAAAGCACAGAGAGGTTCTGATGTGGGTAACATGACTCCCTTTGAAGTTCATTTCTGCAGAAACTGTTGAACATAACTCAGTTGCTCCATGTGACACTTCCAGTCAGAAGAATGTCACAGAATATCTGTGATGTTTAAAGGTTTACGGATCTAACCAGACAAGGGATTTTTAACCAGGAAGGTTAAAACACAGTACTTCTAAAGAATATCAAAACTCAAGACTCAGTTTCAATTAAAACATAGAAACTACAAGATTGTCAGTACATGGGTGTCTGTAGGAGTTGATAAAAATGTTTCTACTTCCTTTATGTATGTACTGTATGTTTGCTTCTTGTGCAATTAACACCCTATAGAGTTTCCTTGTCTACTGAAGAGAAATAAGTTAACTTTTCTGGTTGTCTAGGTTTGATTTCATCTTGTATCGGTCAACTTTTTGCTGCAGCAGACATTAGGAAACATATACCTGTTTACTAAAAATACAAAACAAAATAAAATAAGTGGCTTAGAAATAAAGGAATTTAATTGAGTTCAGGTGCTAACTGCTTATGTGTTGAAAGAAATAACAGTAATCATGACAGATAGATCATGTACATGCTTTCAGAAATCTTCCATTGTGTCACATAAAACTGTTAATGCTTGTTGTTTCAGGTTCTGGACTGTACAGTATTGTGTTTTCAGCTGCAGACATACAGTATGTGCCAGTACCCTGAAACAAGTGCTTCAAATCCGTTTTAATTCAATAGAACATCTTAAGTTTTACTAGTGCAGCGACCCTTGTCCGGAAAAACAAATTGAAAATTGATTAAAATGGATGTTCCACAGGCCAGGGCAAAGAAGTATTCCACAAATGTAGGAGAGGGATTTCATTAATAAATTAGTAAATTACTTATTTTGGGCACAGTGTTTTAAATCATTCACTTGTAACTATAATTTATAATAGTAACAGCATCACTTTATAAACCCTTTACAATTTCTTGCATATCTTTTCACATACCCCAGCTTGCTCTCCATGAGACACACAGATAGGGAGAGAGCCTGGGGTCAGAGCACAGGGTCTGCAATTGTACAGCACCCCTGGAGCAGTTGGGGTTAAGGGCCTTGCTCAGGAGCCCAACAGAGTAGGATTCCTCTGCCAGCTGCAGGATTTGAACCAGCAGCCTTCCAGCCACAGGTCCAGATCCTTAGCCACAGAGCCATCGCTCCACCCACATAGCATAAACATTATGTTTATTGGGGGGTAGTGAGGCAGCTGGGAAACAATAAGAGAAAAAAAACAGATTCTTAGCCCTCCTGGCTACCCTGTGGGTTGCAGAGGTGAAGTGACTTTTGAATTGGGCTCTCTGATTTGGACTAATGGAGGTGTTAAAAGTAGCATTTACTTAACTTATGGTAAATTCACAATTCCTCCTTGCAAATAATTAAAAAGTGTGTAGTTACTTTAATTCTGCTGTACAGTGCATACTGTAAATGCCCTTAACATAAGCATCTTGTTGTTTTTCAGGTTGCATCAGGTTTATTTTGATGCCCCCTTGTGCGAAGGCAAAAGGCGAGAAAGGCTTTTCCTGATAGGAGACTATTCTTCATCGGCTGAGTTTTTTGTCACCATCGCTGTCTTCGCCTTCTTGTACTCCCTGCTGGCCACCGTCGTGTACATTTTTTTCCAGAATAAGTATCGAGAGAACAACAGAGGACCACTCATTGTAAGTCTATTGTAATTCTCTCTCCTTTTGATGCTCAGATGAAAAATCTTTGAAATACTTGTTGTAGCACAAACTGACTAAGCTAGAAAAAAATGTATTTGCTGATTTATGTTGTATGTATTTTCCCAGTGGTTGTGTTGTTTTTTCTTAACATGTCAAACACTTGACACTTGTTATACTGTGGTGGATGATTTGGATCCCCTCTTATATAGTATATCCTTATTTTCATATCCTTTGGGGAGGAAAGTGCCGGCCTGTACAAATACAAGAAATAACTTTTAATCATCTTCAATCAGAGGTCTTAGTTTTGAGCAGGATCCCAAGTGGGATTCAAGAATTTTATCATTGAGAATTACAGAGAAATTATTACAATAAATGCTCTACTGTGTAACTGGGTATTTCATCATTACAAATGAGTAGTTGTTCTATATTGACTTATGTCATTAAATGTGACCATCTTGTTTGTGGTCAGTGTTGCTAGCTTATTGATCCAAGAACCTCAACCAGTCTTTTCTTGAAGGAACCCAGGTGTTTGGCTTGACTGAGTATTTTGATTCAGATACCCATGACTAGCTGGCCAAGTTGCTGATGAAAGATATTTTCTACGGTACCCAGCAGTTATGATAAATGAGTTTTCCTCTTCAACAAGTCAGTGTAAAGGGAAAATATACTTACATAACTAACTAGAATTGTTTCTAGTACAGAACAAATGAAGAGATACAGACAACCATCTCTTTATGGTATGCTGACATGTCATAGAATGTCATTTTTATTTGTGTAAAAATGTGTCATTTAAAGGGTCAGCATTTGTAAACTCTTACAAATGTTGTAATTTATACATTGATACGTTGTAATTTATTAATGTATATCTCATTTAATTAGAAATATGCACACTATAATGCTAATTTTGTTTTACCTTTATTTTTTTCAATACAGTTAAACTGGAATATATTTCCTTTCCTTTTTAAGAAGAAAAAAAAATTGTCATCTCACTTAGATGTTCCAAGGTGTTCTTGGTATTAAAGGACACTTTTTGTGGTAAAAAACTTCACTGAACACTTACTCCACTAAACTTCAATGAACAATTGTCTAAACTATCTCAATCTCAGTTACTGTGATTACTTGTGAGCTTAGCTTGAGAAAAAACCAGAAGAGTCTTGGAATCTTACCCACCATGTTAGTCCTGATCATTTTCAGTACAGAATCATGTATTCTTCAGGAATGGGAATGTGACACAAAATGTGAAGCACGCTTTGTATATATCCAGTTAAAATATCTGTATAGTGTGATAATCTAAAACAGTATGGATGGTAAGTCTCATTATTATTTAGGGCAGTGCTTCTGAAGAACCACAGTGTCTATTGGTTTTCATTCTACCTGAGCTTGTAATTACTTAATTGGCCCAATTATTGATTTAAATGTCTTTAATTGCTAATCTTTACAAGTCTTTAGTCCTTGAAGAGTTTGAATTTCCTAGAAAATCTTGAGGACAGTGACCAGGACCAGGAGTGATAATCACAGATCTGGAGCACATAGCATTTTATGTTCAATTTGTTTATTGGTTCTTCATGAAAAAACAAGAATATAACATTGTTATATACCATATACTGTACAATAATGAACAACCATCAGGGCACGACAGACTATTTTAAGATACAGTATATTTGAATATTTATAAGATGTATTATACTTTTCACTACATTTTGAGAAATATTTGAGAAATTTCATACAGAAATTAGTTTAAAATGTCTTTATTGTATAGATATATGCTGAAATGAAGCTGAGATACAGTAAATAAAATATATTGTTATTTTAAGATAAATTAAAATATAAAGCTAACTTGAAGTGATTTAAATTTGTCTTAAAATGATTGAATGATGCCTAAAGTATTTTTAAGATATCACATTTAAAACAAGATTTGGTGTTGCGGGAAGCCGGGGCCTACCTGCCAAGCAACGAGCACAAGGCAGAGTACACCCTGAACAGGGTGCCAGTCCATCACATGGCAAATGCAAGCCAATCACACATGGGGACAATTTGGAGGCCACGGTAAAGGCTGAGGGGAGGAATTTGGCCCAAGGATCTTTAATGACCTCTGAGAGTCAGGACCTTGGTTTAACATTTCATTCAAAAGACAGTGCCCTCTACAGTATAGTGTCCCCACCATTAGGACCCACACAGACCACAGGGTGGGCACCCCCCACTGGTCCCACTAGCACCGCTTTCAGCAGCAACCATAGCTTCCCAGGAGGACTCCCATCCAGGAACTGACCAGGCTCAACCCTTCTTAGCTTCAGTGGGTACCCAGTTAAGAGCTGCAGGGCGATATGGCTGATATCTAGCTGTATTATGTGGATATATTGTAATTGTATTGAGATTTTAAAATATTTTCTGATATCTGTTGACTTTAAAAAATATTTTAATATTTTCAAGTGATGTGATGTAACTATCTTAAAATATTCTAGGATATTTGCTGTTTAAGGAAGATATATTAGTAGTAGTACAAAGAAGAAAAACAGATTTGTTGAGTCCTAATCTAAGATTCATCATTAATCAGTCAAGTAAATTAGGACAGTGGATGGAGGGGCTGATTTAGGCTTTGAAGAGATTACTACAGCTTTGTAGACTACAAATCACCTGGTTTTGGGGATTTGAAAGCATAAAAGCATGTTCTTGCCATGAAATTAAGTTTTAAAAGAGAGATTTTCATTTTACTTTGAAATCTTTTCTATTTCTTGTAACTCACCTCCCAGCTCCACGGACTATAAAGCTACATTGTAATAAGAACAGAAACGTTAGCTAGAACATTGGTTTCAAGGCTGATACATTTTTGATTGTGGGGATGTGTAGTATGTGCTTTAAGCTTTTGTAAAGGAAAATCCGTAGATGCAGTTCAATCTACACAGGCCCTACACAGAAATTCGACAGGGTTTTTTATGAATCCAATCAAGTCCTTTGCATGAAACATTCAATGAGAGAATATTCACAGTATATTGAATTCAACTAATATTTATAAAAAGCTTGCACAGAACAAATTTTGTCCACAGGAACCCTCATAGCTTCAGTATTATTTCTCTCCCTGCATGGCTTTAATTTGCTTTATTCACATACTGTAAGTACTTCTGAGCTGAGTGTTCTTTTTATTGTGATGGACAAACAGAAATCAATATGTGGTGGGTTTAGATTTAGAAATGCAGTCTTTCTCTGTAATGCCCTGTCATGGAGGGATGATAATGAGTGGGGGAGAGATGACTGCATGAAGGAAATTAGCTACTTTGTGTCAGTGATTGTGGTTCATTTTAAAGGTAGACACCCCACTGGCACTCTGCCAAGTGATGTGGA
Source organism: Lepisosteus oculatus (assembly GCF_040954835.1). NCBI lineage: Eukaryota > Metazoa > Chordata > Actinopteri > Semionotiformes > Lepisosteidae > Lepisosteus > Lepisosteus oculatus. The sequence continues at coordinate 48,836,261 of NC_090699.1, forward strand.
TTCACACCGTGATTCCTTCCTTAGGCAATTTGACCATCTATCTTAATCTCTGCTGTTTATGCTAAATGCCTTTAACAAGTAAGGGAAAAAGTCATGAATCATTTAAAGTTAATTACATTAATCTTAGTTCCTATTATAGTGGTTGGAGATGAGAGAGAATGTGCAATGATAATCGTTTTTATTGTATTTAGCTGCATGTCCAAATGCAGTACCGTAATGTGTAACAGGTCCTCTGAAATGAATATTGGTGATGAGTCATAAGAACATTACAAAGGTTTCAAAGGATGGCATTTGACCTGTCTTGCCTAATTAGTAGCCAGTCAACCCCACAGGTTCATTGAGACATTTCTTGGACATTCCTAGGTAGTCAATTTCAACAGCCTGGCAAAGTAGTATGTTCCACACACTGCTGTCTGAAAAACAAGGCACTAACTATTTCACCCCTAAACTGTCAGGCTGATTTTTGTTGCTTTCTGTCACTTGTCTAAAGAAGCGCTTCCTGTTCTAAATGCACTTCTGTTTTAAATGCACTTCCATATACAGTAGTTTCTGCTTCTGCCCTCTGGTTCCTGTTGCTTTTGGAAGAAATCTGCTGGGTAAACTTTGTCAATGCCTTTGAGAATTATGAATTCTTTTATCACAATCTTCTCTGTTCAGACTGAAAAGGTTTAGTTCCTTCCGTTTGTGCCTTAAGCATGGGCTTTGAAAAAATGAAAACTTGCAGCCAAAATAAATAATTTGACATTAATCTTACGTGATGGATGTCCTATTTTTTTTCTTTTGCTAGGAGCGATTTATATCCCATTTAAGCACACGCTCTGCCTACCGCCACTGTTGACATTTTTCATTTGTGCTGAAATCCCAACCTCGGTTTTTCTGTTTTAAAAGTGTGTGCTGTGCGCTGTGTATCCCCATGCAGGACTTCATAGTGACGGTGGTGTTCTCCTTCATGTGGCTGGTGAGCTCCTCGGCCTGGGCCAAGGGGCTGTCCGATGTGAAGGTGGCCACAGACCCCAATGAGGTGCTGCTGCTCATGTCGGCCTGTAAAGTCCAGGCCAACAAATGTCTTTCAGTCCGAGGACCTGTGTGGTCAAGCCTAAACACCTCTGTGGTAAGTTAAACACGGTCTTCGAGAACAGACTCAGCATTTCCTGTTACTTGAGTCTTTCAAAAAGTGCAGGATTTTTTTTTGTGTAAAGCCATTTTCAATATAATGTGATATTGTTGCGACGAACCATAACAACTGCCTCTTGAAACTGCCATCTTGAAACCTGTGTTAGTAAAATGTAAAACTCTGTATTTATTGTCACTCATGATTTTTCATCAGAAGTGTTGGTTTAATTTAGATACTATACATGAAAAGCTGATAATAGAAGCAAGAATGCTGAATATAACAAAATATAATGGAAATAATTATATTAATAATATGGATGTTGTTTTAAGCTCCTGGTATAATTAGATTATCTCTGTTATATACACTGAAAAAAATAAATGACAGCGAAAAGCTACAATGTTCTTTGATGTGAAGAATAAGGATTGCTGGATTCCTGTGAATTTCAGGACTTGAGGCCACTTAATAGCTGCAAGAGCAGAGTTTCTGATATGTATTTCTGACTCTTTCAGTCCATTTTCATTTGTGTCAGCATTTGCTGCAGTTCTGTATGGCAAGAAGCCTCTCTTTATAACAACCCATTTGTTTTAGTGGAGGAAGGTTAATTAAGAAACAGCTTAATTTAATTGCTATTAAGCTCAGATTTGTGGAATTAATGTGATACATTTAACTGTTATCTCTTAATCCTGCTATTATCTCTGTTTATCTTAAACAGTTTAAAAATGCTATTGACCTCAACAGATGTTGGATATGAGATTAAATCTTAATATTTTAATGAACAATAAGATACATGAAAACTAAAGGAAATTCATTTCACTTGTCTGCCTGAATGTCTGTCTGAATGTTATTATACTGGCTAGGCACTATAATAAATGTATTAATGCTTATGTTTATATTTTGGTGATGTAAGTGTATCAGATAGTAGATAGTGTTTTTTCTTCTGTTAGTGATTACCTTCCTATTGTATGTTTCAGAAGAACAGTGCAATTAGGACTCCTATGTGACAGAGAATTTGTGATTTAAAATAAGGACTAACACTATGAAGCATAATGTTGCTGTAAAAACCTCAATAGCAGACATGTCATTCGACACACCTTCTTTGTTTCAATGTTGTTTTAAGTCCTTGTTTCCCCAGGCCCACCATTCGTTTGAATGCATAAACAATTGAACCATTCAAAAAAGCTTACAATACTTGCAATCTCAAATGAAGCTGATATTTAATCTGATAAGTAAACTGGAGCATACAGGTATCATACCAGATGAAATTAAAAAAGGAAATATTTTTTATGACTTTACAGCCTAAAACATCTACTGAACCTGGGTCTGACAGTATGAAAAAATAATGGCATACACAGAAGGAAATTGTGTTTCAATTGTGTAAAAATGTCTCAATGCATTCAGCCTCAGATTGCTGCATGAGAATTTGCAACTAATTAATTTGGCTTCAGTTAGTCTAGGTGACTGGCATAGGTGTACTGCTGGCAGACTGTTAGACAGGTGGTGGCTTGTTTGGCATCCAGTGTTAATGGAAAAAAGGAAGTTTGAGCTAAATTATTATACCAGACAGGCCCCATCCCAGCAGGTGAGCTTATTACACACCTGTCGGTCCATGCTTTTTTTCTCTGCTCCCTCACAATAACATTTTCCTTCAAATTTCTGATTTTTCTACACATATTCTTTCCTTTTTACACATTCTCACCACAACTAATAGCTCGCAGTCTGACATGTACTGTCCCCCTGCCAAGACCTCTGTCCGTGCAATGTAGATATGCCTAACATCACTCAGCACAGGAAGGCAGGAGCTGGAGAATCAACCCCTCCTACTCTTTATCAAAGAACAGAGACACAGACTTAACTGCACGGACCAGACAGTACACCAACGTTAACCCTCTTCTCTTAGACTGGGGTTTACACAGGCACTTTTAACAATAACATACATGTTTCAGTCACCCTCAGACTATCATACAGGAGAGTTGGAGTCAGGCTACAGTCTGACAGAGTGCCAGGAAAAACAATCCACACCTCCAGATCCACCATGTACCATACACTGAGTCCACCAGCATAACCCCATATCGTGGTCTGTCAGGCAGAAGCCCTTTTCTGTCAGAACCCTCCCAGGATCTTAGTTCTCACATGTTGTTCCACTTCTGGGGACAAGTGTACGGCCTTCTCCACCCACCAGTCTTCCCTTCCACTGGTTTCCTTCCTAAACACAAACACTTGTTACCCACACTTCCAGCACCACCGACGTCTGCTGCTACAGACGCCTATCACCAGTTTCCTTCCCACAGTGCTTCACACAAATTGTAAGTATTTTGACAGGCAGTTTAAAAAGGAGAGCTCACAGCTATAGCTGATCAAGGCACTTATTCCCTGCAGCTGTGGCTTGCAGACGAATATTGGCTAACGGCCTGTCACAATCATGTTTCAGCTTGCTCTATCCATCCATTCATTTTCTAACCACTTTATCCAATACAGAGCTGCGGGGGAGTCAGTGCCTCTCACAGAAAGCAACAGGAACAAGGCTGGATACACATTGCACAGGACACCAGTTCATTGCAGGACACACACAGATACAAAAGACACAAACACAGCCACATTGGTTATCGCAGAAGCCAGTTAAATCACCTGTTCCCCCTTTGGACTGTGGGAGGAAACCAGAGCACCCAGAGGAAGCCATGGGGAAAACCCTGAGGGAGCACATACGAACTCCACAAAGATACAGTAGCTCCCTGGAAATTGAACCCATGGCCCCATAGCTGCAAGGCAGCAATGGTAACCACTACACCTTCATGCCACCCAACTTACTCTCTGTTTAAATTATTTATAGTGGTTCAGAAATCAGTTCATAAACTACTAACTACCTAAAACGACCATCTTAACTGTGGCTTCTGATGTCTTTTCAGGTATTTGGATTCTTAAACTTTATCCTGTGGGCCGGAAACATTTGGTTTGTCTTTAAGGAGACTGGGTGGCATTCCTCCGGACAGAGGTATCCTTCCAGCAGCACAGAAAAACAAGCAAGTGGCTTTAATCAGCAGCCCTACAATCAAGGTGGATATGATCAAGAAAACTTTGGCCAGTCTGGTGGGTACAATCCACAAGGGGAGTACGGGCAGCAGTCCAACTACAGCCAGGTTGGCAGCTATAGCCAGGCTGGGTATGCCCCAAGTGGGCCAACCTCCTTTGCCAATCAAATGTAACATCCGTACCCTGGCCATTACTGCAATTTAAGATTGGAAAATCAAGGGAGATCTCATGGTTATGAGTTGCAGCCTAAATTAGACTCTGCAATGGAATATATTCTGTTGTTAGTAGTCTAGTGATTGGAAGGCATTTGATCTAGTTTGTAAAAAATGCAGCATATCTACAGTAGGTTGTCTGTACAGACAAGGTATTTTCTGGAGTGGCTGTCCCTGAACTCAGTATTTCTATTGTAAAAATCAAAATTGTATTTTTTTTCCAACTTTGGTTTTATTTTCTTTTTTGAATGTTGTATTGCAGTGGTTTCAATTGTTCGTAAGCAATTTCTTTTCTGTGATAGGTGCTATGCCACAGATCATTACGGTAAGTATTTCTAAACTGTTTTGCACTCTTGTGAGAGAAAATGTGGTACTTTGTATCTTTATTGAAGATTACTTTATTGTGTTAATAAAGTGCATGAAATTGTGCATTTCAATTAATATATATGCCTGTATGTGCACACTTGAATAATTTTATAACACATAGTGCCGACAGGATTAAACTGATGTTAACTTACATAAAAAATAGGCTTTACATAAGGTTAATTCCTTTTAATTTGTCTTATATTTTAAAGTTTAAATTATTTATAAAAGATGCTAGTTCTAATTGTTGAAAATCCTGATATACTTTCCTCACACTTATTTGCTTTTCTTAAAAGTTAATTTTGGAGCATTTTACAAGATGTTTGCTTAAAAAGGATCAAATTCACTTTTATTGGATATTAATGATTTTATTGCACAAAATGACTGCCCTTAATGGAGAAATATCTGTTGTGGATGTTTTGTGAGTACAGTATTTTGATGTTTAGTGTTTATACTTGTAAAAGGGGCCATTCATTTGTTAAAAAATGTACTTATGTGGAATTTTAATAAAGACAAAGATTTGGACAGGTGTTTTAAACCTTTGCTGCAGTCAAAGTAAGCAATTACTACGTTTTCAAAGCATGTGTGATGCAAGAAAATAGTTATGATGTCAACACCTTTTAGCCAGTAGCAACAGATTAATGCTTTTATGTTGCAAACCGCAAAGCTCATCTAAGTGTTGTTTCCTTTTCTATTCAGAACACCACAACAATTGTATTTAATGACATTTTAAATAATTCGTTCTGATAAGCCCAATTTGCACAACTATTAATAAGATTTATACATATATAAATTCGTAATTTAACTTTTCCTTCCTTGTTTTTGACTTTCAAAGCATGTGGCCACAATCATCACAGTAATTGCATTTGTTAGACCATATATATACTGTATATCATCCTTGTGTTTGCTCTTCAGTGTTACATTATAATGTGATAAAGTTGGAGTCCATATACTCTTGTAATCTGTAAGCGATTACTCAGTGTGAATGATATTATATATGCATTTCAAATAACATTAATAAAGATGTTGCACAAACCATGCAATGATGTGTCATTCTCTGTAGTGTAGCAGACCAAACAAATCCTCAGACACACATCAAGATTTCCTCTTTTGTTACGTCTTGAATTTACTGAATTTAGCAAAATAAAGCTTGTGCATTTTTGCACACCTGACTGCATAGATAAAGTTAGTGGCCTATGAAATATTAAAAACATCTTTTTGAATGGAAGAAAATAGTTTAAGAAACGGTTTGATAAAACAAAAGGATTAAATTAGTTTGAATGAAAATGCGGCTTAATTATGGAAACACTTCCATTTTTGATTTTCACTCCTATGACAAATTCCTACTGCAAGAAATTGTATATGACTAATAAAGTGATCTTATTCAAAAGGAGAAGGCTGTGGTCACTGAACTGAGTCCACTGCATATAGATTGCAACACTAACTGGGTGCTGTGCATTAGTGCATTAATACAGTACCACATAGACTCACTCCTCTTACTTTGTTCTTTGGTGGTATTTGGACTAAATCCCACAGTACATAAGTTGTGTGGACAAATCCCTGCAGGAAAAGATCACATACCTGAATAAAGCAACAAAATTACACCACAAGTGCATATTTTTAAAATAATTGTTTGCGAAAGTATTTTTAACGCTTACGGCCGACAGGCACTATGTAAGAGCCAGCTTACCAGAGCGGTGACGTCGCCGTCCTTCCCTGTGACAGCAGGACTACAGCTACTGGGCTGTAGAGAGACCTTGCTTTGGCTCACCGGACTGGGTCCCTGCTGTGTGACGCGGGAGTCCTGGGTTCGAGCCCCCGATGGTGGGGGGCTGACCTAATGCAGCAAGGGCACCCTCCTGAGCCCCCGTTGCATTACATTGGTGTAAGAGTGGGGTGGGATAGCCCTTCGCCGGGGACGGCAAATTAAGCGGGGGAGAGTGTAACGCTTACGTCTGACAGGTACTGTGTAAGAGCTGGTGTACCAGAGCAGGTGATGTCACCGCCCTTCCCAGTAATAGCAGGACCACAGCTCCTGGGCTGTAGAGAGATCTCTCTTTGGCTCACTGGGCTGGGTCCCTGTAGAGTGACGAGGGAGTCCTGGGTTCGAGCCCCCGATGGTGCGGGGCTGACCTAATGCGGCAAGGGTGCCCGCATGAGCCCCCGTTGCGTTACATTGGTGTCAGAAGCGGGGTGGGATAGCCCTTCGACGGGGATGGCGAATGAAGCGGGGGAGAGTGTAACGCTTACGGCCGACAGGCACTGTGTAAGAGCTGGCTTACCAGAGCGGTGACGTTGCTGCCCTTCCCCGTGATAGCAGGACTACAGCTACTGGGCTGTAGAGAGATCTCTCTTTGGCTCACCGGGCTGGGTCCCTGCTGAGTGACGCAGGAGTCCTGGGTTCGAGCCCCCGACGGTGGGGGGCCAACCTAATGCGGCAAGGGCGCCCGCCTGAGCCCCCGTTGCGTTACAGCATTAAAAATATTAGTTAGCCTCATGGAAGGCAAGTAATATGAATAATGGTGTTACTTAATCTTTAATATTGTTGCTGGCATTATACAGTGGTCTGTTTGTCAGCACACTTTACATACCTCTACCTCTGCTGTACAAAGTTAGAGATGCTCTGATGTTAAAATGATGACAATCGCCCCCTAGAGGCTTTTCTGTACTTCCTTCTGGGATCTCAGTGTTCTCATTTGTCGCAGAGCTTCCTTCACCTAGCCAAAGATTAATTTTCTTTCAGTGGCAGTATGGGTTCTGGACTGCTTAGGAAGGCCAACCATTTATTCTGTTACAAGGAGATGCACTTAAGAGTGGCAGATGTGTGGAATAATAACACTGTCCTGACCTTGAAGTGTATTTGATTGATAAATGACAAATTCCCCTGTCTGAGTCTCGTATACTGTACATTAACATTTAGAAAAAACTTAATATGAGATTAGGTTTCAGCATTTCAGCAGGAAAATTTGAAGTGTTTTGCAGACATGAAAGTGCTACTGTTCTGTTCGAAATGTGTGTTTTGTAGTAAACGTTAAACATAGGTTAAACGTGCGTGTTTTCTTTCCATGGACTTTTGTCTACAGCAGATTGTATAGCATTGTGACTGCGTCCTGGGAGCGATGTTGCCATCGTCAGCTCTGGAATAGTTGGCTGCTGTGGACCATCCACATCTAGTGTGTGAACTGACACTGGGATGAGGGTTCTTTCTGAAGGAATGGCAGTGTATTAAAATTGCTTATAAAGACACCCCCTTTTTTAATGCTGTCTGTCCACACAGCCAAATGTGCTCAGAGACTTGTTCCAAACCGAGTTTTGGCTGATTAATTTCCTGCATCTGCCGTTTCCACAAATAAAGCAGAAATTGAAATGTCACTAATTGTGTGTATTTAATTGTATTTTAGTTTTTAAGTGTTTTGTGTTGGTTGTGGAAAGTATATTGTCTATTTTTTATACATAATGGATGGCACAGACAAACTGAAGTCAAAAACAAAGCACTTGTTTTGTGAAAGACATACTGCTAATGGTTGTTAGCATGTCTAAACCCAGGCAACTCCAGTATATTATTCAGATATTAATGAGCCTGTAAATATTGATATCTACAAGAAGTATGAATATCCATATCTATTGTATATACATATGTTTTCTTCTGCACAGTGCGAAACCTTAATGCTATATTACAAAAGGCTTGTGAAGGAAACATACATATACAAAGGCTGTAAGAACAGACCATCAATCCTAGTTTCCTAAAGCCATAGGTAATATGTTAAACGCAGCATGTTGGCCACACATTTCTTATACTGTTTTCTTTTAAAATGAAAAAGATTCATTTAGACAAAAGAAAATAAAACACTGCAAAAAGGAAAGTTACCCCCAAGACATTCAGGATATTAACAACATCCCTGCTTAAATGTGTCAAAAACTGATGAAATGGCTTCACCTGTGATAACAGCTGCCTTCCACATATGTGACACTCTCACAATAAACTGCAATGTGGATCATCAAAATTAGTGACTGGAACAACAGCTTATTTAAGGCAGTGATACTAAAACATTTTAAAGTCCTTTAACAACTTTTCGCAGCACACCAAAGGACTCGAAACATAGTCCCAACATCAAGGTATGAAAAAAAAGAACTGCATTCGCTATACCTACTAGATACATTTGAAATATTTTTCCACTTTGTAGGGCATTAGCATGGCTAAATCACCCAAAATGACTTTCTACTATAAATACAGTATATACTGTAGCTCTAGATGATGTAACCAGAAGGATGGAACCCAGAATTAGAGCTTCTGTACGCAGCCACTTTATGTTATCCTCCTTGTTTTTGATTTATTTCTATTCCCTGCCCATTGAAGAGGTAGGGATGTGGGAAAAGTTGGATTAGTTTCCTAATTAAGATGCTAAACTAATCTGACCCTCCCGAGCTAGCCAAAATGACCACTTTACTACACACTCAATGGAAAAGCAGGCATTGCTTCTTAAATGTAAGATGGAGGCAGGTTTGGACTACCAATTTGGCCTTGGTTGAAAAGGCAAAATAGAAGTTCTGTTCTAACTAAAAATTGCTGCTGGTTGCTCTTTTGGGTAAAACAATTGATGTTATCGATGTGAAAATGGGAAATAGCATTAATATTCATGGCACAATGCCCCTGACACCTTTTTCTACCACAGATTGGAACACATGTAGAGAGTCCTCAAAAGGAAGAAGGTATTTTCTCTTCAATCAGGTAAACATCTCTTATTAATTACATCTTATTGCACAATGATGATTACAGGCTAGACGAAGACATGTAGACTCAGATCAAAATATCAATCCAACTTCACTTCTCCGGTCAGTCAATCAGAATGATTTCATACTTTCTCCTCTGCTTCTCATTCTTCCGTTATTCCTCTTTAGATCTTCAACACCATGGTGCTCCCTTTTACAATGGACCTTGTTTTCAGTCAGGTCTTGATGTTGAAACCATTAATGGTACATACAATTAATATTTTGAATTAAAGAATACAGTATAAAAATACAAAAAAACAAGCACTGTCGGAAACATCAATTAATGCCTAAAATGTCAGTAAAATGGTGCCACAACCTTATATTCTCACGGAACACAGTTCGTACACATTGTAAGTTGCTGTATAAAGAGATGTTCGCTTCACCCCTGAGTAGGAAACTCATGTTTCTATACAGCTGCCCACCTTATGTAACACTGGGAAGTGCTGATAACGAAGACACAGCAACCGAGCTGTTAGGAGGACTTGAGATCAGATCAATAGGGTTTAAAAGGCATTGTTGTGGGATGTGTACTCTGGGGAAAAAAATCAACAATCTGGGAGAAAGTGGGAGAATATTTTCAGCGAACAAAAAAATAAATTAAGCTTATGAGAGAGGAGTGTAAATACACCGGCTGACTAACTAGGTTTAAAATAGTGTTTATTGACTGCAGGATACTAAGATAGCTTGGTTTTGACTTCTGGAGTAAGTGTGATGTGCTGTATGTCGACACTAAAATAACTGACCGAAAACAAGCCTCAGGCAAGAATAAGGCTCTAAAGGTCACTTGTCTAGGTATGTGTGTTGTAAGGTTCTCTCTGTTGAGCTGTCAGCCTTTTCCATCCTTGTCCTTTTCATCACCTCTCCCGGTTGTGAGAGTTCATTTTACAAGTTCAGCTACCAAAGGCTGACAACATGACAGATTGCTGCTGAGTTTTAATTTAAGCTTTTTCAGTTAGGCTGTCTACTGAAAATATTTCTTTAACTTCTTGTCTTATCTAAATTGGAGATGTATTTTAGATGTTAAAAATGTTTAGAAAGTTTATTATATAAAAAAGAAAAGGTAAAGTTTTTTTCCCAGTTTTTTAAAAACATTATGCTATAACAAACATTTTAAGTAAAGCACTTTTTAGTTTTGAAAAATATTTAGAATGTATATTTTATAAAAAATAAACTTTGAGGTAAAGCATGTGTTTATTGTACTGTATTTAAACCAATTTACCCTTTTTTAATTTCACTGACTCACTTACTGTATAATGGGCTTCATGCTTGACAGAATGTGTGATTTGACTCCCTAAGCAAATAGGAATGTAACATTGTGGCATTTTTATTAAAGTGCTTTACCCTCTGCATAATGTCTTATATGAATATTAGAAATTACTTTAATTTGGTCCCTGGTGTTATTGTAAACTGACATTTTAATGAGGATGATTAGCACTTGATTTTACCAGCTTCAGGTACTTCATTTATCATTTTCTGGAAATATGAAATATTGTACAGGGATTTATCAGCAAGAAGCTGCTGTTGATCACAACTATTGGAAATATTTTTGGTATATTTTTGGTTTACGTACATAATAACACAATCAAAAATGTCCTTGTGTAACTAAGCAGGTCTTGAAAATCTATGGGGATGTTGAGCTGATCTATGTAGCTGGAGGCAGCTTTTTAAAAATAGCCATGTCTGAATTATTTTTATTTACAGCTGAAATGCTGAAAGTGACAATGGGTGAGTCAGCAATTCAGTTGTCCTACTCAAAGGTAATTACTGCAGCACAGGCCATTAACTTTCAAATGTGTCTCTTACTTAATGCCCCTTTTATTAAATGGCAGTGTTAGATTCTAGTCTCTGCAACATACAGTCTTATTTACAATGCATAACATTTTGAAATAATAATTATATACAGTACATTTAAAATCTTTGTTCCCACAGTTCCTAATTAATTGTATCTTCTCTTTGGAGGCACTTGTCCAACTGAAGTTTCATATGTTTTAGACTCAACTCACAGTTTCTACTTTTAAGACACCAATCATTTCATTGACCAAACTTAAACACTCTTCACATCAGTGTCTAGTGTGTAAGCCATCTGAAGAAAAGTATTAGAATCTGCTGCAGGAAGAATGTTTATATGTCTCGTGCAAATACTATTACAAAAAGGCCATTAGGTTACTTTTTATTTTAAAAAGAAAAATCCATCAAATGGCAGATTTTGTGTCTAGCAGCTATGGTCATGTTATTATCACACAGACAAGGTTACAACGTTTAGGCCAGGCTAAAAAAGACTTGCTCTGCCCCCAGCTCCTCCTGATGGACTGGGAGCCTCCATTTACCCAGAGGTGAGACAAGCTCTGTAGCCCTGATACAACATAGTGAATCTCACAGATAAGGACCAGACTGAGGATCCACCACAGGCACGAAAAAGATACAAAACAACCAATACATTAACTTATTTGTAATCAGCACAAATCTTTTGTTACAGGATAAGGGCAACTGGTAACAAAGTGAAAAGACTTGTGATAGACCTAAACAGAGGTCATGTGACAAGGATCTCCACCAGCCCCTCATCACAATCCTTCCTCTTAAAATATCAGAATGTACCAGTTTTATGGCTATATTATGCATCTATTATGCACTCTGTCAGATGATACTGCCACTATATTGGATATATTAAAACAGCAATAAATGAAATATGGTGTTCCGGTAAATCCATATGGTACTGTTTGTTCAAAAGGTGCAGCTATATCATCCTTTCCGGGCAGATTGCTGTTTGTTAAGTAAACAGTCCCCTGGATGTTAAGTGCCAAGCTCAAAGTCAACTATGCACCAGAATGCCCGTTGCTAAGTGACCTATTGTACAGTAGGTAACTGAAACTAACGTTAGTATGTGTGGGTCTGTTTCGAGTTCTGAACAAGCAGGACAATTAACAAATAAAAAGTGGGTTAATTCTGAAAAAGTGGGTTACCGGTTAACATCACAGAAAATGTCAAAGAGGTATGTTTATTGTTTATATATTTTTTTTTACTTTTTTCTTCATCAGACACCTGACAAAATACATTGCGAATGCTTGACAAATTACTTTGTAGCACATCAACAATTGTCTACATTAAATATTTATATTAGCTAGTATGTTGGGTTTTGTACCTTAAATATGGCCAAAAGAATACCAAAACATTGGTAAATTGATTAGAGAACATTTAGATTCCTTGTTATAAAGATTGCTTCATTTCTGTTTGCTGTTAACAGGGCATTAATACAGAACTGTGTTGATAGGTTTACCTTCCACCTGACAGAGGTTTCTGACAAACATTTCATTTCATGATTAAAGCAGTGGGACTTTAAGTCACCTCCCACGGAGAGCAAGGAGAGCTTATTTACTGTGAGAAAAAGTTCAAAACAATAGGTTTGAGTAATTTCAAAGAGGAAATTTGAGCAATGTACTTCACTTCTTTGATACAATATGTCCATATTAATAAGTATAACTTTTCTAGGTGAAGTTTTCTATTAAAAAATAAGAGTACTACTTAAAAATCTGAGAAAAAAAACAAATACTTACAAAGAGATCCTTTAGCTGTTAATTTTTTATTCATATTGCCTAGTGCTTTCCTATAACTCAATAATAGCCTCTCTGTTGTTCAAACAGCATGCCAGTATCAAAACAGATCAACTCTGTCAAAGGTAAGTCTTGGGCCTGTGGCCTCTTTACAGATAAATGAATTGTTAAAGCATACTGTTTGCAATTACACATCCACTTACACTCATATGTGTCATCAATCCTTGTGCAGAGTTCTGTTTTCATCATTATTCCATGTCAGAGATGCTTTGTACCAGTAGCCACTTGTCTCCAAAAAAGATTAACACACATTCCCTTGTGAATCTGGCCCTTGCAGTATCATATCCGTTTCTTGCAGGCACTTTACCTTGTTTGATTGATTACCAAGGTTTCAGGGAAAAGGACAAATACAGTAAGTATTAGTACATGTAATACCAAATGTGGCTGTTTTGTCATTTTATTTTCCTCACATGCTCCTAGCTTTGGGAAAAGGTTCAAACCTCGAAAAGGCGATAGCAACAGCTGCACTCGTGTTCTATAACTCTGCAGGAGCAGATGGGAGACTCACCAAAGGAGAAGCAAAAGAAATGTTGCTGTCACAGTTTCAGGCATTCATACGGGTAAGACTTTGTACTGCTGGTATAATGCACCATTCTTGTCTTGCATTTGGGGCTAGGAAGGGGTTAAATCCAACTAAAAACAATAAGCTTTCATCTCACTTTCTGGTTATAATGTTAATTTTCAGAAGCTTTTACTATACATGGCATTGGAATCTATTGTTTCTGAACCAATAAGTTACAAATGAGCATTTTTAAGGACAGAGAATAACTAGAAATGTTTAGCCTATAAATAAAAATAATATACAACAGAAAAGTGCAGCACAGTATGTCTACAATAAGTATATCAAAATAAGATGAGAAGGACACCTCCCTGCTTACCCAATTCTTGCTAAAAATGGGAAAGGTGAATACATACAGTTTGTAAAGTGTATGACAAATTGTGATAGTTATCTTTTAATTAGAACACAAATTCTTATAGTAATCTTTTAATTACAACAAAAAATGTTATTATAAACCTTTTACAGTGTAGTACAGATTATACCAACCACATTGGATGTTTTTGGTAGCTGAAATGTTGACTTGTGGTGTTTCTTCACTACAATCGCTGTCTTTCCCCTCAGATGTTTCCACCTTTTTAAGAGACTGGTTCATGAGACACTCCAGCAACTTCACTTTCTTAAATATGACAGCCTTACCAACACAGTGTAATGTTGCTGAATTGGTATGCTCCAGTTGTAGGGCTCTATCAAAGTCTGCCAGTTTGTCTGTCTTTCTCATTAAGACTGATTCTGACTTGCAACAGAAAGCTGCACATCCTCAGGAAGAATGCCAGGGAAATATTTCCACAGTGAGTTAATCAGTTGTGTGAGCAGAAGCCATCTTAGATCATGTTAAGGTTTTTTTTTTTCAGTTGGTCAGCTACCTCAAATTGTACTGAAATTTCATGGACTTCTGCCTCCTTTTCATTTCACTGCTTTTTGGTAGTTTAATGAGATTTCTTATATGTAGAAAGTACATGGAGGAGCATGGCCAGAAAACAAAGAATGAGCATTCCTATAGCAAGAGCCACTGAGATAGAGAGATTGTGTCACTGAATAACATTTCCTTGTCTACTAGTGTTTTCCTTTTAACTGTCAATGAAGAAAGGGTGTAATTCTTCCCTGGGAAAAAAAACAAACAACTTTTACATTTTAAATCACCGCCAGTGCAACACATTTACTAATGAATGAGCCTTCTGCTGTATGTCTTAGAACGCACCACAAAGCACTGAAAAGGGATACTAAGCATAAGCCTATTTTACAGGGTCAGGAGGGAAAACCGAAATACAAAGAGATCTTTGCAGACCTCAGTGAAGATAAAGAAAAGAAAATCGCTCTTGAAGACTTCATGGTTTTAGTAATCAGTCTCACTATTATGTCTGACATTTTGAAAGATATTCAGAAAGCCAAAATATAATTAAGTTGCAGCCATTTCCCAGTGAATTGATTTAAAAAAAAATGAAATGTGAAACATTTTTTCTACTGTAAGGATTGCAAACCTTTTGCAGTGCAATAAATGGATAAATGTTCTGCATAAAGTGGAATGTTTTTCACTGAAAACCATAATTGTCACTTAGTCATTTTACATTAAACAGTTTTTGATAAATGTTAAATACACATTAGCCCAAAAAGGATAAACAAAAGTATCTGTTTACTCCATGTGTCATCTACATAAAGGACTTACAGTACTGCTGAAGGCTGAAGGCAACCTAAGGAGAAAATCAAGTTTAAACACTAAGAAATCAAAAAAGGGTTTTATTATATTTCGTATTTTTGTATTTTTGAAGTCTACTCTTTGTGGAGTATTTTGGCTCCACTGCTAAACAATGAAGAAAAAAGTATTGATCATTTAAATTTGTTATCTTTGTAACTCAATGAGTTCCACACATTGGAACACACTGTATGATTATATAAAGAATTTGTTTTGAAGTGTATTCAGATTTGAAGTGCATTTATTTTCATAAATAATCTTTACATTTCATCCATCTGAGATGATAGATTACTTCCTCTATGTTTCACTCAGTCCAGTTTCACATTGTTTAATTAACATCATTATTCATTTTCAAAAATTTAGATTTTTTTAACCATTTTTCAAAACCTCAATAAAAAATATTGATGTAAATTAAATAAATCTAATGTTCTTCTTGGTTCCAATCAACGTTACTCAATTTGTTATAAACCATCTGATATAAATTAATAATATCTAAGAATTTATTTCAATTAAACATTAAAATGAAGAACAAAGTAAAACAGACATATTGGACAGTATGCCTTCCTTGTGTGAATTTTCAGTTCACTGGAGTATGGAACAAGAGATAAAACCAGATTGAAAGTCACTGGAAAGTTGCTATAATACAAAAGCATTTACAGTTTGCCTCCTGCTGCAGTGGCATACAGTGTTCACCTTTATTTAAATAACAGTTTTCATTACCTTTGTTAAAAAGCTTAAATATTAGCAATAAGCAGCATTACCATCATTGTTTTAAATACTGCATTACACTTGTAATGTGTTTCTAACACTTTAGTCATGAATATAAATGTTTATTCACTACGTAAAATAGTAAAATAGAGTTTACCCATTTCTAGAAAGCTTCCTTTTTAGTCATTTTTCTCTATAGTATATGTATATAGTTTCTCCACTTCAAATAAAGTGAGAACTAGCTAATATGCTCTCTGCAAATCTGGAATTTTAGGAAAATAACTCTTTATCTGGTCCTTATCTGGTCTTTAGTAATTATTAGTGAATATAAGTGACTCTTGATTTCTCATATTCCTTTCAAAATAAATTTTAGAATTTGGATCAGGGACATGTAGACGCTAAGGACTGTTGAAAATAGATTAAATGTCAATTAACTTTGATTGGTGTGAACACAAATCATGGTGGAACAACAAGTTGTCTACAATATTAAATTCTCTAGGGTCTTTTTCGAAAAATGCATCAGTCCTGTGGCTCTGCAGTTATCTCAAAGGAATTGTGACATGTAATTCTCAGCTGGACACAATGTAATTATTCCAGATTCTAGGAAATGGAAAATGAATTTGTCATTCGCAGCCAGAAAAGCCAGCAGAATATTAGAGCAGGGGAAGATTCATTCCTTTTTCTACTGGATAACACAAAGTCTATTGCTTACCCCTTTGTTGTTTGTTTTTAATTTACATTTTAATAATTTCAGTAGGTTCATTGATTTTCAAGGAGCTTGGAGTTTACAAATGAGACAGCAGAACGTGCAGAAAGTGCAGTGTGAGAAGACTCACCTACGTGTGAATGGGAAACAATAAAAGTGCTTCGTGACTGGCGTCATTTCAGTTTTCAAAGAAAACCACTGTCGGCACAAGAGATTGCAGCCTATTTCTTTCTTAAAATAAGAAACATTAGAAAAGGAACAGGCAGAATGAGGGAATTTGTCCCATCTATCTCATTTCTGTAGGTAGTTGTGAAATGATTCAAAGATCTCGTTCTTAAAAGAAACTAGGGTAAAGGCTTCAACAACATGACTGGCAGCTTGTTATACTGTACACTCCCACAATCTTTTGCTTAAAAAGCCTCTCCTGCTCTTGGTTTTAAAACAGTTTTTCAGATGTGTCTTCTGGTTTATGTGTCACTGTTGACCCTCATTTGAGGTATTGAATTGGGTCCTTGTGTAATCCTCACTTTTTAAACTAAAACAATTCAGTTCTTTTATCTGTAAGTGTAGGACATTCTTTTACACCTGGAAATGTTGCCTTGTTAATCTTCTGTGGACTGATTCCAAAACAGACTTTGTTCTAAACATGTAGACCAAAATTGTATGGAATATTATAAATGAGGATATTAGTCTTAGTAATCCTATATTTTTTATGTATACTGAAGATCATATGATGTATAAAGTCAATATTTTTATCAAAACGTGAATGCTGAAACTGAATTCATGGGTAAAAAGAAGAAGAAAAACTGCAGAAACACCTTTAGCAGGAAATAACAGCCGTGCATCTTTTGGGTAAGTCTCTACTAACTTGGTATAGCTCAGTCAAAATTGGTTGGAAATTGTGGCTGGACAGCAAAGTCTTGCCACAAATTTTCTAAAGGATTCAAGTCAGGAGTTTTACTGGGCCACTCACATTCACAGTCATTCGCTTCTTGTTAAGTCACTCTGGTGTAATTTTGACCTTGTGTTGAAAAGTGAGTGTTCACCGAGTCTAAGCTTTTTAGAAGACCTAAACAGCCTTTCCTAGAAAATTTGCCTTAACTCCATCCATTTCCCCCCCAGTCTTGACTCCCAGTCTCTGCTGATGAGAAATAGCCCCAGAACACAATTCTGCCACTACCAAACATACTGTAACAGTGACTGTGCTGGGTTTTCACAAAACACTGCATTTTGAGCAAAAATGTCAATTTTTGTCAGACCACATAACAGTTGCCACATGCTTGCAATACCTCTTCAATGCTCTGTTGCAAACCCCTTGTGGGATTTGAAAATGATTTGCCTCTCTGTCGTACAGGCCAGCTTTTTTGGAATGACTGAAGTCTTGTTGACTAATAGATATTTTCTCTCATTTCAATTATTGATCACTTCTCATTAGTCATACTTTCAAAGTCTCCGATGGCCTCAAGGTGACATCCCTAACCGATTTCCTCTTTGCCCTGCTGCTCATTTAGGAATGACAGTTTGATTGCAGTGTCTGACTGATGCCTCCCACTTCTTAATGATTGAGTCACCGTGATCAAAGGGATATTCAGTGTCTTTGAATCATAGATGAAATCTTGAGCTTAAGAATTTTTAATCTGACATTTATAGTTTATGTTTCTGCTACCTGATGATAACGTCAGAAGATTGCCCAGTTTTGATGTGTGTCTAAATTGTTTTGAATTTCCTTTGCATTCTCTGCAGTGGTTTTTGCTTTATTTTCTTTTTTAAATCTGCAAACTATGCCAGAGCTGATATTCTTCCCATAGGTTTAGCATTGGTGGCATGACAGTGAGTGTTGGTTCCTAAGAGTGGTTGGGTTCAGGATGTGATTTGAAACTGCTGAGTCTTCTGTATGGAGCTTGCATGTTCCCTTGTGTTCCTATGGGTACTCCACACAATTCACAGACATTTTGGCTAGGTTAACCATTGTCTCTAAATTGCCCCTATGTGCACCCTGCTATGGGCTGAGCATGCTTAAAGGATGAGCTACCTTTTGCTGTGACCCTCGCCTGAAATAGAAGTAACTTTATCTTAATGGATGGATGTGATGAATTTTACTTGATCCTTGGTTCTGTTCTGCTGTTGTTATACCTGAATTTTACTTAATCCTTGGTTCCGTTTTGCTGTTGTTATACCTTTTGAAATAACATTTTATTATTTATTTTAGTTTTCATTGCAATATGTCTTTCCATCTCCCTCTGTCACACCCAGTACACCTAGATGGCGCTCTACTTCCCTCCTGTTCCTAGTTCCCTGTGATTATTCATGTCTTTCTGGTGTGTAGCCTATTTACTTCCTGTGTCTGCTCTGCTGCTCGCTCATCATTGAGGTTCGGATGTCCTGAGACCTGCCTAGCACCAGGTTGCTCCTCCTGTCCATGGCCTGTGGGCATAGGTTTCTATACGGCATTTCCTGAGCAGCTGAGCCTGGGCTAACCCCATCCCATGGCTACGCATAGGGTCTTTTTTCGCTGTCCTGCCATTCCACGGTTCATCCCTTCAGACATCCGTGACACCCTCAGCCTTTATGAATGAGGGATTATTTTTTCACTAACTTTCCCCTGTTGTTTCTTCATTATTTTATTTGACTTCTTTAACCATTTTAAATATACTGATGCACTATAAGTTATAGCTTATGTACTTTCACACTTTCACAAAAAGTTGTCAATTTGTTTAAAGCCCTCTGACCAGCAATGCAGCTTGTGCAGTGAGGCGTTGCAACTTGCCAGTCACACAAAAGCTCATTAGGTGCACTTTTAACCAACGAGGTCCAGGTGGAACAATGCCTGATCAGGTCACCTTTAAAAAGGAATTAAATCAATACTTAGGTCACAGCAAGAAAAAGGCCACACTTAGTCAGTTTTCTGTGCTTTCTATAATGCCTCAGATCTCAACAGAAGCAAGGGAGAGGGCCATTGGCATGCTGCAGGCAGGCATGTGATGTGCCAGCGTTGTCAGACACTATGGAGTAAGCCACTCCACTGTGTCCTGACTGCAGAGAAGGTTTCAGCAGACCGGCAGGACAGATGACTGTCCAAGATCCGGTCGTGCTCAAGTGACCACACCAGAGCAGGACCGACACATCAGACTGGTCCATGTGAGAGATTGTTTCAGATCTGCCACCCGTACTGCTGCTGAAACTGCCGGTAGACACGATGCCCGCATCAGAACAAGGCGTCCTGTCAGATGCCCTCTGCTCACACCTCCTAGACGTCACACCTGACTGGCTTGGGCCAGACAGAGGCAGCGGTGAACTCATCAGCAGTGACATCAGGTCTTCGTCACGGATGAGACACTCTTCAGCCTGTTCCATGCAGATGGGAGGACCAGAGTGTGTAGGAGAAGGTGTTGCATTTCTTTTTCCCATCAGTATATATTGTTTAGATGTAAGAGTCGGTCTTGAGATAAATCTGCTCTGTGCTTCAACTGTTGCTATCCATTCTCCATCCAGTTCCATATCTATCCTGTCCCATTCTATATCTCTTAACCTTAGCCACATTAGTTCATATTCTGCTTACTGAACCTGTAAGCTTTTGATTTGAATTCATTCACAGACTCAAAAACCTTTCAGTTTTTAGCTAAATCTGTTTTTTCTAAATCCTTTTTGAATAACTCCTAGAATCATATGATCATGAAATTGTATTTATTTTATATTTATTAATTCCACCAATTCTGTTCTTATTACCATTTACGTAGCTTGACATATAATAAAACTCAGTTCTGTTGATCTATAATTCCTTCGCTCAGCTTGTTCCTGCACTGCTGAGGGTGGTCAGAGCAGCACCAGCAGAATTTACAGTTCAGGTGCTGAAGTGGATTACCTCAGAGATCCACCCTTTATGGACAAGAGCAACTGTCTTGAGATTATTGGAAGAGTTAATAGACTATAAATAACATTACCTTACCTAAGTATAGTTAGTAGAATGTCATCAGATCTGTTTGTATTTCTAATACCTGTAATATTTTGGCCTCTCCAGATTCTTACACCAGGTGCTATTCGGAATCCTCCACTCCATCAGCACTGCACGCCCTTACACAGATTTACTACTATTTAATATAGAACCGAGTCTTTGATCTCAGCAGGAGAGATCCTTGGTAATCACCTAAGAGAAATATGTATAATATATATATATTAGCATTTCCAACTAATATATTTAGCATCAAATTTTCCTATTTTTAATTCTGAGACACAAACTTCAGTCATTACCCTACTTCAGATGTTGTACTGCTGAAACAAACATTCATTTTAGCCTCCATTGCAACATTCATTTTCATCTCCCTCCGCCTTTTAAAAATATCCCCTTTAACCTGGGCTTGCAAACTATTGGACTCCATTTGTTTAACCAGATTCTGTTCATTTTCATTTATCTTCTGCTACCTTCAGTCCTCCACAAAATAAATGATAAACCTTCAGTGTGCAGTGCTATAGTATCATGCAAAGGGCATTCCTTCCCTGAAGCAAAGAGTGATGAGAGCTTGACCCATATTGGGCCAAAGTTAGCCTTTCTAAAACACCTGCCTCTCTGCAAAATTCTCTTGCCTGTGCTGTGAGTAGGCTGCAGTGATAATCACTATATTTGTCTTTTGAAAAATATATTCTATTAAAGTAAATACCATTGTGTAATTGGAAGCCATTTTCAAATTGCAAACTATATTTCCTGTTTAATTTCATCCAGCACTCTGATGTCATACATATACAGTAGCCTGGGGTGGTTTCAATGCATGTGTGCCATGTGTTTAAGATTATTAGTACACAATTAGTAGGCATCATGTTCACTTTGCCCAAGAACATATCTTCCAAGGCACACTGAGGGGAGCAGTGACTTTAATATACCTCCCTAGATATAATAGTTATAACAGTCATATTTTTTATACTTATCTCATAGGCCTTTGCTTTCCTGACCCAGCTCTATACTAACTTCTATAATTAAAGCAGAAAATAGTCTTTCTTTTTGGAAAAGGTCTTGTCTTTCTGTATGCCTCTAAGATAGCTTTTGCAAAATCAATTAGTATTTGTTAAACAAATATTAATTAATGCCTATAGCACAGCTAGCCTTATGACATGATTATTAGCTAGCATATAAACAGGGGTTTAATATAATGATGCAAAAGGAAACTACGATGCTTAACTTTATTTACTTACTGACGAATATAAGGAATACATAGCAAAAAGTTAGCAAGTATAGCAAAACATTCTGTATGAGCTATCATTCATGTATCTTCAGTACATTGACTTTATTGTTTATTAGCCAGCAGCCATATCACAACTGGCTACCCACTGAAGCTAAGCAGGTGTACACTATACTGTAAACAGGTGCTGTCCTTTGGATGAGATGTAAAACCAAGGTCCTGACTCTATGTGCTCATTAAAAATCCCAGGGCTTTTCTTGAAAACAGTAGGGGTGTAACCCCGGCGTCCTGGTCAAATTTCCCATTGGCCCTTACCAATCATGGCCTCCTAAAGTGCCTTTACATGGCACCTGTAAAGTGCTTTGAGTGGAGTGTCCAGAAAAGCGCTATGTAAGTATAAGCAATTATTATTATTATTTGCAGACTGAAGTCCTAACAGATGGGTTTAGCCTCACACTCATGCTCAAAAACAGCACAGAATCAATATTCTCGCATACCAAAAAAGTATCTTTTTATGTTATTTCTTAAATATGACTTTAAATGATAATTACTAAAACTACAATTTCAAACGAAATGTTCTCATCTGTTTCCAATGAAGAAATGCTTACTTGTCCATACAGATTTGCTGTAATAGACACATAACCACATGACTTGTGGCACTTGTTTCACCATTTTCTTGTTAATTTTTACCAACCAGTTGATGAAAATATTACTTATTATGACATGACAATATTGTTTATGACATTATTTTTAGTTCAACAAAGAAGGTATTTTCAGCTCCTGGTAAATGAAAATAACACTTTCAAGACATAAATGAGTGTAGATGTTATGTTGAAGTAGAATCATTACAGGTATTTATTGGTACAATACATTATCATTACATTACTGGTAACGTCATTTCCTTGACGTTAAATGGAGTTTATATAACGAAAGTTCGGTAGGGATGACAACAACAACACTCAGTCGTTCCCAGCCGTCAGTAATTAGCAATCACTCCCTTCATCCTTTCTCCACCAAATGCTGTAAATACCAACGTGATATCTCTCTCTCCCTTGTCTGCGACTTTTGCATGTTCAGGTGTGTCTTTTGCATTGCACAAGCCCGTGTTATTTTCTCTTGCGGTTCTTGCACCGTTCAGGCATACAAAAAAAGAGAAAATATCAAGAAAGAACAAAACGTGAATACACAAGAAGAGAAAGAGAAAAAGAAGCTAGGCTGCCCGCGCCTCAACCCCTCGTCTTCCGTTTTCATGTCCCGCTACACCTTCATCTTTGTCTCTTCTTCAACCAACTCGCCTTCACCAGGCAACTGCATTCCAATTCTGCAAACCCACTGTCAATGGTGTCCAAATCCAAGCCCACCCTCAAGTAGCCATCATCTTCGGATCTGTCGTTGGAAACATATGAATCCAGGGAGAGGCTCTCCAGCTCGATGTCTCCCGCCTCCAGCCGGCTCCGGGGAAGTACAGATTGGACCAGTCCTTTCTGCCGTCCTTGGCCTCTATCTTACACAGCTTCTCCAGGGAGCCCCGCTTGTCACTCACGACAGCCACCACCGTGTCCTTCTCCAGGTCGAACACTGGGAGAGTGCCAATTGGGCCTGCACCCTGCTCTATACTCGGCCTCCTCTCTAAACCCTGTGCCGCAGCCCCGCACGCCTCGCTGGCCCCGTATAAACGGCCATGCCTTTCCCAAGACCAGGACCCGCCATCCCCAACCCGTCCATTTGAAACAACTAGCATCCAGATACTTCTCCTGTTAAAACGAAATTGGACTGCTCTTGGCAATTGTACACTCGCTGCCACATTTGCAAATCCCTGGCATTCAATTCAGCCTCGGATTCCTGTTTCCGCTGCTACTGTGGCCATCTCCCCAGCCCCGGGTCTGTCCGGTGTCCTACCTCTGGCCCAGTCAGCAGTTGTCCCGTGTCTTGCATCCCTGTCTTATTCGTGTTTTTGTCCAATTCAGCCCTTATCTCTCGTGTCTTGTCATGTCTTGATCCCCTGGTGTTCCATTTATTAGAAAAAAAAATACATTCCAGGCTGCCGCGTGGCTGCATTTCTCCCAGGCTCAGACAGAACTGCTCACAGAGTTTGGGCTGTCCCGAACCTACCTCGATGTTCTGGTGTCTCCCAGTCCGGTATATCCATATCCAGGAATTCATCTCCTAGTCCGGGGCCTTCTTCCTGTGGGTTGGCTTCTCCTGGGGTGTCTACAGCATTGTTGACAGGGTCTCCAGTACCCGGGAGGGGACTTTGCCTAGCTGACTGAACATTACTCCAAATTTGGAGGAAGTAGGGACAGTCTCTTCCCAACACCACCGGGTAAGGTAATTGGTCCACTGTATTGTATGGCACTGGTGGACTGTTGATTTATATCTTTTTGGCAGCCATTTTGCTAAGGTCCATATCTAGTATTTTAAGTAGGTCATTCTGAAAATACCTGTTATGAATGACCCTTCCCCTGGTCATCTTACACTACTTTAAACAATATATGGTCACAGGGGAACTAGAAGCTATTCCAGCAAACAATGGTGAGAAGACAGCTTACATCTGGATGAGATGCACACAGAAACAAAACACTGACACACTCACATTTCTGGAGTGTGGGATGAAATTGAAACATGGGAACAACATACAGTACAAACTCCATGCAGATAGCACTCCTGAAATTGAACCCTGGGGTTTAGTGCCATGAGGCAGCAATGCTACCCACTGTGCCACCATCTTGTCCTAGAGCTTACTGTACTTACCGTAGGGTATTTGTCCTTTTATCGCAGTTTTACCAGTTTTTCTCTGGTTTCAACATGACTTTGCTGTGCTTTAATATAATGGATCATGAAAATATTGTGCTATAGTAAACATGCCTTATGAACATTTATCATGGTCAGGACTTGACAAAATACTGCAGAATTCACTCAGGGTTACAGAAAATATGCAGAATACACTAGATAAGACAAGAAAAATTAAAGAACTTCAAAGAAATCAAGTGATACACAAAAATGTATGTATTACCTGTTATCATCCATTGTTAACAACAAACCAATGTCAATATACTGCTGTTATACATGCACTATTTACAGTACATTTACTACTGTACATCAGAGTTCATAGTTATGTTATTATGGCTGCTTTTGTGATGAAGAGCATTTTGCTTTGAAATATTGCTATATTGCTGTTCCTATATTGCAATCTATTTCTGTGGCCTGAAACAAAATGTTGAAATCTCAAAGTTCAACAGAAAAAAATAAGCCTAATGCTTATGATGTTAGAGAAAAGCAGTTTTCAACCAGAATCACATCAAAGGATTGTACATAACACTTGAAGATGATGCTATGGATTTTGTATATTGTGAATATTGTATATGGATGCAGACCACCTATGCAAACAGAAACTGCTAGAATGTCTGGAGATGAAGAAATAAAAACAGGATATAGGAGAGCAGCATTAGAAAGAAAACGCTGCTACATTGTTTTTGAAACAGCTGCAAACCATTTTCAATGTCTCAGCCTAAAAACAGAATTATGAAAAACATTGAGGAACACTAAAAAGATATTGAAATATTTATTTTACTTCCAGAAATGTCTGCTTGTTTAATAACTTTTTAATACAGCATTCATCCTAGAAATTCATCATTAAAAATGGGAATCATATTTTCATCACTACTTTTTTTGGTACTAGTCTACAAGATTCATGTGTTTTAGTGCTCCGAACAATTGGCTTTTAACTTAAACTTTTGTAAAAACCAGACTTTTTGGACATACTTTATATTATATATGAATCTAATGTTTGTATAACCAAATATGGGATCTGCCTCGATATAAAGGGAAGATCAAACTTAATCAAGCTGTTCTGTTATAGTTTCACCTAGGACTGAAAATATGTATTTGTGACTCCTGTTGTCTACATCATTTGACTCAGCAGTCATCTTGTCTGTTTAAAAGCATTTGTTAATAGTTCTCGTAAATCCTGCCTATGATACAGAAGGATATAGAAGTTCTGTATATGTATATTTTGATAATTATGCCAAAGAGTGCTCTGTCATTATTATTTGATTGGTCATAACAACTTACTGAGGGCAACATACACTTTAAGTTCTTTAAGAATGATTATGAATGATTATGAATAACATATACAGCATATACTGTATAGTGCCTTGGAGAAGATTTCAGCCCCTTTCAAATTATGTTTGATATTGTTTAATTACAAAGCCAATATTTTTATCAAAACTTGAATCCTCAAACTGAACATTTTTTATGGGTTACTGTAATTAAATGTTAGCATAATCTGCAAAGAAAAATCAAACTCAGATATGCTGATTGCTTATGTATTCACCCCACTAAGGCAATACTTTTGGGAAGCATTTTTGGCAGTAATTACAGCTGTGAGTTTTTGGATCAATCTCTACCAACTTTAAACACTTGGATGGTAGAGTATTTTTTTACTCATTCTTCTTTGTAAACTTGCTCAGGCTCTGTTAGGTTGGTTGGGGGTCATTGCTTGACAAAAAGTCACAGATTTACTTTCAGATTCACCCCAGGTTTTTGACTAGGGCCCTCAAGGACATTTAATGTAGTGACTAAACAAGAAGAAAGTTCATCTTTGGTCTTGTGCTTTTGGATCACTGCAGAAACCTGATGAATTTGAAGATTGACTGTGATACTGTGGAGTTATGGACAATGTCTCCCATCTCAGTTATTGAAATCTGTATCTCAAAGTTGATTTTGGCCTCATTGTGGCAACCCTAATCATTTTCCTCTTTGCCAGGTGCTAATTTTGGAGTGACAGCCTGATCAATGCAATGTCTCCGTGGTACAAGATACCTTCCACATTCGACTCATCTTGCTCAAAGGAATGTTCAGTGTCTTTATATATTCCAAGATCTATGCTTTCCAACAACTTTATCTGTGTGTTGTTTTGAAAGCTCCTTGGTTTGTGGCTGTCCATCAAACTGCATACCATGCAGTGTCTCAGCTGTATGCCATATTGCATGTTTTGAAATTATTAAAATGTAAAACAAACAAGCCACATTATTTAATCTTCTGCTGTTCTCAGCAGAATAAGATTAAATAATGTTGCAACTAAACCTTGATGTATTCAAAGCAATAAGGCACAATTTATAGTTTATAAATATCAGTACTAAAAAAATAATGGAATACATTTTAGAGATGTGTTGAAGATGCAATTTATGGGATCAAATACTAGGATGAATATAGTGATAAAAAATTGTCTGGAAAACTCTGAATATTTTTAATCTGTTAGCTTCCAGAAAAAAAAAGTTTATTGTATAAGTATTGAAAATACTGCAAAATTGTGTTCACAAAATAATGCATGAGGGATGTTGTCTTAAAAATGATGTCTGGGCTCAGATCTCCTTGGATGTGAACTCTAATTCACTTCCCAGCCTTTGCAGTTATGAGAACCACATCTTGAGTGTAATGTTCATATCAGAGTGCTCTGCTAGCTCACCCCTAGGTCACGTGACCAACAGAAGCACCAGGATTTTATACAGAGAGACAGCCAGTATTGGCACTGTAGTAAGAGAATGAAAGAATGTAAAACATCTGCTCTCTTCCCTTTTCATTAATTGGGTGTGCACTAGCACACTTCTATAAGACATCATCATGGTAGCTGCTTGGAATGTAGTCCTGTTATTGGGATGTGATGGATGTGATGTTCCTATTGGAGAGTTTTGCCAACATGCACATCTGAGCATGCAGCTTCACTGAATCTACAGTAGTTCATGCAAACTAGCAGCACCAGTATTACATTGACATCTGGGATTCTCATATCAGTAGCAGAATTGAACAACATGCTTCTCCAGCCTCAACATACATTGAACTCCAGCACTCTCCTTGCTGTAATGTAGGAGAGACATCAGTACTTATGCAAGCTGCTCGTAACTTTTGCAGGTTTTGACAGCACATCTTGTACATAGTATTTGTATTTTAGAGTTCGGCCAGCATTATCCTTTGACCATTCTAGAGCCCAACAAATGCACATCGAGTTGCCATTGTTTTTTATACAGAGAGCAGCACTGCACTTAGTAGCAGCAAATTCTGTGCATTCACTCTGCTAGCTGTAAGAGAGAAATCAATGCTTATATGAGCTCCTTGTAATGTGGGCAGCTTATGAGTGCAATTCTTGAATGTAATATTTATATTGCAGTGCATGGGTCTTTGACCAACAGAAATCAGATGTATACCCTAAAGTTCGACACAGGCATATTTTTAGTACAAAAAGAGAGCTGGCATTGCATTCATGGTAGCAGTATACTGTAGATTGAAAGATATCTGATATGTAGCACCCCATCACCTCCACCCCTCAGAATGTATTTTACTCTAGCACTTAGAATAATTGTAATATCTGTAATATTGATATTATATTATCAATATAATAATTGGGGCGGAGTGGTGGCTCTGTGCCTGTGGCTAGAAGGTTGCTGGTTCAAATCCTGCAGCCAGCAGAGGAATCCTACTCTGTTGGGCTCCTGAGCAAGGCCCTTAACCCCAACTGCTCCATGGGCACCGTACAATGGCAGACCCTGCACTCTGACCCCAGGCTCTCTCCCTGTCTGTGTGTCTCATGGGATATTAATTCCTAATGCAAGAAATTGTAAAAGGTTAATAAAGTAATGTTGTTATTATTATTATCTGCTTGAAGCCTATACTGCTTATGAATGTACAGCTTGTATGGGATGTTCACATTAGAGTCCATGTAGCAGTATCAGTGCTTTACATGTAGAGAGACAGCCTGCATTGTGTCGTTGTGATCAAATAGAGTAAATAGAGTAAAATGAATAATATTTCTTCCTGCCTCCCTGCTTAGCGTTTGTGCTGCAGAATTCTGTTCGATATAAGGAATTACAGACAGACATCCACGCTTTTAATAGCTACTTGCAATTTATGCTGCTTATGAGCACCTCTTGTGTTTGTTGTTCAGACTGAAATGCTCTTCCTCACACATTCAGAACAATAAAACAAAAAGCAGTAAACAGATGACTAATATGAAAGAAAAAAATGTAAACGTCATGATCCCTTAAATATTCAGATCTGTTCCTGAAGCAAATCTAAATGAATTTAGGTGAACAAAATTACCTTAATAAGCAACAGAAGTAGCCAAGTGGCTTCTGTCTATGTACAATAAATGGAGTGCATAACAAAAGTTCAGGAGGGATGTCAACAACCAAGTTCAATCAGACTCAGCTGTCAGTAGTTAACAATCGCTCCTGACATCCATTCCTCTCCCAAAATGTTATAAATACCTATGAGATCCCTATCTCTCTCTCTTGCATGTCTCTTGCATCCCACCACCACCCCATCTCCACCCCTGCGGCTACCCCCTGGTCACCCTGCATGGGGGTCCTGGCCTCCTTGTCCTATGACCGGGAGGTCAACCCTCCGCCAAGCTGAGAATTCAGTATTCTGTATTTAGTATTCAGTATTCAGGCTTTCAAACAATATTACATTTTAAAAATCCATAGTCAAGTTTTTGTAATTTCACAAAATGGGACACCATAGGAAGGCTATGAATACTTTTACAAAGTACTGTATGCTCTCACTTGCATCTTGTATGTGATGTTTGGATTAGAGTGCTCTGTCCGAACACCCATTTAAACATTTAATTAAGCTGAGATCAGCACGTGGACCTTAGCAATACCCCTGTAAAATATAGTAATATTTGCAGTAATATTTGCAGCAAAAAAGCTCTGAATCTTCTTGGGTATGTCTGTATCCACACCTGTTTTTTGGGGATTTTCACTCATTCTTCCATTCACAAGCTCCTTAAAGTTGGATCTGTGTGTCTGTGTACAGTTACAGGTTGTCTTACTAGAGCTATTCTTTCTTCACATTGGTTGACACGTGTCCTTGCAATTCCCACCATGGCATTTCTGTCCCTAATTTCTCAATGGAGCTTCCTGCAGAACAATTACACTTTGAATTTTAAATGGGCTTTAGTTCCCTCTTGTGGCTTTAGCCAGGACTACGTCTGTCACAGTCACCCTGAAATGCAAAACACACACAAAAGTATAACATAACACCAAAAAGGAAATGCAAACAAAAATGAACAGAATGCAAGCAACAAAGGAAACTCAATCTCAAATAAAAAAGAAAAGACACGCAGAAAAGGAAAAAAAATGTAAATGTAATTTATCACAGCAGATATGGATCACTACAATGGCCTAAGGTGACTAAGGTTTCTATTATAGCTAGTTGATGTGTGTAGTATTGTTAAAAAACAAGCATTTGTTAAACAAATGTTTCTTGGACTTTAATTTCATCTACTCAGTGCAGACTATTTCTTGCTCATTTTGTGTTTTTTTGTTCCTCTGCAAGGAAGGCATTATTTTGACCAAGCTGTGGTGAATCGATTGTGTTCTGCCAGACATGAAAGATAGAGAAATTGCAGGTAATATATCTGGTTTGCTTGTATCCTGTAGGATTTGTAGTTTATGTTGCTGCAGCACTTTACCTGTGTTGTTGATTATTAGCTTGGATGTTAATTATTTGTGTGATGTTAGGTACTGTATTTTGAAGACTGTATTTTGAATGACTGTAGGCAGTCTAATCTGATAAGGGAGTACTTCATCAAGAGTTAAACCTGTAATGATATTTTCGATTAACTGACAACACATCATGATTAATGAGTCTGGAACAGCTCTGTCTATCAGTCTAAAAAGACCAAAGGAACAGAGATACAGAGACTGGACCAATGCCTGCAGTTCATACAGTACCACAACACACTAACCACTTCTCTGGAGCAACGTGCTTGCTTTGCTTACATCAGCTTCAAAACCATATAATAGAATCCTTTTTTGACACATTTTATAAAATAACAGTATGTATTTATAGTCATACTACTTTTTAGACCTGCAATTGTTAACCCAAACTTTATAAAATTGATCATTCTTATTCAGTCATTATCTGTGAGCTTATATATACAGTATACAGTATATATACAGTATGGGGCAGAGCGGTGGTTCTGTGGCTAAGGATCTGCGTCTGTGGCTGGAAGGTTGCCAGTTTAAATCCTGCAGCCGGCAGAGGAATCCTACTCCGTTGGGCCCCTGAGCAAGGCCCTTAACCCCAACTGCTCCAGGGTTTTTTTACAATAGCTGACCCTGTGCTCTGACCCCAGGCTTCTCTCCCTGTCTGTGTGTCTATGTGTCTCATGGAAAACAAGCTGGGGTATGCGAAAAGATGAATTCGTAATGCAAGAAATTGTAAAGGTCTAATAAAGTGATGTTATGTTATGTTATGTTATGTTATTCCCCGAGTTGCTATGTACCAGAGACTTTCTTAGCTTACAGAAGGAATAGACTCTGAATGGGATGCCACACTAAGGGAAATGAGAAAGGTTAAAAATGAGTGGAAGCCATCTCCTCTGGCACATCTTACCAGGGTATTGGATTCAATAACATGACTGGGTAACCTTTCCATAGTTCTACACTGTGTGGGGAAGGACGTGCCTCCTATTCCCGTTTTTAAATGCACTTCATTATTATCTGCTGCTTCTACAGCATTTGCTAATCCTCCTAATTTGGTATAAATTATATTTGGTACACATTTCTGCATATTTGTCTACTTTTCTAACTATTCCAGAAGATAAGTGATATTAATTAGTAAGAGCACTGGGTCTAGTACAGATCCTAGTACTCCACTACCCCCATTGTACTCACCCCAGTTTGAGTGTTCTCACCTTATCTGAACCCTCTGTTTGCTATTTCTTAACCAACTGGGAATACAAACAGTCACATTTCCTGAATGCCTATTGCCTGCAAGTGTTGAATTAATCTTTGTAGTGAATGTTATCAAAAGTCTAAAAATCTGAATACACCATATTATATGTTCTGTATGTTTTGTTGCTGTTGTTGCCGGTTCAACTGACTCAACAAGAGTTAGACAAGACTTATATGTTCATATTGCCTATACCCTGGGATATTATTTCGATATACCATAGGTGTTCCTCTGGTTTAGTTTTAATACATTTTAGAACACTCTGTGACAGTTTGTCTCTGACAACTAACTTAGAAATCAGGTCTTTAGAATGTGAGAGGAAACATACAGGACTCAGGATATGTGAGTGACACTGCTAAATTGATACTGAAGTAGATACTGAAGATTGACCTCCTAGGAGACCTGAAGGATTTGGACCATTTCAAAGGCAGTCACAAACACAAGTGTTTGCTGCACATCTCTCTTGTTGAAATCCTCCAGAGAGATTCACATTAAAGGGAACACAGAATTAGACCATCATCTTGTCCATTTGTATTCCAGTCTTCCTCCTGGGTACAATCTTCAATTTTAATAACAGTGTACTGTAATTAAACAAAATTGGGAAGCTAATTTTTAAATATTAGTGTCAGGAGGAATATGCTAAAAACTTAGTTGTGTTATCTAAGATTTATTGGCTCTACAGATGCCATTATCAAGAAGAAAACTTAAAAATAAGCAGCAATACATTAGGTACCTACAAAAAAGAAATCATATACAGAAGAAGATAAAATATGCTAATGATAAGAACATGAAACAGTTTTGCAGGAACATAATAGCAGTGCGATGTTTATGCAGTACTGAAATAAAACATCCATTTTGTGGTAAATAGCATGGAAATAAGGCATCACTACAGAAAAGAAGCAAAGTTTGAATATTTGGTTGTATGAATTTAAAGTTTGTAGTATTTCTAAATTTTGATTACGTTTTTGCTAATATTCGAACTTCCACATTTGTTTTGGAGCTCCAACACTTTTTAAATTAGCTTTATCACACGATGGCCTGCTCTTGTCAAAGGAAAGTAACTGAGGACATTATTCTCTTCCTCTTGTCTAAGTCTCAATCGGGGGACTGTGGCTATTCGGCATATCGGCAGCAACTCAAGGAAGACTTACTAATTGGAGAAAAGACAGGCAGCAAGGCAGCACAGTGGTTAGCATTGCTGCTTTGCAGCGCTGAGGCCCTGGGTTTAGTTAAGGACCTGGGGTGCTATCTGAGAAGAGTTTGTATGTTCACCTTGTGTTCATGTGAATTCCTCCAGGTGCCCCAGTTTCCTCACACAGTCCACCTGGTAAGTTATTTGGCTTCGGGGAAAGTAGTCCTGGTGTGCGTTTTTGTGTGTCAGTGTGTGCCCTGCAATGGACTGGTGACCCGTCTAGGGTGTACCCTGCCTTGTGCTCAGTGCTTGCCAAGAGAGGACCAACCTTAAATTGGATAAAGAGGTTAGAATATGGATGGATTGTGAAGATGTTTTTCCATGTGGTGCTAAAGACATTTAAGCATTTATTGTACTTCAACATGCTGCTTGATGTAAAATAGTAGAGAAAGATATCAGTGCTTATGAGTGTTCATCTTGTAAGCGATGTCTGCATTGGAGCGTCATTGATCTTGTCATTTGACCTATTGCCTAAACTGATTCCAGCACATGTGCCCTGGCTGTACTCGTGTTTAATATAGAAACATAGCTCAATTTAGAAGAATAGTGTCCTAGCTCCCATTGATAGGCCTTGCTTTATTTTATCCCTCCTGAGGATACTGCTGCCAATTTCAAAGGAGAGAAGGAGAGATGACAAATATCTGGCCCTGCTCACATTGTGGGAATGCCAAAGCCAAAACTAAACTTAGGTGAAAGAGCAACAGTTGGGGAGAAAAACAGAGGTGGGGAGCACATACATTTCCTGGACCTCCACCTGCTTGAAAGTCTTCAACCTTAAAGATAGTGTATTTCCCTCTCTTTCTCGGCCAATGCATACTCTGTCAGAACACACTTCCCTCCATGGTATCCTGGGTAAATGCGCCACAGACAGACTAAAAACAACAAGAAAACAAATTACACTTCCCAACTGTTACTCTGAAATATAGTTGCTAACAAACTAAAACTGACTATTTCTCTTGCCCAGTACTATATATCCATCAGCTGCAGCAATTCGATTCCACACTTTTGTGGAATTTTTGACTCCATCTCAACCTTCCATCCTGCCAGCCATTCTGGATCTTTTGGATGGGAGAAAAGGAAGGGCTCTTGGGTCCTGCACAGGTCAGTATCTTCATTCCTTGGGGCTGTCTATCGATTCCCCGGGAGCAGCCCACATGACCCAGTTAAAACACCCTCCAATGAGGGCAAGAAATATGCAGGTGATTATGGGAGAATGAACAGAAAATGCCGTCTAATGCCACGAACTGATTCGGCAGTCCGTGTTGGGTGTTGTAGTAGACCCTGTGCAAAGAGGCTTGGGCTGAAGGAGACAGGAGGCATAGTACGGGGAAACACACACAAGGATTTAATGGTACAATAAAGTAAACGATGAGAGTTCATGAGACAGCGAACAGGGAAATAAACAGTGGCATCCAAATCTGAGCGGGTCCAAAACAGGGTCAGGGCACAGTCCATGGGGCCATTTCCGAAAGATCCATCCTGGGATGTGACAAGGTTAAAATGGGGAAAACATGAACTCATGAACATGGAGATCCTGGGATTTCTGGGCGAAGTCCTCCAGACCCCAGGATCAAAAGTGAGTAATGTCAGGGATGAGGCCTATGCCCTCAGGCCACGGACGTGGGTTGACCTGTTGCTAGGTGGGCCTCATGACTTCCACATCCTAATGCTAAGCCCTGAGCCCTGGAGGCGCTGAGAATAAATAGGGGGAGACATAAAGGCACACCTGGAACATATAAACGATCACAGAGAACTATTGACAGGAGTAAATGGAGCGCCCTCTAGGGGTGGAATGTCAACAGTGACAGCTACTGGATCATGCTCAAAAATAAACAAATTTACAAAGTATGTGCAAAATAAATTAAACATAGGTCACTGCCTTATTTCTACTTTATCCTTTCAACTATACATCCAGCCATTTTCTAACCACTTCTTCTAATTCAGGGTTGCAGGGGAGCCGGAGCTGGAGCCTCAGACCATCGTCCATCGCAGGGCAGAAACACAGACACACACACACGCTCACACCTAGGGCCAATTTTCCCAGAAGTATGTTTTTGGACTGTTTGAGGAAACCAGGAGGAAACTCACCTGAATGAGAAAAAATAATACAGACTTCCCACAGATAGATTCCCCACACTGGAATTGAACCCAGGGCCTCAGTATTAGAGGGCACCAATGTTAACCACTGTGCTTATGTTATACAAGCAGGCACACTTAAAGAGTAAATGTCAGTTTACCTCATAAATGTTACGATGGACAATCAGCACAAAAGTGAATACCAATACAAATTCTACTTTTGTGAAGCTACATAAGCACAGAAAGCAATGAAAAATCCACAGATGTGTTTAAGTGTTGCAGTAAATGTTTATAAAAACATTTGTGCTGTGCATCAGAAATGTATTAGGAAATAAAAACACCATATGTTGCTAGTGTATGTTTTGCCTGCCTTGTGCAGTGTTCAGTTTACAGCTTCTTGCTGAGAAACATTTCCTCCTTTTGTTGGAAATAATGGCTCTACACAGTTTCCAGACCCTAACCCAGGCACCTTCATTCCAAAGTAATGGAGTCAGCGTTGCATTGTTTCCAATACTACAGATGTGTTGACTGTGCCTGTTATTCCAAAAACAAACTTAGAGCCAGCCATTCCATTGTGCAAGCCATTTGTCTCATTTCAGACTTTGAATGTAAAACCTTTATGACAAAACAGGGAAGTTGTTGAATAATTACTTTGTTTTACATACAGTAACTTGTACTAAATGTGTCATGATACCATATGGTCTGAAGCTGTTGAATCACAAGGGGGATTCAACTGCACCTATTTTTTCTGTGATCACAACCTCTAACAACACTATTTTCCTGTTTGGTTTGGCACTGAATGACAGTTGCACTACAAAACTGTCCACCTTCCATCTACATTGACCATGAAGACAGCTAGCCAGGAAAGAAGTGCTGTGGATGAAGCTTAAATGTGTTTAAACAGCCATGCAGGCAGAGAGCTCCAATATGGCTATGGTACACCTGATGTGCCCTCATAAACAGCACACATTGCAAGCAGCTAGCATAAGCACCAATTCTTGGTTCCCTTACACCGAGCAGCATGTTGCAGCACTAAAAAGTAATGCTCTGTAAAGATAAAAAAATACAAGTATTGCAAGTGTGCATGCACTCTAGAAATGGGTTCAAAGAGAAGTGCTGAGTGAGCACTCCAAGCATCACCTACAAGAAGTGTGCTTATAAGTTAATAGTTGATGTTATAACTTATTGAAATTACAATGAGTAGAATGAGGAAGGCCAATAAATGCTTAGGTTTGAGTACAAAGCTAATCTGATCAGTCTATCCTGCTACTGAAAGCTGAATATTGGCTGTCTATGTACTGTTATAATACAGGGGCTGTCAGTGCACTAGGGTCAGTGTAGTGGTTTCAGGGATGTGCAAGCTTTTCCTTTGTACTTACTCTAATGTCCCGATTTATTTACATTTGCTTTCTTATTAAGAAGTCTCCAGCAGGGTTGTCTGAGAAAGAATAAAGGATTATTGTGATCGAGACAGTTAGCATGAGCAATCATTCATGATGAACAAAATATTATCCAGAGAAGTTGGAAAATTACTAGATGTGTGCCTTGTATGCTTGCCCCGCTTAAGAAATACAGATCTAGCAGAAATTCAGGTAATTGGGAAGTGTACAGCATGTCATATACAGTACATGCAATCTGTAGCTATCTGTATGCCCCAGTGCAGCAATTTGTGTTACAGAAGCTGGGAGCTAGCCGTGGAGAGAGACGGGTGAGATGGTTGAACCCTAAGCGTATTAGTAGGAATGGAGCGAACGACAGGGTTCGTCCAGGCTAAAGGTTCTGGGTGGAGTCTGAGAGAGACATAAGCCGTCAGGTAGTGGACGTGGGGAGACCTGGTGAAGCAAGCCTCTCAACCACCAAACCCAAAGCTGAGCGAGGAGGATAGGGAGACCCGGAAATATAAAGTCCCAGACACAAGACACACCAGAAGTACAAGGAAAGCACAGGGAAACTAGGAACAGGACAGAGCAGGAGCGCCCTCCAGCTGTGGAGGATGTGACACTTTGCAGGGTACAAGTGAAGTGTATTCCTGTGTCTCCAATGTTATTTTCACCACAACACTCTCAAGAAAATCACCTCAGCTGTGAAGCACATGTGCCTCAGGAACTAGGTCACTCATCTTGGCTGATGATGTAGCAGTAGAATTAATTCAGTATTTTACTGAAACATTGGGACTGTGTAAGGTAGTGAAAGGTGGCTTTGGAAGAAATCTATATGGAAAAGGTCATAGTGCACCAGTACACTCACCAGCTATCAGTGGGGAGGAGAACAGAGTGATGAAGCCAATTGATAGATGGGGATTATTAAGAGGCCATGATTGGTAAAAGCCAATGGAATATTTGTCTAGGACTCTGGGATAAGACCCCTACTCTTTTCCAGAAACACCTGGAGGTTTTTAATAACCACAGAGAGTCAGGACCCCATCTCTATACTAGGCCATTGGGACCCACACAGACCACAGACCCCTACTGGCCCTACTAACACCTCTTCCAGCAGCAACCTTAGTATCCCCAGGAGGTCTCCCATCCAGGTGCTGGCCAACCTCACACCTGCTTAGCTTCAGTTATACTACAGTATGCTATGTTTCAGGTGTTAAGATGGAGATAAGGGAATTGAATGAGAAAATCATAGCTGTGCACATTCCCAGGTGATGGACGTGCTCACATTGAGCAAGATAACACAGGTATAAAAAACTACTTGGGAGAATATTACAATATCGGTTGTATTACAAAATCTACGAGGAAACATAATAAATACATATATTTCCTTTAAGCTGTCTTTGTACTGTACAGTATGTTTCTATTCAAAACTGGCAACTCGCAGACATCATTTAGAGATTTCTTTGGAATTAGTACAAATACATTGATACAGTTGTTTGGGGTTTAGCTTTATTTAGTTTCCTCCTTTTCTATTTAGTCTCTCAGTTGCAAGTACCCAGTTTGTTTTTTAAATTTGTTTTTGTAAATCTCCATTGCCAAACTCTATTACAGAAACAAATGTTGTGCTAGGTTCAAATCTGAGAAGCTGGGCAGATTGTATGGTTTATAGATTTGAGTTAATCTTGACATCTCTGTAGGAGAGACTTGTTTCCAGCAAGCGAAGGCTATAACGTCAATCACTGAGTGTAAGTCATATATTATGTGTTCTCTTTCTTTCCCCAGTAGTGTTTTGAAAACAGAAAGCTGAGTTGATGAAAATGATCGACACAGATAGAAACAGGTAAATTGTAAGATTTTATTCCTTTTATTGCAAACTCAACCCTTAGTGTGGTCCCAGCCATGTTCACTACATTTAAAACCCTACAATGGTGTCCATGCCTGTACTTAAATAGATACTGTAGACAGACATCAGAATAGACGAAAAATTATACAAAATAAATAAAAATAAATACATAGGTGTGTGCAAAATATGATGATCATAGTCACTGTAAAAACAATAAAATAACTGCAAAATGTGCATAGGTTTATACAGATTTATGCAGGCCATGAGGCAGTGTGATAATATCTGACGGGCTGTCTGATCACTGATGACATGGCTTGTTAGATTAATTGTGTAGTAGGTTACATTTCATTTTTACGCACTACATCAATCCATCTAACTGCTTCTACCAATTCAGGGTTGCAGGGGAGCTGGAGTTTATCTCAGCAACCAACAGGCACACGGAAGAGTACACCCCATACGGGACACCAGTCCCTCGCAGAACAGATGAACATGCACACAGTCACACTAGGGCCAATTCCCAAAAGCCAATCAACCTACCAGTATGTCTTTGGAGTGTGGGAGGAAACTAGAGCACTCAAAGAAAACCCACATGGACATGGTGGAACATAACTTCACACAGATGATTCCCCAGTTCCAGAACTGAATCCAAGGCTCCAGCAATGCTAACCTCTTTGCCACTGGCCTGCCTGCCACACTAAGAATATACAGTATGCTTCATAATATGTATTACAGGAAATACAAGCTTTCTCTTCTATATGGAAAAATTGTTGTTGAAAAAGTGTAGTATTAAATTACAAACTTTAAAAGTGCAGGGTGAAATATGTAAGAATGCATACACTAGCATTTGTATTTAGCATCTGAATTTCACAGCTAGCTATTGTCAATTGAGATTACTAGTGTAAAGTTTCTTCAGATTGAAATTTTTTACTGACCAGTAAAGAGGAACAGGCGCCTTGATTGACATTTGGTCAGATTGGGCAGTTCATTAAAGACCTCATTCAGCTCTCGAAGGAGACCTAAAAATATACAGACTTGAGTTACCATTCCAAAACTGTGAAAACCAATGTTTTGTTTTAAATGGCCTATCAATAGTTAATGTAAAATAAATGTAAGTAAAAAAAAAATACTTTTTATATTTATATTTATAAATAAAATAGTACATTTCCCAATTTCCACTGCAGGTTAAGCACAGTATTAAGGCAATACTTTATTACAGTATTTATGGCACTTACAGTAAGCATTAACACAATGAATAGACTAAAAAATCTTTCAATTGTATTATATAATGTATAATGTTCTCATCTAACTGTGATGAATTAAAAATGTAGATACTGTAACTGCAATATTTAATAATAAGCCAAATACCCTGGAAGATTTTAAGTCCATTTGTAAGTAGACTGTCACAAATGGAGCAAATTATATCTTTTGCAATTTCACATTTAATATTCAAATTTCCCTGCAACAATTGCTCTGCTTTTGCCAACAGAGATGTCCCTTCAAAGTAATTATAATCTGTCCTATTAACACGTAAAGCATTATCCAGAAGGATTTGACAACATAATGCAGATGTTCCATCCCATCCACAAGTTAGTAATAAACTTAGTATGTATTTGCATAAGGAAATCCTGATTGTGTTGAATAGTGAACATTTTCTTCAGAAGAACAGAGATTATCAATATTGCATTATATCGATTTTTAACAAGCAAGATAACAAGCACTAAGGAGCAACCACCTCTGGAGCAAAACACAATAGCCATTCGGCAATTTGACGGACAACAAGCAGCTCTAATTTACCGTCTGATTTTTGGTGACTTGTGAAGGATGAAAGAGCAGAAGATCCTCCTAGTGGGAGTTTGTTGGTAAACAAACAAATTGAACAGTTCCAGGAAGGGAAATCTAATTTGTATTGTACTAATGGTTCGAATGGTTTATGTGCATGGCAATAAAAAACACTTTTCAGGGATTCATTTTCCCCACAGCCTGACAAGGTGGTCAGGTGTCACTTTTTCCAAAAGAGTTTAGGGAGCACCTAGGCAAACACTGCGGCTTCACTCAATAATTCTAAAAGTAGAGACGGATTGTTTAGGATGAGCTAGCAGGCTCTCCCACACTTCCACCATGAAAAACTATACTCATTATGCTCACTCTCTCCCTTGTTTATTTCACAGAAAAGGTAGCGTAGCTTAACTAATGAGACAGCAGTTTTGTTCCAGCAGCTGAAATTGCTAGGTATTGCACAACCTTTAGCTGTCACACTCGGAGGTAGGTGTCAGAGGAACACAAAAACAATCAAATTCCAGTTGCTAGCACTGCATAGAGAAAAAAAAAAGTTTAAAAGCAAGGTGAGTTTATTTTCTCCAAATGGATTTGAGAACTTTTGAGATATAGTTTGGGTTTGAGATGGGTTTTGCATGCAGTTTAAAAACTCCACCACAGTCTTGAGAATGTGACCAGGCACAGATTTCTTGCTTTTTAGGAAGTGTGCCTTTGAAATACCACATGACAAGAAAAGTACTGAAAGAACTCTTTCTCTTCTCAGCTTCTAATGAATTAAAAATGAATAAAACTAAGGCAGTGTGGTACTGTACTGTATGTATAGAGTATCTCAGTTATCCAGAGATATATCAAGGCATTTGGCATTTTATTTGAAGCTGACAGCATTTTGGTTTCTTGCTATCATATGGTTTATTATGTGTTCCTCTGCAAGATATCCCTTCCATTCAGTCTGAGGAACGACAGGTATGACAATAAAATTGCCCAATAACTTTGGTCGTCTAGACACATGGATTTAAAGACAAAGCGGCCATGCAAGCCCATGCAAAGGTCTGAACACAGATCTGACTGCAGTAGTCCCACAGCACCAATACTGGATTCATAGGCCAGTGAAAAATGCATCTTGTGAAGTGAAGAGTTCACTGCTAGCTTCCAGTAGAGTCTGGGTGTGACTGCAGACTGGAAAACTGCTACCTGCAGTGCATTGTCCCAACTGCTGAGCATGGAGGAGACAGTGTAATAATACAGCTGTGTTTCTACGAGATTGCATTAGGGCCATTGCTTCTTGTCAACCATAAACACCAATATGCACTGTGACATTTTTACATTGATGCACGTTTACAATATTGATGCACGTGCATTGTAAACGTGCACGTTTACAATATTGATTTACGTGCATTGATGCACGCTTACAATATGGTCTTGTACCTTTAACAACGTGATAAACCACCATGTCACAAAACACTTACCCAAGGAAATCTTTTTGAATTTTAGTTTGAATTTAATTTTAATGAGGGAAGTGTTTCTTCCAAAATTGCAGCAGCCATTAAGGTCAAGTGTGGGCTTAGACCTTGTCACACATATCATTGTCTTTCTTGTCTGCTGCACTGATACTCTGCTTAGTGCTGGGCATCTTGATTAATTTTGATTTCATTTCTGAAGCCACGTGCTAATTTCACAGCCAGCAGTTGCATTTGACAGTAAAAACGGTTGTTGAGACACTAAAAGTTATGCAAACTGAGATTATAAGGACAATTTGCTCATACAGCCAATTGGAAATTACTTATTCAATTCTGATTTCAGTGTGGGAAGGGGAAGCACTATAATCAGCCAAGTGCACAATCTGTCTGTGACCCCAATTAAATCAGCAGTCCTCATGGAGAACAGCTTAACTTTCCTTCCTGAATGCTTTAGGCAAGCACTTCCATGGCTTTAATCCACCAGAGAGGAATGGTGTATATTAGTCAATTGTTTCCATACAATATACAAAAAGCCAGAGCATTCATTTTTAGAATAAACAGCAATTAATTTCTGTGCCAGTTTTATTATTGTGAAATAGCAAAATACGTTTTTATAACAAAATAAGAATTTTGTCTAGAGCAAAGAACACTGTAGTGCCCCTTATTTGTTTTAACGTTTGTTTGCCTCAGCAGTCCTTGGTGTTTGATTGGTGTTTTGAACTAAACGTGTCCTTGTTCTGATGATGGTGATGGACAATTCTTT
Organism: Lepisosteus oculatus; assembly: GCF_040954835.1. Lineage (NCBI taxonomy): Eukaryota > Metazoa > Chordata > Actinopteri > Semionotiformes > Lepisosteidae > Lepisosteus > Lepisosteus oculatus. Next base: position 48,878,410 of record NC_090699.1, read on the forward strand.
GTTGTTGAGGAACACAAGAAGCTATCTTAGCTTTTAAAAGAGCCAGGTATGGCTTATCTTTCAAACCTCGACCTTTGCGGAATTTCATGCCTGTGTGCAATGAAACAAAAAATATTTTTTCAATGAATCTTTTATTATCAAGTTAAAAGAGATTATCTCCCCCCTAGGCTGATTTAGCTCTGTGCATTACAAGAACAATAGAAGATGATTTCCTCTTTCCCAGTGTGAATATTTCTCTGTTGGAGAGCTCAGTACCTTTTCTTTTCATCTTCTCTCAACTCTTCAGTGCCGTTGGCAGTGCTTTGTGTAACATCATTGCCAAATTGACTAACTTGAGTTTTGGTATATCTCAACTGAACAATAATCAATATGGGAACTATAAGACATTTTAAAAAGTTGTATAATATTTGATGCATGTTAGAATTTTACATACCTAGAACACAAAGAACGTAACATCTACCATAAGTAAACTCTTCTTCTAAAGTTCTTACAGTACTAGGAGACTTGTAAGACAGGATTATGGCCCTCTCTGGCTGGAGTTGTACAGCACTTTGAAATATTTAATTTTATCTTTATAAGAATACAGAATTTTTATTAGTTTTTCTTTATTGCTTGAACACATTTGTCCAAACAGAACACACTTCTTCAAAACAACAAAAAACACAGCCTCAAACTGAAACAACTTTGTTAAATTGACACATTCCATTTTCAAAATGCAAACCATTAAATACATGACAGAAAATCGCCGTCTATGAGAACATAAAATTTCTTATCAATTGAAGATACATTATCGATTGTTACACACTGCCCTTTACAAATTCAGTGATGCTGTGTATACAGAGAACACAAATAAAAATAAAAATACACCAAGTTAATAAATCACTGTAAAATCAAAGCATAGTCAAAAAGATTAGACAACATTCAGTCCATTTGTTCTTGTCAATAAGGCCACATGTTCTTATTAATATCACATTGGATGTTTTCCCTTGCACTGCAGCAAGGAAAATATCTCCTCACATTGAACATCCATGCTGGACAGTTCTCTGCCAGACAAGCTGCATTCAATGCATCTAAGAGGGACATCTGGTAATGTGGACGGTAATCATAACTTTTTCATCTCCACGCAGAGAAGATTTCCTCTGGATTGAGAAAAGGAGAGTATGGGGGGGGAGAAATTGCATCATCATTCATTTGTGGGCCACAAACCATTCAGTAATCCAGATAGTAATGGTAGAAAGCAACCTTGTCCCATATGATGATGAAACAGGACATGTCTGGCCTCACCATCCCTCTCTTTCTGATGGTACCACTCTCTGGTGCAATGCATCAAGAAATGTGGGGAGGCATTCTGTATGAACAGGTTGTAGAGATGTGGTAAAAAACAGCATTCTGGAAATGGAGGCACACAGCGTGATGTTTTCACTAGTGGCTAAACTCACACTATTGACACTTTGGAATATGTTGTGATCCTGAATGACTGTTTTATGGATCTCTCACAAACTTATTGAATACTTGGCAACAACCATATCCACAATGACAGCCTCCTGTGCCGCAGTGAACACTTGGCCTCTACCAACAGCATGTGGTTATCTTTAAATACAGGAAATAAGCACAGTCACATTTTAACGTTTACATTAAGGGCATCGACAGAACTACAATTTCACACATATTGTACTATATACAGTACAGTAATACTGTATTACATTTTGATATATCATTGTAATTGACCTGTTCTCATTCTTGAATATTCTTACTATTGATGCCATAGTTGATTTACTAAGATTTGGCTGAACCCACTGCCCAGTCTCTCATGGGCCATGACAACAATGGTCAATAACTATGGCACAGATTTCATCTGAAATATTATCTCTTTGTATTCCCCTTTGAGCTACACCCCCACCTGTATTCCCTTGTTCACCTGTGTGAACCTGTAACAAAGTGTTCTTTCAGGACCCTATGCAGACAGCACGATGCGGGGAGGAGTGAGGAAAACACGGGGTAAAAGGCATGCAAAGGGGCTGGAAGGAAAACAGGGGGCGTGTCCATGGTGCGCTGGTGTTCGGGGGAGGTGTGGCCAAGGCAAACAGTCCAAAGGAGTCTGAGGCAAATCCATGAGTGTAGCAAAAGTCCATAACTGGGTAATCCATCCTGACAGACAAACAGAGTTAAAAGCCGGAGCGGGATCCGACGGAAGGTCAGGGAAATAAAAGGGGGTAACGGAACCAGGCACTTCCTAATCCCTGACTCAGAAGGTTAGGACGCTGTGATGAAGCCTGTGCCACCGAGTCGCTCCTGGACTCCCGAATAGACGGGCTTCCGGGCGTCCATCTTCCAAAGCTGAGCCTAGACTGACAGGAACGTCTGGCTTTTATAGCACGGGGGGCTGGAACCGGAGGCAGGTGCGGGAGATGAGTACAAAACAAGGAAGGGCTGGAGCGTCCTCAAGAGGAGGGGTTTACGAGCATGACAGAACCCCTCTTCCTCTATTGGCCCATATACCTCTCCTTTGTCCTTGTCCTCACCCTCAGCCTCTTACTTGGTCCATTCATGTACACAGCAATTCTGAAGTGACCTCTTTTATACATGAATAAGGAGTGATTGAAGAGAAGGTTTGCACATGTGCATAACTGGTTCACAGCCACTGCAGTAATTTGTATAAGCTGTGACCAAATGTTTCAGTTTGGTTTGTCATGATTTACTCAACTGAGTATTGTGTTTATTATATGGGGTTGTGTTTACTGTTTCATGGAAAAGTGCTTATTTTCATATTGTGTGTGAAAGTAATATGAAATTACTTACTGGCTGGCAAAAAAAATACTATTGTTTCATTAAAAGTGTCTAAACAATCAAGAAAAAATGTAAAAAGCATTCTTTTTTGATGCCCTAATCCCTAACGGATTGCATGAGAAAAGTGAAGAAATATATATCCATCCACCCATTGTCAAAAAACTGTTTCTGGGATGAGTCACTGTGGGAACAATCATGAACAACAAATTCAAAACAAACTTACGATCCAAAATATAGTCATTTTCTCTCAGTAAAGACAAACCTTTTCATTTAATGAACAAGTAAAGGTTTCTTCCATGCTGAAAAGAAAAGAAACACAACATTTTGGCTTTGGATTCTTCGGGTGTGGAAGCACTCCACAGTTGAAAACATTGTGTTCCTTTTCTTTCCTTAGAAGCCTACGCATACTGACAGAGCTACCTATTGTACTTAAATCTGATTATTTTATATTTGAGAAGATTCCAAATGAGGATTCAGTGATGCAACAAGTGCTGCTGTTCATTATAGTTATTGAATAAGTCAGCGAGGAGCTCATGTATGTTTGTTAAGAGTAATATATATATTTGTCGAAGAAGTACACATTTTATACCACATTGCCACCTACTGTCTAAATGAAAGCTTATCTATAAAAAAAGAACATTTAAAGCTACTGTAAAAGGGCCACACAGTGGTGCTGTGATTGGCATTGCTACCTTGCTGCACTGGGGCCCTAGGTTCAATTCTGGAACTGGTGTGCTACAGTATCTGTGTGGAGTTTGTGTGTTCTCCGTATGTTTGTGTGATTTTCATCCCACATCTCAAAGACTGTGTTTCCTTTCTTTGATTGACTGGTGTTTCCTGATTTGTACCCCTTTCTTGCCAGGACAGGTCTTGAGTGACAATCTTTCTGCATTGTCTTCTTTGTTAAAATAATTTTGGGGGAAAATAATACAGATCATGCTGTGATAGTATGTTTACTTGCCTTTTATGCTGCATGCTTAAATATCCTAAATTATTTAAAGCAGTTATAAAATGGTTGCAATACTATCAAAGCTTTACAATTTTCCTTTTTTAGTTGCTTATACATTGTAGTGTGACTCATCTGACATTAAAAATACCGACTATTATCTTTTTCACAGTATTCTTGCCTTACATACTGTAATAGTTCTTGTTTCACCAATCCATTCATTTCTGAAATGGCATGGCGCTCATTTACTAACACTTATAAAGTGTATTGGTGCTATTTGAAAATTATAAATACAGAAATGCTTTTTGGGGTTGTGTATGCTGTGTAGAAGAAAGGAGAGGAATATATTACAAACTGTATAGCAAGATTATCCTAATCAGATCATGGAATTTCAAACAGACTTGCATTCTTTAATACACTTACAATTACTGTACCAGAGTTAAAGATTCCTTTAAGTATTACTTTTAGAATTAAAAGGAAAAGGAGAAATACATTGGATGTGCAAGGACCTGTGAGACAATATGCAGACTTTAAAATAACTCACTACCCATAAGACTAAGAAAATATTCCACATGGTATGTAAAAACTGTTTTAAATCTGATATAAGACAAATACAGTGGCAACAATCCTGTATGTAATAATGTGTGTTCTGTGGATGGAGAATGGAAGAATGAATGTATTGTGTATGGCCAAAATATTGGAGAATCAGAATTCAGAAGGTAAAATAGAAACTCATTGCACAAGATCAAAAACTAAGTAAAATGTATTCAATACAAACAAGTACATAAAGTATTTTCTTCAATTTCAGTAACAGAATATAGCTGAAAAGTAATAAAAGCACTTGTTTCAGAAGGTGTTATACACAATAGTATATTATATTTAATATATTACCTCTATCTGTTCAAACTGTATTTCACTGCCAGACCCCAAAACTAAACAGATTGAAAAATATACACATTTCTTTGTATAAGTATGCACTGCCTTGTATCTAAGTTGCAGTACTCCTGAACTGAGAGAAGTTGCATTTCTCAGCTGGATTTTAAAAATATGCTACTAAACCTTTTTCTAGTCTACCATAAAGACAAAACTGTTAAAAATACACGTTTTTGTCATCCTCTGGAACAACAGCTTGCATTAGCACTGTAATAGAAAATTAGACCTTGCCAGTGGGAAGAAAAGGGCATCATTAAGACTTACATCACTAGCTGTGAAAAGAGGAACTGAAGTCTTAATTACCAGTTTTCCCTCTAATTCGGTATTATAACAGGCTTTCCCAAAGTGATAGTTTAAATGACCATGATTTCATCCTACTAGTATTTACAAGCATGTGTGGTAAGTTTAAAGGTCGCCTGTGATTGCTGCAGTCAGAAAATCACACCCTCAAGTATCCACTATAAGGTAGATATTTTTATTTTTGGGGCTCATGGGTAGACAAATCAGTGTGCCAGCAACAAAGGAACACGCAGAAGTTAATTCCACACTCATAGGTAGAACAAAAAGCACTTTGTGTTTTATACATTTCAAAAAGAATCCACAATCAAAATGTTGTTTTCCCAGTGTCTTTCTACTTTTCAGTGTGAATCAGCCCCTTGTTTAACAATGCAGGCAATGGATTTGAAAATGGCAAAAGACTAACAGAAGACAAATTAGAACATGGCCACACAATTCAAAGCAGCTCGAACATCTTCTTCTCTTTTCTTAAAAAAGGAAAGATTCTATATAAATGTTTTAAAGCATTTTTGAGATATACCAAATAATGATTGAAATGAATATTAGAAAGGCTACAATTGAGAAAAGGAATAGCACAGGGACACAGTGGTTAGCATTACTGCCTTGCAGCTCTAGGACCCTGGACTCAGTTCCTAAAGTGCTATCTCCCTGGAGCTGTTCGCATAGGGTTTCTCTAGGTGCTCCAGGTTCATCCCACAGTCCAAACACATACTAGTAGGTTAATTAGCTTCTGGGAAATTTGGCCCTGAGTGAGTGTGTTAGTGTCTGTGTTTGTGTCCGTGTGTGCCCTGTAATGGACTGGCATCCCATCCAGGGTGTATCCTTCCTTGTGCCCATTGCATTGATAGGCTCCTGCTCCCCTCTAACCCTGCATTGGATAAAGTGGTTAGAAGGTGGATGGATGGCTACAAGTGACATTCATGACAAAAGGACATGCAGCCATTTGTTTGCTGGTCCATGCTGTGGCTAAGGATCTCACTCAGTGCTGTCTTGACACCAGAGTATCACTTTCAACAACACGATTTGGTCGCTTCTTACAAACTCCCACAATCCTTGGTGCAGAGAACTGCCTCCTGATCTCAGGTTTGAAGCCACTTGTTTCATTTCCGTGTTAACGTCCATTGGCACGCCCTAGTCAATATCTTTGTAACATGCTAAAAAATGGTGTACATTTGTTATCTATTTACAAACATTAAAGACTGTATAGCGGCCACAGGTGGTAGGGCAGCTGTGACTGTGGTCCTTTTGGATGGTCATCCACAGGTTCTTACCCACAACCAAAGGGAGAGCATCAACCTGTCACAAACAAGGACAGGCTGAAGAGGAACATTTCTTACAGACACTCCTCCTGGGTTATCTGGTGGCTACAAGTCTCTGCCCTTCTCTACAAGAACATAGTAAGTGCTCTCCATTGTCCCCTGGAGGCTGTGGTGTAGATTGCAACCACACTCTGGTGCCAACCCCCCCGTCTCTCAGAGGCTGCAGCAGGATGGAGAGCAACATCGTTGTCTAGGCAATGTCCTTTCCCTCCCATGGTTTGGGGGAGAAAAGTCATGGCCTCTCTTTAAGCAGACTTAGGGCCAGACATTCCTCCCTTTCTACCCTTTCAGGCTGACTACTGTAATCCTTTTCCTTCAGGTCAGAGTGCATCACCATCTGCATCAAGTCTTGATAGGATATAGTTGTATGAAAGACTTTGTGCTGCTTTCTAGCAGACACCAGTAGGGTTGTGCATTTAAGTGCTTTGTTAGTCTTGGGTGAGATCTTGGGTTTGGTTCTTTTGTTTTCATTTTTTTTCTTTCAGGAACTGATCCTTCTTCTTTTAAGCTGCACTCAGCCTGCAGATTCCAAGAAAGCTCTCCATCCAAGTATTTAGCAGGTTCAACACTGCTTACATTCTGGAATTAAGCATACTCAGAGTGATATGGCCATATGCCTTTCATTACTATTCCTCCCATCCTTATGAAACCACCTCCTATATCTATGCAGTTCCCAATTTTTCTAAATTTCATTAAGATTCACATTAGGTCTTAAATTGGCCAAGAATGTATAAAATACAGCAGGATAAATATGAGGTGGACATGTGATTATGATTATTGTCTCCATTCTGCTGCCACAGACTGATATGTGCGATTTTGTATTTCAGCTGCATTTTCAAAATAAATTATTCTAAAATGTGCTGATGCCATCCCGATGAGAGAAGCAGGTGAAGTTCCAGTTTAATCCCCTCACCCTTATTGCCATTTTGGGAAGAGCATTTTTCGTGGCACAGGCCAGATTAAGTAAGATGCTTCCGAAAATGTCAGGACAGAAACTCACTTCTGAGCAATTGTAACCACAGACAGCAGGACAAGCAATCCAATAATCATGAGGTCAGTGTTCTTTACCTCAAGCAATTTGCTCTATCTTCAACTAAGGCTGTATGTTTCATTTGTTGATTTTTCTTAATTCAGCTTGTGAATGCACCTTGTTGTTATTAATCATCAGGTTTAAGTACACAACAGGTCCCCTTTTAATTTAAAAATGATGCCAACAATCTGTAAGATGAAACTCTTCGCAGGCTGTATTACAGCACTCTTTTCACAACAATTATTTTTGCTTAAGTATTTTGACGTAACAAAGTAGTACAGTTGTGTGTACAAAATATTATTTTATTATTAATTTTAGTAGCTTATTCCTACCTCTTCAATGAAAGGTATTCATTTCCTTTCTAAACACCAGCAACTCCAGAACATTTAAGCCAAAGCATTACCTCAGTGATTTATAATGTTCAGAAGGAAGGAATTAAGTGGCACCTTTATTTAAGCAATTTATGTTTATCATAGATTAATTAATCTTGTGTAGACTGTTAGAATGGCAGATATTTGACATACTATATAGATAATGTAACTTCTTTTTGACAGGCCCTTTGGAAGTAATTAATCATTATTAAAGAAGTGTACCAATTGCTTTACTGCAATTTTACTACACCCATCCTGGTGAAAATGGGTATAAACTTTCAATAATGCATTAGAGCCCTATGTTTAGTGGTTGGAAATTTACAGTAAATCCATATCCTGAGGCAACAAACATGAACCTTTAAAACATGAGCATAGAACTTTACTGACATCTACTGGTAAATACATAAAAAAGCATTACAATCTGAAGCATGAGACATGTGATGAGGGAAGTCATCAGACTTCTAGAGGGAACAGTACAGCCATCATCATCTTTCACTCTGGAACAACACTAAAAAACTTCCAATGCAATTTTATTCTTTGAAATGGAAACCAATGCTGCTTAAATGACCCAAAAGAAGCAGCCTTGTATACACTTTAAACTTAAAATGACTCATTTCAACATTATCAACATTGACAAAAGCGTATTACAAAAACAGGGGTTTCTGATTTTGTTTGTACACAGTTCAAAATGTATAATATATAGTAACCAATAACAGTTATTTTATTCATAAAATAAAGACTCTATGAACATTTACATTTATGTAGAGACCGGAATAAACATAATTTTTCTAAATACAAACCATGCCAGGGGAAATACTTGTAAATGATGCGATGGTACCATTTATGACTGTATTTCAATATATCATGAAATCACAAGTCCAAACATTTTCCTGAAGCACATCCAAACTCCAGATCTAATATATAGCCAGAGGACAGGTTTTATAGCCTTGTTTGCTTTATCTTTTTAATCCTGTGACAATGTAAATGTCATACTTTTGCCGCAAACCAGCAGGTCACGTAAGCTAACTAAGATTGTGCCGGTGCGAGCAATTGTGCTGTTGCTTTACTGATGTCAGCAAAATAATGATTGAGACTTTGCAACCTTTGAATTAAATATTTTGAATGATCCCTGAAAGTACCATCTTCACTGATTCAACATTCAGACTGGTTGTGTCACTAATAACCGTGTGCTTTGGAATTTCTTATACCCTTTGTGGAATTCTCTTCTCCAGCCATGTGCAATTGTAATGAAGTCTCTTGAAGCTGCACTTAACACCTGCAATCAAATGAATCTGTATTCCCATTAAATCCATGAGCTACAAAATAAACAGTGAGAAATAAAGTGAGGGGAAAAAAAACATTTTCTTCTTACATAAAGGAATAAGCAGTAACAGACGCAAGCTCCAGAGGCAGTCGGGGGGTTGAACATGCATCAGAATAAACCAGAGCATTCTCCTTTTCTGTCTAGTCGCAAACACACAAAGCATGGAACAGACCATGGGAATAAGGATTCCAGACTGGAATGCAAAGAAAACAGAATTGGCAGGTAATTACATCTGCTCTTCCTTTACATACAAGTGTTGGGGTTTTGCAGCACTTTCTAGCACAACAGTTCGAGAGACCAGTCAGTGACTACAAGATGCAGTAATCTGTGCTGACTCTCACTGATTGCCACACAGCCCATCCCATTAACACTTCAAATGAGGATGTTCATATTTTATGGCATTTTTACTTTATTGTAGCCTATGTTAGAAAAAAAAACTACAGGAATCCAAAGGCATATTTAAAACACCTCCTCCACCACCAACCATTGATATTTCTTTAATATCACAAAGTACAACTTACTGATTTCTCTAGTGGAATAGAAATACTCTTCTGTGAGACCAACACATCCTTAAAAGAAATAAATGTATATTTAATGTTTGCTGTGTTCCTGTTAGGGAGTATATTGACAAAAATATATATATATACAAAAAAGGCACAAACTTAAGTAAGATATCAATGTAATTCTCTTTCCTTCTCCTAGGTGGCATGGGATGGTGTACCCTAATGGGAAACAAGGTGTCACAATTCCTGAAAATGAGGTTTCTAGTGAAACCGACAGGGAGTATGCTAGAGCTCCAGTTCAGAAACAGGTGCTGTCAAAAAACTGAAACAAGCTCTGGGGAAACTGGTGTCTCCATTCCATCAAAACCTCCAGGAGGACCAGGGCAACAAAACAACCTACACAGAAAATACCCAGAAGAAATGCTCTAATGCAGTCAGTACTGGCAAACAACTGTTTCTTGAAAAGTGCTGGCCATCCCCACTGTTTCCCGAAAGACATCCCAGCAGACCGGGACACTGCACTGAGAAGCATGATAGAAGGAGAAATCTCTACGCTTTGCCTTTTCCAAGGTTGAAGAGAATGACATCATCAAGTCATTTAGTACACCTCCACAAAACAGTGGTGTGTATAGAAGAAACAAACTGTATGGTACAAGTATCCATTTCAAGTTTAATATCAAACATATTTCTGCAGCAGTGCTGATATTCAGTCGAATTATGATTTTTTTAAATTAAGAATGAATTAAAATTAATTTCTGTAAACCGTTAATCTGATGATCCACAATTCTCTGACTAGTCCAGCTGGCAAAGAAACAATCTGTAGTTTTGCTGCCGAAATAAAATAGTCTGTCCAGTCTGTACTGGTCTCAAAATGAATGTACTGTTGAGTACACCGTCTTTTATAATTTAAAACTATATTGGAAGCTTTGTGAACAGATTTGAGGTTATCAAAGCTTAATCTCAGATGCTGTCCTTCTCCCACAAATGATATTTACAGAAATTATATTTAAACATTTTTCAGTATAAACATTTCACTTTGTTTTTTTTAATTTCTGTAGTTCAAACTTCGCCCTCTGGTGGTATTTTTATTTAAGTATTTACTTCTAGAAAAAGGCCTGCAACTGCTCATCTGATGTACTTTCAATTAACATTAAATCATGAGCATGTGAAGATCACTGGCCCTTTTTGGTGGTGGAAAGAGCAGCTACAGAAATGTTCTTAGAACATCTTGCTCGCAGTGGCTATCTTTCACAGTACATGCAGATGAACCTGCACAATGTTGCATGTTTTGGTCCGTACTTCAAATGAAAATAGTCATAGAAGTATTATTCCCACTCTTTACTGAATTTGTTACAGCAGCCATCCAAGTTGATGTTGTGGACACAGAAACTAAGAAATTCATTGGACGTAATGTGATACTGAGATCCAGGCACATCTCCAGAAGAGTGTCTGTTACCAGTTTACCAGCAAGATGCCAAAAGGTACTTTAGCTTACAAAAGGTAAAACTAATGACAAATTTTAGCCTTACTTTATCCAAAAACTCGTGACACTCTGCGATAGATATTTGTTTCTGCCAGAATGTGGAATCAGTACTCAACTGAAAGTCTAAAGGGCGATATCAGAAAAAGCCATGTCTAATCAGATATCTTTAAATTTCATAGGTACCTTATCGAAGGAAAGGCAAGTGCTTGTCCTTTTTTAAAAAGAGAAGAAGGAATCGTGTTAAGAAAAACAGAAAACAGTCAATCTTAACCATAGGAAAATTCCAGACTCAGGTAGGGTATGCTGAGCATCAAAGGAAATACTTATAAATGCAAGATATTCACAACCTATAGGGAAAATTACAAAATCTTTTTATAGGAGTTTTTTATAGGAGTGATGTTTTATTGAACCAGCCCTGATCAATATTTCACTATGGTGATTGTCAGACGTTAGTACTCTGTACATTACAAGCAGTCTCTGTAACACATTCTGTAACATACACTTTCCATCAGGTTGCAGATGTTTCTGTAGTTCTTAACTTTTCAAAACAGTCAGTTCAAGATCTGAGAGAACCATTAGGAACTATGATCAAATATTGCGTGCTTTGTTTTGGAACTGTGCTGATTGAGACAAAGCAAAAGTTTAAAACTTCAGGAAAACAGATCTGAAGGAATGAGACACAGTTTAAGAGAAGTAAAATGGGATAGAATAGATGTGAAATCAGTGGAGAATGGATGGCAACATATTAATCAGATTCTGCTTGAAGCCACAACATACTTAATCCAAAAGTGAGCACAAAACAGTATCCCACGTATCAAATGTAACGGAAAAATCAATTAGGAAAAATACAAGTTAAATAGAGCTTCATTAAATTATTAAAAAACAACAGGATACTGTAAAAGAAAGGAATCCAATTAATTCTAAGCACAGGTAAAAAAAGGATATCAGAAAGGCCAAGTGAGACGTTGAAAGGAATTTTGGAATGGAGCTAAAATCATAAAAAGTTCTTTCAGTGTTACAACTGCAAAAAAACTGTGAAGGGTGAAGTAAAATGTACCCAGAACAAAAATAGTAAATGTCTACACAATAAAATTGAAATGTCTGATTTACAAATAAAACAAATATTTTGCTCAGCTGTTTACTAAGAAAATAAGTTAACAACATACTTCAGGCAGAGAAAGGACACAACTCTGTACTGGATAGTAGTGGCATAGAAAGAGAGTTGTTTTGGGAACGAGAAGCACTCAAGATTAATGAATCCCCAGGGCCTGATGGTATTATTTCCTGGATGTTATTCAGAAGCCATTGATGCAACTGTTCTAACAGTCCCTTAAGAGAGGGGTAGCACCCAGCGGCTGGAGAATTGCTGATAAAGATATTGCTACTTTGGAATTCATCCAGGAGTAGTTGATTCTTTTTAGTCGAACAGAGAAGACAACAAGGGGAACTGACAAGTATTTAAATCTTAAAAAGCATTGACAAAGTCAACCCAATGGAATTCTTCAGAATGAACAGTGAAATGCATACCAAAGAGCAGAAGGAGAACTAATGTGGAAGTGCATTTAAACAGAGCAGAAGGCACTTCTTTCCCAAATAAACTACCCATCCAATATCCTACTTTCTTTCAGGAAATGCCTGGATGAGTTTTTTGGATCACTACGATACTCAACACCAAAACTACACCACATGGTCTTAAGGGCCTCCCCTTTTTTTAATCTTTCTTATGTCATGATACTGTTCTGTGGGATTCTATTTCATTCCTTTCAAAGACATTTACTGGTTACCTGTTTACAGGTCTCTAGCTGCCACACATTGTCTTAATGCCACATGGTCTTAATGCCCCAGTATGGTGATGGGGACACTGTACTGTAAACAGGCGCCATCCTTCGGATGAGACGTAAAACCGAGGCCCTGACTCTCTGTGGTCATTAAAAATCCCAGGGTGTTTCTCGAAAAGAGTAGGTGGATACTGCACATTAGTGGTGGTGGAGGGGAGTCCCCATTACCTGTAAAGCGCTTTGAGTGGAGTGTCCAGAAAAGCGCTATATAAGTTTAAGCAATTATTATTATTATTATTATTATTATTATTATTATTATTATTATTGGACCAGCTATTCCTGCAAATGTTCAATGGCTCCAGCAGGGCATTTACTGCATTAGTGTCACATTCTCATCTTGCAAGAAGGCTGTTCATATGAGTGCATAAATTATGCTGCAGGAGTATTTCATGTCAGGATAGACCCACAGGAAGATGAGACAGTGAGTTCCCAGGACCTACAATATTCAATGTAGCACTAAGCAGTCAGCCCGCTATCACTACAAGTGCAATTCCCACCCAGACCATTACACTTGGGCCTCTCTGTTGATTGGTCTGTTCTACACAACCATTAGCATTTCAATCTGCATGTCTGCACCACACTCATTGATTCATTGCTGAAGAGGACTTGGCTCCAGAGCCGGCTCCAGAGTTGTTGTTATGCCCTGTTGTAAGTGAGGTCATATTGGTTTCTTTCTTCAGCTGGTTAAAACACTTGGACCAATTCATTCTCTCAGGGTGATTTAATGCCTATATGACAATCAACATCACTTTTAATATATTGAAGCCAGTCATAAATAATGAGTTTATCAAAACGACTCCCAAAACATACAGTATAATCAATTTATGAAATCTTACCTTTTTACAAGAAGAGTTTCTTTTGAACACATTATAGGATTATCACACTCCATATTGTTTTTGCACACTGTGAACCTGGGATTTTATATGTATATTCATCATTTAAAAAATGTACGTACAAATTGAAAATATGCTAGTTCCTTCTTTACTGGCCGGACACATTGCATGTGTCATCTTTCAATGGCTGCATTTTAGACACAAATATTCTTTAATGTGGCAAAGCTAATAAATTCGCATTCTAACAAATCTAGAAATTTCTCAGATAAGCTGCAAGTGGACAAAGATTGGTACTTACACATTCCTCCTTCTTTGTATAAATCCTAAATCACCATTTGCTCCTCAGGTGGATGATCTGATCGGAACCATGGCTGATAAGTCTGTGATGCTGCTGGCTCAGAGACATGCAGAGCTGGAGCAGTGTGAATGCCTGGGAGACGAGATCCTTCAATCTTCCAAACAGTTTGAGAGGGTGTCCAAGAAGGGGGCTCAGCAACGCAAATGGAAGAACCTGCGTCTACTCTGTTCATGTTGTTGCTGAACCTGCCTGATAGTGCAGTTTAGCTTACAAAAGCCAAAACTCATGACAAACGTTAGCCTTACTTTATCCAAAAACTCCTGACACTCTGCGGTAGATCTTTGTTTTTGCCAGCACGTGGAATCAGTACTCAACTGAAAGTTTAAAGGGCGATATCCGCTTATTTTTTCTTTCATACTCTTGGCATGATTGAGTGATTGGTTTTCTAACTATAGGTCCAGCTGAAAAACCACCATTTCTCACACGTGAACAATACAAACATTGACCAACCAGCTCTGGCAATGTTAGTTCTTTTCAACCCCACCCTGGTTTGGTAAAGTCTGTAGTGAAATATTAAAGAGAGTGGCAGATGATTACACTAATTTAGAAATGTAATTGTATATATATAGTATGCAGAGGACAGAATATTCTTACAGCAGTTGTGCAGTTTGTAAAGACTGCTGCTGTTTCGTAAACAGCTTTTGCAGTAATATAGAACAAATTTTGCATTTTTTGCTAAACCAAGAAAACATTTCTCCATCAGAGTCAGATAAACTATTAATAAGAATAATTGGAGTCAGAAATTGGACTTGAGGATCCCATGTTCAGGGGATGATACAAAATTCACTATCTCCCCATCTCTTCTACACACTTCTCTTCATAACACCTACAGTTATAACCTTTAGGAGAAGTTTCAGGTCAAATAACACCACAGGTGAATGTACAAACACTATGATTTTATTAATAAAAGCATTTCACAATTGAATAAGCTTGACCAGTAACATGCATATTTCTTATAAAAGGTGCTGGTGTTAATGAGACCTTTCCCCAAGGTGGGGAAGAGACTTTGATGGCTAGAGACATTCTGTTTTGCAGCATTTAAATGATCCATTTTGTACAAGAACTTCATAATACATTATACTAATGAAACGAATCAGAATAAAATTCCAGTAAAACTAATTAGGTTCAAAAAATGTTCTTTAGACTTCATGTCCATTTTCAGTTTCAATTTGGCTCTCCTGGGATTCTTCAGCATCTGAGAACTTATCATCATCTAGTGGAAAAAAAAAACGATTTTAAGAAAATCGCTCTTCTGCTTTTCGGCTTTCCTAAGGTGTTAAAGATCCTAGTTGATAATACTGTATGACTACAGTGTAAAAGTGTAAGTACTACATCCACTGATTCTCATTATATTGTTGACTATTGCAGGGGTTCCTGGTGACCCACAAACTTGTTGGTTTTCATTTTAGCTGAGCTCTAAGTTTTTAATTTGTTTAAAGACAGAAGTGAACCTACTGAACTACTAATTTATACCTGGCTAACTCTTTTATCCAAAGTTGCCGATATCTGTACCCAATTAGGCAGCCGAGTATTTAACTGGAACACTTTTAGTGAAGTGCTTTTCTTAAGGACACAGCAGCAGTGTCTCACCTGGGATTTGAACCCACAACTTTCTGGTTAGAAGTTCAAAAACCTGACCATGGCTCCACACTGCTGCCTAAACTGAACCAAGTTGCATAGCTGGGACCTTTGCAAGTTCTTTTTTTTACCTGGGCCCCTTAAACCTGGTGGTTTTCCTTCCCTTTGCACTTAACTGAATCAATAACAGTGTCAATGAGTCTGATTATAATCTCAGTTTATAACTAATCAAGATCACAGTACAGTCAGTCCAGTCCAGCCTGGAGTGTCTCACACTGAACTGTCAGTGTCAGTGGAGTCTGATTATAATCTCAGTGAATCACTAATCAAGATCACAGTACAGTCAGTCCAGTCTGACAAGAGTAAAATGTCCCGCCTCAAGAACTCATCTAATCCTAATTCTTTACAGTCCCACAGCCAGTACAGGGTATACTTGGAACCAATCCTTACATGGAAGAATCCTCCTTATACCCTTACTCCCATATTTGGTTGACTTACACTTGAATTTCAACTTATAATTTCAAACTGCTTAAAAACAGAATATATCTTTACCTCTAAAATGTAACATTTAAGGTAACATGAAATAACTAAACAAAATTTAAAAGCTAAAAAATAATGAAATAGTTCAAAGTGATCACGTTATCTGAGAGAGCTCTGAACGTAAACCAGCTGGCGTTAGGTTTATGAGGAGCAGCTGGTAGTCTATCAGTGGAATGGTACGCAGTAGCGATACTTACTTTCTAGTGTCTGCTGAAGCTCATGGATTGTGCTGAGCAAAACATGAAACTGTTTTTTACGTAGTTCAAGCTGTGGAGAGGGAGAAGGAGCCACATCAGTATTTCAAACTGGGGATCATTAAAAAAAATACTATTCTTAAAAAGACACAAACACTTCAGTATCTGAATTACCTTGTCTTCAACGCTTTCTTTCATACGAGACAGAAGCTGCAGTTCTTTGTCAAGGGCTTCCAGCTGCCTACGGGTTTAACAAATACTGAAAATCAGCAATGAAGTTCAATTTATTGGTATTTTGTTTTCAAATAAGACATCAGAAAAAGAGGTCTTAAGTAATGCAAGCTGTAATGGAGCTAGCTTAGAATGCAGGGTAAACTTTAAGACATTACCGCTCTGAGCTAGGGCTATATCATTGGCCTAAAGCAACTGATTTGGTGGGCCTGAACTGTCCAGCGACCTCTTGGCTCGGTATACAAAAGTTGGGATTTACTGGATGCACTACACAGCCACAGTACTCCTCCCACTACCTTTGCTTGGAGGGCACTGTTGAGAGCCCCAAGTGTGACATGGTTTAGCAGTTTTACATGTTAATAGAGAAGCTGTAGTGAAACACCACAGCCCCTAACAATGTTAAACTGGTGAAAAGTAGAGAAAAAATAATTGGACGACTGAATTAATAATTGAATTCAAAAGACGATATTCATATCTTACAGATCACAATGAGGTGATAATATGTACCAGTGGTGCACATTGCACTGATTGGTTTTGTAAATGCATGCAAACTGAACAGCTGGATTTTTGTAAATGAAAACAAAGGCCCTGCATAAACCAAGTTGGAAATTTCTTTTTTCTTCATTGTGAATACAATGCCTCTAACACTAAATTCCCAGACATTATTGGCCACTTAACTCCAAATCTATTTTAGTCACAGAATAAATATCAGGTTCACTAGCATTTCGCACTGAAAAGTGAAAAAAGGACAGAATTTTCTAGCTTGCAAGTAAGCATTTCTGATTCTTATTGCCATTTCCAAGTTTCATGTCTATATTTTTACTAGTAATGCTTCCTACTGTATAAAAAGGAGCAATAAATGGATGATTGTCTCTATCAACTAAATACAAGTAAAATCACCATTGAGATTACTTTTTCCCCAACCACATTAGCTTGCAGAAACCCTCTTTGTGCTATATTTTCTGCTCTGGGAGAAACTTGGGCAAAGTGCATAGTGTCTATATAAGAAGCTCTTGTTGTGCTAGTAAAATGGCAACTCTTAACACTGCAGAACACGTCTCACTTACTTCAGAGTTTCATGTCTGTCTGGATGCTGCTGAATGACTTCTGCTAAAGCATCATACTCTATAAAAAAAGAGAAAAAAACACTTACAAGAAAGAAATGCTTGGATACTTAGGCCTTCAAGACTACCATTGTTGAAAGGATTTTTATATTCTTTTCACACTGCTTATGTTCAAAGACCATATAAACAAACAACTCCATATAGATCACAAATGGGGTTCTGTGTCTGAGGCCTGACCCATGTACTTGACAAATCTTTTAAAGACTTTTGAGCCTCTGCAACAATTGAACTGAAACTGGTCAGAGCTAAAAGGTTGCCATGATACTTTTTACACACCCACCTGGTCCTAAACCATTTTTCAAACCACCTAGCAAACTGCTCTTATGCAAAAACCTTTTAGCCAATTAACTTCAAAATGTATATGTAGTACCAACAGGATCACTATATGTAAAAATTAGGTTCCTCCATAAACCAAGATGTGTTGCCTATAACACTCATGTTGACAAACATGTTTTAGTAAGCAAAGAACACATATATCTGATTCACTGACATTTGTCCACAAACCAGAATGGCTGCCAGACCAGAAATTGTTCTCACAAGTCAAATTGCCACCGTTTTGGGAATCACTGCACCAGTTGAACAGAAACTTGACAGATTCAATGAGCAACACTTATCTGCTTCTAATTTGCACCTCCTAAGTTACTGTGATAATTTTCCTGCCCACAAAGGAATATCACCTGTCCTAGTGACAGATGCCCAGTGAACCCTGTAACACAAACCGCTCCAGTTCAAAGACAACTTGGCCAATTAGGTGTGAACATAACAGATACAATTATAGTGCCAGAATCTTACAGGATACTGTGGGTTATTAATGTACAGAAATTATCTTGGAATTACTTAAAATAAGAAATCACCTGCTTTCTTGATCATAATGAAATTGTTACAAGTGTTCAGAAAGAGTGATTTAACAGTGACAAACAAAATCTACTGGACTAGGGCTCTTCAGCATCTGCAGCTAGAGACCAGTGTTGCAGTCTCATGTCTGTCAGTTTGTATTCAAATTAAATTACTGCTGTCTTGTGAACCATTGCACCAGTTGTGTTTCATCAGCACCCAAGACTGCTTCAGTCTGGCACCACAGGCTGCAGTGATACTTTTTATGCCGTGTCATTATGCGCTTGCCGAAACTTAAATATCAGATAGCTAACTTATTTTGTTTCAAAAACTTTCTGGCCAGTGATCTCCAAACTAGGAAAGTATCATTCTGCTTTTACCTTTAGTTTACTTGCAGTTCAGATTGTTAAATAAGTGGGTAGGGACTTGTAGGGGAACCTTCAACATTTCTTGCAGTTTCCTGGTTCTACTTTTAATTGAAATATTTACTGTATATTTTAAGATCTCAGGACTCAAAAATATTAAATGCTGGGTGACTTGGAAAAAAGAAACATGAAAGGTTATTATGCTGATACACATAAAACTTATTTTTGTTAAATCCAGGACTTAATATTTCATCACTGAGTACTGGAGAACCAATATTTTTCTTGTAATGCTATTCTGATTTATGACCAGCAAACAAAAACCTACACTACAGCTGTCCTGTAGGACCTAACCTAAATATTGTCTAGAAACATAGCCCGCAGCAATGCAATCTGTGAACTGAATTTTTAAATACTTTGAATGTTCAAAAAGGTTTGCAGCATGTGATAAAATGTTTAAAAAGAAGTACAATGTAACAGATGGCCCCATACTTAAAAATACGATAATTCCTTACCTTGACGGTTCTTTCGTATTCTCTTTGCTTGCAGTATCTCTTTTTTGCATTCGGAAATTTTCTCATGTGCCGACGTTATGTTTTGCTCTTTAATAAAAAAAAATAATACAAACCAGAATTTAAATACTTATCCATGATAAGGCAAATGTCATGCTGGTGAGCAAGAAGAGTTACAGAAGGTATGGCAGAATTACAGTAAAACTGGTTACAACTGGGCATATGCTGCGTCTTGAACTGTTGTTTTTTTTATATGTAACAAGGTGCATTATGTACATCAAAGGAAGGATGAACAAAGAAAATACAAGTTATGCACTTGTATACTATTTAAGGAGAATTGCAGTCCTAATTTCTCAGATGAGTTATTTAATCTCGGTATAAAACAAATTAATTAATGCGATAGAAGAAATGTACAAATTTCAAGCACAGAATCATGACCTTTGTGAACGTACTGCGAGTCGTCGTGTTGTCGAAAATCTCTGGTCTCAGCATGGGAGAGAGCAAGAGCTCCCTCCCTTCCTGCTCACTAGCCACCGTAATGACTAATCTACTGCGATGTATGAGTGAATAAGTACAGATTGTGCTGCAGACATTTCATCGCAAAATTGTTCCTATGGGATCTCAAAGTCAAGAGTCAATATTCCTATTGGATTAAAAAAACAAGCAAGCTTGTTTACAACATAAAAGGGCCGTACTATGTCACCAGACATTTTGCTAGCTTGTTCTAAATTGCAGAATATGGCACTATGCATACCTGGAAATCTCGTATATTTTGTGACGTAAATTGGAGGTTTTACAAGTTACTGTTTACGTTTTACTTATCTTATGGTTTGAAATGTACTCTTTAATGCTGATTCTTTCTAAACCCAAAACATAAAAATAGCACTGCAGTTCCCCTTTAACTTACACATCTCTATCAAGTGTAGTCTTTGAGAGTTCCTATCCATATTAAAGTGAAGGTATAAATCACCATTTCTAAAGGTTAAGCAAGTAATTTGTGCAATTAACCATATCTGGTCCTTGAGGGCCGGTGTATATCCAGATATTTGTTGCAGCTTCCAGGTGATCTCTAAATTGCTTAATTTAACAAAATGCCTGCCACAGTCTCTCAGTTCAATTGTTTCTCAAGTCTTCATCCAGATGTTTATGGTTATCTACAAAACTTGATGAATTAACGTTTTCAAGAACAAGACTGAGAGACCACAGATACAGATGACGCATAACTATGCGTGGTCTCTTTTATAAAGAAAAGGAGGCCAATTTTCATTACGTTTGCGCCTGCATATATAAAAAGTGATTTAATTCTGTATTTCATTCTGCCTTTTATGAGACAACTTTACTTATATGTACATGTAGCATAAGACATTGGATAAAAGATTAGCTACTTAAATACAAAAATGAACTGAGAAAGCTAACTGCTGCACACAACGAAAAAAAACAACTGTGGCCTAAAAATTTAAGCATAAGCATGCTAGCTGAAACAAACAGCCACAAGGTGTAAAGGACTAGAATAGGACAGATTCAGATTACCTATATCCGTGTATATTTTTTCATAGTTTTCCATCTCCCGGAGGTTCATATCATAAACCAGCAGGGTCTTCCCCATGGAGAATTCACACTGTGCCAGTGTACCTAGCATCCTCTGAAACTGGGTGTACCTAAAAAGAAAGACATTTCACTGTTTCCTGTGTGCACCTTGAAAACAATAGGATATGTTGCCAGCCTGCTTCCTGCTTCAACTGAAGTGCCAGTATGTGATCTAGACAATGAAGTGACCTTTTGTGAAACCACTGACTCATTCTACCAACAGTTCACAAGGTGCTTGTTTCTCCAGAATAAATTGCACTGTCGTGCCACACATTTCAGACATTTCACCTTTAATGTGAACAAAACCTTCCTAACCGCATGCAACAGGCACATATAGTAAGCAAATACATTGTGCTATTTTAGGGGAAAATGCTTTAAAACAAGGGGTTTAATCAATATAAAGAAAATGCCATGATTAAACCTCTCCATTTGGAGTTTTCAGTTTTTGATGAATCTGAAGAAAGTATCTAGGGGTTCTGTATTGTCTTATGCACTACAAGTGCAGCTCTTTTATGTAAATTTAATCACTGAGTAGACTGTATTGCTTTCATTTGAGGCATTTTTCAAAAAAGAAGAAAAGGAAATGCAACTATGTGCACAAATTACACGGTTGAAACAACTGTCCCATTTTCACCACATAGGCATGGCATCAGCTGTTAGCGTCCTGATGTCACTTGCAGCTGCAATGTCAGGTGGTTTCCAGTCCCTGTCTTGCACGAGTGTCTGGTCTCTTTAAAGTACCAGCTCCTGGAGAGCTGCTGTAAAACGGGTCCAATCCAGTCAAATAATGATACGACTGAAGTTAAGAGCACAGCTGGACTGAAAACTCATAGAATTGACCCTCTAGGACCAGGACTGGGAACTCCTAGCACAAGTAAAATGAACAAATAAACAACTACTTCACAGCTGTGTTGTGCTGAGGAGAATCCACATAGATATGTGCTGAAATGCAACCTCACAGTGCAACCCAGGAAGAAAGATACAGTATAAGACAGCAAACACCAGGAAATACCATCAAAACATTATGTAAAAACGTATTTCCACAACCTGTATACAGATAAAGAACCAAGACATATAGTAGACTTATTAATCTGACAAGATACCGCTACGAAGGTAGAATGGGGATGTACCTTGTGCTGGACACAGCAACAGATATACACGCTAAAGATATATGAATTCGGTACGATCAAGACATTAGGAATTTTACTAGCTAAAACAACACAGCTCTACGGTCAGTTTTAAACCCATGACAGAGCTCTCGGGGTTGGCTTCTGAGCAGTTCCCCACGTGTTTGTTTCTGAAGAAGATAAACTACTGGTATATGGATCTGTATTAGAGTCAACGAGTTAGCTACCCTTCCTCCGGGGCTCCAGAATTGCACCACTTGGTAAAGCTTTTCAATAGTACATTGATGCGACGATCGTCACCAGCTCCATCTCCGTCAATCAGAAGTCGTTTCCGGATAACCTCGTCTGGAACGGAGAAAACAAAACAGATTAACTATCCAAAGCCACAGAGGCAGGCGACGCGAAAAGCGAATTCCTAAGTCAATTGCCTGTAATGCCATTGCTACAAAAAAGTTAAAAAAAAACACGTGTGTTCAATAGTGAACATTGAATTATAAAACATTCAGTACTCATAGTAACTTACCATCAGTAACAGCACCCATCACTTCGACAATTTACTTGTTTTCAAATGAAACTTTATTGACTGCAAAAGCTATACCAACCCAATTCACAAAAGAGATAAATAAGCAGTATGCACCCGTCTCCGCCTGTGAGACCGATTGCGTCGCTTTGTCAAGGGGTTGGAAAGACCAAAACGCTTTGCGGTTAAAATCGTTTGTCGTTTCCGTAAATACTTCTTGTTTGTCTGCCATGTTGGCTCAAGTTTCCTGTATTTTCGTATGCCAACGCCGAGGCTTGCTCAGAGCCACAATGGCATCAGTTGCGTAGGCCTCTTGGAGGTGCTGAAGCCTCGCTAAGCGCCGACGTGCAAAGCGTGCGGAAAGAGTGACGTATGTCTCCCAGAATGCAGCCTGGTAAACAGACATGGAAGCCCCGGGTAAAGACCTCCACAGTCAGTGAGCACTGTGTTCGCTCTTTATTCGCCATTCTCACCGCTCAAATTTAGCTACATTTAACAGACTGACATCCCGAAGGAGCTTTTGTATCTTTTTAAAAAAGTCCCGGAAGCAGGTAAACACGGATAAGGTTTATTTCTCTGTCTGCAGTCTGCTAGTGTTCTTGTTTTTCTTAAATGACAATGAGAAACAATTTAGGTAGCAATTTACACAAACCACCAGTAGCCCGGTGCTAAGATTGTTTAATGTGGCTATTCGAGTATTTGTAGGAGCTTTGTTCATAATAATGGAAGAAATTGAAAGTAACAAGTTCTTAATCCTTTTCAATACACAGTAAGATCGTCCAGTAAATTAGAATTGTTGTTTTATGCGGAATACTCCTCGTTAAATTAAGTTAAACGCTGAAAACTTGAAACTGTGCAATATGTTTTATGTTTTAAGATTAAACATAGTTTTTCTTGCAGGTCTGATTTTTGCTGTAATGTCCTGAATGAAGCTATAGATGTGCATCGTTTGTTTTCTTCGTGCTTTGCGACTTTTCGTAGAAAGTAGTAATGATTGTTTTACTCTTAGAAGTATTCGGTGAGTTTTGGAAACTGCTGAAGGAAACAGTGGAAAAGCTGGCACTTATTTACCCAGTATTTGTAAAATGCTACATTATATGTGGTAGGTAAAATAGTTACTACAAGCTCTGCAACAAATTATTTATCTTCCGTTATATTCCGCGTAGATCTTTGTTCTCGTAGTTAGTGAGAATTTAGATGAGTTTGGCAATGCTGAAACTCTTAGTTTTTTCAATAATCTATGAAAACTTTAAGAAGGAGATTATTTTCTCTTGATGATTAACGTTTTAATGTAAAACGCAGATATTTCTTGGCGGGGGTTTATGTAATCTCTTCAGTGGGACAGCCTGTCATAGAAAGTGGGCATAGAAATACAAGTATTCCCTTTATCAATTCAAAAATGCTAATACATGAGCCTGTTGTTGAAGGTTCAAGCAGACATACTTAATCTAAATAGCAAAAGAAAGTAGAAACATTAGCTTAAGGTTTTATTTTAAAATATTAGCAAGAACGTATGGGTTTTATAGTAAGGAAACTGACTCTCAAGACCATGCTACCTAGCTTGCTGCTTTCCTGCATTGGGCTATTCCATGTTGAATAAATCAAATTCACTGAAGTTTGTGTTCACATGTTTTTAGTGTAGTGGAAGTGTGAAGTCAGGTTTGTAACAAGGTCAAATAAGGTTAAATTGTCGCATCTTAGTTTGTTAGATTGTGAGCTCATCTTTCAGTTTTCAGCCAAACAGTGACTTAAAATTTAGGAACTGACAACTGGATATATTTTTTACATTTGGACATCATAGCTACATGAAATGGTGAAGTTATAATTATTTTTCAGTTCTACAGAAGATGTATCTAGCCAGACAAGTGATTTTAGAAGCTTATGTATAGATATATGTATTCTAAATTTTTAAGGCAAAAATGTTTAGATATTCAAAATCTCTCCAAGGCTATACTGTATGTATTGTAAGTATGGCTGTGCTCTTTCACAAGAAAAGTGTTCCAGTAGATGTTCATCAATATGCTTAAATTCATCCATTCTCTAACCTCTTCTTCCAATTCAGGGTCGCAGGGGATTCGATCCTGGCAAGCAGCAGGAAAAAGGCAAGATACACCCTGGACAGGACACCAGTCCAGTGCAGAGCATACACAAACACACTCCCAATAGTGCAAATTTTCTCAGAAGCCAGTTAACTTACCAGTATATTTGTTAACTGTGGGAGGAAACCAGAGCACTCAGAGGTAACCTATGTGAATATGGGGTGAACATACAAATTCCACACAGATAGCACCCCAGGTCAGGAATTGAAACCAGGTTCCCTGTACTGTGAGTTTGGTATAGTTTATGTTTGCTTGTTCACGCTGGATTTCTCAGATAAAAGGTATTTCTACAAACCTACCACTGCGTCATGTCGTCCACATGAGCTAAAAGATTTGGTCTAAATATTCAACCTCTGTCTTCTACTACACAAATATTAGTGAAATTAAAATCATGACTTGGGAAGGTCTGATTGACTTGACACAGAATGACGCAGCTCCAGTTGTTAATTAAATGCTTGCATTTGTCTTGCACTTTCTTTTTTATTCCCAAGGATTTCAAAGGATCTCAGATATAGGAGAAGCCCCACTTCTTGCACTGAAGTGCATCATCCACCAGTGTGTCATGTGGAAGCATTTTTGTGCTGGCAGCCTCACAACAGAGAATTTTAGGTAAAGAGGTGAAAAATTACTTCACCTTTTTAATTGAAGGGGAAATGTAGGTAGACCACATTGTGAATGCACAAAGCAGATTTTAACTAGGGCACCAAGTTTAAAAATCCTATTAACAAAGTTTGGGATATTTAACTTAAGTACTCAAGACCTCAGTGTGATGTCTTATCCAACGGAATACACCTCCTGCAGCATAATGTTACCGCACTGGGGTATTGGTTTAACATTTGCCTACTGGTGTAATAGCATCACTTATTGTTCACACAGCCTGGCTCTATCCAGCACTGCCTGGGCCCAGCCTTGCTTAGCTTTTGAGGTTGACGAAAGCAGGCTACAATGTGATAAAGATTCTGAGTGATTCTGTGACATTGTCAGGTTTATTTTTTACACTTTTTGGTGTTTCTGCTGAAATGTGATCCCTGAAATAATTGTGATTGCATTTATATCAAATAAATCATAAATTGACCATTTACAACTACATTTTATTAGGGAAATCCAGTTTGAAAAAGCAAACAAACTACACCAAACTGCAGATCAGAACATTATGGTAATGAATGATAATTGTTAGTTCCAAAATCTCTTCATAATGCTACTGAGAATCTCAAAAATCAGGCTTTTCAGTCTTTGGCTAGTTTTAGAAACAAGGCTGGGTTAAGGTTCAGCAGACTAGGCACATGCCTAGGGCCACAATATTTAGGCCCAAATTAACTTTAATTTCACCTTGTTACATACCTGACCTCACTCTTCCACTACACTAAACACATGTGAGCACAAACTTCAGTGAATTTGATTTATTTGACATGGAATGGCCCAATACAAGAAAGCATATGTGCTAATTATTCAGTTTTCATTTATTGATAAAATGGTGGTATAATGGTAAGCATTGGTTCCTTGCAGTGCTGGAGCCCAGGGTTTGATTCCAGACCTGGGGTGCTGTCTGCATGGAGTTTGTATGTTCTCATGGTGTCCTTGTGAGTTTCCTCTCACAGCCTAAAGTAATACTGCTGGGCTAATTGGCTTCTGGGAAACTTGGCCCTGGTAAGAATGCCTGCGTGTCTGTGTGTTTGTCTGTCTGCTTTATGATGGACTGGTGTCCTGTCCAGGGTGTACCCTGCCTTAAGCCCGTTGCTTACTGGAATATGCTTCAGCTTCCCCATGACCCTGAATCTGAAGAAGTGGGTAGAAAGTGGATGGATTATTCAGAAATCACCCTAGATTTGATTTTCTATGTCATGAGATCTGTTTAGTAATTTAATTATCCATACATTCTGTTACTTTAGCTATTGCTCCTAGGTACAAAGAAACTGTAAAGATGTATTGGCTACATTTGCTCGCTTTGGCCTACCACTTAAAAATGTCTGAGCACTGAGGCACAAAAACAAAGAAGTCTGTAACTCACTGATTAAATTAATTACAAAGCATTTTCTATTGAAAGACTTTATATCATCTGTGACTGCCTAATAATTGAACTGCAGTCAGACTTACAAAGAATTAGAGTACAAAATTGGATTTCTGCAGTTTATTTCTTTGAATATTTGCGATGTTTATGTAGATATAGAAATTGTAAAACAAAACTTCTGTGTTCTGAAAAGCAAAGGCATCAGCAGTGAACATGTACCAGCTAGGCCTGAGGGACACATGTGGACACTTGCCTTTGTATGCACACAGTCTCTAGCTGTTAGCACTCTCTAGCTGTTCTGGAGCTGTTCTTTTTATTTGATGAAACTTGTGAATAATTGCCTCCAATCAATGGTGAAAGGAGGAAAACTAAATGTATGTACATTGTTAGCAATTTAGAACAGTTTTACAGTGTCCTCATATTTTGATGGAAGTTATTGATAAGTTTACCAGCAGAAAAGGAAGAAGAAAGGTATTTTAAAAATGAGTGATGGTAATGCTTGTAATCTAACCATTGAGCTGTCTTATTAAATATATGTATAATTTATTTCCTCATTAATACCGCTGCAAATTCATTTTCACTAACAGTAACATTGCTTTTGTACTGGTCTGACTTGTTAATTTTCGAGCATGAAGACGTTATTAGATAACTGTGCTACATTTATTTATGTTCCATAAACAGTGTGTAATGACTTAAAACTGAGAATTAAACAGTTTGAGAATGTGATGAGCTATAGAGTTGAATATAATGGTGTTCATGCGTTCTTGGAATTTCAAAATGTGTTTGTATTTCAGTGGAAGTCTGTGGAACAATGCACTTTTTGGTACCTAAGGCCTGTCTAGGGCTCACCTACAGGTTAATCTGGCCCCGACAAGGAAAAGGTGCATGTGTCCAGTGTAGAGACACTCTGGTCATTGTGTCTGGAGACAGCAGAGTAGGTCAATTGGAGATCTGCATTTTGGCTACACGCGTGGCAGGGGAATATGTGAGGAAAAGGGTGGGTCCTGATCATGTGCTCACCACTACAGTGACAGCTGTGAGTAAACTGGGATTTCAGGACAGATGACAGTTTTGGGAGCCTCTTGTGAGACATCCTTTATGTTTTGTCCATTGGTATTGGTGCAGAATAAACTTGAATTCCTTGCTGGCGGTGGTAGCCTGTGTCAAGATGCCGTTTTTGGTTCCTTACATTTAGGCTAATATAGAACAGTCTCAAAAGGATTTGTTGATGATCATTTCTTTCTGATCATTCTGATTTTTCATTCACTTTTATTACCTGTTTAGTGGGATGATAACCTGCTTCACGAGGTGTTTGGTCTGGGCTTTGCTCTTTGAAGACCATTTCCATCAGGCCCATGTCTGGTGCTTATGCTCATCTCGCCTAATTCATCAGTCACTGCTACAAGGCTTGATTAATCAGATAGGTTACCTGTGCTTGCCTTGTTTTCATGTGGGAGTGTTGTTGTGCAAAACGAAAAGATCAGTCTTCTTTGCAGCTGTTGTGAATCATTCCTGTCTTGTCCTGTTTTCCAGCTCTGCCAGTGAGTTGGTTTTGGTGTTGCTCTTTGCTTTGGAAATCTCGCCACGACCTTGCCCTAATTGAGTGGCACTATTAGGAGTTGAAACATCGCTCTCTGGGCCTTCGGAGCACACAAACGTCTCCACCATGAAAAGACTGTAATCTTTAGAGAGGACGTCCCCTTAATTTAGTGGGCAGAAATAGCATTTTTCATTTTCTCAACTGACATTGGTCCAATCTTGGCCCAGGCTGATATTTCTTTTGTAGCTAAATTGGCCAATGTATTGTTTGATCTATATAGTAAGTGCTGTTTGTAAAAAAATTCTTACGTATTATACAGTTTCATTGACCATCATACATAGCTTATTTTTACAAGTCATTTGCTGTGTAAGATAATAGATGTATAAAATCTTAAGTGGATATGAGTAATGGCTTAAATATTTACAAAGTATACAGTCTGATATTGAATAGATTTCCACACTATTTTTAGTAGTTTAAGCATACGTCACAAAGTAACATAAGAGATCTAACTGAAACAGTGAAAAATATTTTTCCCAAAACCAGTCATACTCTTTCATCATTTGTACAGTACAATTTACCAGTCCTTCATGATTGTAGTGCAAGCACATTGCAGTAGATTAAACACTAATGTAATGTAATCTTAATTCATGTTTTAGTGATACTGCATGAATTTGTGAAATAGGATTGTAATAGCTGTGTACTCACATTGTAGTACCTTTTTATTTAGTACTGTATCTCATAGTTCTTGTCTGTTATGGGAAAAAATCTAAACAAAAAATGTTGGTTTCACAAAACTTTCTTAGTTTTACATAAATTATCAACAGTTGGAATTTTTATTTAAACTATTCAGGAGGAAATATTTGATCTCTGGCTGATTTGTGATGCATCAAAACCTCCAATTCACCCTTTTCAATAATTAAACACATGAAGTGCAGAATGATGTTTAGGTAATAGTTTGGTGTTTTCAGTAATTTCACAAGGAAATAGGATTATTGAACTGCAAACTGAAATACTCTCAGGTGGTTAACCAGGGATACTACTTAGTGGATTGGATTACTTGGCACTGGCGGGTTGTTCCATAAGCAGCTCATGTACTAACATGAAAGCTCTCAGTGAGAATGTTAGAATTACTGCTGTCAGATCCAATTATGGCAAATAATATGTCTTTCAAGCAGATAAATAGGTAATTCCCTAAACAGTGATCATTTGGAGTCTGAGTAATTTATGAATTCCAAAAGCTTAAGGTTCAAATTGCTGTGATTTCTTTCAGATTTTCCTAAAAACTGTTGTGTTGGAGTCAGAACACCCATAAAACCAAACTGATGAAGCTCAACTGATCTGGCTAATAGGATTTCTTTTTCACGTTTGACAAGGTAAGGGTCCAGTAAATACCATGCTTTATTCTCTATGGTTTGAAGATCACAGATTCTGTGTACGTTTAACTCAGCAGTGATGAGCTTTGATTTATCCCTATCTGATCCATGATAAACACAATCATAAAGACCAGTAGCTACAGACTACAGTACGTCAAGCTTGTACGTCTTTCCTATGCTCCAACCGCTACTTCTGAATCGGCCTGCACAAAATAATCAATGAATATCAAAGTGTCGAATAGCAGTACTTGTGCACGTCTGTTATCTAGAACACTGTGACTCCAGAAATGAGCTACCACTGGTACTGAAAAATAAACCTTGTTGCCTGATGGCAAATAGTTGATTAGTTGCTTCTGTAGTGTGAAGGTAATTTTTGGGAAAAAATACTGTTGTTATTGATTTACTTTGTCGGTATTAATCAAACATCCTGGCACAAACCTATTGTAATGGCTGCTGCTCATGGAAATAAGCAGTGGTCCGAGGTTCCCAATTAGAATCCATGTGCAAGACGGAATAAGCAGTGGAACAGGCAAAACACAGTTCAGAGTCATGGTCCGAGCATGTAGCAGCGTTCATTGCCAGGCAGCAGATAGATGATAAACAGAGTCCAGAACTGTAATCAGGAAACAAGCGAGGGTTGAAGCAGGGATAATCAGAGACACAGCACAAAAGGGAAATCCAGTGCTGGGGTCAGAACTCTAGGGTCTAGAGTCCAAAGAGAAACACAAGCAAGAGAATAAAAACTATAACCTAAGGCATTGGCTCTGAACAAACCTCTGTAACAGCCCAGAGCACTGTCACGGCAGACATTAAGTAGTCTATATTCCATATAATAAATCCAAATTATGAAATGTCATATCCCATATAACTTTAAATGCCATAAAACACCTCTTATTCTACTCATTGGATCTTATTCTTCTTTGAAGCACAGATGATGTAATTATTGAAAGTACATGTAAGGCTGTAGTCTGTTTTCCTTTACATTTGCAGTATAGTCCATGAAATCATACAAGAAAAAGTAAAAATTAATGTATTTTTGCGCTGTCGGAATGTTTGTATTATGACTCTCTATCGTGGCGGGACTCGGGGTGCGTTCCAGGAACAGCAAAGTACCCAATTGCAGGGAGCAGGGCAGCCGAATTAGGCTCCCCAGCCAGCTACAGCTCCACACCTGCCCGCACACATGACCACCTAGCCCACCCGTGCTGACACAGGCTCAGTACAGAACAGGACGGAAGAGTGGCAGGCGTCCGGCCATCGAATGAGCGGCCATGCCCACAGACAGGTGCTGTGCTTTCTTTCGCCATTTCTTTGTTGTCAATGCTGTAGCTTTTGTGAAACTGTATTTGCAAAATACACAAGGGATTATACTGTTTAATGATTATATTAAATATATAATCACATATACAAAGAGATCCTTGTATCTGTCCACCTCAGTAGTAATTTTGACGTCATCCGTCTTTGAAATGATTTTTGAACTAAGCTTTTCTCTGAATGCAACAGGATCCAAGATGTGGTTTTCCACTTAATTGTTTTCTTGGCAATGACCTTATCAACTGGTCATCCATTTCAACCACAGGGTTTCAGATGTCAGCTAGTAGTGGTATTTGGGCTCATCAACATCTTTGCAAGCGTCCTAGAATATTTCAGGTGTGAGTTGGCCACTGGGACATATTGGGATGATATATCTATATTACAGTGTGTACTTAATTACATATTGTAATAGTAACTCCTGATTTTTACACATCAGGAATTAAAGTTGTGTGAATGCCTTTTTTTCCCGTCATTATATTTTTAATGATATACATATATTTTGGTCAATTGAATTGTTCATATTGAATAGCTTGAAATGTAAGGACACGAAAGAATGATTTATTTTGTGAACCAATTGCATGGAAAGCTCATACAAACCAGAAGAGTTATTTCTGTGTAGTTTGTCCTGTCATGTCAAAAGAACACCATTGGAATGAATTAATTCCACAATTAGGAGAATATACTACCGACATGTTTTAAGAGAAGAAAATATTTTTTTGATGTATGTAATGTTGACCTTAGTAGTTTGTCATGCAGAGAAGAGGTTTTAATGTAGTCAGTAGACACATTCATAACACTGCATCTGTGAATAGAACTTTATTCTGAAAATCGCGGTTGGAGAAAGTTATGGAGTGTTCAAAGAACCATAAAAATGTATGTCACGTAAGTGGTTCATAAGTAATTCACAAGGGTTAATAATTTCAGTCTTTTTCCACCCCTGCTTCACGATGGTTCATAGCAAACATATTGCTGAATCACAGTGATTCATTGTTTACATATATTAAAGCCATGCATGTATCTTTGTAATGAGTTTAATGTGGTACTTATGCTTACACATAACCTTAATTACTTCACACATTTGTCAGTTTTTAATGTGCATGTCCTGAGATGTTCATGACCCAAAGTGTTCCATAGGCAGACTGATGTCAGATACAAGATAAAAATAAAACAGGTCAACACTGGTCCTAGTGTACATTAGCCTTGAAAAAGATGAGTTCAGATATTGTGGCAATTAATGATAGATTACTTGTTGCCACATTCATTCCTGGGAATGCACTTCAATGTAAAGATCAGACTGAAACAATTAGGACAGGATGAGCCTCATCTAAGGCTGCACCAGTTATACCGGGGTAAGGAGCATGTGCAGAAATTAGCAAATTTTGGTATCAGAAAAAGAAGTCTTTGCATGGCAGTACTTTTAAGGAATGTAGTAGTTTTCCCTGCCTCTTGATTTGAGGAGTATTTGCATGGAGAAATACTGGAATAGGCACCTTGAAATATCTTTCTGAAAGAATATGGAAACATTAATCGTGTAAATTTCACTTTGATAGTGCTATGAAGTGCAGAGCATGAAGTGCGCAGCAATATACAGAATTGAAGCAGATCCGTTACTCATGAACAAATCACTATTAAAGAAAAAAAAGCCAACCAGATTTGTCCAATGCTGTATGTTACACAGAATCTGTATATTAAGTTATGTTAAAAGTTTTTGCTCCACCTGTGTTTGACTTTCGAGGGCTATTGTGAAAGAAGAAATGCAACTCTAAGCAGGTGTAACAGTAAGGCACATGGTGGAGCGTGTTGTTTAAGAAAAACGCAACAATTTTTATTACACTCATGTCTGTATTAATCACCTCTTGCTTTTCCCAGAATTATATTCTTATGCATTGTTGTGATTACAGATATAAATAGAGAAGATTTAATGCTCTACAGTGTGCTTTGCATATTATATTTCAAATTTTAATGTGCAGATATGTGCAAAATTGTATAGGTATGCAACATTGAGTGTAAGCTGCTGTTACTTTATTATTAAACCCCAATATTTTATTTCCTGCAAAAGCAATGTGATATTCTGTTGTAAGCATGTTAATGACGAGCAGGATCTGGGGAGCAATAGCACTGCGGAAGCTGAATTGTGTCTGATAAATGACCTGGAACAATTGGATAAGAGAAAATGAGTCAGAATTGTACAGAATTTTTTGGGGACTGCTTTGACGTGATAAATATATTTAAAATAAAAATACAAATAGCTAGAAAACTAAAACATTTTTGAGAAACATAACATCTTTTACATTAAGCCCATCTGCAGAATTGTCGTTATCACTATGTCCACAATTAAAGCATTTAATTCTAACAAACCCATCTTACAAAGGAGTTTTATTAATAAGTTTGCAGCATGCTGAAAACTTGTGTTCATTGACAGTTCTCACAGGCTAACTCTGTTCACTGTGTTATCCTTGGTACTGGACAAACAGCAAAACCTTGTCTGAGAGACTGTATGATAAATGTGAAATGGAAATAATAATTATTGTCAGTGTTATTATAATTATTTAATTGGTGTTTGTACATTGCACTACAGCTGGAATGGTGTTTTGGTGGATAAAGCCATCTGTCCGTTACTTGATGAATGGAGACTGTCGTCTTGTGGAAGGGCCTTTGTCGTACACTCTAGTGATTCCATAATCTGTCTGCTGTACAACACGCTCTCCTTTCCCCTCCCCGGGGGCTAATCTGAATGAAGATGAGGAAACTGAAACGGCTGCACAAGGGCTGGTGGCGTAATGCCAGGCTCTTCAGGGGAGTGTTTGATGTGAAACTCGGTGGAAGTATCTTGTCCTTTTTTTTAGTTCTTCGGCAACACTCGGACTTTATGGTACAAAGAAGCCTTGCAGTCAAACAAAAACATTTTGTTTACAATATTTATCATGCCAGCAGGGTCCCAGAAAAGTCGATTTAAAAACCAGACACTGAAAGGTTTCGTCTGGAGCAGTTGAGTACTTTTGATTATTGCTCTGTACCACTTGCAGTATTTGTTGTTTAAAAAGGTGTTAAAATGCCCTTTGCAAAAGGAAAGACGTAAACACTTTATTTTTTTAACTGTTTGCTATCTTGTGATAGATGAATGGTGTGGTAGTATGTTCAATGTCTGCACTTCTTTAGTCCTGGTCTGTGAGTAACCGAGCCAGACCCTTTCTGGTATTTAAAAACCTCACTTAAATAATTTCAAATTTTTCTTTGTTAGGAGTTGCATATACACAGGTCTTTGTTGTTCACATGCAGGCTATTTTCAAGTCCAGGGAGGTTCCTGGAATCTTTTGGCTTCATTTTATTTCAAGAGCAGTTGTCTCTTTTCTGCACTGTTGTAATTAGAAAAGGATTGTAGTGTGTTGCAGTGAAACATTTTCAAGTGTGGCATTGACTTTCTACATTTGGATTCAACTGAATGCAGAGCACTATGTGGATTTTTTAGTACTTTTAACTATCTTAATAACAATATCCCGCTCTTGTATAAGCAAATGCCTCCAGACCAATTAGCCAAGTTTAGTTTTTAATTCTAGCAGATTTGTTACTGTAAATATATCCTGTCTGTATAAGATTATATTTGTAACAGCTATCACACATGCTGCCTGTGACCCCAGTAGATTAATAATATTGAAGACTGAACTTGAATAAGAGTGGCACAGCGAAGTCATGGTTAGCACTGTAACCTCACAGCTCTCGACTCCTGTGTTTGAATCTGCACTTCAGTGTGGTGTCTGTATGCTCTCACTGTTGTCATGTGGGCTTTTGCTGGGTGTTCCAGTTTTCTCCCATCTTCCAGGGTCAGGCTGACTAGGTTGATCAGTGTCTCTAAATTGTCCCTGCATATACACCCTACTATTGACTGCTGTCCAGTACAGGGTGTAGTCCTGCCTTGTGCCCAATACTTCTCGGACAGAACAACTATGACCCTCGCCAGGAATAAGTGGCTTTCTCTAATGGGCAAATGGACCTTCAAGAATGTGTTTTTGGATAAATAAAAAAGACACCAACTTCTACAGAGTAGCTGAAAATGACATAGGGTGCATAACCAGACATGGACAGTTTGTCTAGAAAGCATGTGAAACACAAAGCAGATTAAACCAGTGGTTGTCCAAGGTTAACAACATGTGAAGGCCTAATCCTAGGATGCTGGCATTTTCTTAATAGCACTAATAACCTCCCAAGGCCCATTTTAACAGTACGCAGTGCAGTGATTCAGGATAGGTAATTAGGGCACACTTCTAGATCCTGTTTTACATGCTAGAGGCCTGGCTGCATTACCATCTGAAACACCTTCACTGGTTTGGATAAATAAGGTCAGAAAACAATACAGTGGACCTTAGAAGCTGGAAACATCAGAGTTTAGGAAGATCATCACTGAAAATGGGCTGAGATTTAAGCAACGGCTTACATACCTTTCTGTATTTTGGGATTGTATATCACCTGTTTTTAGATATTTTATGTACATAGGATTACCTGATGACTGTAACAAAGTGTGAAACAGTGAAGCCTTTAGTACACTTGTGGTGCAATTAGGAGGTGAAATGTTCCTTGAACTATGCAGAAACATAGTGAGGACTAAAAATCATGGGTAACTGATTTTGTTTTTGGTGTTTATGGTGAAAAGGGTGAGAAAAAATCTGACCTGTGTGGTTCTTGTGACAGACAAGCTTTTGTTTGCATGACTGCATGCAGAATCATCAAATAGCATAGTTTAATGAAAAATCAGTATCCTAGATTATTGACTACACATGTGCATCTGTTTGCAGAGCTGAACTCTTTGGAACTGCACAAGAATTAGACAATTCTCTGCAGAACATAAGTGAGAGACAGTGTTGATATGTTTAATTGGTGGCATTAAGCACCTTCGATGAAGCATTAGAAGCCAATGTTGTAATTAACACCTGTGCAGATAAATATTCAGTAAGAAATGTTAACAGTTCAGAAGTGCAGTACACTTCTCTAAATTATTTCCTCTTCAGCTGAAGATCCTTATTAAAAACAAAAATATATTAATGTATTTTTACTGTGGGTGTTTAACTAACACAATCACTGTGTATAATAAAGATTCCATGCAGCAATAGGAAGTTCTGAACGCAGTATTCAGACCACTTCATTTCCGTGTTATTAGTTTTTATTCAGTGAGGAGATGAAACCTGGGGTATTCTTCTAATAATAATAATAATAATAATAATAATAATAATAATTGCTTATACTTATATAGCACTTTTTCTGGACACTCCACTCAAAGCGCTTTACAGGTAATGGGGACTCCCCTCCACTACCACCAATCTACAATAGTTCAGTGTGTTTTTTTATGACAAAAGATGTTTTCTACGTAATGTGAAAAATGAGTTAAATGAAAAACAAATTTATGTTGTGTTGATAAAGTTTAGGTCTCCTATGTCTCAATTTTGTTCTCCCATGAGGGAGCTTATGTGTATTATAAAGCACCAAATTATGAAATATTTTATTGATTACAACACATTTATGCCAAAGTAGCACACAGTAATTAAATGTTTACCAAGAATTGAGAAATTAAAGGTTTCAGATGGCATACTGCAGGTGAAGAACTTCGCCAATAAGAACTTAAATGACCTACATTTCACAGAGTTAAATAACGATATTTTGGATACATTTACAGGAATATAAAGTTGCTCTTGTTTTATAGGTGTGTTTTACTATCTGTTACTTATCTATTGCATTAAACTACTAAAGGCCTGAAGGGGTTCAGCTGTGCAGACTCAACACTTGGACTTGACTCAGAAAAGCTGCAACAGGGTTTATAAAATGTTTACAGTAGTCATCAAAATATGGAATTTTGTGCGTTCTCTATATATCTTCAAGAAAATCTCTCAGTGCACAATTATGCATTTTCAAAAGGCGCAATTTCAGAAGAGAGAGAGAACGCTTTAGCACGTCCCTTGCGCTGTGTAAAAATGTGGAGTATTTATTCCTTGATGGTGCAGTTGCACTTTCATCCTTGTGGCACTGTACTGACGCAAAAGCTGGAACTGAGGGATATCTGAACTGACGTGCTGTAAAGCTGTCGGCTTTAAGGAAGCGGAGCCGCAGCATGCCACTATAGCACCTCCCACACACAGAAAACCAAGTCTACGTTACTGCCACTGTTGATATCGATGGCAACACGTACATCGAGAAACAACGTGTATGTTTTGTTGGCGTTTCTCAAAAAAGGTGGAGTTAGTTCTGTAGTCATGAAAATGTGTAATATCTCAAATTTACAGAGGCGCCATCAGCAGAAAAAGTGATAACATGTATTTGATTTTACAGTTTTGTTTTTATCCTTTTTGGGCGCTTCGTCGGGAAAATGAAGTAAAAGTCATCCGTTTATTGAACTTTGGAAAACTTGTAGGGGCAGTGTGATAACGTCATTCATGACCCTTCTGAGTTGTGTCAAGCGTAGTAGTAACGCGCTACGGTGTGGCTGATATGCTTAATGGGTTGAGTTTATAGGAAGTTCCCTCCGTTCTCGTAAATGACCTGCATTCCCTGTTATTCCGCGCTCTTGTCGGCGAAACCCTTTCAATAGTTTGGTTCCTCCTTAAAAGTTTTATCTTTTTCCTTAAACTAGGATTGTACCATTAAGAAATATATACGGATCTAACGAACACCGTTAGATTGTTTTATTTATACCTGTATTGGCTATGAGAAATAAAGGGGGAGGCAAGCGAGCCCTACTGTATCCCCCCTCCCTGCCCGCTCTAAAAAAAGACCCTGATGACTACAGGACCTGTCAGTGAACGAGAGAAACGTGTGGTGTACGGCGTCATCGCCAAGTGGAAGAATTGCTCTTAACCACCTTAAACGCTGACTGCTGCTTTGTTACATTGTAGCGGAAAGAATGTCGGAAAGGGCCGATGATGACGTCAGGGGGGAGCAGCGCAAAGCGGCCAGGCAGCTCAGGCAGCAGCAGCAGCAGCAGCTCCAGCAGGGAGAAGGCTCCACAGCAATGGCGACTGTAGGGGAGCGCAGATCGCTGCCCAGTCCAGAA
This sequence comes from Lepisosteus oculatus, assembly GCF_040954835.1. NCBI lineage: Eukaryota > Metazoa > Chordata > Actinopteri > Semionotiformes > Lepisosteidae > Lepisosteus > Lepisosteus oculatus. The sequence goes on from NC_090699.1 coordinate 48,916,411, forward strand.
ATCATGTTGGGACAGCCCTGGAGCAGCTGGGTCGATGCTGCTAAACTTCACGGGAACGACGGTGAGCGGTTCTAGCTAAAAATCTGTCAGATTTCTTTTCGGAAACAGAAAACGAAGAGCTCTTTTTTTTGCTTTCTTTTTTGATTGCGTGCAGTTTTTGGGGGAAATATTAAGAAACGCTGCTAGGAGTAACAGCAACCCAGCAAGTGTAACTATTTTCTCTGACTGGTGTGTCACGCTTTGCCTCTTATTTTAGGTGCGGAATCGGAGGAAAGTTTGAAAGAGTGCGGGAAGAATCGAGAAGCAATGAGACTCTGCAGGGAAGGTGAGTGATCTTTTGTGGAAGGTGTGTTTTTGTTTGGTGGTTTGCATAGACTTAATCTACCGGGCAGAAATCTGTCCTGCGTCTGAAGCAAGTGGATTTGTAGCCCGGGTCGGTTGAACAATTGGAGGGACCGAATGTTTTCTGGGGGTGGGTGGACCGGAGTTTGACATTTTCAAGAGCGTTTCCGAGAGGCGGCAGGTCTAACTTTGCGCAGCTGATGTTTGGGAAGGTGCACAGGTAATAAGTGTTTTTGCTGTACGCCGGGAGGGAGGGGCAGAGACTTGTACAGCAGCAGTTTTAAAGTTAGCAGGAGCGCTGGGACTGTCATTAAATCCCCGAATTGTGCTGCTGTACCCGTTGGAAACCTTCCTGGTGACTACCAGCGCAGTTAAAACATCCGCAGAGTGTGACAGTTTTGTTTTCGCCTTTAAATCGTACCGAAATTAGAGGTAATGTTTATAACATTTGAACACACAACCAAGTAGTGATATTTTTTTTAAATTAACTTATCTTCTTGTAGCAGCAGTGTCAGTGTGACTGCTTTTAAATGAAAATTTTGTACTACACCAAGATTCCCGAGAAGCAAAATGTTCCACCAGTGGCACAAACCTTGTATTTAGGAGAAAAGACAAGCGAGTTTAAAAAGCTCAAGATGCAACAGTTCCATGCCGTTAGTGATGAAAAACTTTTTTTTAATGCGACCGGACAGATAATCTCGGTTTCATAATCGTTGGAAGACAATAGAAGTACACATCAGAAACACACTACCTGCTTTCTGAATATAGGCAAAATTATGAAGTGGAGCCATACAGTGTTCATTAGAACCTGTTAGAAACGTGTTCACTGCAATGTGCATCACTTTCTCTTCCTTTTGAACCAAGTTTTCTTCTCCAGCACCAATCTATGATAGTGAAAGAATTTTGTTTTCTGATTTTGTTAAATTGAAATTAAATTTGGTATTTAGTAATCCAGTAACAAAAACTGCTGTAATGCTGTAATGGGCAAATAAAACATTCTCCCAGAATATAACCACAGTGATCAGCCTCTGTCAATGAGAAAAAATAATAACCATTGAACACTGAAGCCTATATGACATTCTCAGCTATCATATAATTTGGATGACTAGAAGATACTTTGTCACTCTTATTGAGTGGTACTGACACATTGCACAGACATTGGGAAATATTATCAGGGAAAGTGCATTTTTTGCATTTGCTAGTTCCTTTGTTTTTGTTGGGTTAAAGATTAATGTTTGTTTATCTGTTTCATTAAAGGCCACATACATGCTCTGTTTTGAATTGTCATGAAACCAGTTCCACAATGACTATAGTTAGATTCAGCCACTACTCTGATGCCTGTTACTGTATGTTCATCATTAGTCTGTAGTGGGGTGGGAAGACGCATTAGGTTTGAAAGACCATATTTGCTTCTGCCTGCATGCAACACACTTCATTAGTTGTGTTCTAGGAGTTAGCCTAGTCTTGAAAATTATTTAATAATTATTAATATTTTGTTTTTAATTCTGAAAAAGTTATGCAAGGCATACATAACTATACTCCTGATTTAAAGAGTATGAATAGAAGAACAAATCTGCTCCTGATCAGGTCATAGTGTGTACAGTAGTTGTAACAGTTATAATCACTAATGGTCAAAAGGCAGAATTTACGCTTTTATCGGTGGAATAATTTCTGAGAAGCAAGAAGTAGCTTTCCGTGCTTTGTCAGAGCACTTATCTGACACTACATTTGCATGGGCAGACAATGGTTTTAGTGTCTACACATAGCAAACTTAGCAACAAATTAGTCCTCTTAGAACCTTCTGCATTGGACAGTGTTTTTGTTCCACAAACCACGGTTTAACTTTAACGTTTAACATTTACAATATTTTTTATTGGACAGTTGTTAGGCTTTGTTAATAAAACAGATCATCTATATTTGGACCTTTCTTTTTTTGTTGTTCTGTTTTGTAACAAGTTAAACAGTTTCGAATCGTTGTTGTACGTTTAGCGGTAAGATTCAAGCTATACCCTAATGCCTGCTACATGTTACTGTATGTTCATCAGTAATCTGCAGTGGGGTGTTATAACAACATAGGAAGCCAGCACCCAAAATATGCACTGTACACTACATCTTCAGCATAGTTTATAATAATAATTGCTTATACTTATATAGCGCTTTTCTGGACACTCCACTCAAAGCGTTTACAGGTAATGGGGACTCCCCTCCACCACCACCAATGTGCATCATCCACCTGGGTGATGCGACGGCAGCCATAGTGCGCCAGAACGCTCACCACACATCAGCTATTAGTGGGGAGGAGAGCAGAGTAATGTAGCCAATTCATAGAGGGGGATTATTAGGAGGCCATGATTGGTAAGGGCCAATGGGAAATTTGGCCAGGACACTGGGGTTACACCCCTACTCTTTTCGAGAAACGCCCTGGGATTTTTAATGACCACAGAGAGTCAGGACCTAGGTTTTATGTCTCATCCGAAGGGCGGCGCCTGTTTACAGTATAGTGTCCCCATCACTATACTGGGGCATTAGGACCCACATGGACCGCAGGGTGAGCGCCCCCTGCTGGCCTCACTTACACCTCTTCCAACAGCAACCATAGTTTTTCCCAGGAGGTCTCCTATCCAGGTACTGACAAGGCTCACACCCACTTAGCTTCAGTGGGTTGCCAGTTGTGAGTTGCAGGGTGATATGGCTGCTGATAAGTTTAGTAGAAATGGTCTCAAAGGCTGGACATGAAATTGATAGTTCCAGTGGAAAGTGTGTTGACAGCATTGTGAATTTGTTTTTGAAGGAAGTGAGGTATGCTCTGTTATTAGAAGAGATGAAAGAGCACCTCTTACGACTCCATCATCTTAGTGCAGGGATTGCTGTGACTGGTCTCTCGCTCAAGCCCAAGTAAAATTTAGATTAAGAGCATCCTTGTAAAATAATTTTGCATAAGGCCTCTGAAGTTAATTGAGTTGTTGACAGTTGTTAAAGAACGAGTAGAGGCAGTTACCATCGCAGTGATCAAGGAGTTTTGCTCGCAGACATGCCAGCTCTGCTTATATCTGACAGCTCTGTGACTAGTTGTTCCAGTTGTATGTGTGGTTGTCCTGCAGGACTGGCAAGGTATTTTCTAATCCTGCCAGCAGATGTAAGCACCGGCTTTTTAACAGCTGCTTTGTATTTTTAATTTTGCATTTGCCATATTTGGAATCTTTAGCTTCTTTTCACCTCAGCTTGCAGCAGCAACCCCTGTACTGCATGAATTGAGCCATAATCTTCGACATGCTTGAAGCCCCACATCATCTGACTTCAGGACATATAGTCACAAGGCTTCTCACCACTAGAGTATTAGACAGGGTGCATGGTGGTTCACTTACATTTAAGGAAATGTTGGACTTGTGACTTCCAAAATGCTTAGCCACCAAATCCACTTGTTGACAACACAAGCTGAACCCTAAAGTCCATACTAGTCCACCAATGGTTCCTTGATTTGCTTAGTGACAGTGACCTCTGTGGCTTGAGTTTGCCTGGAATTCTCAGTGTTGCAGCTCAGAGCTGCACCAGTTTTCCATTGTTGGCTGAGCATTGTGAGGAGAGGCAAGTGACTGAGCTGGGCTCATTTAAGAAAAGCGTGCATAGTCACTTTCCCTACTATTTTGTTGTTAAATTCATGGTTGTAATCTGAGGTGACAGACAAATTAAATTTTTGGATTATGGGCTGTGAAAACCAGTAATGAATGAACCAGATTTTAAAAAGTGCAAAAAATGTTGGGTTACCCTATCATGTGTCTTAGCCTTTGCATTTCAGATCACTAGAAAATGACAGTAAATAAGTTTAAAATGGGGGGAGGCCATTTGACCCATCATTAACTGGTTATTAGCAGATAACTGATCCAAGGATCTTATCTAACTGATTCCTGGAAGCATATTGTTAGTAGTTTTCCTCCTGTTTTTTTATTTTTATTTTGATTGTGCTTCCCCTTAGTTTCCACATCTTTCTGTTTGTTTTCTTTGTGAACAGTTTTAATAATTTGTAATTTCTTCCTATATATAACATAAGTTACAAGAACAAAAAACTTCTTCACCTCCAAGGACCAAAGCAGCAGATTCACCTGATGCTAAAGTCTTCCATTGTTCTGAATTTGTCAATGCATTTCAGGATTTTGAACGTTTACCCCTTAATGCATTTATACAACACTTTTAATTTCAAAGGATCCAAGAGCAGTTTACAAATAGGATAGGACTTTCTTCGTCAATCCAAAGTGCATTATCGATGACCAGAGCAGGATTTAGCCAGAACAGTGAGCTTAACACCCTTACTCTTTTCGAAAAGTGCTTGGTTGAATAATCAAGTAGTCAGGGCGGAAGGCTATGTTAATAAAAGGGTGAAATTGCCGCTGACGTACCACTACAGAACACTGTATGGCATTTAACTATTGTAAATAGTGACACAGTGGGTGATAATTAGGTAATTAATTAGATTAATATAGTAATTCTCATAAAAGGGCATGTAGAGTGCTGGTGGTAGTTGGGGGTTTTTGATTGCTATTTCCTTGTTGTTGGGACCTGAAAAGGCGAACACTGGAGCTTCCTGTCACATAATCACATCACTTTCAACCGCTTATCCAATTCAGGGTCATGGTGACCCGGACCCTGAAGAATTCTGAAGCATTGGACAGAAGGCAGGGAACACCCTGGTTGAGATGACAACAGGGCACATAGAGACACAAGCACACACACTCAAACCAGTGCCAATTTACAGAAGCCTATAAACTTACCAGTCTCACTTTGGACAATGGGAAGAAACTGGAGCACTTTGATGAAAACAATTGTGAACATGAGGAGAACCTACAAGCTCCATTTAGGTAGCACCCCAGGAAGTGTACCCAGGGCCCCAGTGTTGTGAGGCAGCAACTGTGTGGCCCACTCTTAGACTTAAATTCATTACAATAAAATTGGTTGTTGTGAATTTTTGTGTGCAGATCCTTATAAATGACCTGGATAACGATTGGGTCTGTCCCATTCAGGATCTATTTAATGTCTCATCCTCCTTTTTAAATTTTATTGAGAGGGAAGAGTGCCACATTCCAGCACCACTAGAAGCGGTAACCTAGATTTCCCCGGAGGTCTCTGATTCCTGTACACATCAAGTGCTTAGCTTCTAACTTGAATTAGGTGCTCTTGTAGTCTTATCTGTTCAGAATTAATAACCTTCATTTTACCTTTCAAGGTATATAATCTCATGGCAGGTCCAGTTCTTTTAGGCCAGGGATCAGCAATGTGCAGCAAGGTGTACCATAAGTGAAATTATTTAATTGGTCTGTCTAAGAAAACCATTCAGTTGGTTTATTTACAGTTTTACTTTTAGCAGTGCCATCTTGATTTGTTGGAAAGCTCCCAATGTGAACTGCTAGTCATGTTTTTTGTACTTATTTAGAAAGACAAGCATGTTGTACCAAATAATGGTTCCTAAGAAAGCAAAGTTGGGAAGACGAAAACAGATTTTTTCAACATGAGCATGACAAACATGCTGTTTGTCCTTTATTAGAAGAGTGTTACACAACATTTCCAGACAAAGCAGGAGCAACACTTCAAGGCTGACTCAGTCAAATGGGCCACAATGTGGTACAGAAAGCAGAGCAGTGTCTTTACTGACCTTTGTGTCTACAAATTCACCTATTCAACTGCACAAGCAAAGCATGGAAAACCAATTCCATGATGGGGAATGTATAAGAGAGACTTTTCTCATTTGTTTGGATGTTTTGTTCAATCCTTTCCTAAATAAATAGACCAGCATCTCGAGAGTAAACAACTTAACTACATTTGCTAGATCATTGGACAGGCTCATAAGCAAAATAGCCCAAAACGTTAACAACATTAAAGTTATTTAGTGTTACACTTTATGAGAGTCTAAATTATGTACCATAGTAAGAGTGCTTGTGAGACACTGTGACTCAGATGGAATTCAAGAGGAGTTATTCTGCCTAAAACTCATGGGTGATACAACAATGGGCTGTGTAACTACTGTTTTTACCTGACATAACTGTGCATATAAACAAACTCTTTCTCTGTCTGCAAGGTTCAGATGAAGCTTTGAAACTTTTTTGGAATCATTGACACCTTGGCCTTATGCTATTTTCAGCATCTTAAAGCAAGCAGCTACATCACCCCACAATTCACAACTGGCAACCCATTGAAACTTAAGCAGGTGTGAATCTGGTCAGTACCTGGGTGGGAGGCCTCCGGGAAAAGAAAAAGAGGGGTGTTAACCGGCGTCCTGGCCAAATTCCCATTGGCCTTTACCAGTCATGGCCTCCTAATACTCCCCATCTATGAATTGGCTTCATTACTCTGTTCTCCTCCTAACCGATAGCTGATGAGTGGTGAGTACTGGTGTACTATGGCTGCTGTTGCATTTTCCGGGTGGTTGCTGTACATTGGTGGTGGTGGAGGGAACCACCATTACCTGTAAAGCTCTTTGAGTGGAGTGACCAGAAAAGTGCCATATAAGGAATTATAACTATCGTAACATCAAACATCAGTGTTTCTGAGATTGAAATGTAAATTGAAAAATTTATTGGCATCAGAATTTTCCGTCACATTTAAGGGTAACTAAAGTTTTGGCCCAATATTTTCTTCTCGGATGAAACCAGACAACTGACCAGCCACATGGATTTGACCGTAGTTCAGTGGATGTGTACTGAGGATTGTGAAATGCTGCTCATCTAGGTCCATCAGTCTGTAATTCAGGCTTATCAAAGGGTGAACACAGCAAAGGATGGCAAGGGCAAGGATCAAACTAAGCCATAAGATCTGTAGCTTAATTTCTTTTTTTATCTCTTCCTATTTTAACTTTTAGTTAATCAAAAATGAAGAACTGTTATTAATTTTAAAAGTATTCCAGTGGCATGAAGATTTGTAAATGCAGAGTGGGTGAGTTAACTCTTGGCACGCCTCTTCTGAAAGGTTGCCGACCCCTGTTTTAGCCTGTCAGAGAAGGACATTCCTTTAAGCCTTTCAATGTATCCGGTTGCTCCTCTTTGGACTGATTCCAGAGCAGCAATATCTTTTTTGTAATGTGCTGACCAAAATTATACATGGTATTCTATGTGAGGTGTTACTAGTGTGCTGTCCATTTTTAACATTTTAAGGTAAGTTGTACTTTGAAACTATATCATAGTTAAAACTTTCAAACTGTTTGTCAGCTGTGTTAAGTTGTTCAAATGCTAACGTACCAAGGTAGAAAGGATAAAAAGCATTAGAAGCATGTGTGAGACATTTGCCTATATGTATTCTTAACATGCTGCATTTATTGTTTTTCACTTAGTGGAATTGAGTGGTTGGATGGAAAAATCCCTTAGATCTGACTCTTATTTACAGTGTGGAATAAACAGTTAATAATAATTAATTAATAATTAATAATTAATTCTTCCACTTTTGTTCTGGGAAATCTTTTTGCAGATATCCAGACTTCATTATGTTACTAACAGTACAGAATGCTAAAACTTGACAATGGGACCCCTTTGAAAGTTTTCTTTATGGTGTTTTCAGTAATATAAACTGAATACTGGATTCTGATCTCAAAAGATCTGGGTTCCAGCAGAGCTAATGTGGGAGACCCCACAGTTTGAACATATTAAAGTGTCTTTGAAAGGACCAGGACCACCAGGACATATGATGTTTTTTTGGCCTGCGTTTGGAGCGCTTGAAGTTGAGCGTTAGAATCTGACTAAGTCAATCCTAGTCCCCATAGTCCACATCAGTCTATGTTTGTACCAATTTATGTTGAAATCAGTCAAAGCTAAAGTAACTTTGTTAAGCTACCACCCAGGTTTGAAACAGATAATATTTACTTACAAGCCCAGAGTCCCAGCCTGCTATGATATAAGGTTCTCAAAAGCTGAAGTTCATCAAGTTTTTAATTAATTGGCCTTTCTCAAGATTGACCTACATTTGTACCTTCTTTACTCAAGGAAAAAAACATTGTTTAAGGTTCAACTTTAGATTCACGCTCACAACCTTTCCGTTACCAGAGCCCTAACCACAGCACTGCAACTTATGTATTTTTACTGCACTTGAGTTTGGTTGATGTTTTGAGTCCCATGTATGTTTCATTTTAATTCTTCTTGTTACAAAACTGACTTTTAGTGCACCTCTTTTTTGTACTTGTTTTATTGCTGAACTCTAGAGCCAATACCCTTGAGAATACTGCCTTGCACAAAGCAAGCTGAGACTCATTCATTATTGTAAAACAGCCAGCACATTGTAGGTCATGAAATGATTGTATCCTGGCTCGAGAGGCTTTTCTGGAAAATGACAGATTTTATTTTTGTGTATTTTTATTTTACAACAGTAACAGGGATCAGAGTTACTGAAGGTACATTTTGGACCTCCAAAATAGGACAGAAACTGTTCATTCAAATGCACATTTTGTTTTGCCAACTTTCAAGTAGGGCTGGACTAATTTTTACTTGGGTCCTCATGATTACTCATGAGTAATGTGAGTATTCACATTAATACATGCAATCATATATATATTATGCCTTAAGACTTTCATGTAATAAACCATGTTCAGGTCTGCAATTTCTGTTCCAGGATTACACAAATTTTATCATGTATTTTGATTATATTTACATATTCTGAGATTTCCAATTTTTCAAACATGACATTACTCTTTATTTTTCATAAGTAACACCATATTCACCAAGGCTACAGGCATTTACAAAAACTGGACTTATTTTATAGCCTGGGTTAAGTTCTTTTTTCTTCACAGGTATAAAGTTTTAAAAATGGTTTTCTTTAGTCTTGTCATAAATGTAGTTATTCTTCTGTTCTGAAAATCTTGGACTTCAACAGATGCATATATTTAACATTTTTAGTGGTTTTGCTTTGTCCTTTTTAAGATGTGTGGTAGAGTTTTTCTGACAAACTATTCTGCCTTCATTATGTTTTGCATACCCTTGTTTATTGTTTAAAACAATAGTGAATACTTTTTCTCTATATACCATTATAGGTACACAATCGGTTCTTGGATAAAATGTATGTTTTAATATTGATTTGAAGTGTTACTTAAGTGAATCATAGTGTATAGGCTATACTTGGTTGAACATTAAGTGTATATAATTCAACATTAAATGTTAATAACCTATTTTACATGTAAATGACAATTACCTGTTGAAAGCAACTAAAGCAAGAAAATGCTATAAAGCATTGTAGTTACAGTATGGTGGGCTCTGCAGAGAGGATAAAGGTGTACTGTCAAATGTAAATGTCTTCACATGAAATAAGATAAATCATTTTAAAATTAACTAAAATTATGAACTCTGAAACAAGAATGTTTATACAGTTGCTCTCCAAAATTAAGGAGCAAATGGTGTCCAGTAGTTATTTACTAGACCTATGGATGATGTACCTTGGAATACAAAATTTAACTACTTAAGACCTGTCAGAGGAAAGGAATTGAATTACATTGACAGTGACACTGCTAAGTAGCCTGTATGTACTATGAGCTACTAGGTGACATACTAATTACTCAGAAATAATAAAAAAATAGCTCAAATGTATACTAGATTTATCCAGTCTCTTATGTAATTAAATGCCAGGCCCACATATTCCAGCCACTGAATGAAAATAATAATTGCTTACACTTATATAGTGCTTTTCTGGGCACTCCACTCAAAGCACTTTACAGGTAATGGGGATCCCCTCCACCACCACCAATGTGCTGCATTCACCTGGATGATGCGATGGCAGCCATAGTGCGCCAGAACGCTCACCACACATCAGCTATCAGTGTGGACGAGAGCAGCGTAATGAAGCCAATTCATAGATGGGGGTTATTAGGAGGCCATGATTGGTAAAGGCCAATGGGAAACTTGGCCAGGTAGGGGTTACACCCCTACTCTTTTCAAGAAACACCCTGGGATTTTTAATGACCACAGAGAGTCAGGACCTTGGTTTTACGTCTCATCAGAAGGACGGCACCTGTTTACAGTATAGTGTCCCTGTCACTATACTGGGGCATTAGGACCCAAACAGACTGCAGGGTGAGCATCCCCTGCTGGCCCCACTCACACCTCTTCCAATAGCAACTTTAGTTTTTCCCATGAGGTCTCTCATCCAGGTACTGACCAGGCATATTTGTTTGATTTTAAGAATTATTCAGAGTACTATTTTCCAGGTTTAAATAAGTAGTTAAATAACCAGGTAACCAGCTTTCACAATAACTGGCTTTAAAACAAGGTCATATTTATTCTGTAGAGAAGTCTTACTTGATCACTTCTTAATTGGGGAACTTAATAGCTTTGCCTGTGATGATGTTTTTTAGAATACCTTATTCTATGTGGAAAAGTGTCTTCTGTGCAGCTGATGAAGAAATACAGTGCCAGTGCATCCATGTTCATCAGTAGTGTAGTATAACATTTAAATAAGTAGTCATAGCAGACACTTTTATCCAAAGAAATTTAGACACCTGTGAATGAACAACTGCTGCTCACTCTCAGTGGGACTTTAAATTGTCGTCTTATCCCAGTGAGACAGCACACAGAGGCTCAGTAAAGACTGTGGGTGAGACAGAAAGTCACTTTCAGTGGGGTTCGAATTAGAAACTAAATAAACTCACCTTTGCATTGGCCAGTAGTACAGTGTGTAATATCATATTCTACATGTATCTACAAACACCCATAAACCTGTTCCAACATGTAGCAGTGTTTTGATATCAGACTTGAACGGCATGCTCATGTAGATTTAAGTACATTGCTGGACACATGAAGAACAATAGTTCAGAAGCGGACATTTGGCACCAGGTATCCAAGAGTTAACGATAATAAATACCAGGGGGTTGTTGGTCAGGGTTGGTGCACTCAACATATAGCAACATTTGTAGCAGGCCCAATGTGATCACAGATACCTTAGGGAACATTTTAATCATCTTCTGATTTTCCCACCTTGGATTTTAATTTGATTTGCTTGCTCTGGTTATTTCAGGAATGGTTTTAATCTTGTTAGTTTCCTCTACGTAAATTCATATTCCACACTGGGAAGCTGTTAAATGCATGTTTTAACTCTAAATCTAGAAACGATATAGTATTTTTTATACCAATTTTATGTACCACTTATGAGACTGGGCAGTGGGCCAGTTAATTGACTATAGCACTGACTGACTTCCTGACTTTGAACTGTAATTAACCTGTATTGCTAAAGTACAATTAAGTTTATGTACAGTTTTCGTTAAACAGCCTGGGATACCCAGAAAGGTGCAGTTTAATTTTTGACATTATTGGGATTTAATTACCATTTGCAATTTTCAGCAGTTTACCAGTAGCAGAACTTAACTCTTAAGCCGAGTAATTCATTTAATAAGGAGAGAATGTTTTTGAAATGCAAAGCTTCAATGAACTTTATAATGATGTTGCAGTAGTTACAATTCATGTGTCTTGTAAATATTTAAGAGCTTTCAGTGTGTAAATTGTTTTATAGGCTGATAAGTTGTGCTTCAGGCTTTTTTTTGTGTACTGAAGGTGATGCAATCCTGATATGTTACAACTGTAGAACTCAATGTTGGTGGAGTGTGGTTTTAACAAATGTTTCCATAAGATCAGGAAAATTGTAATATTCAAATGTGATAATGTGTAATGTTCATTTTAGATTGTTATATTTGCATAACATTTTATTGTAACATATATTCTGGATGAGATTAAAAGTAACATTTATAAGTACAATAATAAATGCCTTGCAGCTCTATATTAAGTCATATTAATTTTAACCAATGTGAATTCTTTGTAGTTACCTAAATAACTGGAGACCTTAACCCCATCCACCCATCTCATCCATTTTCTAAACCACTTTATCCATATGGAGAGCCACCCCATTGTTAGTCCAGTGCAAGAGTGCAAAAGTGGCTTTTAATGTTGCTCTTAATTTGTTGTCTTTGAAATAATTCAGGTAGGTAGCTGCGTCAGCATGCGTAGGCTGCAAAGGAACAGGTAATAGGTTTATTCCGTGCTGAAAACAGAAGAAAGAAAATGCAACATTTTGGCTATGGAGCCTTCTTCGGGTGTCTTTAAAATAATACACATGTAAAATAATACATGTGTTTTGCTTTTTTTTTTCCTTCCCTGCACACCCCTGGAAATCTATGTAAATTAATTTTCATGTATTTAAGCCTTTTAATTATGACAAAATAATGCAATGTTGAACATCCCAGATATACTGTACTTCATTCAGAAAAATATCACTGAGGTTGAAGCCAAAAGGTCTTCAACAGGAAGGAGTAAGAGACCTCTCACGTGACGCATGAGAGTAAAGGTGCTCACCTACATAACTCTCTAGCACAGGTTGAGCTCTGTGATAGGCTCAGGCTTGGTAACTAGTCCACTGCTAGAGAGCTGTCCCTTGTGGCCTATCAGATGTGCTGCTGTTGGTGAGGGGCATGCCTCTCTGAAGAAAGTAATCTTGTAGAAAAGAATATACCTCATGCACATAAAATGTTATTTTATATTCTAATCACATTAGTCAGTGTCCTGAGGAACTGAACGGTGTATGGCAACAGCTTATTGTAATGGTGGGAGGCAACCGAGTCCCAAGCCTCACGCTGCCCACACCATTCTGAAACCAGCTGAGCCACTCTGCACCAGCTGGTGTCACGGTGCATGTAGACCAGTTACAGTCTGGCTTGTTAATGGCAAGCAGGTACTTTTAAATGGTTATTCATATAATGATACAATTCTATAAACATTTCAGCCAATATAAAAGTAATCCACTTTCTCAAAGACATATGGTGAAACTCATTTTTTCCTGACCAAGGTGCACCAGTCACCACTCACTTAATGCCTTCCAGAAATTTGTATTTAAATATTTAGTTCCAGTATGTCATTTGTGTTTGTAAAAAGACTGTCCTGTTTTTCTGAAAATGTGTCTTATCTTTTTCAGATATGCCTATATTTGGTCAGTGTCCTGCTCAAGATGATTTTTACTTGGTGATGTGTAACCATTGCAGTCAGGTTGTCAAGCCACAGGCATTTCAAGCACACTATGGTAAGTCAGTGTTTTTCAAGGAATTCACTCTTTATAATTAAGTTTTATGTATCTGTTGTCCACCAAAAAGAAACTATGGCAGTGTGGTGTATTGCTAAGGTATAATATACCAGCAGACATATCACCCTGCAACTCACGACTGGCAACCCACTGAAGCTAAGCAGGTGTGAGCCTGGTCAGTACCTGGATGGGAGACCTCCGGGGAAAAACTAAGGTTGCTGCTGGAAGAGGTGTTAGTGGGGTCCATGTGGTCCATGTGGGTCCTAATCCCCCAGTATAGTGATGGGGACACTATACTATAAACAGGCGCCGACTTTTGGATGAGACGTAAAACCGAGGTCCTGACTCTCTATGGTCATTACAATTCCCAGGGCGTTTCTAAAAAAGAGTAGGGGTGTAACCCCGGCATCCTGGCCAAATTTCCCATAGGCCCTTTTCAATCATGGCCTCCTAATAATCCCCATCTATGAATTGGCTTCATTACTCTGCTCTCCTCCCCATTAATAGCTGATGTGTGGTGAGTGTTCTGGTGCACTATGGCTGCCGTCACATCATCCAGGTGGATGCTGCACATTGGTGGTGGTGGAGGGGAGTCCCCATTACCTGTAAAGCGCTTTGAGTGGAGTGTCCAGAAAAAGCACTATATAAGTGTAAGCAATTATTATTATTAAAATGTACAATAAAAGAACTAAATAATAATTCCTAGAACACTGTACATTACTCAGTCACTTGAGTTTTCAAGTTGTTCATTTTGGTTCTCTAAAAGTCACTCAAAGGGTGAAAAGCCACTTCCTAAAGTCATCCATGAATGACATGTTCGTGAGGCCTTGCTCTTTACAGATGGATTCTTTGCTTGTCAAATAGTGTCCTGGCTGTTAACAGCTTCCCCCTCAAGGTGACAAGGACCCTGATCCACCTGTCTTGTTCTGACGTTGTTACTCTTGGCTATCCTAAATGTACCTCATTATTGACATTATGGATTGGAACATCCCAGATGGTCACTAATGATGTTTGGGACATCTGAAACACTTCACAATGGCTGACCAGGACATTCCTGCTTGAAGAATGCCCAACACATAATAATTGCATTATTGCTGTGAATGAGATGGAAAATCTTGTGAATTTAAATTTCCAAGACGTGTCTTTTGAACTTCTGCGAAAAAGAACAGCTTAGATGTGCAGTTCTGTGAATTTGGGACGTGTTGTGCTTGAACCCATGTGACATGTTCAGAGCTTTTGTTGCAGTATAGGTGTTTATATTGATGTTATTTTAAATGGTGTGGGGGACACAAATATCGTCCATTTAGTCATCAGTTTTGATTTTGTCATAATCTCAGTCAAGTTGACTAAAGTGTCTATTTGTCATAGTCACTTTCTAGTCACCCGATTTAAATTTAGTCTAGTCAACTTAACGCACCTGAAGATGGCTCCACAGCCGAAATTTTGCATATTTTTCTATTTTGGCACTGTTAATAATAAAAAAAAATTCAAAGTTTCAAAGCAAATATGAATTTATTCAGTAGAGGTTTCTTCCAATACTGAATCTGCAATAACTATAGGGGAAATACTGCACAAGTTACATAAGAATCTTACCACTGGACAGAACAAGAAATATATACATTCTTCAACTTACTGAGTTAATATTAATAAACCCTTTTGATGCCATTATTTTCAGTTGAAAAGCTACCATAGTATAAGAGTTGTCTAAGTGCTAAGATGTAGTGCTAGTATCATGCGGACAAAATGACAGGCCTGTGCTTAAAGTCGTCACAGCAATTCCACTCCACACTCATTCTTCTGAAGAAATGAGGAATGCCTGCATATGCTATAAGATGTTTGCTCTATGATATTTCTTGGTTAGCTAAACACCCAGTGACATAAACAAACCATATGTAATTAAAAAAACATTTTCCGACACGCGCATAGCGTTTGACCAGATCTCACATTGAGGAAGTAACATCTTATACATTAATCTCTAGCCAAGACAAAAAATGTTTGTTCTTGCTTAGTTTTGTAGTTAATTTGTAGTCAATGTCTTGACTAGCTACCATGTAAAAACAGATGTCTTAATAAGAAAGCATCTGAGTTCTGAAACTCATATGGCGCTTAAAATTTGTTGCAGTTCTTCAACTTATAATGTAGCCACGTTCTGATTATCTTCAGTAATGTTTTACAATAGCTTTACCTGGTTTGCTCAGCCTATAAAAAGTGCTGCCGGTCTCCAGATCTTTTTCTTGGCAGCTGAAAGCATGAAGTATCACAAGCATTTCTTGCATCTCCGCAGCTTTTCTTTTTAAGCAAGGTGTTCTAGTTTTACTATTTAATCTAATTAGCACAGCATGTGCATTTTATTGTTTATTTTGGTGCCACTCAATTAACACAATATGAATTCGTGACATGAGGCATGGAAAAGATTTCCTGGAAAAGAGGGACAGTTAGAAAACAAAAACAGAGAGAAAATGCCACACCCCAGTACTTGCAGTTCTCGCACATTAGTAACCCTGAGGCACCACGCAGTCCACATATGGCCACAGCCCTGGGATTATACGCATTACAGCAAGCCTGCTATTTATCAGATATAAAGTAAATAAGCAAATTGTGAACCTCGTGACAAAATTAATTTAAGTTTGAGCTGTAGTCAAAAAGTTCTTTTAGTTTCGTCTAGCTTCATTCAAACAAAATTACAAAGCAATTTAGTCAACGTCATTGTCATTGTGGATTATTTCTGTGCGTGTTTCGTCTTCATTAACTAAAATGAAACGCAAGTCGTTGATCTGTGCCGGCACTTTTACATGAAGGAGTCTGGAATAAGCTGTTGAGCCTTGTGTCCCACCTGAAGAAGGCTTCACGGCCAAAGTTTGTTTTCTCTCTTCTCTTTTCAGCATGGAATAAACCTATTACTTGTTCCGTAGTATCAGTTAGCCACTAATAACCAAATGAGGTAGGTAAGGCCAAATAGCCTCCTGACATTTCTCAACTTTCTTAATTTTTAGAAATGTCATGTTTAAAGCACATCTTTAAAAAAAACATTAAACATCACAATGGTTACAAATTACAGAAGGTCATTTGGATCACGGAGTGATTTTATCCAATTTCTGAAAGAGCCCCATAGGTGGTACTATGAGAATTGGTTCACTCTGAAATTCATAGTTAATCTAGGGAAATATCTGCTATACCAAGCTTTTAATATTTTGTTTTCTTATTAGTTATAAACTAAATACTTCGTGGATCATGCAGATCAGGATTAGAATGGCTTCTAATGTTGCTCTTAATTTGTCATCTTTGAAATAATTCAGGTGGGCAGCTGTGTCAGCATGCGTAGCCTGCAAAGTAACAAGTAATAGGTTTACTCCATGCTGAAAAGAGAAAAGAAAACACAACATTTCGGCCGTGGAGCCTTCTTCAGGTGTGTCAGGTGCGAAAGACACCCTGTCTTTCTCACACCTGAAGAAGGCTCCACGACCAAAACGTTGTTTTCTTTCATCTCTTTTCAGCATGGAGTAAACCTATTACTTGTTCTTATGAGAACTGAACAGTTTAGAGCCGCCACTCAGGTCTTTTTTTCTGCAAGAATTAAATAGCTCAAAATATATGTTCCTTATATATGTAAAATTGGGGGCATTTTAGTACCCAGCTTTACTGGAGTCTAGTCTACTCTTTTTCTCCTCAGTACTAAGTCTACTTTCTGAAGACCAAGGTTCAGCGAATTAAAGAAAGAATTAAAGAATTAATTCTTTGGGATGTGGGAGGAAACTGTAGTACCTGATAGGAACTGACACAAGCAGGGAGACCATGCAAAATCCACACTTGTGCCCCAACCTGGAAGTGTACCCAGGAATTGTGTGAGTACCTAAAAAGTGCTTTGTAGAAGCTGTGAAAATTAATTTTAATTTTTATTTTGTCTGATCCCTTTATCCAAAGAGATTTAGTAGTTTGAATTATCTATCCCTAAAATTACCTATAGTTAGCTCTCCAAAACAATAACCAGGGACTCTTTTCTCAAATGCATGTATTCTTAATCATATTAATTAAATATTAAAAACAAATATTTTAGAGAGATTTTTGGAAATTACATATGGTACAAATCAAAGTTTTAACAATTAAAGGTTCTTTTCCTCTGTTGGAGAAGTTAAGTTGTATTCCCTCTACTGTGAATAGAAATGTAGAATAAACTTCAGCAACAGACCAGTGTTACCTGGATCGTCTCTTTCCACATGACAAGGGGCTGATTCCCATAGGATTCTCAGACAAGAAAGGCACCTTCATACAGTCAAGAGTACTGGATTCTTCAAGCTTCTGTTCACAGTTCTTTTCCGTAACCCCAGCTGCTGTTCTAGTGCTGAATGGAGCGATTTTGCTTCTTCCTCAGAGGTGTATGTGGAACTTCAAGGACTTGACTAAATTGGAAATGTCAAAAAGTGTAAATTCAAAATCCAATTCAGTTTACGTTTATTAATATATTTCTTCAGTTATGCTAGAAATTTCAAAGCAAACATCTGAATTGATTTAAAAATTGTTTTCCTGATTATCTTGGGGAATAATGTCATACATATCAAGGCTAAATGAGTAGAAAAGAGCTTAGTTTTTAAAAGTGGTTTCTTGAAGAAATGCAAGCTGAAACATCTATCCATACATTTTCTGCCATTCAGGGTCACAGGGGAGTTGGGAGTCTATCTTGGCCAGCAACAGGCTCAAGGCAGGTTATAGCCTGGATCAGACGTGAGTCTATTGCAGGGCAGGCATTAGCATAGACACGCACTCACTCATACCTAGGGCCAATTTTCCCAGAAAACAATTCTACCTGTATGCTTTTAGACTGGAAGGAAACTGGAGCACCCAGAGGAAAGCCATATACTGTAAACCTCACATTCAGGTGGGTAGCTGCACTAGCATGTGTAGGATGCAAAGGAACAAGTAATGGGTTTATTCCATGCTGAAAAGAGAAGAAAGACAACACGACATTTCAGCTCGTGAAGCCCTCTTCGGGTGTGAAGGCTCCACAGCCGAAACATTGTTACCTCATGTTCAGATGTATTGAGAAACATTTGTATTCAAAGGTACAGAAGCACTGCGTGCCCATAAATATTTTTCCTTAGGAAACAAAGTTGATCTTATCTTAAAACGTGGTGAGAACATTCAAACTCCATGCATGTAGCACCCCGGACATGGGACTAAACCCAGGGCTCCAGCTCTGTGAGTCAGCAATAATAACCACTATGCCACAGTGCAACCAAAACACATTAGTTTTCAAGTGATTCACTTAAATTTGTTTAAACTCAGTTTAATAGGTTATAATAGTTACCATATAAGGAGCTTTATTTACTGTTATCCAATGTAAGTTTGATATGAAAACAGTATGCAAAAATTTAGTGTTGTAGCTGAAAACCTCATATATGTCTTGTTATATGAAAAATGTCCGCAAGAGGGGATGAGTGAATTTAGTACAGTGGTGACATCTATTGGCATGTTCTAGAACAGACAGAGGTGCTGGAAATTGTTCGGGGAATATAATGTTGCTCAACATTAAGCTGAGCAAATTGTAAGAAAGAATATTGGCAACGTTTTGAACAATATACTGTGTCTTGCATATTCAGGAAATTGCAATTCACATTATACCATCAGTATCTTACTTAAAAATAAGTTTAATCAGGCCTGTTTCATGCCATTTCTACAAATAATGCTTTGTTACCTTATCTAAGATACCATTTTGCAGTTATGAAAATTGAGAAATATTATTGTGTAATTGATTTACTTGAGAAGGGTATGTTGATGTTTTTTTTAAAATATTTAATGAAAATATTTACTGTGTGTTTTATGTGAAGAAATATTTTTTTCTTGTAACCCCATTTTGACTTAACATAAGGATTGTTTTTACCAGCAGTTTACAAACGTCTTCTGAGTGGGTAAGCACTTGAGTATTATGAGCTTGTTCTTCTGCATTATGGAAAACAAGGATTTTCAATGTAATTGAGGTTCAAATTGCATTCTGGTAAGAAAGAAGAGTTACTTATGTGCTCTTTATTTTTGACCTCAGGAATGTACAAATGTTATCCACACAATCTGCAGTGCCTTCAGAAAGTATTCAACCCTATTGATTATTTCTCTTTCTGCTGTGTTGCAAAGTCAAATTAAAGCATATTTGAATGGGATTTTTTTCCACTCCTGTGGAAGTAATTCTCTATAATGTTAAAATGAAATAAAGTATTTAGATGTCTTCAGAATTATATTAAAATACAAATCTGAAAATTACTTAATTGATAAGTATTCACCCCTGTTGTTTTAACAACCTAAATTGGGTGTGGTATTCAATTATCTTTAGAGATATCACACTAAATACATTAACAAGGTACACCTATGTTCATTTCAAATCCACCTGTGTTCAATTGCTTGATTGCACAATAAATATCACTGAGTTTGTGAGGTCTCACAACTAAAACAGCCAATCAGATCAGTCCTGCTGTCACGAAGACCAAGAAGCTGCCCATGGAACTTCGAGATGAAGTTGTTAGGAGGAAAAAAGCTGAAGAAGGCTATAAAAAGATTGGCAAAGCTTTGAACCTTCCTAGGAGCACCATGAAGTCCATTGAAACAAAATGGAAAAGACATGGCACAACCCAGACACTACTAAAATCAGGCCGTCCTACCAAACTGAGCAACCGGACAAGAAGGCAATTGTCAGAGAAGTGACCAAGAGGCCAGCTACAACACTTTCCAGTTCCAGGAACTGGAAAGCTTGTTGCCATCAAGGGCAACATGGATGGAGCCAAATACAGGCAAATCCTTGAGGAGAACCTGGGCGAGGATTCATTTTCCAGCAGGACAATGACCCAAAGCACATGGTAAAAACTATCGAGGAATGGCTTGAAAAAAAGAAGGTTAGTATTCTGGAATGGCCCAGCCAAAGCCCAGACTTAAATCCAATTGAAAATCTGTGGTATGACCTAAAAATTGCTGTCCACCGACGCACTCCATTTGATTTGGCAGAGTTGAAGCAAATTTGCATTGAAGAATGGGCAAAAATTCCACAATCTAAATGTGCAAAGCTCATACAGATATGTAGAAAGTATTGAGGGGTGAATGCTTTTGTAAATGAGAAATGTAAGTGTGTTATTGAAGGGAGAAAAAATCATTTCAATGTGTTAAAATTTGGAGGTGTAACAGGAACAAAATGTAAAAAAATTCAAGGGGGTGAATACTTTCTGAAGGCACTGTACATGGTTTCTTTTTGCAATATAGCATTTGAAAAATTATAGTAATATTAAGTGATATACTATTATTGTTTTCTTTAAGTTTAATTACAGAAAATAATCTACCCAGAAATATAACCCCTATTTTATATAGCATCTTTCATAGTACATATTGGTCTCAAGGTGCTGTACAAGTCAAAGACAATACAGGTAATCCAAAATTAATTACAAATCGATACTTTTTAAAGCTATACTTGTATAGTATACACATTTCATAATGATTTCTACTGTAATAGTTAGGTATGATCACAAGTATTGGCAGCCTCCATCTCCAGCAGTGCTAATAACTATTAATAGTTCCTTAGATTTGTATAATACTTATCACAACGGTTCCCAGAGAGTTTTTGCATATGCGGGTGTGTCTGCATTCTTCGGCACCAAAGTGCAGCAGCCATTCTGTGCTGGTAGCTCCACTGCACAACAGGTCAGGTCAAAAAGAGAAGTTGCTTCACCAGTTGAACTAAAGGGGAAATCTGGACATCTAGGTTAACAACCCTACTTTTACAAGAAGTACCCTGGAATCTTTGATACTCAGGTAATCGGGACCTCTGTTGGATGTCTCATCGGAAGGGGTCTTAACTCCTACATTACATTATTATTATTACAATATCCAGATGTAAGAGTTCTTGACAGCGATCTTTTCTAGGTTTATTGGACAATTATTCAATTGAGTGAGGGGTAGTAAAAAAATTATAGTAAATCAATAAAAGCAACAGGATCTGTATAGCTATTTCTACAGCTCTCTGTTACATTTTATTTGCTAGAGATCTAGATACCAATACTTATGTCAATGGCTGTACAGTGTTGTTGATTGGTAAGTGTTGAAACCTAATCAAGTTACTAGTCTCCTTTATAAGAAAGTCAACTCTAAGTACTTTTAAGTGAATTAGTCCAAACGTAATGATAGTGAATACTAAGATGTTTACAAATGTTTCAGTACAGATTGTCTACATCCTCAAACTGTTACAGTGTTAACTTAAATCTATTAGTACTCTTCAGTTATCTGCATAAATATGCTGCTTTTGCTTCTGAAATCGAAGGACTGTTTTACTGCAGCTTACCGATGACCATACTGATAATCATTTGAATGTAACAGGTCCTTGTGACTGTATTTATGGATAGTCACACATGACTATGCAAAGCGCATAATTCACCAAACCGTTCATTTACAATTGGCTAAGCTTTGGTTTGTCTTTGTACACAAGTATTTTTAGAACTCATTAGTAGATTTAGATATGTACGCAGTTATTTTTAGAAGTCATTAGTAGAAAGATGTCATGTCTGTAATAAGTGAAGGGTTGTCTTTTACAGCCTTTCATGTAGTTATTCCCCTTTTTAGTATATTATCAGGTTTTTGTTAGTGGGAGTATGAAATGGACTCCTTTATATGATCTATTAAAGTTTTTGTGAGTCATAGATTATTTTAATGATGCTCTTTTTTTTCCTATTGTGGTTTAAAGTATGTGCGTTCATTGTAAAATCTACCCATTCTTTGACATCAGTGTGCAGACGGTGATTAGGTAAGACCATGGAAGCACACTACAGAGAAATATATTTTGTTTTGTGATGTCTTCGTCCAGGGCTACTTACATAATGTAATTATCATATGCATTGCAATACTATAAGCTCTTAAAACAGCTATAAAAAGATGTATAGTGAAATATTGAGTAGTGTGATGTAACTGAGGCATTAGTTCTAAGTAATTAATCTTTGTTTGCTATGGTTTCTTTTGCTACAGTTAGCCAATGAGCACTTTAAAGATATACAGCAGATGACAATATTGTAAAACAAAAAATAATCATTGGACAAAGAACTGAAAATAGTTACTTGTCTATATTTTTATGACATATGGTGGGCAACAACAGTTATTAAATTGGAGTACAATGCGCATGAATTGCTAGCTCATTTTGGACAGAATTTAATAAAAATTGTGCCCATCATACAATTATAGGGTGTACAGCTGGTTGCAAAGTAGAGTTGAATCATGGAGTCGCATGTTATCAGTGCAAATTTTAAGGAAAACCGTGAATATTTTAAAAAAAAAGAATTTATATATTGGCAAAGAATATAGAAGCTCTAAAATGTTAGAACTCAATCTACACCTCTGTGACAAGTTTTAACAAAAACGTACATTGTAAGCTTCACAAAGCTGATATTTATGGTAGGGATGTCCTTTAACCTTATGACCAAGGCCAATATGTAGCAATTCATTGTCTGGTGTAATGAGGACAAAATCTAGACGTCTGATTGAGTGCAAGTAATATGCTCTGTTGAGTCAACTTTTATTCTTTTTTTTCTACATGGTTAAGTTTGTTTGGAGAAAGCCAAGGAACCCTGGTGGTGGATCTGTTATAGTACGGGTAGCCATGGGCAGTGGGAGTCAATGGATCTGATTATTACTCTACATGGTAAAATTATGGCCAGGGAATACAAAGATATTTTAAATGATTCGGTGCACCTTATAGTGCATAGTTTCCTTTAGATGTTTCCACATTCCAAGCTGATAACACCCCTGTACACATTGTTCAACACATTTAAGGATAGTTTCATGAATGCCAGGATGAAGTCGAACCTCATTTCCAGTCAGACATCATTGAACCTTTATGGGAAGTTTTGGAATGTAGTGTGTAGTAGATTCCGCACTTTTCATCACGCAAAGAGCAGTGAAGAATGGTCCATTATCCCACTAGAAACAGTTCAAGACGTTCTATAACAGTATTCAGAGAAGGTTTAAAGCTGTTCTGAAGGCAAATGGCAGCCCATCTCCTTATTAGTCTATAACACATGATCTTTTTATTCACCAGACCTGACCATCAGATTATTTATGGGATATTCAGGACAGTGTTTTCCAACTCTGTCAACCGGGTATTAATTGATTGACTAACTTGTGGAATAATGATGCCACATCCCTGCTGCAGAGGGATGCTTATAGACTTTATTCCACAGTGTCTACAGGCTGTACTGGGAACACTTGTAGGTCAGCTGCCTAAGTGTCTTTTACATTGGTCTTTCCATTTGTTGTCCACAACCAGTCCTTTTCTGATTAATATTAAAATGTGCAATTAGTTGTTTTGGTACATCATTTATATAAAATTTAAAAGGTAAAAGAGTTCAAGTAGGTAGCTGCATCAGCATGCGTAGGCTGCAAAGGAACAGGTAACGGGTTTAAAAGTAAAAGAGTTTTCTGAAATTGTCACCCAGCAGTTTAAAGGGCTATAATAAAAAGGAACAAGTAAAGGTTTATTCCATGATGAAAAGAGAAGGCGGCTCCACAGCTGAAACATTGTGTTTCTTTTCTTCTTTTGAGCATGGAATACACCTTTACTTGTTCCTTTGGAGCCTATGCATGCTGACGCAGCTACTTGAACTACAATAATGAAAAGTTGTGGTTCCATCTAAATGCTTTATCCAATACAGTGTTGTAAAGGACACAGATTCTGTCCTGGTACACAAAAGGCACAAAGTAGGATACATCCTGTACAGGATGCCTGTCCATCATGGGGCACACACAGACACAAATGCACCAGGACCAATTTTCTCAGAAGCCAGGGAGTGCATATATACGCCATGCAGATAGCAAGCTTGCTGACTAATGTGCTGCCCCAAGTCTTGGTTCCATTTAGGGCTACTAATATTCACAGTTAAGACATATGTAACTCTGTTTTAATTTTTGAGTGTGAATCCAGCAATGTACTTTAATAAGATATTTTTAAAATATTAAACATGGAAATCAAACTCGAAGGAACCAAACATTGAAATATCGAGAAACGTTTTACTTGGAAAAGTTCCAGGACTGCTTATTGCAGGCTTTTATTTTGTTAATAAGGAAAGAGTCAATGAGTAACTTCCATGAAATGAAACCTGCTGTTTGAATTGGGAGTCATATTACTGAAGGTAATTTTGGAGTTTGAGTGGGCTGTGCACACCCTTTTCAAAACATAAAAAATAATTTGAGAGAAAATAGTAAGAAGACATGTCCAATTCCATTTGAATTCTTGTAAAATGGAAATGTCACTAGCTTTCAGTGTAGCTTTTGGTTACTCTCAGCTGCTAAATACAAATGCCCGACAAGGTGTTAGTGAAAGATAGTAGCACCCTGTACGCTGTATACACAGGTTGTTGACACAAGCAGCAAGAACACTCTTTTGGACAAGGATATAGCAAGGATATACCTGTCTTTAAGATACTGGCATGTGAGAAAAACAAACAAGAAAACAAACTGATTTATAGAGATTACATTGTTTGAAGTGTATCCATCAAGTGCTGAATTTGTCAAATATATTCATGAAATTGTGCTCTGCATGCAAAGTCTGCTAGTCTCTATGCACAAAAAGTGAGTTTTTCTGCATGCCGTGAATGTGCACTCCGATGCAGGGCTTCTCAGTAAGTACTGTTCTTGAAGAACGGTAATCAGATGTGCTCCTTTTTAATGTGGCAAAAAGTATATATTTAAAATACTGACTTTTTAATTTCACATTTCACTAAACAGTGTAAAATAATAACAATGCAGTGACACACCAGGCAACATTTTTATAAACAGCTTTTGACCATGACAGTAGTATACTAGAAGTTATCTTGTTGAAAAATTTCAGATTGCATTCACTTAACATTCAATTTAAACTATTCCAAATGTTTTTACAGTGTTTTATATACAATATATACATTTTCTTTTAGAGGCTAATATTTTCATGCAGGTTCTCTTTACAGTTACAGCTAATGCCGATCCACTTGCTCTAAAATGTCTCCTGAAAGCCTGATCACTTTTTGTATAAGGTAATACAGTAAAAATGAAAAGTTGAACATTATCATGTTAAAGAGAACACAAAAAATATGTACACATTAAGTAGCAAAGTTTTACTTTTTCTTTGAATTCTGCAATGCTCAGGAATGATTAGGCCATTGTTGATTGGGGCTTAAACGTTGAAGATTGTTTTGAGTACAGCCTGCTGAATCTGTGCCAGGCTTTCTCTGAAAAAGAAGGATTCATTTGCATAAAGAGGAACTTCTGGTATGACCATATTAGATAAAATTAGACTCCTCCCTCTGTTTTTCTATTTATCTGCCAGGACCTTTGTGACTCAAGTGCACTTTTTAGTAGCATACATAAAGCCAAAGATGGAGTCTGTGAGCTGAGATCGCTAATGATACTAGACTCAAGTAGAAAGTAAGCAAAAAGGCGCCCGCAAATAATGTGAAACTAGAAGGAACGAAAAGGCTTTGTGGAGCGGCCTCCCTTTGCACAGGGCCGTAGGCAGAAGGCGAGTTCTCTTCTGCAGTCTTTTTTTCAGAGACGAGGGCTGGCAGGGAGCCCAGAACTGCATGGAGTTTGCAGAAGGTTAGTAGAGTTGTACATTAACTTACCGCAGCACAGAATGACAGTTGGACTTTGCTGCTTGCCTCTTTTTTATTTTCCTTGCAAGAAGTTTGCTTGCCACCATGCCTGGGATGCTGTTGCTGATTGCGGAAGAAGTTGTTGTTAGCTGGCCTGTGTGGATAATCTCAAAATGAGGGATTAACTGCTGCGATCGGCCCACATAAGCCATTCTGAAATGTCATTTGAGTGTTTTTGGCCAAAGTTCAAAGACAGATGGGAGCTGGGTTTGCTGTAAACTGTATGAAAAAATGCTGAGTGTTGCAGGAGGTAAACGCCCACGATATATAAAATATAAAAAGCAGCTCATGGGATTGAAAGATAATTGTGAATGTTTACCTGTACTAATTTCTGACAAGATACTTGTATCTTTTTTTTCCTTTCATATTGTATTTTAAGTAGCTTGCTTTTATTTGTGGTAACTGTGGTTTCAGTGTCACAGGAAACGCTGTTTATAGAGGAAGGCTCGCTTTCAAGCTGTTGAATTTCCTCTTTAGTTATAGGTCAGCGCCACACATTTTAAAAAATGAGAGCAGATCCAGCAATTATGCTGTTGGTAACTTTGGTTAGGGAGATGTATAGCATTTAGGCCTTAATCCTTTTTTTAGCATATCTGACTTCTGACAAAATCTGACTTATGTTGATATGAATAGAAGGTAGCAGTAATCTAGAGACACGTTTCTCATCAGCACTCCTTGTTTGCATAGCCTTTTTAAAATAAAGATGCTCTAAGAAGAGCAGATACATTTGGATTTAAGCGGGTTTATGACCAATCAAAACTTTTCAGATTTCTTTTATCCATATTTTACATGCATTGTATTAGACATAAAATAATGTTTTTATCAGTTGTGTAAAATATTCGAATACATTAGAGAATGTAATTATTTTCATTACAGGTTGTTTACAAAAACATTTTTCTTGTAGTTTGACAATAGGCTGACTCTACTTGTTTTATAATGCAATGAATCCAAAAAGACTTTCCATTCACTTAGTGTAAATGTCACTCACTTAAAAAAGCTAAAGCATTCTATGCATTATTCCTAAATAATAGTTGTAGAGCCTAATGTAGAGTTCATGGGAATTCAGTTTATTCACACACAAAAAATCAAGAAAAAGAGAATACATGAAATAAACATTAAATCACTACTTTTTTTGTTAATGTCTGTAATGAGGGTGTCAAACGTGTGATTATTATTTTTTTGATTGAACTCTTGTTCTATAATAAGTTTCTAAAAGGTTTTATGTATACCTTTTGGTGGACTTGATAGCATAAAATGGTTAGAAACATTAAACATATAGATTATTCTTTGCTAGATTTTTGGAAAATAGCTCCAAAGCAATAAACAGCAAATATTTGAGTGTAATGCTTCTCCTGGGAACTATAACATTTAAAAGTCTTGTCTAGCCTGCATCGCTATTTGTTTACAGACCAAGTTCACCTATAAGGTTTAAGAAGGTAGTGATTTTGCTGTCTCTATGAATTATGTTGTCTTCTTCTGCTGCTCTTTCAGAGGGTTCAGTCGTAAATTCACACGACAAATCACAGATTGGGTTTAGTTAAAACATTTAAGCTTTGTCAGCCAATGAGTTCTGATTAACAAAGTTTTTCTAACTGAACTAATACAAGGCCACCTCCATTTTATTTTTATTGAATATAAATATTTGTCTTCCTATATTCTAACCTCTGAGTCCTTAAATGACACTCTTCAGGTTTGCAGCACTTCCAGGTGCTGTTTGCTGTCAGGATGAAGAGAGGATGCAGCAATAACACATTAATGTTTAAATCTGATTCAGCAAGTTGCACAAAAAAATTGCTGAAATCTTTGTGTGCTTTACAGGCTGTAATTATTGTTGACCAATATGAAAATACTTAAGTTTTAACTCTTATTTGCCAACTGTAGCAGCAATTTTGATTTTACTTGACTGTGTCATGTGGGTCTTTTAAATTATGAGTTGTCCTGAAAGAATCACAGGCATCATTAGCCTAATACCCTTTATATAGTATACAGAGGCTACAGTGAAATTCTTACACTGTTACTATTTAAAGACATTTGGCAATAGCCAAAGCGAAGTCATGCTGGAAGAATAGTGTAGTCTAGTGACTTTTTTTAATGTACCCATCTTTAAAGATGTACTAAGTAATCAATACAGTTTTTCAGCTGTCTTTTGACAACATTTTGTTTGTGGTTGTATGTAACTGCCCCTATTTTTTATTGCATTCATTGTCTGTTTTAAATGGGTAAAGAAACCCAATTATCTCCAGACCAAAAATTCTAGGAACACTTTCAGTAGGAAACATCTTTTTTCCATTAGAGTTTAAACTGTGTAGAATAGCATCCTCAAGTCCTGTTTTCTAGAATGAAGAAAGAGATTAGAGTAAATTCTTAACTGCATTGTGCTTCTGTGTATTACAGTGGTGATGTAGTTTATTTCACAATTTACAATGGCTGTCTTCTGTAAATGAATAAGGAGGATAGTTTGCAGCTAGCTTCAATAGGCTGCTGTTCATCTGTGTCTACTTTTGCACTGGGGGCTATCTCAGTAGTAGATCAAGAAAACTGTAAAAGGAATAAAGATATTCAGGACATCATGGACATGCATTGAAAAGGGCACTTTTTACCCATAGGGTTGTGGGAGTATGAAACAAGTTATCCAGCTGTGCTGCTTCGCTGTCAAAACCAGAATGCTTTTCTTAACAAAATGATTGACCAATCATTTGGACAATTTCTGAGTTCAGATTTACCTGTAGCCAAGATAAAGATAGCTGATTTCAGTAGAGGCATAGAGTCACTACAAATTAACACTGAAGCCATGGTTCGAATTGCAGCATACACTGGCTTCTTTCAAGAAACAGCTGGATGAGATCCTTGGATCAGTTAAAACTTAACAACTAAACTTGCTAGATAGACCACATAGCCTCCTCTCATTTGTAACCTTTCTTATGTTCTAGGACTGAAAATGACACATTGCCTTCAAGCCAATGCAGATGATTAGTCAGTTACCTTGTATATGCGTTGCTGTTTTAATGAAGAAAAAAACACTTTCAGGGGAAATTTAATGACAACCTGGTGTTGATGCCACTGTCGTATTGCCATTCAGTATGCAAGCAACCAACAAAATGTGGTGTTTTCTCCTGTGACAGATGCCCCCAGTAAATTAATGAATTGTCCATTTTACGTAATCCGTTTAGTGTGGTCAAATACAAGAGCGTCTATGGTGAACATGTTACTTTCATTGATGTTCTGTGCTGCTTTGAAAACTAACTTTGGATTGGAAGCATTTCGGTTCATACAGTAACAGTTTGAACAGTTTCTAAATCCATATGGCCTTAAAAGGGAAGTGTTCTCGGGTCGTCCATGTTTCTTTGTGGTCTGACTAGAGAGGGAAGATGACACCTGTTGTGAGGGGGGACCTCACACACGAGAGCAGCTGGTCTCTTGCCTTCTCGTCTTATCCCGGTTTGCTTCGGTCCACAGAAAGACGACACGGCTCATCCAGCAAACCCCCCCCAGCTTCGACATCTCTCTCCGCCTTTCCGCTGTCAACACCGTCGTCGAAAAACAACAAGAGCGGCGGCGGTGGGGGGGGCAGCAGCAACAGTGGTAGCGGTAGCGGCAGCAGCGGCCGCTCGTCCAGTGGCAATGGCGCCTCCTCCAACTCCAAAATCCTGAAACCGGCCAAAGAAAAGCTGCCCAGCATCAGCGGGAACAACAGGCCCATGCACATGCCATACAGCAAGGTGCCTCATGACAAGATGTAAGTGCTGGCTTGTGTACTCGCACTTGACTCGGCATAAATGGATGTAATGCACTGGGTGACGTGTTAAATTTACTGTTCATTTAATCTCTTCTTTGTGGTGCCTTTCCGGCTGCAGTACAACTGCTTCGCATACATTCTAATTGCCCTGTGATTCTTGGAGAAAGGTCCAGATTTGTCCGTTAGTATCAATGAATGTACTAAAATAAGCAAATTGAAAAAAATGTTGCAAGATAATGGCGGTGCTGCCTCTCCACACATGGATATTGATGGAGCTGTATGTTGTTTTAACTAAAAATCCTTGAGATGCGGCAATCATCGTAGTATTTAATATTACAACCAAGGCATCCAATGCCAGGGGGAGTGGGGTGGCTCAGTGGCTAAGGATCTGCGCCTATGGCTGGAAAGGTGTATCCCAGGGCCGGCAGGGGAATCCTACTCCACTGAGCACCTGAGCAAGACCTTTAACCCTAACTGCTCCAGGGGCACTGTACAAATGGCTGACCCTGTGCTCTGACCCTAAGCTTCACTCCCTGTCTGTGTGTCTCATGGAAGGCAAGTTGGAGTAAGCAAAAAGATAAATTCCTAATACAAGAAATTGTATATGGCCAATAAAGTGATCTTATCTTATCTTAGTTCAGGTTGGTAGCTGGATCAGCTTTCGTAGGCTGCAAAGGAACAAGTAATAGGTTTATTCCATGCTGAAAAGAGAAGAAAGAAAACATTTCGGTCGTGGAGCCTTCTTCAGGTGTGAGAAAGACAGGGCAGTAAGCAAAGGTAATGAAGCTTAGGGGAAAAAAAGCTGGGAGACAGGAGGAGCGAGAGGCGGGAGCAGGGGACAGACAGTGGCCAAACAGGAAGTGTGAAGTCAGGATAAGTGAAGAGAGTTGTGAAATGAAACCTACAATGATTAGAGAGAATTTAGAAGAAAATTAGTCTGTCATTGAGAGAAGGGGAAAGGTGTGATCCTAGCAGCAGGATCATTTTAGTTACTGTAGTCTTTCTGATGTTGTAGTTGGAAAAAACAGCTTTGAGAACACAGGTGGAGAGAAATGATCATGTGATCAGTGTGATCATGGCCATCAGAGGTGAAATGAGAAACAATAGGCTTGGAGAAATCTTAAATCTTCACAGCCCTAACATGTTCTCTGAAGCGGTCTCAGTCTCCTTCCTGTTTCCCAAATGTAAATGTCTGGGCATTTACTGCAAGAGATACAGTAAATAAGGTTGCTGGAGGTACAAGATGTCATCTGAGTGATCCAGAATTGTCCTGAGGGGCCTTGAATGAGTGTGGTGTTAGATATGTACTTGCAGGTGATACAGCGAGCTCTGTTGGGAAAGTGCCTGGTGTGGATGTTTGCTGAGGGCAGGTCAAGGGAGCTGTGAACAAGAAGGTTACGCAGATTAGGTGGTCGGCGGTATGAGATGATGGGGTGATCAGAAAATTTGATCTTTTTCCTGATATCAGGAACATAGAAACAGGGAGCAAGGTGGGATTGTCCCCTGGATGGATTAATAATTTTGTGCATCCTGTTTTGCTGCTAAAGTAAAATAGCCCAGTGAAAGAATGTACAGTCAAGATAATTCCTAAAAAGGTTGAGCTGCTTCTTTTAAAACTATACTCTCCTTTGCTGGAATACATATGGAGTAATCCACTGTACAGGTCCACAGGCCTGGAGTGTGGGTTGACTGCATCCCTAAATACTGTTTTCTGAGGGGGATTCTTGGGACCTGTTTTGTTGGGGAGGGAGTTGGTTGACGCCAGATAAGGGTTGATGGGAGGAGATCTTTGGGGAAAACATGACTGTTTCTAAATTTGTTGTGATTATGTGATTGTTGTTTCCTAATGCAAAGAATTACTTCAACCTTAGTGATCCTTCAAAAACATGAATTTTGTTTCATTTTCTGTTTAGCATGACTCCTTCTGTGAAAGTGGAAAAGATGCCTCTAAACGCGAGAGTTGACGGTGCATCGTTAAAACCTGTTCCGGGTCCCACCTCTTCTACCACTGTGAGCTCCTCAATAAAGCCAGGCCTTAACTGTCCCTCAATACCAAAGCCACCCCTGCTGTCTCCTGGACAAATTCCCAATGGGAAAGGTCTTCTCTCAACGCCTGACAAGAAGCAAGATGACAGTAATATCAGTAACAAGAGACAGCTGCACAAAAGACTGTCGGGTGAGTAACAGCTCCATTTGCCAGATTCTACTACTTTACACTATAAAGGGAGGGTTTTTTCTTAATATTTTGTTTGTAGCTTTCAGAAGTGTGACCTCATTTAACATTAATTGCAAGCATACATTTCAATGCTGACAGCTTTAACATTAGTAATTATCATATTTCTATGAGGCATATTCTGTTAAATTTTAATAATGGTGGTCACTACAGAGGTAGAGTCCTTAAGATCTTGTAATGATGTTGTTTTACTTCTTATCAGAGCGTGAGTTTAACCCTGATTTCCACTGTGGGGTTCTGGATCTAACAACACGGAAGCCATGCACAAGATCTTTGACATGCAAGGTTAGTAGAGATGTCTTAAATTTAAATTCCTTTAGAGGCAGAAGGGTGTCCTCAGGGGCTCAAACAATACCTTCTTGGAAAGTATGTTGGGCGTTTTAGTTGAGAGACAATAAGTTCAAATCTATGTTGTACCAGCTGTGATTACTGCCGTACCTCTAGTGGTGGCACTATAAAGTAGAGCCCTGCAGTGGGATTGGGATCTTGTGGGACCCAAGCTAATTGCTGTGGGCGCGAGACATTTTGTCTGTTGCAGGCGGTTGTGGGATAACTTAACTATGGGTGGTTAAGTAACAGTGAATCTGGACTGTTATTATATATGCTGATTAAGTACTGAGAATACACTTAATTTAGAAAAGGCACACTGATAGCACACAGCAAAGAAGCAATTTCCTTAATCTGCCAGTAGCAAATCATACAGCTAGAACTTCTGTGATGTAACACACACAGTACAGTACAGTGTGTGAGTGCTGATATGCACATGGCGGAATCCATGTGAATCTGCCAGATAAATCCTTTTTATTCATGGTAACTTAAACTAATTGAAAGATTTTTTTTTCAATTTACAGGCTTTTACATAACACATTACCACAGAGGCCTTTTTGAGAGCTTTAAAGGGCTGATAAAACTGAATGTTTTAACCTGCATTAGTTAATTAAAATATTACATATTGCCTTATTAGTAGTTTCATATGCTTTTTGATTAGGTATGCCTACAATAATGCAATAACAAATATTCATATATTAAAAACTGAGTGAAGAAGGTATTGCAGGGCAATGTGAGACTTGGATTATTGCGTGTGCGTAGGGAAATGGTCAGGTTTTCTTGTCAAAGCCAGACATCCGTGGCACAATATTAGCGGTAGCGGGTGGGATTCAGATAGAGACAGTAGTCCCATGCAGAGCTCTACTATGGGTCTTGTATTGTGAAGAGGATGCCGAAGGCCCGGCAGTGCAGTTTTCAGAGGGCCTTTCCTTTGCAGAGGAAGGGAAAAATAATACTTGTAGCTTTGAGAAATATAAAAACTGTCAGTCTGTGGTCTCATTAAAATTTAAAAAAGAGTGGTATGGTACATAAAAACTAGGGATTGGGGGGAAAAGGTGCATTTAAAATGAATAACATCCCTTTAGAAGCTGAGTATGGATTGTTTCCAACAAAGCAGATGGTTAAGTGCAAGTTTCCTCTTTCCTCAGACACATTCCTTAAGCCAGCGTAGAGCAGTACTGGGTCGAAGAAAGCGCTTTGACGCTTTATTAGCTGAGCACAAAAGTAAAACCAGGGAAAAAGAGCTACATCGGAACTCGGAGTGTTCTCAGCAAACCACCCCTCTCAGGGAACCTCACCCCCCCCAAGAAACACACCAAATTTCTCACGGAAACAACCCCGCCGAGTCCAAGCCTTCAGCACCAAGTAAAGCTAAACCTCACAATCCTAGTCTTCCACGGTGAGTGTCTTTTACACTACTCAGTTGTTTTTGAAAATGGTATTTACCCTTAATTACTCTATAGCCAGCTTCTTAATTATTTTAAGGGTCAATATAGCCAAGTGCTGCTGTGGAACACTTTTTCAGTGCCCATTTTGGCATGGATCCACTTTCACTTTAATTTCTCATTTACAGTGAAAGCCCGTTTCTCTTCACTGCATGCAAGAGAGAGATTTAGAAATTTACTATTAATTTATAAGTGATTAAAATTTGTCTCTTCACTTTTCACTAGGTGTAGCTTGCACAGATCTATTAAAAACAGCTTTGGAATTTTAAAGCAAGAAAAAAAGTATCTGAGGACAAAACTAAATAAAATGTATGTATCTGTTAAAAGATGAAACGTCAAAAGAAAGATGTATACTTATATAATTTAAAATTATTTATAGTGTGTTAAATACATGTATACAATTTAGCCCTTCAGAGATCTACATTTATTTGTGCACTGATTGTCACACATAAGGCTTAGCTTTGACAGATCTCTGTTTACATCTTCATAGTGTACCTCAAATATCTATTCAATGCAGTGATAACTCAGTGGAAAAAAAGTGTTGTCTAGCAGCAGCATAAACCTGAATTTTATTTCCAGCTATGTCTTCATGCTATTAACTACATCACCTTGCAAACTGTCAGTCATTGCTCTTCTCTAACATCCTTTCAATATGTATTCTTTTTACAAGAAATGAGTCTTGTGGCCCTTCTCTAGACTTCTGTATGCTTTTATGATATCGAGATGTTTAACTGGTGCAATCTTCACATTGTGTGATTTAGTGTTTATTTCAAATGTTAAGAAATAATTTATTTACAAGGTTTATGATTTTATAGGATGTTTTGGATGTTTGACTTTATTTTCAGGTAAGCCTGCATATATTTTTATTAACAGAGTGGTTTTGTAAACTAATTGGGAACATTTGCCTATGCCTATGCAGACCCAATATTTACTCCACGCACCCTGTTGGGAATGTCTCCAGTGACCCTGCGTCAGTCCACGAGTCTCCCCACCACTCCACACCAGCAGCTGAGACAGCGTCCCGGCTCTCCAGCGATGAGGGGGAGAATGAGGAGAAGGAAGACACTGTGGACAAACTGGATTGCCACTATTCATGTTATCACCCACGACCAGCAGCTGTAAGCATGCTGTCTTCTTCACAACTGTTTTTACATATGTTTAAAGAAAAGAAGAAGCTTGAAATGTATTTAAAACATTTGGGGTTACATTCAGTACTAGCTTCTGGTTTGAGTTTGAGTATTTTTCTGACTAGCAATTAATTCAAGGTTGTGGCTGTCTAGAACAAGCTACCCCAGCCTTTTTTTGGTCGACACGCTGACTTCTTTCAAAATTTGACTGGATAAGTTCATGTCAATTAGCCATTAATAGGCATTTTGAACTAATTTGTCTCCTTTTATTTGTACTGTAACTCATTGTATAGTACGTTTTGTATTTCACCATGTTATTTTTTTTTAATCTTTCAAAAACTCAAACTTATTCCTGTGTAGATATTTTCCAAAGTATTTTTTTTTAAGTAAAATTTAATCTTACTATTACTCCCTGCTGTGCTCACTTATGAGAAGTTATTGCATTATTCTTATGGTCCATATGTTGTTTCATAATACACTATCTTAAAAAGGTTTGATTTCTTAATAACGATGGATGGACTGAGGTGTAATTTCTAACAGGTTAAGGATTGTGATTTTTTTTTTTAGTTTTGCTCCTTTGGCAGTCGGCAGTTTGGTAGAAGCTGCTACGCTTTCGACAGACGATGGGATCGTGTTCGATATGCACTTAGCGCTATGGTGGATAAGCACGTGAATTCTCAAATGTGGAAGTGAGTTGCTGTTTCACATAGAACGTGAATATTACATTATTTTTACATGCAGGTTTTCTTTGTTCCTTTAATCTTTGCACAAAGCATAGAGTTAAATAACATCTAAAAAAATAGTCTATGCTGAGTTGTTTTTTTCCTTCTGGTATAACCAAAACATTTAGCTTTCTTTCAAAATTGTCGATAGTCAGGGTTTTTGGAAATAATTTAATGCGAAAGCTATTCTGTAGCATTAGGTGAATCATCTAGTAAATAAAACTGTACTGTCTTGCAAATCTCCATTGACTTTTAGGGTAAAAATATCAGCAGAAACCCTGAGACGCTCAACGTCCCAACACATTATTAATAAGAACCTTTCTGTGTTTCAGCAGAAGTTGGCTTTATAAGAATCTCATTAAGTGAATGCAAAGGCATAACAATTTATTTGGACTGGCTTTACTGAGTATGACCTCCTGGACCCATTTAGCTAAATTTAACACAATGATTGGTAATTACTGTGAAACTACTTTACTGCTTTAGCAATTGCCACGAAATTGCCACGCACAAAATAAAATGCAAATATTCATCTTTGTGAAGTTGTAACAGCTAGAAAGAGTTGTGTGCCGGAAGGTTTAAATTAAGACTAAAACAAAAAATATCACTATTTCCATGACAAATATAGTATATTTAGCTTAAATATGATGAAGGATAGAAAGTCCTTTGATAAAGCTGGAAAGTGGTAAGTTTTTGTTCAAACTAGAACTGAATAGAATTCCTTTGTATTGTTTAGGTGTTTAACTTCTGAGAGAGTTGCTTTTGGATTTCATTTGTTTTTATTTTTAAAATAATTTTCCAGTTTTCTGAAATAACAGGAAGTAGTCGAATTATTAGGGTAACAATTAAATGAAATGGGTCTATCCACTAGTTTTGAACTTTCTGGTGTTAGTCCAGTAATTTGTCCTGTGTTGGTTTGGAAATAATATGTACATAGACACAACTAGTGACATCTTCTGTTTTACAGGAAAATTCCTCCAGTGTCCGAAAACACAGCGTCCACAGCGCCACACAAGACAAGCACAAGCTCTTTGCCTATGTCACACTATGGTGTGAATGCCACAGGATTCCTGTGCCCCTCCTCAGTGATGCCCTCACCAGTGCTGGTCTCCCCTCCCTATGCGCAGTCTTTTGACAGCAAATCAATACTTTCATACGGGACTACTTTAAGTGCCCGTACTTCTCCGTTGAGTTCTATCGACCATGCTGCATACAACACGCAGTCGAGACAGGTGTCTTCTTCGCCCCAAATGCCTTCAGGACACTCAGCAGTACCTTCCCTGTTATCGAGTAGACCTCAGAAATCCAAACCCAGCAGCAAGTCTTTCAGATCCAAGGAGCCTTCTGCAACAATCACTAACTGTAACAGCAGCAGCAGCAACAACAACAGCAGCAGCAGTAGCAACAGCTCGGGAAAGAAAAGGAAAAACAGCTCCCCGCTGCCTGCTTATTCGTCTTATTCTGCAGAGTCACCTTCTTTCAAGAAAAACTGTGCAGTGAACTCTGGCAGCTCAGGGAGCATGTACCACGCATCGGTCACTTCCTCATCCCATGGCAGCGTCCACAACACGGGCCTCAACTGCAGCACCAACAGGACAAACTCTCTCAGCCTCAAACACGACCAATCAGGGAGGGGCCCTCCATCGGGGAGCCCCGCAGAATCAATAAAGCGAATGAGCGTGGTTATGAAAAGCAGCGACTCCACTCTCTCGCTTGGACCTTTCGTTCACCAGTCCACGGAGCAGGCTGTGAACTCGCACAGTGGCTTCTCGCACCCTCACGCTCCCATGGACAGGCTAGAAGGGAAGAAGCGGAAAGGCTCCCCCGCTTCCAGCAGCGTTAACAGCAGCAGCAGCAGACCCAACAAAGTGGCCAAGTCGCCTGGAGTGAACAACATCCATGCAAAGCATGGCCGCACAATCCCAGGGACACAAGGACTTCCAAACAACTCGCTAATACAACAGGTACTCAATTCAATTTATTTTTGTATAGCGCCGTTCACAACAAGGTTGCACTAAGGCACTTAACAATGCACGTAACCATACATTTTATGAATACAGAGCAGAAAAGACTAGAAGACAATGTAGGAGAGGAACCAAAAACTCCTTAGTAAGGAGAAAAAAAAGCTCTAGGGGTCCAAGGTCAACTGGCTGCCCAACCCCTTTGGGCATGCTAATATTATATAATTTTTAAAAAAGGAAATAAATGAATGAAGGTATTAATCCATCCATCCATCATGTCTTCTCTATGTCAGTACTCCATACAGATCTCTGTAGACCAGCTAAATCCTCCTAAACGATAGCTATATCCACGATTCCCTCTTCGATCCATGGCAGTGATGCAGCATCCAACTCAGTGGGTGCTCAGTCCGGGTGCCATCTGGACATGTGGGGAGGAGAATAGGATAGTTTGGTCAAACAGATGCATCTACCTGGTGGGCCATCACAGAGACACGCTTCTTCTGTTTTTACTTGTTCAAATTCAAGGTGTCCGTCTTGTCTGTCAATAAAGTACAGCTCTCCCTTTAAAAATAAGGCTTTCAAGCCTCAGACAAGGCAAGGAAGTTTGGTGATCAGCAGGGATGGAGTTACAAAGTGGACAGTATAAAAATTAGGCATTTTTTCATGTGTACAAAACTGTTGGGGGTAGACACTCCTGCCTACACACTGACATATTTCTCATTCCTTGTATTAAAGCTATTGTGAAACAAGTAATATATTTATATCTGAAAAACTGACCAAGGCTGGGGGGTATAACATACTGTATGAAGTAGCTATACACAGAATTTGGCAATTTTATTCTTTGGCTTAATATGAATGTTAAGGTAAAAGATTGAAGCCCATGATGTGGTATACAGGACTAGAGTTCATTCTGGTTTCTTCAGTGTTACCTAGTACAGGACCAGTGCTAATTTAGTCAGTCTTAAATTTAGTCTTAGTCAAGTCAACTAGTGCCTATTAGTCATAGTCATTTTCTAGTCACCCACTTTTAATGATCTAGTCGACTAAGTTTTGACAATCATTAGTCTTACTTTTAATCAACTAAAACAGATTCAGTTTTAGTTAGATTTTATTCAAGCTGTTTAATTTAATAATAAAATATATCAAATACATAGAAGATGATTAAAAGCATCTCCAAGAAAATATCTAATACATCTGATAAATCTTTGTTGCACAATCTAAAGTGTATCGAGTCCCAGAAAGTTCAAATATCAAACACAAGAAACATTTGTGCAATAAAGTGTTAATAATAAATCATCTTCAAAAGAGACATTGTATGAATCTTTCCTAGGAAAATCTGTTTTTGAACTGTTAATAATAATTCTGTAAATTTATTTTTTCAACGCAATATTGTTATGAATTTGTTTTGAGGCTCCTGACAATACTGAATTTGCAATAACTATAAGGGAATTCCTGCATGGGTTATTAAAAAATATTAATAATAGGACAGGATAAGCGATACATTCTTTAAATTAACTGGTATAGTATTATAACTAGCCCTTTTGACGCCATAATATTTCCATTGAACAACTATATAAGAGTAGTGTAAGAGTAGGTTAAGTGCTTTGACGTCATGCTAGTATCATGCTAACACAGTGACAGGCCTGTGCTGCAGGTGTGTCAGTGCTTTCACTCAACATTCTTCTGAAGAAATAAGTAAATAAGAAATAAATGCAGGCACGTGCTGTAAGATATCGACGCTATGATATTGAGTATTTTCTCACTTATCTTAACACTTAGCCATATAAACAAACTACATGTAAATAAAGAGCATTCTCTTCAGATGGCTGTTATATGCTGTGAAATATAAAGTACACAAAAAAGCATTTTACAAACTAACATTAGTTTCTGATTAGAACACTACTACGAAGCTGAAATGCAGCGCGTGTGGAGTGTTCGACCAGCTCTCACATTTTAAGAGTAACTTCTTACACGTTAATCTCTTGCCAAAACAGAAAATAGTAATTTCCTAATGTGCAAAAATATGGTTTATTCTTGCTTTGTTTTTTAGTTCATTTTTTAGTAGTATAAAACTTATTTTTTATGCAAAAGTGTCTGAAATGCAGTGCTCTGACTTATATGGCACTTCAGTTTTTTGTAGTTTTCATAATTTAGCTGCGTTTTTTTTATCTTCTGTAATGTTTTACGATAGCTTTTTGGTTTGCTCGTCCTATATAAATTACTGCCAGACTCCAGATCTTTTTCGTCCAGTTGAAAACATGTATCACAAGCATTCCTTGCATCTCCATGGCTTTTCTTTTTATAAAAAAGGCGAGGTGCTCTAGTTTTAATATTTAATCTAATTACTACAGTGTATACATCTCATTGTTTATCTGGATACCAACCAATTAACAAATAATAAGAATTCCTAACATGAACTGTGGAAGACTGGCTGGAAATGAGGGACAGATAGAGAACATGCAGGAACATGGCGCACCCTGATACTTGCGATTCTCACATCCCTGGGATTATACTGTTATAGCCTGCCTGCTATTGCTCAGACCAAGTAAACGCACAAACTTCATGCGACGAAATTCATTTCAGTATGAGTTTTAGGCAGATGTAATTTCATCTCTTCTTAATTCACTCAAACAAAAATCCAAGGCAATTTAGTCATAGTCATTGTGGGTTATTTTCGTGAGCGTTTCGTCTTCACTAAAATGAAAAACAGGTGGTTCATGAACATTTTCGTTGCCTAAATTAACCATGTACAGAACAAATCTAGTACCCTTCTATAAAGCTGGTGTGACTGAAGTATTGGGTTAAAGGCAATTGTTCAAAGGTATGGTTATAGTGTTTGTATTTGAAATTCAGTTGCAAACCCCTCCGCTAAAGAATGAGCTTTTACAACTTCTCAATGTTGCACCGTTGTGAACATCCCCCAGCTATACTAAGAAATTTGGTCAACTTCAGTTTATAGGTGAAATAGAAGAGGACCAATTCAATGAAGTAGTATTGTTTTAAACTTGTACTTATGGCTTTTCCCTCTTTTTTCCAGCCAAAGGCGCGTCCCTGACGACTGCTGTTTTAGTTCTTGCTTCGAAAAAGAACTGGACATCAAGCAGAGACATACTGGTCCGGTACTCTGATTTTCAAGAG
Organism: Lepisosteus oculatus; assembly: GCF_040954835.1. Taxonomy (NCBI): domain Eukaryota; kingdom Metazoa; phylum Chordata; class Actinopteri; order Semionotiformes; family Lepisosteidae; genus Lepisosteus; species Lepisosteus oculatus. The sequence goes on from NC_090699.1 coordinate 48,957,100, forward strand.
GCCTTTGTTATCTCAGCTTCCCATGTTCCTCAGGGCTGGAGCTCTACTGAACTGTCAAGTTACATCAAGGAATTCCCCAAAGCCATGTCTGTAGCAATGCCACAGTCGAGGTTCCATGCCAACACTGGATGAAGATCCATCAGGCTGTTGCTCTAATCAGTGTTAATAGTGGAAAGGACGTGCTGACTACACATCTATGAGGTTGTCCTTTGAAGAATAGTGTATGCAGTGACCTCACACTAAAATATAAGGTACAGATAAGGGCTGGGCAACAAGTGGTGGGTTAATGCCTGCGTATTTGTACCCAAAACCAAAAGTTGCATGAGGGAGTGACCTGTGTGTTACTAATATGATGCTTTGGTTTCTACCAATCTCTTCCTTGTAGTTGGATGCAAGTGCACAATCTGTGTGTTCAGCAGGACAGACTCTGCAGAACTACTTGGATTAAAACCTAAAAAGCCTAGCTTCTGAGTAGGCAAGTAGGGGTAAGAAACTGTCAGGAGTTTTTTTTTTGTTTAGACACAGATCACTTTGACGGTCACTGTTCAGTTTCTCGGGAACATTATTTTTGTTTCTGACTGCTTATTTGTTGTTAAATCATTTCAGTATTTTTAGCATTTATCCATCAATTAATTCTAGATTGATATTCAGCTGCTGAAGCATAACCATTTGGAGCCACTGAATATTGTTCATGCCCCCATTTTATGCAAGTGGTAGTTTACATTACATTGAAAAAAAGGTTTTATTTAGAGGGAGAAACGTTCTGTGTAGCACTGAAAAGACCAAGCATTGTGAGTTTTTTGTTCTAAATAAAATTTTCAATGTGATATGACAATGAAGTTCCTCTTAAATAGGGAAATGCTGACTCTGCAGATGGTTGTGCATTTTAGCAATTGCAATTACACTTAATTGTTACACGTGTCACCTTATAATGTGAATATAATTGCCTGGATGATTGGATTATGTCACAATTTTTTTTAGGTTATTATATACAACCTGTTGGTCAAAAGGATACAAATATATAAGTGCTTAGTCTTTAAAGTAAATTTCACTTCAATAATCAGCGATTACTACACTAAAATTCAGATATTATTTATTTCTATTTTACCATGAATTTATGAAGTTTTTACATCAAACAGTTCACTAGAATTTATGCTTGTGGTTATTTATAAACCAGTGATCCTTAACTTCTGTAGTTTTCTTGCACAGTTTTTCAATTGTTAGCTTTGCAAACTTACTGATAGGAGTTTTAAGTGAAGTGAAGGCAGTTACATACAGTGGCTATTTATTTTAACTCCTGAGGTTTTCTTAACCCTATCTGTCACTTAACGAACAAAATTATAAAGCAGAGTCAGTTTTGTATCTTTATTTTGGCTTTTCTTGTAATGGATTATACAAATATTGAAGTATCCCTATTTCAGAATACATATTTTGTTAAAAATGTACATATTTAAATATGTATTTTTGCACAGGCATTTTTCTTATATCCAATTTTGGTACAATTGAGATCATCAATATTTATTTATTTAGTAAATAATAAATAACAACTTAAAGGACTTTTATTATTTGAAGTGGTTCACTGCCAAGCCAATAATGCAATATGCCTATAACAGAAATTGATGGAGATTTCTTTACTATGTACTGGGATTATTTGAAGGTTAAGTGTTGTCATTGAGCTCTGTCATATGGAAAAGCAAAGAAAATCTTAATTCTGGAAGGTCTTACAGTTTTGCTTTTTCATGTTGGTTTTCCAGAGATGCAAGGTGAGCAGAAAAACTCCAGTCTGACCAGCTCAGCCTCACAAATGTCCAGTATGTAATCAGTAACATCCCCAGTTCCTTTCTGGCAGCACTTTCCCTTTAATGTCTTGGGAGTAGGGCAATTAGAACAAGGAAGAACAACTTTAAAACAATGCAACTGCTTGCATCATTGTTGCCAAACGTTTAATTTGAAACACTGCTTTTTACTGAAGACTTTGTTTGCAGCTTTTAGAAAATAATGGGGAAAAAAGAAAGTGCCTGAAAATAGTTTCACACTATGACTGTTTTAAGGACAGCTGTTTTTTATTTTTTTTATAAGACTTGAATGTTTAAAATTGTTTAGGAGCTTGCTTTTTCCACCTGACAGTGGTTCTTAATTGTGGGAAAAACATCAAAACTTATGTCAGCTAGCCTCAATGTCAGAATCTCTTCTTCAGAAGATTATGTACAGACCTGACTTATTTTGAAAACCATAAGAGAAACATTTTTGGTTTTCCCATTCGGTCTGGTGACACTGATTCTTTTAGACTACTGTTGAAATTAAATCCAGTTCTGTTTCAAGAATGAAAACTGAGCTTAATAAATGTTGGCCTCCATGTGTTTTGTTAAGATCCAACTATTTAAACTAAAAGAGAAATCTCAAAAGGTGTTTTGTTTACCTTAACATTCAAACTTTTCTGACAGTTCTGCCAGTGTCTCCAAAACATAGTACTATACAAATCTTTGTTTGATTAAGCACTACACGTATGTAAATGTGAATTAAAGCCAGAACGCAGCTTGCTTGTTGAGAATGGTTCTAAAAGCAAACTCCTGTGTAAAGTGTGAATAGTTGATTTTTGTATACATAATCAAATGCATTTGATCAGCTGGACTTTTTGTGTTGGCTGCTATATAATTCATGAACAAATGTAGTAGGATAGAGATTTACTTTAAATATTTAAAGAAAGATTGTATAGTCTATTTGTTTTGTAACAGGTTTCTGTAAATAAAAAAATAATTTATACTGTTATTTATACGTAAAACAAGTCTTGGCTTCTTTTTCTGATTTGTTCCTTTTTATGTTCAGTAACTCAGTGAAATCCGTAGGGATATGGTAAGCATAACACTTCAGGAGGGCACGTACTAAATGAACATACTCATGCACTGTCCTTAGCATAATGATTTTATCTTGAAAGGTGGAGTAAATAAAATCTTTTTTTTCATAGAAACATGCTTCAATCTTAAAAATTTTAATGAATATGGTAAACCCCTAACCATGGTAACCTATTATGGAATTTGACATTACAACATTAAGAAAATGTTTAAATGCTTAATAGAAAAATTAAATCAGTTTTAAATGCAAAAATATTCTTTTATAGGGTAAACATGGGTCTTCATGACCATTAATTTGTGCTCCACAAATGCTAACCCTCCTTTCAATTACTGTCACTAATTCTTAGAAATGTTGTGATTACTGGATTCAATTAGCTCTAGTTGTCTCTAACAGTCCCGAGACAATGCTCCCTGACTTTGATTGGCTGGGACAATGTAATTGGAATTTTGTAGTATTTTGATCAAAAAGTGTGGGGGTGTTACCCCATCATCCTGGCCAAATTTCCTCTGGCTTTAGCTAAACATAGCCTTCTAATAATCCCCACCTCTTAACTGGCTTCCTTACTCTGTTCTCCTCCCCACTGATAGCGGATGAGTGACAAGAGCATTGACGCACTTTGGCTGCCGTCGTTTTATCCAGGTGGGTGCTGCATATAGGTGGAGGTGAGTCTCCACTACCTGTAGAGCACTTTGAGTGGAGTTACCAGGAAAGCCCTATATAAGTGTAAGAAATTATCCTATTTTTATTAACTGCTCAAATCTTGCTTGAATGCTATATTGTGGTACACATAATGCACACTTAAAACTACCTGCATTTCTGAAAACTGTTACTACATGCATCACTAAATAAGCATTACATTACTCTCAAACCTTTAAATTCTGTACAAAATGGTACTGGTTTCTGTGGCCAGTTTAATGGGTTGCTAATGAAACATTTGTATGTAGAAATCCCACCAGGGCTTAGTGCAGAGGTGGCCATTCATGTAATTTCTCCCAACTCTTGTCCTAGGGGACCAGTCTTGTTTTTTGTTCCAGCCAGGTTCTTAATTACAAGCTGATCAAGGTGTTTTTAAGTTTGCTTTTGGTTCATGAGTGGTATTTGTTATCTATATAACCACTGGACCAATTTCTGAGAAGTTGTTTCCCTTACTAACATTTTCATAACCCACTGGATCTCCATGGAAAGAAAATTAAGTTTTGATACATTGTAATTTCTTTGTTTCTGTTCACCAAAATCAACTTGATCATTGTTGTTCAGAATAATATGGGACCAATCCTGTATGAAGTTGAAGAGAGCATGACATTTGCAGTGCTGTAGTTGCTACAACACAATGCAAGTACATGTATACTGTATTTTAAATCAAGGACTGCAGAAAAAGGTGAATGAAAGTATAGGAGATTAAAACCATCAATTAGCACTAGTGATTGAGTTTTAGTTGAAATTAAACTTAGAAGGTCCCCTGTTTTATGACGGTCTGAAAAGTGTTAACCCAAGTTAAGATCAATTAAAATCATGATGAAAGTTAATTTGTGCAAAGAAAATAAAAGGCACACAGAACCAAGAACCCCTGCTCTAGAGAACTAATTTTTTACATGGAACATTTTTAACTTTCAAAAAGATGTTCTTCGATTAATACAGAGGTTGACCTGTGACAAGTGAACAAACCGCTTTTGCTAAATTGAGACATTTCATGTGCTAAGGTGTTAAATATAAAGATAAGCTAAAGTAACTCTTGGTATTGAGATCCCTACCACATAAAGGCTGAGATTCAAACAACTGATTTGAAGTATGAATGTAGAATCCTTTAATGTGAGAGAATTGGGAGAAGGTTCTGCTTGCTAATAAATATCCTTGGCTCATTTGACTGCCGCTGCAAATCAGTATTGATATGTTTCTTTTTTAAAATATAATATCACTTTATTGGCCATATACAATTTCTTGTATTAAGAATTAATGATCTAATTTATCAGTTATAAAATTTTCCTGAATAATTTAATTTAATCCATTCTTCTGAGTAGTTACAAATGTTGCCTTTCTAAATGATCACTAATGACATTAAGGAGCAAATAAAAATACATGTAGTTGCAACTGATTTTTTGAAAATTTTATTATATACACTTAATAGTTAAACATACTGTAGACAACTACAAACTGTTACATGAAATATTTTAGTACTATCACTCAACCTTTATATTTCATTGCCTGAAACCCAAAGTTTACAATACCAATCTTTATACATTGCATGTTACATATTGATAACTCTGGAGAGCTTTTGGACTCTGTTCAATAGCAGATCTCCTTTCTTTATGGTCTCCTGGTACTGCCAGTTCTTGCTGTCAGGCCTGAAAAGAACAGAAGCCATTTAAGGGAAATTATCTCTTGCCACAAAACTAAACAAATTATATTCTGAACAGAACAGCACGATATAGAAAATACAAAGACAGTATAAAATCAGTTAAACTGTTCTCAGATATATTTTTAAGTAGTTAGTTTAAGGTTATAGCAATGTCCTACAGTCTGTTATTTTCCAAATTATACTGTACCTGTTTGTTTCCACAATCTCATTCACTTTGTCTATTTTGCAATGTAGTCTACCAGCTGCAATAAATCTGGAAAGTTCTCTGTAAAAGGAAAAAATTGCCCAGATTAAATTAGCACACATTGAAAACCTGACAAATTAACAGAGCAGGTTCATTGGCAACATTCCACATTGACATTGATCTGAGAAGTGTCAATGTTAGATGTCAAGCGTTCTTGGTTTGATTATTGTGACCGTGCCGAATGCAACTTACTGATCAATGAACTCCACGCCGACTCCGAAGGCCTCAGCCATGTAGCCCAGAGTCAGTGAGCGATAAGACTCAAGCAACTGGCTGTAGGCGTGGATTCTCATCTCTCTGACATAGTAACGATAATGGGGTGCAAACAGCCAGTCTTTCTTCAGCTCCTGTTCCACAGTTGCTGCAAAAAAAAGTCCAAGACAAATGTTTAAGGAGAATGCAGTTATGTTACCTTTGCTTCACAAAGAGGTACACATTGAATAAATCAAGTGGATCAAGCCTTCAGCTTGCTGAAGTCAAGTTCTGCACAAGTGCTTTGCACTAGACAGCAGGGTGGTGGTTGCCACGCATGTCACACAAACCTCTTACTTCCTCATTGCTAATCCTACAAACACATCCTGTCAGCATGGTGCAGAGAGCTGGCACTCACTACAATAAGCACTTCCTTGAATTTCTGACAAACACCATCATTAAAGTTTGGGTTTGAACACTCAAATGAGCTCCTTTTCACAGCGCCAAAAACACGAGCAACTTGTAAAATGATCAAAGGGGGACCTACCCAAAGACTGAAAGAAAACCGAGTACCGGCACTCATACAGAGAGAATAAGTACTGTCGAACAGCAGGTAAACTGTGCAACACCTCCAGGATCTCTGCTCCTTTTATTACCTGGATTACAAGAGAAAGAGAAATAGAAAAAAAAAAACTGGTTCAATGTTATAGTAAAGGGAAGATAATTTTCAAAAGATTGCTTTGAAGAAACTAAATTCAATTTTTTTTGCCTACGGTTTCAAAACACTATTGCCTGTGCTCTGAAGGCAGGTGAAGTACAAAATGGGTTCCTTATTAAAAAAGTATACAATACAGTGGCAAACAGCTCCAGGACTGGAGTGCTAGCTTCTTTCTAGGTTTTATGCCATCTTCGGCCTTAAAGACTTAATTGAATTAAGGGGAGAAAGGTGTCACATTGGCTAAGTTTTCTAGCTCTTATAAGCATTTTATAAGGTGCCTACAGAACAGAGGTGATCTAACTCCATTCCTCAACAGCCACTGGCCTGCAGATTTTCTAAGTGTCTTTAAAATCCCAGCTCCTTAAGAACATAAGAAAGATTCCAAACAAGTGGAGGTCATTTCTACTCTATTTAGTAGTTAGTAGTTTATTATTTATCCAAGGACCAACTGTTTCCTTAAAAAAAAGCCAGGTTTTAACAATGTGGCTGGGTTCCATACTCTCACAACCCTTTGCACAAAAGTGCATCCTGTGCTCAATTAAACACAGTTCCACATACTTCCCACTTGGGGCCTCTGAATTGTGAACCACTGTTCATCTGGAAGCCGTCCGAGTTGTCTTTGTCAACGCTTTTCAGAATTCTGCAAAGTTGTATCAGGTCCCTTGTAATCTTCTCAGTTCAAGACTTAAAAAGATTTGGTTCCTTCTGCCCTGAAGGCAGATACCTAGAATGTATCGGCTTGCTGTTCTCTTGTTATTATCACAATTGCACATAATATTCTAAATGAGTCTAAAACAAGTAGTGCATTACACAACTTGAACATAACATCACTTACTTAAATGAGAGAACTATATCCTATTTTGTTTGCCTTTTACATTGTTTTCCTTAAAAAACAAGGAGAGGGTTCAACTCTGAGTTCAATTAAGTTATAAATTGGCTCAGATGGAAAGAAAACAAGAAACCTTCAGGCATTCCAAACCAAAACTGCACTACAACATACAACAACCCAATACTCAAGGAAACTCCAGTCCATGAAAGCCACAAGCCAAATCTTTAAATCTCAAAGTGCCTTTGATTAAAGGCTTTGACTCGGGTAGGCATCACAAGTCTTCGACAATGAGGTGTACAACCAGCTTATAAAATAATAGTGGAAGGCCATTAACATTATCATTGTCTACATATTTTTGAAAATTTGAGGAGAACGTAAACGAGTAAGCTTGAATGCTTCTAAACAGCAGGTCTCCCCTTGAGGAACAGGGGTTAACCACTTTAAGCTCATATCCAAATGCATGTACATTTGAGTCCAAGTCTGATGAAGATTCAATTAAACTATATAATATATAATATAATATATAACTATATAATGGGAAATAAAACCCAAAAGCTCAATTTAAAAAAAAGATTTAAACCTTACAATTGGCTGATTTTTTTTCACATATCAAGACACCTACAATTTTGACAAGAGTGTGGCTTAAGACTGAGTGCCAAAATTAGGGATACCTGCTTTACAGTCTGTAAAGCACATTTAACTTAAACACATTATCAACCTACCTTTTCCCTGAGATCAGGTCGCTTTAGAGCAATCATGCTCACATAAACTGTATAAGTCACAAATGTCTTATAATCCATGAGTTCATAGGAAGTAAATGTGGACACTGTGTCAAGGAAGAGTTCTGCAGCTTGCTTGAAGTCTCGAATAGCCACACAATAAAGGCCCTGGTAAACTTTCAAACGGTTCCTCCTGTCCCAGTCTCCCCCTTCTTCTATAAGGCTGCAAAACAAGCACACATGCCATGAGCGCCCGGGATCATAAAGAAATAACGGCATCCCTACAGTCCAGCTTGTTCTCTGGAGCAGGTGAAAATTACAGGAATGACAAACAGAAAAGATAAAACAGAAAATGTACAAAACGGAATGTCACCGTAGCATTCACTTCAAAGTTTTCTCAGTCAGCTTACACCACAGAAATACGTGGGTTATCACTCAACCTTCCCAACATTCCTTTGAAACCCTAAAATGAAACTGAGAATTTCTAAATCTGACTATAATACAAGTAGTTCAGGTGGGTAGGTGCATCAGCATGTGTGGCTACAAAGGAACAAGTAATAGGTTTATTCCATGCTGAAAAGTGAAGAAAGGAAACCAGGGTTGTTCACACCAGAAGAAGGCTCCACAGCCAAAACGTAGTGTTTCTTTTCTTATCTTTTCAGCATGGAATAAACCCATTACTTGTTCCTCTATAATACAAGTAGATTTAAATGGCTTCCAAGGAAGTCACAACCCACTTATCGTGTGAGTGATCTGCAAGACAACCTGGAGGAGTTTGACCATGAGTGTTTCACCAAGAAGACAATGACCCATGAGCTTAAAAGGTGATGCTGCAACCTGAGCGGTGGATGTCTGAAGCAGGTCAAAGTGTAATGAAGCCAGCCATGTTTCAAGTTCAATTGCAAGATGTCCCTGAAACAACGGGCTTTCAGCATTTTCTACTTTATATGTACTACACTCTTAAGAGTAATACAGATAAAGTTCAGAGTTAATTGTTCAAACACAGGAACAGTAGATGCAATAGGTCTCCTTGCTGGATTTAAAATAATTACAGCAGCTTTTAGTGTAAATATCTAAAAATGGCTGTTGATGAAATCTGCTCAATTTTTACTGAATCGGTCTAGAGATTTTTAAGGGAATTTTGAAAGGGATATGCAAAGTTCAAAACCAATCCCACAGCATGAAGAAATTATGTACCCCCTTTTTCAGCAATTTAATCATCTAAGCATCTCTCTTTCAAATAACATGTATTTTACTCATAATGCACAAAAGTATGAATGTATTTTCATCATTGTGATTTTACCTTTTTGCTTTCTCAGTGTTTCGTGTGATGAGGTCGCTATCCATATAGAACAATCCAATTCTCAAAAGATAAAACACAATATCTAGACGATGTCCCAGAGCCACAGTTTTGTCATAGGTCTTCCTAAAAGCCGTCAGTGCTCCTTCCTAAACGTTGACAAAACAAAACACACATGGAAAAAGTACTTTTTTTATACAAGACAATTAAAAAGTACATTTAAGTGGTATTATTCAGGAATTATCATGTGGTAATCTGCCTGCACTATATATATTCTGAGCAAAGTCTTTAGGGAAAAAAGGCACTTGATTTTATATAACAATATTTTTCCCTATTTAGACAAGATGCATTGATATTTTTGTGGAATAAATTATTTTTACCACTTTAGTCTGGTCTACAAAGTTTTACAAAAAAAATCAACGCAAATTAACAATCTGCAAACACTTTTAAAGGCTTCCAAGTAGGTTCTTACCAAACTTTTAACAGTCTGAGTAATCTACGAGTGAACTAATGGGAAACTAGAAAGATGCCCACTGAAAATACAACTTCTTGGACTCAACAGTTTTTGAAGAAGAGAACTTAAGCAGTACGGGGCCTAAACTGTCAATCAGTTGATAAGATACTGTGGGCATGGAAAATGTGAGGTGCAAGTCTCAAGCAGAATTCACAGAGATGAATCCATTAAGATTCAAGTCTATCAATATTGCGATTAGTAGTTCAGGTGGGTAGCTGCATCAGCATGCATAGTCTGCAAAGGAACAAGTAATAGGTTTATTCCATGCTGAAAAGAGAAGAAACAAAACAACATTTCGGCCGTGGAGCCTTCTTCAGGTGTGAGAAAGACAGGGCAGTAAGCAAAGGTAATGTAGCGGGAGAACAAAAGCTGGGAGAGAGGAGGAACGAGAGGCGGGAGCAGGGGACAGACAGAGAGGCCAATCAGGAAGTGTGAAGTCAGGATAGGTGAAGAGAGGTGTGAAATGAAACCTACAATAAATAGAGAGAATATAGAAGAAAAGTAGTCTGTCATTGAGAGAAGGGGGAAAGTGTGATCCAAGCTACAGATAATTTTAGTTTCTGTAGTCTTTTTGATGTATGAGTTAGGAAAACCAAATTTGAGAACACAGACGGAGAGATTAGAATGGTCATGGCCGTCAGAGGTGAAATGAGTAACTAATATTTTCTCGTAATGGCCGTCAGAGGTGAAGTGTCCCAACTAATATTGCAATTAGTTTCAAGTTTGAAAACTAAAAGGCACACAGGCAGCCAACTTGGTTTAACCAGCAGCCCACTCTGAACATAAGCTCATCACATTGTGCTGGAGAGGTACCTACCAAATTTTACTGGTTATTAGAAAATCTGTGGAAAATCTATTGTTTATCAGCAAGACAAGAAAATTATGGTCAAGCAACCATCCTGTATTATAAAGGAAATCTACTGCACCATACTGTAAGTGCTTCATCACTAGAGTGATCCATACTAACTTAACTTGCCAAAGTTTCTAAGGTAGAGAAGATCATGTTACACAGCACCTTTAGCAAAGTGTGTGATGACCCAGTATGGGCACAAGTATGCCCCCAATATGTGAGATGGAAATCTGAAACAAGCTCTGGGTATTAACATCATTAATTCAAGTCACTTAGCAAAACAGCTCATAAAACACATGCAGTTTAAATGACCTTGGACAAAAGCAACTCCTGAGTTGAAAGATAAAGTTTCGCATGCAGTGGGAGGGAAAATAATCATCTTGTGGGTTGTAAACTAGAACCAGCTTTGGTTGCTTGGGAAATATTCCAAATTTTAATTTAACTGGTTAAGCTCTTTATAAAAAGACTTTGAAAGGGGTTTCAAATACGCAGGTCATGCTTTTATGTTGGCTGATACAAGACCAGGCTTGGAAGTGCATCTAAAACCAAGAAGCTCAGCTTTACCCAAAGGGTTGTGGGAACATGGAGCTGGCTACCCAGCCATGATGTTGAAGCAAATATCATGGCATCTTTCAAGAAACAGCTGGATGACATCCTTGGATCAATTAACTACTTACTACAAAATGGGCCAAATAGTCTCCTTTTTTAAAAACTTCTTATGTTCTTAGATTTTTATCAAATGTAATGGCTTATCTGTGCAAATAAAGCTGCCTAGGATGAAGATGCTCAGATGCCCAGTCTTCAAAAAACAAGCAGTTTGAAACCTGGGGAAATATCACAATAGATTATATTTACCTTATCCCCAATTCTAATCAGGTATTCAGCTTTGGCCATCATTGCGTCACGGATTTCACTCTCTCCCAGATTCTTCTCTGCGTCCTCCAACACGTCATCCAGACGTTTCAGGACCTCTTCGTTGGCTTTCTTCATTTTGCTTAAGAATTCCGTGTCAACCTGCCATTTAAGTTCCTTGCACAAAGCCTCGTAATATGGAGCCATGTCTGAAAGACAAAGCCAAACGGACTAGCTAATAAAACAAACTTGAATACAAAAGAGCAAGCAAAGGTTAGTTCCGCAGAGTAGAAGAGCAGAGAATAAAAAACAACGTTTTCTTCAAGTGTAAAGAGGCTCAACAGCCTATCTTTTTTCTATTTGCAACTTGGACACAACTGACGAAGCTGCCCACTCGAAATTCTTCAGCACAAGCAAAAGGCCGAGGAGAATTTTCCACAATAGCTGTGCTGTAATACGAAGTATTGTCAACAATGGTAAAAAGTATTGTGGTGACAATATGTAATATTTTATATTTTATAGTAATATATAAAGTATATTTATATTATAGTAAATATTATCTCATCACTAAAGAGATTTATTCAGCTCTAACCGAATATGCTTACATCATCATGACCCAACGTTATTTACAATCCAACAATGACAGTCATGATAATCCTGAAACAAATACGAAGTAAACTTTTTCAGAGAGTTGCAATTAATCAAATGGATGGGACGCTGGTACAGAACATTTCTTTCAAGCTTTAAAAGACAATCAGACCCTAACAACAGTGAATTGAGAAATTATATAGGAAACTCGTTAATTCTGTTACGCAGAATAGTTTCATTCAAAAAATCTAAATAAAATCAGTCGACGATTTCCTTTGTTTCACATCAAGCTATACATGTGTACAGGTGTGTAAAACTGTTACAATTCTGTTCCAGACATGAACATCACGGGTAGGGTATTCATATAATATCATATGTTCATATCATATTCATATGCGACTTTCACATTGTTTCAATTAATAAAACAATTTCATTGTTTCTCAAAAATCCAATTTATCAGACGAAAAATACTGCTTCCTTACTTCCCGATACAAATCGCTGCCCTTATACACCCTTCTGGTAGTTGATTTTGAGCCGCGATCCTAAGAGCCAGGCCCAGGTTACATGTCTAACTCGAGCCCCGGGATCAATCCGAGGCCCCAGTGACGCTACAGTTTTGACTTGACAGCGGCGGCCTTATTGCAGGTTTCTCCTACTTACTATTCTCTTTAATGGCCTCCATCAGCTCCTCTTTAACTTTTACATCTGCACGGTGTCCATCAAGCGTGAGCAGGAATTTGAGCTGAGCTATTCTCAGATCGGGGTTTTTGGGCAATCCCTCTTCTTCCAGGTTTTCCAGCGGCATTTCTTCTGGTTCTCTCGGTGTTAATACGAGGATTATGCGGGGACCTAAACATGAAAACCCGGGCTGCTGAATGAAATTACACTACGCCAACGAGTTCAAACCAAGCGAAAGAGCCCAAGGCAACAAGGCGAAACCGTAACTATCACCGCCCCCTCCTGGCCATGCACGTAAATGCAACTCGTTTTTTTGTACCGTAATTAAATCTGGGTAATAATTTAATCTCACCCCGCACTCCCATTCCTCATACAAATGTTTTACACGGAAGAAATGTGTTTACTTTTAGCAAAATAATAAAAGTATTGTGAGTCTGTATATGTTCTTTTTTTCAATATTTGTCCCATTCGTGAAAAATCTTGTGTATATCTTTTAACACATTGTTTGATATTGTTCTTTACATAATTTTTAATACAGAGTTCTTTATTTTCATTAACAAAACCATATATTTCAAAATATTGTGTAAGATCAACTGTAAAAAAATGTTCTTATCAGTGAAGAGTCCATGGGGGAAATAGCACGTGACTGATGAGGCGATTCTATAAAAAATTAATCTTACTTTTTATAATATCTAACAGAGCTTGTTTAAATTGTTAGCCAAGCTACATTTGGAGATCTTGCTGGTGGTGTGCTATCGGCTCTGTGTGCAATAAAAATGGAGTTTTTACTGAAGCACATGGTAAGAAATCTACATTTTCTCTTTGAGATCCAAAATACCGAACTTTAAAAATACTGGAATGTTTCACTGTATTTCATAATTATTTAATGAAAGTAACATAATTGGGCAATGTACTGTACCTCTCAGTGTTTTATACAAAAAACATCGCTTTTATTTAATAATATTTGAAGGCAATGTATTGTAATTTAAATACTATACACAATAGTCCTTCAAAAACCTGATTTAGTGCCTCACTTTCTATTACCATCCTCGTCACTTTGATTTAAAATCTCGCACGGTGTAGCAAAGTGGGTATTTTAGGTATTTTGCTTTACAAACTTCAAGTACGTCTTGCGATTTATATAGTGTGCAGACTGTTTACTTCCACAAGTGGCTTTAATTAAAATAAAACATATTCTTAATTAAAAGGCAAATCTGTTCTTATAGCCTATTGCATTGAGATTAAGTTTGATGCTTAAGCATTTTTGTTGTGTGTTTTATTCATGGTAACAATGAAATTTGTTTTTTTTCATAGCATTTCTCGGAATTATCCAAAGCTAGACAGAAGGACTAATCCAGGAGGCCACAGTGTAACTGTGATGCAATAGGAGTAAATGTGACGGCTTTAGAAAAGATGACTAATAATTTACATAGAATGCACTAACTTTTATTTAATATAAACCAATGTTGATGTTATTTTTGAAGAAAAAATTATGCAATTCATCTTGTTTTCCACAGTTGCATCAGTAGATTGAATGACTCATCTAAAACTTGAACAAAGGAATGTTAAACATTACTTTCACTAACTTGCTGCAATCAGTCACACAGATGTACCTTTTTTCGTTTCATGGAGTGATTAAGTTCTCTCTACAAAAGCAGTGTGCTAACGTCATCATTTAATTATTATATTTGTTGGATTGTGCTGTTTTGTATTTTGGGAATTGTATGACACAGAAGTTCCACAGTGAAATATAAAATGTGCAAAATTATGTTAATTGGTTCTTTCATTGCTGTATTTTTTCGGTCATTTTAGACCTTTGATTTGATTACCGTGACAGTATAAAATGACTGAATAAGCTTGCTCATTAGATACAATTTTAGAAGGTGTCTCTGAATTTATACTGTACTTAAAAAAGTAACAGTGGTTAAAATGTTTAAATCATTAAAATAAAAACTTAACAGGTTGTGACACAGTGGCGAAATGGTAAGTATTGTTGCTTGACAGGACCTCTGGGTTCAATTCTGGACTTGGGGTGCTATCTGTGTGGATTTTGTATGTTCTCCCTATGTTTGTATGGATTTCCTCCAAGTGCTCCAGTTTCTTCCACAGTTCAAAGATACTGGTGGTTTAATTGGCTTCTGGGAAAATTGGCCCTGGTGTGAGTGAGTCTGTGTTTGTGTCTGCCTACTTTATGTCCTGCAATAGACTGCTGTCCCATCCAAGGTGTATCTGGACTTCTGCCCATTGCTTAATAGGTTAGGTTCTAGCCTTCCTGCGACCTTGTATTGGATAAGAAAGTTAGATAATGGATGAATGAATAAAAACTTTATAAAGGTAATTGTGGGTTTTGCTAACAGAAAGCTCATTCCTTCTGGTGTGTTTTCAGCTCTGTGGTCAAGTGATAATCTTCATAGTAGTCCTGGGAATTGGAGGATCATTTCAGAATGGATTTCACATTACTGTTATCAACTCACCTTCACCTGTAAGAGATATTTGATGTTTTTTTTCTTTCATTGTAAATGAATTGTCATTTTTAATAGCACATAGGAAAGAAAGCATTTCTTAAATCAAAATCATGACAATGTTCATGTTTTCCTAAGCTGCATTTTTCTTTTATGCAGATTATTCTGTTATCTGGAATACATTTATTAATGCCTCAAAATCATCATGAAACATTGAATGTTTTTCACAACTAATGACATTCTGCATTAAAAATGAAAATCATCTACACATCTGAAGTATGTGTAGTGAGTGATTTAAAAATCATGAGCATAGTGACTTTTTTCTAATCTCAGGGTTTTTCTTACGTGTGTCCCTTCAGTTCATTCAGAATTTCATCAATGAAAGTTGGATGTCCCGCTATGGAAAGCCTATGGAGAGGGAAAGTGTAAAATTGATTTGGTCTGTTTTGGTATCGATGTACTCTATTGGAGGCCTGATTGGATCTATAAGTATAAGATGTTTTGTCGTGAAATTTGGAAGGTGAGTTATTTGAGAATATTAAATATTAAATATGCATCCAAAAGTTATTTGAAGGTCTCCTTTTGTGGGTTTTATATTATCTTTTGTAAATGTAAACTATTCATTTTAAATGCTAACCTCCTGAAAACTGGTTTTGCAGAGACATTAATTAAATATAGTCTTTTTATATCAAACATAATTAATACGTAATTCCTTCAATACAGACTCAATTAATTTAATTTGAATACCTAGAGTACCAGCCAAGACTCTTTCAGTTCCCTGTGAATTACTGTATAAAACTTTTACTATTTATTTACATATATTTGTGTTGAAAATTGTGGACAGTGGACTTTAAATCTACAGGATATGTTATCATTCATGCTTACAGAAAGCATGAACTGCTAATGGCTGTTCTTCATTGTAGAAAGAAATCTATGATATACAACAGCATTCTCAGCATTGTTACTGCTGCAATAATGGGCTCAAGTCGGAAAGCCAACTCTTTTGAAATGATTTTGGTGGCGAGATTCCTGTATGGATTCAGTGCAGGTACGCACCTGTTTTTTTACTGTGTAGCTATAAAATTTGCTTCAAGGAAAGGAGGAACACTTGCTATACAGTCCATACCCCAGTCAAAATGAACAAGACCACCACCTTTCATGGTATACATTATACAGTATAAGACAAAAAAAAGTAACAAAACATTTATATAGATAATTCAGTATTTTAATTTGCCAAAATCAGGCAATCAATTATTGCATATTGAGTATAAACTCCGCTTTGTGCGGTGTTTTAAAAATTAAGTAGAGACGCAGCAAAAATGTTGTGTGGATAGAACAAAAATATAGATTGATAGATCATGAAACATTAAATTTATTTTCCCAATTACCTGAGTTTAAGCAGTTGCCCTGGATTCATTACATAAATTAGAATCAAATGCCTTGAGAGAGAAATCCCCAAACTCTTGTTTCTTTAAGTATTGCATAGTCCTATATAGGTAGTGGACAAAAAAAGGAAACACCTGGGTCATTGAGGGACACCAGGTATATTGAAGGTAAGGTCTTCCACACAGGTGTGGCTCGTGTGTTAATTAAGCAGATAACATCCCAGCATGCTCAGAGTCATGTATAACAATGCTGAACTCACTTGGTTGCTTATAGTTATGGCTGTAACAGGAACCTCAGGGACTTTGAAGGAGGGGTGATTGTTGGGGTTTGATTGTCAGGAGCAGGATACCAAAGTCAGGTTGCACCTTGAAGTGCATATTTGTGAGTCCAGTGGTGCAAAGAGAATAGGCAATAAACCACTGAGCAGTGAGGAAGTGTGATATGGTCAGATGAATCACCCCCTACTATGTTCTTGACAAATGGACAAGTGCATATTTGGCATCAAAATATTTGGTTGCAACAGTGAAGATTCTCATAGTTCCGTAATGTGGGGTATACTTTCCTGGGTCTGGGTCCATTCATTTCCTAAAAGTCAACTCAAGGTCAGCATGTTGTAGTATTTCTCTCCTGCCAGAAGGGGTGTCTTTCAGGATGACAATGTCCCCATCCACAGAGCTTATGTTGTTGCCCAGTAGTTTTCTAACTATGACACTGATGGTATCCATATGTCAGACCTTCTCAGTCACCACATCTGAATCAAGCATGTACTGTATGTGATATTCTGGAATGACGCCTGAGACTTTGTTTTCCTATGCTGCCTCAGCCTTCCTGCAGAATCTCTGACACCAGTAGACTCTATAAAAGGGCACAAACATGACAGATTGGCTACACGTGATGTCCCTACGCCCTCTTAAGTTACGTTCCAGTGGTGTTTTTTTTATCCACTACTTGTACTTTCATTATTATATTCAATGGAAATGGTTTACTCAGTGTTGATCTATGAGTTTTATATACAATCAGGGGAGCTAAATAAATACCAATTTTCTGTGTGAACCTCTAAGGGCTAGGCCTTAACATCCACTTGATGTATCTTGGAGAAAGTTCGCCTAAACAGCTCAGAGGTCTGACGACCATGACGGCAGCTACTTTCACTTCGCTCGGCAAACTTTTTGGACAACTTGTTGGTCTCAGGTAAAATAAATGTATGTGGAGAAATAGGTTTTAGCTCACTTAGTTAAAACAAAACTGGAAATGGATAAAGATGTTCTTTTTTGTGCAGCCCACAAGGGCTTCTTATGGATATTGGTTTCCCACCATTACAATACAAGATTAAATGATAAAAACGATTATTCATATATTTTATGACATTTTCAAATGGTGGCTCACAATGTGGCTTAAAAATCAAATAACAGTGTACTGTGCATTTTAAGTATACAACATATCAAGAATTGTATTTAATGAAATTGTATATTTCAGTGAATTACTTGGCCAAGAGGACTTGTGGCATATTCTGCTTTGCTGCGCCTCCTTCATTTCCATTCTCCAGCTTGTCGCTCTTCCTTTTCTCCCAGAGGCCCCCAGATACTTATTAATTGACAAAGGAAATGAAGAAATGTGCAGAAAAGGTAATTTAGAAACTGTTGTCATATTTTCACTGTTTTGTCTTTAATTAAGTTGATTCTGGAAAAGGTCATTCTTGCCTTCTGCCATAAGACTGTACAACACATCCACCTTGCGTTTTGGCAGAGGTGACATTGACAGTGACCTGTTTCTGGACTGGACAGTAAACTGATACATCTGCTCTTTTTCTTTTCCTGTTTAAAACCATTTTTGTGCAATATATGCCAGGGACCTGTGCAATACATTTCTTTGCGTGTTCTGGGCTGTGAGTAACTCTTCTTAGTGCATGGATGTTTTTTTTTTCTGCCAGACACACCCTCTCTTGTTCGTTTGCACCGCAAGTTTGTGGCTTAACTCACTGCCAGGCATTCTGTCTTTCAGCCCTGCAGAGACTCTGGGGGAAAAGGGATTTTAAGGTTGAAATTGAAGAAATGCTGGCAGAGCAGGCTGCCATAAATGGGGAAAAACCAAAAAGCCTTTCCGAGCTCCTGAAAGACAGAGAATCACGCTGGCAACTCTTGACCATGTTGGTTGTTTTGATTGCGATTCAGTTTTGTGGCATCTCTGCGGTGAGTGTGTTTCTGCAGTATAGTCCAATGAACTAAAGGGGAAAAAAACAGACACTCCAGAGTGCTCTGTAAGAACCAGCTTTACACTGTTAGTTTTAAATTTTTATTTTTAATGTTGGATTAAGTGAAGGCAGGGGTACTCAACAAGAAACCCTCTTAATTCATTTTGTGATTAATTGTTTACAGTTGAAAACTATTAATTGGTATCATAGTCCTGTCAAACAATTAAATAATTCTTGAGACAGTTGTCAAAAACATCTGAAATGCAATATAAAGTCACAAGACTGAGTAGTTTTGAGTTATGTAGTCCAATACAGCTCTTGCCATTTTTATAGACATATAATTATTGTTTTACCTTTATTTATATGAAGTTCTGCTGAACTTCGTATTTTTCAATTTAGCCTGTGAGCATTTCATCATCAAATACACATCCTGCAGATGTAGAAAACATAGAAAAAAATCTAGAGAACCATCCTTGAAAAACAAAATCAAAATAATTTCTTGGCATCCTTCAAAAAACAGGATGGATAACACATCACTATGTCACTGTATATATGTGCTACTGCAATCATATTATAAAACAAATTGCAAATGAGTTGTAAATGTACATCAGAAAATGTATTTAATAAAATAGTCAATTTAACAGTTTAGGGGGATAGCACAGGTTTCCAGAGCAAAAAACGTAAAAATATCAGCCTTGGTTCCTAAATTAAGTTCTGATGTATTGATTTATCACAGATACCTGTTAGGTTTCAGTGCTCAAAGAGTAGGCTTGAATTTCCTTGAATTGACCTATAGGACAGAACACACCCACAGTGCTTTGCTTCTTTATTTCCCAAGGAGAGAGAAGAAGAGAGAGAAGTCAACAGTACTACTGATACTGTTCTGGTCTTCCTAGACTGACCTCTCAACCTTTAGTTTACCTTGTTTGGGCATCTTTTACACAGGTCTCTGATTAATTGTATCTCCCAAAAGGGGATAAAACTCAAAAGGAAAGGTTTCAGTATGTACAGGTATATATAGCTGGGGAGCATCACCTCCAATCATTTGTTCCTAGAAACCTTTGAAACTGAATTAGGTCATCCCGTATTCCAGTTCTGTTTTGCAACAGACTTTATATTTATGGGTAGCTGTAGACAACACACTTCAAAAACGATGACCTGATCTAACATCTCCAACCTAAACAATGCTCTAGACATACTGGAGCCAGGTATGATGCCTGTGTCATTTACCACCACTTACTGGCCTGGTTAAGCTGTATAAACAGGGACCAGCATTTGCAGGCTTTAGGCTCTGCAGTAGACCGGTATCTCATCCAAGTGTCACATGCTTTCTGTCCATTTAAAGCCATGAAAACCAGGATAGACTGTGGCCTGATGAGCTATTCTGGCTTCAATACTGAAATTACCTCCCTTCTGGCATGATTTGGCTTAAAGGTACAGAATGTTTAATGGTTACGTCATAATCCATATTGGAATAAATAGTATACCTCCTAGCACACAACAGCGTCATATGATTTAGTGTTATCACTAATCTAGGTTACTTGTCCAAAACATTCTAGAAATATGTTTAACAAGACCCTACCTTTCCAAATCTATGTATGCTACTTTTAAATATTCATTTATTTACAAGTATTATTTTAGTGTAGCTCTAATTATTGTTTCTATAACATCGCCATTAATAGAAGAAAAACAGGTTTGTCTCTAGTTTCCTGAATTTGTTTTTCCCTTTTTATAAAGTGGTGCTTCATTTATAATTCTCAAAATTATGGTTACAGTTCTCATCCTAAATGACAGTTCACATATCCCAGCAAGGGATGTAAGAATAAAAAACCTTATTTTTATTATGAACCAATGAGATAATACCTTCAGACCTGTACAATCTGGCTGAAGGTACCAGGCTGAAGATTAAAGATAATGTGAAACACCGCATGGTAAAATTCAAGCCAAAAGAAACTAGTTCCTTATTCACGTTTACCTTCCTCTGCAAATAAGTAACTAACTCCATCAGATATTTTTCTTCAGATTATTGCACTTAACAGAGTATTGTGCAGGTCACTGGTTTCCAGTTCCTGTCCTAGGGGGATCATTGTGTCTGATGTCTTTTGTTCCAGCTCAGCTCTAAAGCTCCAGAGCTGATTGGTTACCTTAATTGATTTGTTCACTTGTTAAACTTTTGCTTAACTGTTTCTGACTTGGTCCTGAGTTTCATGAATATCCTTCTTCAAGAATTATGAAACTGCTTGTAACAGCTTCACCGTACATATCTTTAAGTAGTTTCTCTTTAACTTTACACCCTTATTTCTAACAAAGCATCTCTTAATAGGTGATCTATTTATTATAGTGGGAATGACAATCTATCAGACACTATAGGAGCATTTTTCCTTCTGCAGAGATCCAATTAGGTACATATCAGGGCATACAAATAATTATTTGGAAATATTGTTCTAGGTTATAAAATTCCTAGCATTGTTAAAATAATTTAAATGTTCTGATTCAGAGTCACTTCAAATCCTGTTTAATACAACAACATCCATGTTTAATACTTAATACTCTACTGTGAATGTCATCTGCCGGTCCGTTAACTTTGTTCTGCAGTGTTATTTGATGCAATTGTGCATGCAGCTGAGGATGAGGATGTTGCACTAGGCCCTGTGTGTCAATTACATTAATATTACTCAATACTGATGGAGCCCCTAGCATAACATGGTAACATTATAAAAGCTATGTTATAAACGTCTATTCTTTTATCAACCCCCTTTTCTCATAAACTATTACTTCCAATTTTATTGTTGCAATTATATTTTCTTTCTGTCTTGGGAATTCTAATCTTTTTCCATCTGTACTGTACCTGTAGCTCGTGATATTTTTAATATCTTTGATACAGTCTGTAGAGTGCTCTTTTCCTTCTGATTTCTCTTCTCTCAGTTTTCCCAATAAACATTTTTGGGGATATCTTGCTAGACTTGCTAGAGTTTTAATGTTGAAAAGTTTAAGAGCCTATGAACCATCCTTCAGTTATTGACTCTGAATCTATCTAATCCCATTTCACCACATGTAAACTCATCCTTTCTCCTTCACAATCTGCATTTCTAAAATTATAAATCCTCATTTCTAGGCTGAAGTTTTAGAGATTTGAAGTGAGAATCAAACATTTTCATATTAGGGTCACGATGTCTTAGTGATTCTATTTCATATATTCCATATATCTTGAATATTTCAAAAGACTAGAGTTGGTCAATAAGAGCATCTTCCCTAGCAGATGCTGTTATATACTGGATTAAAATTACATTATTAACCATTTTAACACCATCAGTATCAGGTTCTGTATTCCCCTTATACAATACCCTTATATGAAGGAATCGAAATTTCCAATTTATTTAACAAAATCTTTGCTATAGTCCTTCCTGATTTTATCAATAGTAAGCTACATGTGCCCATGTCTGTATTAGGTGGTCTATACAATGTACCTATTGTTAAGATCATAAAACTTATATTTTCCAGTATAGCCATTATAGAATTGTAAAACTGCCAAGACTTCATGTTTCAGTTCTCCAGATTGGAGGCTATATAAAGGTGGGATATATATATACTGTATATCCCATATATATAGATATAGTTCCACCCCACTCCTGCCTGTTTTTTTAAAAAAATGTGGTTTTATATTAATCCTTTCAGTCATAAGTAAGTCCAGTCATAAGTTTATTTCAAGCCGACCTGTGGTGAGCTTCCTTCCACCAACAGCTCTACACATACGCTTCCCAAACACGACACATACAGTACACTCTTCAACAACATGGTACTTACACCTTGCAAGTGGCACCCCACTGGTTCAAGTGCAATCTGCCCCATTTTTATAGATCCCAGTTGTTATGAAATGACAGAGCCCCAATAACCTAAACCATTGTTTTCTGTTGTAGTTACGTAGGCACCTACAGTAGGTTTTCCAGCTGAATACTTAAACCTGTCTTACAGAATTATCATCTTACCTTTCCCTGTGTAATTTGTTCCAACACAGACCATGACAACTAGATCCA
Organism: Lepisosteus oculatus; assembly: GCF_040954835.1. Classification (NCBI taxonomy): domain Eukaryota; kingdom Metazoa; phylum Chordata; class Actinopteri; order Semionotiformes; family Lepisosteidae; genus Lepisosteus; species Lepisosteus oculatus. The sequence continues at coordinate 48,979,866 of NC_090699.1, forward strand.
TCTCACCTCTGGCCAGGAGCCTGTCCACTCATGCAGGAAGGTCTGCAGTCTGGACATCAGGCAGGCAACACACCATGCAAGACTCCCCTTCACTACACACTGCCTCTTCACCATGCACACACCACTGTCTCTGTACCTTTCAAAACCGATTCCCCCACTTTTGCTACCTCTCTTTTACTGGGAGGAATGGACAGCTGGGTGCCCTGGGGCCCATCAGCCCTTTAACTGGTGTTTTCCTTCAAGCAGTCAATACCCTGATCCATATCAATTAAGGAATTTGGAAGTAAAAATACATTTATGAAAGGAAGGGATCCGACAGACTCAAGGAATGCCACTTCTGTGTGACTTGCACTCCATTCCCTCCATAGAGTGGATGTTCTTAGGTTCACTCAAAATGGGCTTTTTTTGCTTTAATGGATGCTATTTAACCTCTTGACTGCTTGTTGAAGGGGAGAAGTAAGCCAGATGTGCAGTGAACTTCTCTCATTGCTTTGCAGATCTGTGCCTACTCTTTCAATGTGTTTTATGAGGCTGGCATCTCCGAGGATAACATTCGGTATGTCACACTTGGTATAGGAGTTTCTGAAGTCCTCACTACGATCACATGTGTAAGTTGTGCAGAGCAAAACATCTGATCTTCATATAATGCTGACCAGTTTTACACAATTTGACCTTTTGGAGTTATACTATTTTCTGACAATCAATGCAGCCTGAATTCTTTTTCTGTCTGCTAATTAATCAAACTTATTTGAGATAAGGAATTGCTAAGGATTTTATATGCATTTGCTTTTAAGATTTGAAAATATTTATGGTATTAGTGAATCATTCCATTTTTCTGAGCTTTTTTGGTACACTCTACCTCTTCTTTAGAGCAAGAAAGTTTGTTTATATAACTTCAAGAAACATATTTTGTTTGCTTGTTGGTGGCAAAGAAAAGGATTTACTTAGAAGTGCATTTTTCTCCACAGGCATTTCTCATCGAAAACACAGGGAGAAGAGCATTGTTGTGGAAGGGATTTATATGTATGTCCTTAATAATGACATTAATCACAGTGACACTTTATCTGAGGGTAAGCATTTCTTTGGTTTGAGTTTTCTAGTGACTAGTGCAGACTTCAAGGGCAGAGGGCGTCTTCTTAATTTTAAGCACTACAAAGACTTTATTTTGTGCTCAGAAGAGGATGTGGAGGATGAGGCTTCAGTTCTTTTCTTGTTTTTTCTCATCTGAAGAATGACTTTTAATGTGTTTAGAAACAATGATGTTTACCCTCTGTTATGATATGTAACACAAATATGTCTTCAGGAACCTAACCTGCTGTTATTCAGGTTATAATCCATATTCTCATTGATATATTTGTTTTTTTAGGAGACCATTTCTTGGATACCATACAGCACAGTGTGCCTAATTTTTCTTTTTGTTATATGTTTTGGAGGTGGGCCAGGTAGGTTCTTTTGAACACAATAACACATTCCTTTACATTATTACTGGTGAACCAGCAATGGATCTCTGCGCCACTTCCAGAGTTCCACTCACTGCCTCTGTCTTAAGTCCCTCATGTAATGTGTAAGAATATTTTTTCTTGTTTTGTGTTTTAGCCAGTGTGTTACCATCGCTCTCTCATGAGATCTTTATTCAGTCTTCAAGACCTGCGGCTTTTGTCTTCACTGGAATCTTGAGATGGGTGGGCTTTTCTGTGCTGGTAGTGGCTTTTCCATTCTTGATTGTAAGTCTCAGAGGTGGAAACATTTCAATATTTATCTAATTGTAATGTCAATATTTTGGAGTGAAAAAATAATAACAATTGTAACTTTGAAATCATTTTTGAAAAGAGTCAGAGCACATACAATATAAGAATGTACATTAAGAACTACATCCACAGCTTTCATTATGCTTAGATGAACTGAATTTTTAATAATTCTGTAAACTGTGTTATGAAGCTTAGGGCTTATATAGCTCGAAAAGTGCTACAGTGTCAGAACTTAGTGTACTGTACCTAAGTGATCTGTGTTTAAGACACCATCCATTAATGGAAGGTGAACTGAGTTAAAAAAAAATTGAGCCTTGGATAAATCTTTGTAAGGGTTTCAGTGTACAGGTAAGGCGCATATAGTAGTATGTAATGTTTCTAGTGTTATAATTTGTTATAATTCTAGTGTTATAAGTAAATACTGTAGAAATGAAATAATTTATAAGAGCACCTTTTCTCACAGTTATTGCTCTGTTTTTTGTTGTAGGATTCTCTGAAGCACTTCAGCTTTCTGTTTTTTGGAAGTGTTTGTCTTGGGGCCGGAGTTTATGTCTTTCTCTTTGTACCAGAAACAAAGGGTAAAACAGTCCTTGAAATATCGGAGGACTTTAAGAAGATAAATGTGCACAGACACTGGTGTACTAAAAATGGAAATGAAGACAATGAATGGATTATAGCAACAAGGCTGTAAAATGTTACATTAAGCATATACATGCACATATACTTAAGTTTACATTAATTTAAAATTATTATATTATATTATATTAATTATATTATATAAAGTATTATACAAAAATATGTTTAATGGGAATTTTGCAGCAGTTTATTGCAAAAGTGCGATCAAAAGGCTGTTTACATGTAAGCAAAGACAACTTAGTAACTTTCATAAGTTGACGGAATTATTATACAGTATGCGTTCAAAACTAAGAAGTGTGGATAATAGGTTATTTGTTAATTATTTGCCGACACATTCAGCTTCTTATATTTCAAAACTACTGGAGATTTGTTCCATAAAGAAAGCAATGGCTACATAAACAAATAGTGTTAAATTATTTGTGTGATTTTTTTTATTTGTTGATTTCAAATGGTTTTTATCTTAAAATAAAGGTAACAAATTCAATTATCCGAATTGTTTCCAAATAAGGCTGAAAATTTTTAATGTAATTTGAAATAAAATAATTGTACTTATGTGCAAAACAGATTAATTGTCACAATTTACAGATTTGAATGGACATTTTAAATCTCTTTTCGCTTATTTTAACTTTTAAATGAGCCCCAGGTTTACCATACCTCTCTGTGCTATACCACAATCTCACTATATTTTAATACATTGTCAGGCCCTGTTACTAAGGTAAATACCACTGTGAACTTGTAGAATACAAGCTTAGTTGTGCAAAAGAGAGTCAGACCTTAAATCCAAGAGAGCTTCTGTGGGAGACATTTAGAGAGTTACCTTATCAGTGCTGAGCAGCTGCCTCCTGTTCAAGTGCTTAATTTGCAGATAAATGTATTTGGTGCGCAGTGTAAATTCGGGGTGGAAAATGATTGACCTTATCTTTCAAACATTAGATTTGATATCGCAATGCTGCTTCCCATTATCTGGTACTACACTGAAGGATTAGTTGTGGATTAATTAGAACTTCTGCATAAGAAATGCATAGCTTTTCTTTGTACTCCAGGACACAATTTGTCTTTCCAAACACAGTGCAATTACCCAAATTGTAATGGGAATAAGAATAACTGTGTGTATGTTGAGCATGTGGAGAACAGAAAGAAAATGTCAATGCTCTTTCCATGTGAAACAGATTTCATATTGACTTGATGCTCAATTTAAACATTGTCTTGGTGAGTGCTGAGTGCTATTATTCGTCATCTAATTCGTAAGCATTTAAGGAAAGTTGCAAGTAAGATGAGATCATTAAGCCCATTTTACTTGCTTTTCTGAGAAAACACAGGGAATGTGCTTTTGAAACTCCTAGCAGCTTCAAAAGACAGCCCATTGTGTACAGAAACATTTCCTGTGTTTTGTCCTTAATACACCCACTCATGTTTCTTGAACCCTATTTTCATTGTTTCATTAGACACTTGTATTGGACCTTGCTTCCACATGACCTGTGTGTAACGGTTCTGTATTCACTTTAATAAAACAGGCTTCACAGTAACACTTTCATTCTGATCGGTCTTCGACGATATTGTAAAAACCTCCTGCCGCGTCACACATTCCAGTCTTGCCCCGTCTGAGGGGAAAAGGGCAGTTACTATTTTCATTGGCTGCCTTACTAATTGCACACAGCTGTTCACAGGGTAGGCAGCTGGGCTGCCAGGTACTGGTAGCATACTGAGCAATGGACTGTACACACGGTGTACGTTTTAAAAGCGCAGCTTTTAAGAGATATACCAAATAAAAAAGGCTGAGATTTTCCCAGAAAAAAAGCTGCACATGCTTTATTATTGATTTCCACCAGTAGATAGTTTAATTTGCTGAAAGTAGGAAAGATAAATTGCATTAATTAATAAACACAAAACATTCATTAACATTTTGTTTCAGAAACATTAAAAAAACTACTTAAGTGGCATATCTTATTATCACGCTTCAGTTTAGCAATTTTTCAAGGTCTTTAGTTGATCTCAGACCGTGACGGTAAAGAAACATTAATCACTTAATCATCTTGCCATGTCCGCCTGGAAATAGTAACTCGGTACTAATCACTTATGCGTGAAGGTTCGTGTAGTTTCACTGTACATCATTTTGTAATTTGTACCCATTGCTTAGAATTGATTCAGGATTACGTCACCCTACTATATTACTTTAGAAAAAAAAACTATTAAGTGTGCTCGGTTTTTCCGTATCTTCAAATGACTTTTCACAAGGCCAACCTTGCATAAGATCTATGTGTGACATACACAGATGGTATTAATATTTACACTTTATGATGCCATTGAAAATGTGAAATAAATGTGAAATTTTATCAGTATGTTTCAGGCAGCAGGCTCCACATCAGAATGCATAAATTGTGGTATAGGTTTCATATCTTCTCTTCTTAAGGAGTCCTGTAGTAACCGATTATAAGGATAGCTGGCAGAACAGCTGTTTTTAGGAACATTGTTTCGGTTTCAGTCACTCCAGCAGGTAAAAATGGTGTGACGTACTTATATATTAAACAAATAATATCAGAGGCACCAAAGCGGTAGTAACACTGACGAGGGAAAGCGCTTCATCAGAACATCTGCTGTTCTTACAAAATCAAAATGGTAAGTGAATTTTGTGTAATCGTTCAGACTGACACTGAAATCACATAATGCAATGCCTGCTACAAAATAATAATTAAGCAGAAGCAGAAACTACATTGTATATTGCGCATTCTACATGGACTATTTACAAACATAACTACTTAGTACAAAACAACAGAGTTTCAAAGTCTGTAAAAAAGAGGTTATTATTTTTATTTTTTAGGATTTATTAACTTTTAACTTTAGTTTCAAAGTTTACTTGACATTTAATCTACTTCAAATTGCGACGTGTTGCATGATAGTCGATGTTTTGTAGGAAGTAACTTCAGTCAAGTCTATTAAATGCGGAAGAATGTTTTTTCTTTGTTAGACCTAAGTCGATGATTTAATTAATTCAAATTATTTCGACCTGTCTCTCTTTATTTCAGTGAATTTGCCACTATCTACGCTATATTTAGTTCATTTAGCATCTCAGCCTGGTAAAACACAATATTTACTGCATGGAAGTCGGGGATAGTTAAATATTTGAATTTTGTATTTGAATGATCCAAAACGAAAACTGCCGTCTTTTCTTATGCCGTTTTTTTTAAATTGTATTACAAGAATGAAATACAGTAGTCTTGTTGCTTCCACTTTCTAACATTTGGGTCTTCTGTCATTTCCGGTATTTTCCCTTTTCATTTAGTATTTTTCCGCATTCTCGAAGAAAGGTTTGTGTTTTTTTGTGTTTATAACATTTAAGTTGAACAGAGCATCAGAAATCTAAATGGACAGGTGTAATAAAGCCAAATACCCAACACACCCCACCTTAAAATATAAACTACTTTGTATGCGTCTTTTTTATGTATTTGGATTTATATATTCAAAATTTTATTTAATTTTATGTAATATTTTAGCATGGGTTTCCAAGCCAGTTTTCTTGTAGATTAACTGGCAGCGTGAGAAAAGTCTGAAAACTCAGACATCCTGCTTATAATAACGTGCTGTCCAGAGTTCCAGTTCCTCAAGACACCGAGAGCGCAGCAGTGAAGCCAAGGAACAAAGACATAAAAAGAAGCGCTGTGATAGCAGCAATCGGGAAAATAAGGTAAAATATAGTACTACTAGTGTGCAAAATTATTTCTCTAGCAAATCACTCATTAATGTTTTCCCATAAGTCGAAAACAAAAATCGTTTTCTGATAGTAAGAACAAAGGATGTTTACCAAGTTTTGAATGTGAACTCGAAAGGGAAGTCATATACAGTATGCTCCAGGTGAATGACCGGAGGTAGTAGGCCTAGGCTGCAAATAGATTTTACTTCCCTCATCAATCTTCTGGAATCCCTCAGTCTTGTCCCCAGACGTAAGATGTGTCAGTCTTCAGATCCTCTTACCTTTGAATTGCATTGCACCTTTAGTTTCAGAAAGAGAAGGCAGGTTTAAATGTGTGCACAACTCCAATTCACAGGACTACAAGGGTTCAGTTCCTTCCAGTTTGTGTGAAAATGCATTGTCTGGGAGCATGGGAAAGGATGTTCACATTTGTTGCCATAGAGCTAAATAATAAAACACTAAACAGAAGGTCACTGTTTTTCCTGCTTGGGTTTGTACAAGCCATTCTTCACGTTATGCTCCATATCAGGAAAAAAAGGTCATTTCATTTTGATTATTTTCAAAATGCCGCCAGTGATGAGCTCTTAGTTATAAACTCTGGCATGGAAGGAGCCAGGGCTTTCAGAATGATCTTGTTATGAGTGTTGCAATGCTTTGTCTCATCATGATTTTTTTCCAGCAATCACAAATTGCCAGTGTGCCACATGTTTCATGTATACACAGTTGTCCCACTTTGCAATTTTTAGCATGGTTTATTCTTTGTAAGTGTATCAATTATTCTTTGAGGCTTTGATGACCTTATACTTAATATTCAGTACATTTTTTACTACATTAGTGAGCCAACCTCCCATTACAATCATGGTTTTATTCCTGCCTTAGAGTACTTCACTAGTTCCCTAAAGGCAGGCCTTTGTTATGAAAATCTTTGGAGAGCTGCATTCTCTCTTTGGAATCATACTGCACAAAAGGACTCTGGCGATTCTGGAAATGTGGAAGAAAATGTATATGGCGGTTGAGAATTATATTGAAGAAAGTGGATAGCAGCAGAAGAAATGTTTCAGTAGAAAAACTGATCAGAATGATTAAATTTGTGTTGCTGGCTGTGGTGGCTTAGAATTGTGCAGATCCTCACATTTCAGAAATCCTTCTCAAGGGTGCTATTATTAACATTGATGTCTAGAATGAATGGAGAGAAAATGTTTCTGTGTCTGGGTGCTTAAGATTTTATAACCAGAAAGTCACTAAAAGAAAAGAATAGTAAAGCATTGCATTGGATATATTTAAAGTGAACAAATGTTGTGTGATTTGTAAAGTAGCTTCAATATGAAAATAACAAAAATCCAATTTTCTGTAGAAATCTTTCACGGACTCCTAACACAAGAATACAGGACATGCAAAACAAGATGGAAATAATCAACAACCATGAATTTGCATAATGTTTATGTTTGGGAGTTTCAGCCAAAAACATATTAAACTTTTCACATATCAAAGAATTTTGTGTATAAATAGATATATTAAAAGGTCTTAAATTCCCTCAGTCATGTCCTCCATTATCATAGGAGGATATTATCACTGTGACAGAGCCATTGAAAAGTTTAATTTGTCTGCACTGAGTAATATTTGTTTGTAAATAAAACTCTAAGATATTGTGATGCAAATGTACACAGTGAACTGTAATTGTATGGAACGTCTTTTGGAAATTACTATTTTTTTGTTTGAGATGACTGTACACAAGCCCTTCTGATAAGCTGAAACCTTAAGTAACTGCTGTAACTTCTAACTTGCATGTTTAGGATGAAAGAAGATTTATCAGAAAAAGCAAAAGCCCTGTGAGAGCACCCATTTTTTTCAAGCCAAGGTTGAGCAGAAGTTTCATCAAACCTCGGTGAGTCATGAAGGCTGAGGTGCTTATCAACACAAGACAAACATTTGTTATGATGCGTAGATACACACAGTTAGTTTGTGGGTCTCTTGGGAAAGAGTAATGAAGAAAATAGGAAAAGAACATAAAAATGCCATGACAGGTCAGTACATTTTAATGCAAGGCTGTAATTCAGTATTTCAAAGGCTAAATTAATTAACTTGCCAATTTTTCTTAACATATCTTTGTACACTAGCATTATTGTTTTTTAAAGACTGTTTTACTTAATAGTTTAAGTAATAATGATTCTTATGGATTTTCTTAATGGCAGCACAGTGGTAGTTTTTTTAGCATTGCTGCCTTGCAGTGAGAAACCCTGGGTTCAGTTCCAGACCTGGAGTGCTATCTGTATTGAGTTTGTATGTTCTCCACATGTTTGCATGGATTACTTCTGGGTGCTCTGGTTTCCTTGTACAGAACAAAAACATACTGGTAGGTTAATAAGTCTCTGGTAAAATTGGCCCTGGTGCGAGTGTGTGTGTTTGTGTTTGAGTGTGTCCTGCATTTGACTGTCGTTCCATCCAGGGTGTACCCCGCCTTGCACCTGTTGCTTGCTGGGATAGGGTGTGACTTCCCTGCAATCCTGATTTGGATTAAGCAGATAGAAAATGAGTGGATGGATGAAATTTCTAAATTTTGTAGAACCACGTGTTTCTAGGCTGACATCTTTTGCATATCTTTTTTAGGTATAAAAGGGAAGATCATGCTTTCAGAAAACCTGGGTTTAGTTTCAGATTCCGAAGATACAGATCAGTTTCAGTTGTGAGATCACATCGGACTCTGCCTCCAAAGAATACATCCTCTCCCTCACCCGGTAGCAAGTCTGATTTAAAGAAAGATAACAAATGTTCAAAAGGGACATCAAAAGATCAAAATGGTATGTCGCATCCTGAGAAAGGAAAGAGTTGCATCTTAAGTTGCAGGTGTGTCAACGGAACATTAAAGGGTTTACAGTATTGGCATTTTACAATGGTATTCCACAAGGGAGCGCTTTCAAATGAAACCTGCTCAAGTGAGCTCATAGACGGCAGATGGCGCTGTTGAATTTTGTTGAAATTATTCCAGTGATGAAATGATGATCAAGGAGCTGCTCTAACCTGATATTGTAAATTGTCATTTAAATAATATACAATGTATAAAATAAGATTATATTCACGTTTCCACTTAGATTGGTGTAATATTTACAAATGTTTGCTGAGCTACCAGTTTTATGATTTAAGGGTCACTAATGTTGTTTAAAATGTTCACTTTCCAGCTAAGAAATAAGCAAAATTGCTAATGAGATACAAATGTAGTTTATCACAGGGACTTTATTACTTTATTCTTATATTATTGACAATATATGACTGCTGTAAATCTTTCAACACTAGTATTTTTGTTCGCTGCAAATATGTCAGTGGCTGCAATAAACATATTTCAGAACAGTGCAAATAAAATTAAGACAAATAAGTATTGCAGAAGGAATACTTTTATGTTTAAGATGCACATGCAAAACCATTCTTATGCTTTAAGTTACTGGTAACTCTGGTAACTGGTAACTCAAAGCTTCTAAATATTCTGAAGAAAGAATTAAATCTGTTTTAATTTAAACCTGAAGCATCAAGCATATTCGGGTGGCTGCATATTATGAGGTCTCTTATACTGGTGTAGCAGAGAAGCTGGGTGACTCACCAACGCCTCTGTGAAAGAATGGCTGGGCACAAAGCCAGCTGTAAATAATGAGCAATAGAAAAGCTATGCTTGTGTGTAAGAACACTGCTGTGAAATCTTCCAGGGTCGATTTCAAAGTCATATAGAAAACCTTACGGGATTTTTTTGAAAGAATCATCCATTACTGAAGAGAGAGGGAAATATTCTTACAGGAAAAACAAAATCAGCAGTTTATTTTGTAACTAATGTTAAATTATGTTTGGGCTCCCAGACAGACTAGCCTGCTGATGTGCTTCATCCTTAATTCTGTGTGGAGTCCAGCTCTGCAGTTTGTACATTACTCTGGGCATTTAAACATGGGATTCATTGCTCCTTGAATTTACAGTCTCTGTCAGGGGCCTGGTCTTCTGGTTTTCATTACAGCTGATCCCAAAATGACTAAAGTAAACCAAATTATTTTCTTAATTAGTACAAGAGAACAAGTTTTCTATATTCTTACTCACTGAATATTTATAACTACCTATAAAGCTTGAAAGACTGTGGCTTTCTGACTTTAGTTGTGCAAAATTTCTGTTGAAAATATTATTACATTGCATGTTACTTTATTACTGAAACGCAGTTTTTTTTAGATGTTCAGAAGTCATTCAAAAGCAAAAGTAGAGAAAAGGAACCTGAGATCTTCTCAATTAAGGTAAGGACTATGTTGATTTTCAGTTACGTTTAACAAGAACAGAAGTCTCAAACAATAATACAATACAGCATAAACTTTATTCTTCTCCTTGAGAGTCACCAGATTATTCCCAGTAAAGGATATCTTTCTCTAAGATAATATGAGGATTTTATGCTCTTAAAAAACTTAATCCTGTCATGTTTATGTCTGACAATACCTTAAAATCCCTTGGATTTATTTAAACTACTCACACTGAATTGCAAAGACTCCTACCTGTTTTCCCTGGGAACCTCACAGGGTGGCTTTAAAAAAAACAAAGAAAAACACAAATATGTATGTTTAAAGAAAGGACAAAAACAAATCTTTAATTGAATACCTTGCATTTAATTATAGTTCAGTTCACATTAAGCTCTTTTGTGCTTAACACATTTATTTTTGCTTAACTGGAATTTTCATGTTGTGTCTGACATTCACAGACTCATCAAAACAGTAGTCACAGTGCCTAGCTACAGCTTGTGATAATTCATTGCATATTCTAATCTTAATTCAAAGCTTTAATATTACAGATGATTGGAGTTTGCCCAGTATGTATGAAAAGGAAGCCAAAGTTAAATCTTTTCTGTATACTGTAAGTGTTGTAAACTGAAACTTAAAATATTTCAGAAATGGAAACACCATACCATGAGAATGACCGCGGCACTGTTGTTACCACTGAATCAGACTGCCCCTTGAATGTTTCATCTCAGCTGTTGTAGCGTATCTTTCTTCAAGATATGGTTAGCTTGATACTGCTTTGTAGTCCACAGATTAAAACTATTCCCATTTAGAAAATATGTTGCCGGCTTTTATTAATCAACTGTGAATTAAATACCTGTTAGAACAACAGTCTCTTAAAATGTAAGTGTTCCTTAGGTGAATTGAATGTTGTATTAGTCATGCTCCATCTGGAATCCTTTTTGGAGCATAAAAGCAATTTCCTTGTGAAGCGTTACTGGTGTATGTCCCAAGAAGCCATTTGCTTGATGTCTAAAGGATTGGTGCACCTGTAGTGTTTCTATAAAGATGTTGGACACCATGTATTGTAAAAGTATGATAATTAATTGATTTTCCTATGGAAGTCACATGCATGTTAGAAGAAAAAAGACAGTCTGTCATGGGATGTTTCTTAAGCATATAAGAAAGAAAAGTGTTGAACAAGAGGAGGCCACTCAGTCCATCTAGCTTGTTGTTGTGGTAATAGCGAATTAATTAAAGAGAAGCCACCGGTTTCCAAAGCATGACTAGTAGCTTATTCCAGATTGCCACGCCCTTGTATGAAAATTGAAGCCTCCTATTCTCAGTTTAAATGCAGTTCTTGTTAGTTTCTACTTGTATCCTCTGACATGTTTCGCAGTTGATTTTGAAGACGTCAGTTCGGTTGTGAATCAATCGAGTTCCATTTGAATATTTTCTTATTAAGGCTGTAGAGATTTCGTTTGTTTAACCTTTCAGTATAACATATTCCTGAAAATATACCTTCATAATGGTTTCTTTAGGTGTTTCAACAGGTTTAAAGCTGGTCAAGAAAAAGGTCAAATATGACTGTGTTTCATTTATGGTACATTTAGGGAAACTGATATTATTTCTAAGCTTTTATATATCTGGGTGATAATTATTGGCCTAAATGATCTGTTTGAAGTTTGAACATCTCTGAGTACATAAGATAAATCAACAAGAGTCAATGATTACTTTCGAGGTTAGTGTATTAAAACACTGTCTTAGAGCGTTAGTTGAAAACGGAGATACCCTTAGACCACACTTAGCAGAAATCAAAAATCATTCTGACAGAAAAAAATGTGACTTAGATACATCTTGCTATAGTGGAACTGTAACTGCTTGATTAGATGCCTTTTCTTATTATCAGTCTTTAACCTTTTTTTGCACTCCCAGTCTTTGAATGTGTCCCATTGCACATTTCTTATATTACAGAGAACAGAAAACAATGCAAAAAAGAAATTAGCAACTCATTTTGCAGAACATTTGCATAGCCTGTTGCAATACTTGCAAAAGTGGATTTTGTATTGGTAGCATGTGGCCTTCTTTTTACCCATTTGAAACAACTACAAAAAAAACAAAAGCTGTGCCAGGAAACAAATCGCATTTTCACAGACTGCTACACAATTAGCGATGAGCTGGTTACTAGGAAGGTCTACAGTCAAGAGGAGACAGAGCCAGGTGCAAAGGGCATTATCTTCAGGATAATTGAAAGCAATGATAATTAGGAGTCTTGTGCTGGTGGCTAAAGTACTTAAGTAAAGACTAGGTCAAATAAATGTAGTTTTGTAAAGTCTACTGCCACAATTAGAGTAACAGGGACATTAAATTAGTCAGTATACAGATATGATTACCTCTAAAATTGCTGTTTCTAGTATCTCTGTGATGTAGCTTCAGTGTTAATACATGACCAGTATGTGAGTGTTAGATAAGGGTAACACTTGTTAAATTATGAGGAAACACAAAGCTTAATAATAGGCTATACAGAAAAATCGTTGGCAGTACAAACTATAATGACTTTGACAGCATTCACAATTGAAAGAATGATGTTAGTACAAGGATCATTAATTATAAAATGTCTTTTAAAAGGAATAGCTTTATTTAACTTCAAGGGCAACAAGAGAATTTCTGAAAAGGAATTTTACGGGGGATTTTTTTAAGGACGTAATAACTGAGATGTTTCCTAAGAAGGAGATGTTCATATTTATCAAACCATTTGTTACCTTAATATGGCCATGTGTCTGGTGGATTTCAGGCTTTATACCACTATGTTCCCATGCCTTGCTATATATGCTTCAAAAACCTCACCTTTATATTTGCTCTTTCTCAATAAAACCCAACAAAAGGTCACAGAGGATGGTCTGTCTAACACGGAGTTGCCTCCTTCAGTGATGAGAGCAGCACTGCGAAACAGGGCAATCCAGCAGAAGAGGAGAGAAATTGAAGAGGTAATTTCAAACACTTTTCCTCACTGTGACAGATGTGCTGTGCTATGGCAAATAATGCCCCAAATTTTTATTAAATAAATTTAACTTCTGCTATGGAAGGTGATTTTTTAGTGTTTCTTAGTGCAAATGACAAATATGTTGGTATGCATCATATAGAATATAATACGCTACAAAATATATTCACATCTGTAGCCTAAAAGGCAGTAGGTTATGATAGATGGAGAATGTGTTCTTCTTGTAGTTTTGTAAAAGGCAAAGCAGTGTACAGTGGAAAAAATGATCAGCAAGAAAGGGCTAATTCTGTACTGAAAAGAAAAGGGGAAGAGGATGAAGTACAGTGTTTCGGCTGTGGAGCCTCTTGTGTTGTGTAAGGAAGAAAGGTAGGGGGCAGGAAAAAGAAGGAGAGACGTGGGGTGCGGAGACCATAGGTGAAGGATAAGAGGAGGCAATAATCTAGACTCAGATTCCAAAGGAGAAGTGTGAAAGGCAGAATCTGCGAACTGAAAGAGTTTAAGAAGACATTAATTGATTATTGAGTGCTGGGAAAATATGTGAACCCAGACTAAGGTTGATTATAGTCCCCAATTCCCCGATGTCTTACTTGCGTAAGAGTCTTTTGAATCCCACTGAAAGGATATAGAGAGATCATGCATTGGGGAAGTAAAATAGTGGTGAAAGGCCTGAGGAGGTCTTTGACTCTCTGTTCTGACATGTTGCCTAAATGGTTGGCCAGTCTTCTTTCTTTCCCCATGTCCATAGCAAAGCACTCTTTGCAAAAATTGCACGTGTTCCTTTGCAGCTCTGTGTTACACCCTGAGACAGCTTTCTGCTACAACCTCAGAAGTAAAGCACAGAATCAAAAATTTGACCTAACAAGCTTCAGGGACCTGTGGGGTTTGTGAACTTTGCTGAATAGATGCAGAACATGCACAGTATATGTTAAATTCTCCGCAGACATGTTGTACATACTTAATTTTAATAAGGATGAATGACAGTTTATTTAACCACATTTTAACAGCATTCCAAAGATGGAAACAAATGGCACAATAAATGTGTTGTATGAATCACTAAGCCTAATGAGATCCAGACTGCCTCAAAGCAGGAAAAATGTGTCCAGAAATTAAAACATCAAAGAAAGTTTCTGCCTCATTAACTACTAAAGGATATATTATTATATCCATTGAGTGTTGCAATTTAAAGTAAGCAACCCAGAGTTACAATAGCTTTGGGGCTTAGCAAGCAGTTCATATAGGTACTGAATTACATTACCTCTATCCATTTTCTAACCGCTTCATCTAATATAGGGTCGCAGGGTAGCTGGACCCTTTTGCAGCATGCTATGGACACAGAATGGAAAATACCCTAGACAGGACACCAGTCCATCACACACTCATACTCACACCAGGGCCAGTTTTCCCAGAAGACATAGAATAGAATGTCTTTGGACTGTAGGGGGAAAATGGAGCACTTGGAGGAAAAAGACTTTCAAGACTAAAACACTGACTGTGCATTATGATCCCATCCCCCTAGGTAGTGTTGGTAATGTAGCTTACTTTTAAGAAGTAATTCATTATAGTTACAAGTTACTTGTATAAGGGATTACATTTTAAAATGAAAATGAAGTTGGAGGAAATGCTTTAAAAAAAGGTATCGCTTACAGTGATGTATGTAGTGTGTGCAGTTACTATATAAATATATAAATAAAATAACAATTTCCCCCAGCTTTTTATTAATTGAAACAAGTCATTACTTATGCATGTACCTTGTAATTGTAATGGATTAACATTTAAAAGTAGCTTTTTCTGATGCTGCTTCTAGGCATTATAATGAAAAAGAGGCAGTTCAAAGAATAAGGAAGTCTGCAGAACAAATTGACCTCCTGATGGTCTTTCCTTGCAACGGCCACTTGCCCACTGAAAGAGGACAGTCAAGTAAACTGTTAACTGGTGTAGTGGTATTCCATTCTGTTAAAGGGAGGAGCTATTGATAGTGACCTGTTTAATGTATTAAATATAACAGTGTTGAACCTGGTACCTTTATTCATCTTTAACAAATATGTGTTTTGCTGTGCAGTTCCAGCCCAGCTCGTTTTCTGAACACAGTCACTGAAAGCTTTAATCAGAGGTCGTTGAAAGTTGTTTGACTGTGGGAATGTCAACAGAGGAGGCTGCTGTACTCAGGACCGACAGAGGAGCAGGTACTAACAAAGAGCAGTGCAGGTGGTAGGCAGATGGGAAGCTCAGGGATTCAAACTCATTAATGTCATTAGACATCGGAAGATGGCAGAGTGCATGACAGCTCTGTTAAACAGATGGACCTCTTGGCATTTGAAGATTAGAATATTCAAAACTGTAATTTCCATCTAGTTTTACGGCTCAGAGTCACAGATTAGAGATCATTATAGAGCTAAATTGTATGCAAATTCAATTTAAATGCAACCCACACTCAAATTCTGTCATTGAAGAAATTGCGAAGATGCAGCATACAGTACAGATGCAGTAAATTCCTTTTATTACATTGCTTGTCTTAGGATTAATAAAGCTCCCTTTCCTTTTACTGAAAACTAGGACAGCCAGAATACTTTGGGGCTCAAATTTCACACTCCTCAAAAAAACCAACTAGGGGGCTTTTGGGATTTAAGTGGAAATGTTTGGAAGAGCAGATTCCAATAATAAAAAAGATATCTGGGAAATATTTAATTTAACTGTAACATACTGAGCTTCAGTTCTGGAATTGATACTTCATCTTTAAAATTGCAGTTTAATTTCCATTACCATAACATTTAGTATGTTCATGATTAGTTCAGACACTGAAATATGGCTGGGATGTGCCAAGTTCTCATGTCAGTGCTACAGTGAGCTCACTCTGAAAGATAACAACAAGAACTTGTACTGGGATTCTGTGAGCCCTAGACACCTGACATTGCTTGTTCCCATCAAAGCCAAGTTTAAAGAATAGCTTTGATGTGTGACATTCTATAGCAGTACATTATCTTGCCATCCTTGAGTTTTTTTGAGAGAAGTATGTTAAGAAACCTTGAATTACCCCCCACCCCGGTCTCAGGACTGACATACAGTAGGAATCTATTCTAAAAATCCAGAGCCCAGGGTATTACAAAAATCCATCATATGTCTAAAACAAAATAACAGGCAGAAAATGAAGTACAGAGACACTGGGGGAGGTGAATCTGTTTCTAAATTTTTCTTAACATCTGATCTCTAGCTTACTGAATAACATTCTGTCCACCGACAGAGCACTGCTTACTTTATAAGAATGTGCCAGTGTCTGGAAAAAATATTGAACCTTGATGAGTACATTTCATCCCACTTCCTATCATTGGCTATACAAGTGGTGGAAGGCTTCACATACACATTCCAATGAAAAATTAACCAGCTTTAAAAGGCAGCTTGATCTCTGAACACCATAAACCCTGAATTAAAAATTAAAAGTGCTTTAAGATTTTGGTCACAAAGCTTGCTAAATGTATGGAAACCTTCACCAATAGCAGGTCCAGTTAATGCAAGTAGTACTGTCTCTTAATTTAATGTGAACTTATGTAAATTACTCTGTCACAGTACTAATTTATGACTATGTGTCTCTTTTATTTTAAACTTTGGTAAAATTGCTCAGATGAAACTTAACATAGATACTAGTTTGTCAGTAACACAGCTTAAATTGTGAATGAAAATATGATTATCATCAGCGGTAATTAAGCAGATATCATGAAACTATACTGGTGAAGGATAGAGAGCTATTGTACCAAATCGAAGTACATTGAAGCAAAGAGCACTATTTGCATGCTAGTTAGAATATCTGGCAAAAACAAAGATGATAAACCACTGAAATATATACAGGGAAAAATCATATACTGAAAAAAAGGTTCAGAAGGAAATGGCTGGTTACAAAAGACTTAATGTGTGTCACTTTTCACTGTTTACCAGAATCTTTCTATGCTTTGCTTGCCTTATGTATATATTTGTGCAAAACCCACTTTCTATTTTAGCTACTGTCATTTCCATATTAAAGCATCAGGCGTTCCAGAAATGCATCGCATTCAAGTTATATGTATAGAAACTGGTTTAAACCATTGATTATTTTCTTTAAAACTTTGTAGCTTGTTCCAAGCTTTCTCATAAACAGAGACAGTCTTCGTCTTTGAGGAGTTTTATGGCTGCAGAGAAGCAAATGAACTTGTTCATTGGGGGAGATGCTCAACTTTTATGGAAGCTGGAAGGGGCATTAAGGGGCACAGGAGAAGCTTGTGAGGGATTAGAAAAGCATGGGATCTGGATGGGAATGACTTAACAGGTAATCCTTAGGAAAAGATTGCAGAAAAGTCAAGTTAAATTGTTATATGAAAGCAATCCAAGCATTCCTTTATCAGAAAACCAGTTATTCCTGGTAAGGGTAACAGCAGCCTGGCGCTTATCACCGAGGCATAGGGTGCAAACTGGGACTCCATCCTGGATAAGACACCAGTGCATCACAGGACACATACACACAACACACAAAGGCACAATTTAGAAACAATTAGAGGTTAATTCCATGCTGAAAAGTAGAAAGAAAGGAAAGAAAGAAAAGCTTGCACCTTAAGAAGACCCAACTGCCAAATCATGTTTATTTTCTCTTTTCAGAGTGGAATTAACTGGTACTTGTCCCTTTGCAGCCTGCTTGAACAATTTAGAGAGACCCATTAACCTAGGATGCATATCTTCATGAGAAGGGAGAAAACTTAATCACCTGAAGAAACCCCACGTGAATATCTGGAGACCATGCAAACTCCACACAGAAGGTGTGGCTGTAGCATTAACTGCCATGTCACCGTACACTCTGGGTAGAAGCAATCATAACAGTAAAACTCCCTTTGCTACCTGCTGTTTCTCAAGAAAGATTAACTAGTGCTTTTATGAAGATGACCTCTTTCAGAAGATTATATGTGACTGAAGCCTTCACATAAAAGATACTGGATGGAAATTATCCTGTAATTAATACTAATGTCAATGGTAATTTATTATAAAATATGAGCTTCTTGATAACCAGGCCAAAATAGTTTAGTAGAAGACAGGAGGGATTTTAATTAATTTTGATTTACTTCGCTGTTTCAGAAGTCTTGAAAGATTTTGTAATCCTCTTCTGTGTTACAGAAAAGGGGTAAGATTTTACATTTCATAAATAGCTTAGCGTGTGTAAACACTAGCCTTGAATGCTCCAGAGCCCTGAGACGCTAATCCAGTCTGGTGTAATTGAATGCACATGACAGTACAGACAACAAGTCAGCATCTCTCTTTCCGGTCATGCGTCTTATTTTAAGGCCTCCTCCTTCCATTGCTGGGTGGAACACTGAGATGACATACCAGCTTCTCTTATTTGTAAATAATTGACTCCTTCTATTTTTGCATATCTCAGCTAAGCTGTAATTTAATGCAGTTTGCTTAGAAAGACTAGTAATTATGGGTTTCAGCAACTTCCAAAATGCTTAAAATGCTCAACATTTCTCCTTATATGGAACAAGTAACTCCTGTTAACTTTTCACTTTACTGGTTATTTTCATTGCGTATTTATTGCTTTCCGAAACCTATTTTAAGACATGTATGATATTATTTGTTATCACATATAGTGTTTAGTTCTTATTTTAGATGCTTTTACAAATACATTTTCACTTGTATTATAAAAAGTGCCACACTAAGTCATGTCATAAATTCATCATTAAGAACCTCAAGTTCCTCTTTAGTACTTTGCCAGTTACCTTTGGAAATGCCTTCAGAGTAGGTGATGAAAAGAATGCACTATTTATCACACATTTCCATTTGCTTTCAGCACATTTATCCTTAAGATAATAAAACCTGAGGATGTGCCAAAGATGAAAAGCAAGAACCAAACAGAAATAAGAGAATATACACAGGGTAGACTGTATAGGAACGCCGAAATGGAAATAATGCCTAATAATATTCTGTCACAAACTTTAAAAAAAGTTCCTACGGAATGATACATTTTTGTTGTTATATTTTATTAATATTTAAACCAGAGACTTATGTTCTGCTTAAGCTTTTCCACATGGATCAGAAAAAATATGTTTCAGAGCATGAGTTATTAAAGAGATGTCCAGCAGAAGCACTGAAAAAAATGAAAAAACAGAACTGGGGTGTGGTAGTGTTGTGTAATTCTTTCTAAAACAATAGATTCGGATTTAAATTCTATTTATTAGAATGGCACATGTTGTTGAGCAAACACAGAGCTATGAAATGCATGATTGATAAATTACATCTTTGCTTGGGAAACAGACACTATTTACAATAAATAGAAACAACAGTACTTCTTTTGTCTATTGTCGTGACAATGTTATGTTTTCCATTAACTTCATTTTGATTCCAGCATGTCTGTGTCACCAATTTGATTGGCATGGAGCTGTACCATGACTCCCGGCAAGAATCGATTGGAAACGCTGGCTGTCAGACACTGGGTTACATGTGCTTGCTCCGCTTATTTTATGAGTTTAGCAATTGCCAAAAGAATTAACTACTTTGGAATGGATGCAAGAAGAAATATCTAGAAAGCACTACATGACTCTTATAAATGTGTTTATAACAGGCTGAATCTTGTTTAGCATGTAAATGACTATGAACAGATATAATGAAGTGGAGTCAGTTTTTATTCAAGATAAAAAAAATATAGCAACATTTTAGCTTGGTAGATTGGACTGTGTATAACATTTATACACATAATTTCTTCAAATCTGCTTTGGTACAACAGGAATCAGATATTCATTTGTTGGCTTTTTCAGGTTTTAAATATAGGTTAAATATAGGATTGGTTTTAAATGTTCTGATCATTTATACTGAGATAAAATAATTTTATGAGCACTTTTCAACAAACCCAAAGCACAAGAGTATTCATGTACACAACAAAAGCAAACAAATAGTGAAAAAAGAACAGCAAATTGTCTCAGTAAAACCAAGAGCAGATCTACATTATATTCTCAAAATTACAGTGAAAAGATAAGCAAGGCAAAATAAAGTGTAAACATGTTGACAATTTTAGCGTCTCTAAAGGATCTGGGGAATGAGTTCCACAGACATGGTGTTGCACACGAGCCTGTGGTCTTTGGCAAGGAAAGAAATCCAGGATCATCTGATGACAGATTAAGACCTGGATTATTCTCACATAATAAATCCTTAAAATAACCTGGAGCTCGACCATTGCAGACCTCCGTAGAGCAATGCAGTTTCATTACTGATTAACTAAGGCTTGGTAGCATAGTTCAGTCCATGTTTCTCTCACACTGGAAAAAATTAAGCTTTCTTTAAGTTGTTTTAAAATGTTGTTCAAATGTTTTTTCTTCTAATACAATCTCAGGCATATGTGGATAAGTATTGCCATCAGTGTCTAAAATAATGCTAGTCATCAATTTGTGAAGTATGGTAAACTAGTAATTTGTCAATGAGACCTTGCCAGAGTGTATTGACAGGGGATTTCAGTGCTGTCTGCCAATATAAAACCAACAGTGAATACGACGTGTAGATATCTTACCAACTGAACAGTTTAACTCTGTAAAAGTGTAAATGGAAGTGAAGCCCAATTTGATTTTGTGGAGAGATTGAATTTTTGATGCAGTTGGCCACCCAGGGATTGACTGTGTATATTTTGCTTTACAGGTCTATAGACAAGATTGCGACACGTTTGGAATTGTGGCAAAAATGCTGATTGGGAAGGACCCTTCTTTGGAGCAGTCCATCCAGTCGTCTCTTCAAGCAAACCTCAAAGAAATCGGGCAGCGTTGTGCTGAGGCCATGCAGAATTTCATTGATGAATACGATTCTAAATATCCCAGCCCCTGCATACCCCCTCAGTTTTAACCCTCTTCCTCTGTACTACTCCCACTTTCGATCACTGTCTAGGAAATAAGGCATCACTTTCACAACCTATTCATGAGCCACCCATCAATTGGGAAATTCTGTAAAAATAATGTATTTGAAGATGGTAAGCAAGGTAAAATGGTTTTGGTACTCTATGAAAAAATACTATTGATTTGTTATACAAATATTTTTGCCCTCTATATTTAGCCATAGCTGTGTCAAATTTAACTACAAATGTGATTCAATAGGAAAAAATGTTTTTTGTTTTGCTCATATGATCTGAAAATTGGCTAATTTTTAACTAGCTAAAAAAGAGCAGCATCATATGTTTTCTGAAGAATGGTGATGTTTCATTTGCAAAAACAAAATGTTCAAACTTATTTATACCCCTAAGTCTCTACAAAAAAATTACAGAAAAAAAATCCTGTGTCACCATTCTGTAGTCTGGACATTTATGTAAAGCTTCTGGAATATTCTAGGACTTTCTGTTTCAACGGCGTATAAAAGCAAGTAACACTGTAGCAGGGAAGTCCTTCAGCAACATTCACATCAAGATGAAAAGCAAAGAACCCTTACAAAAGTACAGGCAAAGAATCAGTAATCTTTAACAGTTGGATAATGGCTATATCACAAAATGCTGAACCTACCAGATTCCACTATAGTGTCCACCATTAAGAAGTTCAAGGCCATAGGAACAGTGCCAGGAAAAGGGCACAAGAAAAAATTACCACCATGTACTGAGAAAAATCTTTTTAGGAAACAACCACAAACCCAGAATTGAAAAGTTCCAGATCTCTCTGACTGTTTTAACATCAGGATACAATGTCTCAAAAACCACCATTCAATGTCAACTGCACGAATATGATGTTCATGGCAAAGTTACAAAGAAGGAATATTTTCTGAAGGCCCAACACAAAGAGACAGTATGGAATCGAACAATCTGCATCTCCATGACATAAGACAGTTGGGTCTGTGTCTTATGGTCAGATGAAACCATATTTGAGCTTTGTGTACATTCTCAACAGCGTTATGTTTGGCGGCAAGGAGGTGAAGCATGTGCCAAGAAATACATCATGCCCACTGTGAAATATGGAGGTGGATCTACTTTGCTTTAGGGTTATTTTGCATTTTTGGTCCTGGTGCCCTTGTTTGACTGGAAGGAACAAGGAATTCAAGAATATACCAGGACATTTTGGCCAAAAAGCTTGTACCCCATAGTAGAAAAGTTAAAGCTAATTTGAAAATCACATTCCAGCTTGATAATGATCTCAAGCATACATTGCGCTCTACAAAGTTAAGTGAATACAAAATGAATGTTGTTAACTGGCCATCATTACCCCCAGACCTGAGTCCAATCTACCTTTTGTAGTTTCAATTTCAAGCAGTTCACAAAAGAAAAAGTTTTCTCTGGCTTTCCTCTGAAGGAATGGTCAAAATTTCTACCACAATTCAATAAAACACTACAGGAAGTGTCTTCATTGTGATCGGAGTGAAAGATGCACAAAGAACTTATGGCAGGGATGTGAATACTTTTGGCGGAAAACAAAGCTTTCATTGATCTTTTCATAGTTTGCTGAAAAGTTAGAAGGGCAAAAATACCACAGTCATTTTCTGTAGAATCATTTTTTTTAGTAACATTTATCAAAAATATGGATAAATATGGAGGGCAATATATATAGAGACTGTTTTGCAGTCTGTGTTTTTATGATATAAATAAATTATTAGATACTAAAGTGAGAAAACCTCAAACACATTTAAATTTTTAACAGTACTATTGTGTATATTTGGGGAAAATGTTAAAGCATTAGTCGTTACATTAATAATTATGAGATAGTTTTGGTTATGGTTATTGTGAAATAATTTTAATAATACACTGATAAGGTACTAAAGCAAATGAAAGCGTATATTTACATTGTATGGATTTTTACTCATTGTGAATTATATTTAAATATTTAATAAAACTGTTGTTAAATAACTCAATGTTTTGCAACAGGTTTGTTTATAGTATTGGAATACATGTAGTAATTTCTCAATGTGACCAAATATTTTCCATAACTGTTTTGTGTGTTTTAAAATTTAACATTTGTAAAGCTTTTCCATTTTGTTATTATACTAAATCATTTTTCTTTTGCAAAAACTAAAGTTCCAAATATAATTTCATATTAAAACAATAAAATAAACATTTTCGAATTAAGAGCATTTAAGAATAAGATCATTTAAGAACTCTCATTCCTTTGAGAAGACATGCAAAAGTTTATATACACCTTTAATTTACAAATTTCTAGTCCACGTGTTTCAGCTGTAACAAGTATGTCATTGTGGCCGCTTGTTTAATGAACTGAAACCCACTGACCAGTGTACCATGTTCTCAGTTTATTTTTTAAATGCAGGTTTTGTGTCTTGAGAATTAACTGCAATTCAGGTCTGTTCCTTCCTCATCTGATTGGTTCAGGTATGTGGTGACTACTTTGTCATGGTAACGTCAAGAATCATTCGAGGTAGGAAAACGATTATACATTTCAGAAAGTGGTTTTCCAGTGGGCTGACTCACATGCTAAATTAGACATTTGATCAAATAAATAAACTGATTTTTAACAGTGCATAACATATGCACAGATGCTCAGGTAACTAATGTTTCTTTTTTCCCTTGAGACTTTAGTCTAGAATACTGCAAAGGCATGCAGTGCACTCCGAGTAATTGTCTTGCAGTTTGGTGAGTGATATATGGTACCCTCTGGGGATGTTTTTTACTGGGGCTATTCCTTTAAAACAGCTTTGCTCTGACTTCGGTTTCCATGCAACCACTCTAATGGCAGCATTTCTTAAAAACACCAGAGGTGTCCTGCTGGGCTATTTGGAGAATTGCTATTTGGAGAGCTTCAGGAAATGCCTTTTAAATCAGGAACTGATCTTTTTTAAAAGAGATACAGCATATATTATGTCTCTAATCGTCTTCAGATGTAGTAACCAGTAACTAGAAAGAAATTACTTCAGATGAGTTCACAGAGCTTTGTGGTAGTGAACTGGTCTGAGAGGATAAATTTGCTATCAATGTTACTCTCTGCAGTAGAAAATGCATTTTTGAACATGGTGACGAGCTTAATTGTTCATTATTTATCAGTGATAACAGTAATAATAAGTAGTTCAGGTGGGTAGCTGCATCAGCATGCGTAGGCTGCAAAGGAACAATAGGTTTATTCCTTGATGAAAAGAGAAGAGAGAAAACATAACATTTCGGCTGTGGAACCCTCTTCAGGTGTTATGATGTAACAGACATAACTTCTATGAATATACAATGGTTAAGAGGAATGCCCTTTTCTTCTGTATTTAGCTTGCTTTCAGATCAGGATTGGTGAAATGAAGAGCATTGCTGCCTTGCAGTGCTGGGCCCTGGGTTCAGTTCGCGAGGTGTAGAGTTTGTATGTTCTCCCTGTTATTGGGTTTCCTCTGGGTACTCCGGTTTCCTAACACAGTCCAAAGATGTAGTGGTTAGTTAATTGGCTTCTGGGAAAATTAGCCCTGGTGTGACTTGGTACGTGTGTGTGCCCTTTGTCGGACTGGTGTCCCAACCAGGGTGCATTTTGCCTTGCGCCCACTGATTGGTGGGATAGGCGCCAGTTCCCTAGTGCCACTGAATTAGCCTAGCAATTGGTTAATATTTTAGTTAGGAAATGGATGGATAGATGAATTTGGTTTCATTTCAAAACATGCAGCATGACAGATGTATAATCTGACTGTTGGGGTTAACACTTGTTCCCCCGGCATGCACATTTCATCACAGGAGACCTGAGGAGTTCGTCCAATTAAAAAACAGGCCAAACAGTTATGCACCATGAAGCATACAGAAACAACAGTTACACATAATGAATTAAATAGAATTATATAGCCAAAGATATATACACAGTATTAAAGTAACAATATGTATATCACATAAAAAGTGACATATACCACACATAAAACTCCATGCAAAGCCACTTTTGTACATCACAGAGTAATATGTACTGTAGGAGAAAAAGCAGCATGATGGATCACTTTTAAAATGGACCATTTAAATCTATACAGATTAATTAGATTTATGGTTTCAAATTCACTATGTATTCAAGATGTATCCCAGTCTCCCTGTATTTAACAAATTAAACTGAAGCCCACATTAAACTTGCATGTTATAGCACTTTTGATTCAGCATGTTATTTGGCCTTCTGTTTTTCACTACTCAAAACACCAGACACTCAAACCAGGGCTGTGCAAAGCAATTTGCTTCTTTCTTAAGTGTAACTACAATGTTGAAATATTCCTTTGAGCTTCAGGTTTCCTCTTCATGGTCTTTCACATCATGCTGAATAACAACCACATGCAGGTTGCCGTACAAGTTTAAAATGGTGGCTATTTGACCCCTTTAATCTATTCAGTAATTAGTAGTAAATTGATCCGAGCATCTTATCAAACTGTTTCTTGAAAGAAGCCAGGGTATCATCTTCCACAGCAATTCTGAAAAATAGCTTGTTCCATACTCCCCTAACCCTTAACTTGGTTTAGTTTTTATATTGCTTGGTGTATAATATATAATGATGACTACTTCACTATCAAATGCATAGTTTGGATTATACAGTATGAACTAAATCATTACAGACCAAAAGGTCCAACTTCTATTACATGTAAGGTGTTAGAAACAACTAGAAAAACTAAACTCATATTATATGGAACTTACTGTACAGTATATCCTAGGAAATAGTCAGCATGTATTTAGAAAAGGTAGTTGTTGCCTAACCAACATGTTAGAGCTCTTTGAACAAGCAATAATGGTAATGGATACTCACAAGGCATATGATATGATGATAATGTTTTTGATTTTCAGAAAACGTTTGATTTAGTTCTCCATAAAAGATTCTCAAATTGCAGGCTGTAGGCATTCACAGAAACAAGAGTGTTTGGATTGAGAAAAAATATATTAAATAGAAATCAAAGGGTACAAAAGGTCAATACTCAAATGAGGGTGATGTAAAATCACTGCTGTATTACTACTCTTCTTAATTATCTTTTTTTTTAGATTCTTGAATAGTAAGATATTCATGTTTTGCAGATAATACCAAATTAGCAGGATTGTTTTGTAGAAGCTGTAAATGAAACTCAAAAAGATTTGGATAAAATTCACAACTGGTCAAACACCTGGAAGATTATAATTAATGGGGACCAGTGCAGGGTTTTGTGTGCATTTAGTAAAAAAACAAATTCTAAATACAAAATGGGAAAAGCTGAGCCAGCAGAGCAACTTCTGAAAAGACTTACGTGTTCATGTTGACACATCATGTACTATCTTCTAGACAATGTGGGGCAGCAAAATGGTAAAATGCTAGGATCTATGTTTAAAAGTTCAGAATTAAAATCAAGGAATGTTATGGTAAAATTATATACAGCCTAATTTAGAATACTGCATACAGTTTTAGTCATCATGTTATTAAAAAATATTTTGCTGCTCTGTAATCCATCCAGAGTAGAGCACTTGGATACATTCTGGGGCTTGAATATAAAACATAAGAAATGAACCTGATAAAAATATTCTAATTCTTCAAAGACACTAAGCAAAACTTTTCAGAGTGAACAGTAAAACATGAACCAGGAGACAGAAGTGGAAACAATGTGGATGTACATTTAAAACTCAAAACAAGAGGCGCTTCTTTACACAAAGGGTTGTGGGAGTATGGAACAAACCTGGACAGCCTGTTGAAGCTGAAACTTTGGTTTCTTAAGTGCTGGATGGGTTCACTGGATCAGAATTTGTTACCACACCAATTAAGTGGTAACAAATGGGATAGATAGGTCTTGAAATTTTAGTTTGAAATTTAAGTTTGTTTTTTTATATACAATATATATAATTGGTGGTATATGTGCTTACAAGCTTTGCAGAGAATATGCAGTGCTTTTCTATCCAGGATACTTATGGCCCTGCACGATACAGTCACCTTGTAACATATTTATCTTTGCAATGAGTGTAAACATTTTGCTGTGCGGCACGTTAATTCAGCTACATGACATTCCCCTTGCTTGCCTTTGAATTAAGAAGTCTGGCGCCTAGGGAAGGCAGACGCACAGACAGTACATTGTCCATTTATGATCTTGTTTAATAACTGTTTCTTTTCAGTAGCAGTCATTCAAATGTAACATTTTTCAGATCTTAGTTTATCTAGACCACAGTTATCAGTTGAAATCCTGTCAGCATACATAATGACATTTACCTGGAGATCATTCCAGGACACTGAAAACATCAGAAGACAGATACCTTAAGTTGCTTTTTTTAGCCATACCAAGAAACAGATGAGTTATGAATGAAAACAGAATTTCTTTGAAGAATTAGCTAAATGTATATACAGTAGGTTTTAAAGGTTAACAAATATTAATTTTATATGATGTAGTCTTTTTTAGCATAACTAAAATAGCTGATGAAGGCAGTGGTAATGCCTTTTCAATACACTGAAGCATTTCAAGATTTGTTTCTTACAGATTCTAATTATATTCATGTTCTAAGGTTTTAGACCAAAAATGATGAACACCTTCATGCTGCTACTTAAGAGAGGACAGCAGTGCTCAAGGCCACCTTGAATCAAGTGTCAATGAAGACCACAAATGCCTTGTTTTGTATTTTTGCTCGCGGCAGATTAGGTCATATTCTTCAGCTGTTGAATATGTACTTTTGTAAGCCCTTTTCTTAACAGAGATATTTAAAACAAAATGTGAAAATGGTTTAAGTAA
Organism: Lepisosteus oculatus; assembly: GCF_040954835.1. NCBI lineage: Eukaryota > Metazoa > Chordata > Actinopteri > Semionotiformes > Lepisosteidae > Lepisosteus > Lepisosteus oculatus. Next base: position 49,007,760 of record NC_090699.1, read on the forward strand.
GCTTTGTGGTTAAAGGTAAAACCCAAATCCTCCTCTAATCCCCCTGGACACTTGTGTAACACTCTGTGTATACACCTAAGACTCTTTTCTGCATACCACAAACCTACACTTTGGTCTTGTGTGATTTCATCAGTCTGTTTCCCTAAACACTCTGGGAGAGACACTATTTGATTACATAAGTTACATAAACCTGCTAATGAGCTAAATCTTCATGAAGCTCAGTGTTATACTTAGACCTAAGTTTCTCACAGTGCTGGGGCCCTAGGTTCAATTCCTGGGGTGCTGTCTGTGTGGAGTATGCATGTTCTCTCCAGGTTTGTGTGGGATTCCTCTGTGTGGTACAGCTCTTTCCACAGTCCAAAGAAATACTGGTAGGTTTAATGGGCTTCCAGAAAAATTGGGCCTGGTGTGAGTGTGTGCATGTTTGTGTCTGTGTGTGCCCTGTGATGGGCTTGTAGCTGCCTTGCACCCACTGTGTGCTTGGTTAGGCTCCAGCTCTACCCAGCCTGTAGATAAAGAAATTAGAAAATGGATGGATAGATTTTGCTGGAATATGCAGGATGGCACCTGATGGATATGAAAATATGCTACTGACAACAAGTAGTGAACAGATGGAAAAGGCTTCATTGAGTCATAATTGTGGTAGAAAAGATGGGTTTTAACTGTATTTCTTTGTGTGCAAGCACATGCAAACATATCTCTCCCATCTTATTCCTGTTTAAAAACCAAATATGAAACAGAAAGAAAAGATAATGTTCTAAAGAAAAAACAGCCCAACAGCAGTTCATTGAAATACTGTTTAATTCTGATTCAAGACAAGATCAAATAAACATGCATGTTTTCCTTCTATTGCTACATTATATAATACAGAAATGCTTCTATCAATACAAAATATAAAAATATGTAGTACCTCATTTACATAATATATACACTAAAATGTCCTTAACTTAGTGAATTTATGTACAATTCATAGAATTAAATTAAAATGCTAAATACGTAAAACCATACATTTTGCAAAAAGGCAGAACTGTACTGAACATTACTGTTGCTGAAAACGTTTCAAAAACAACAAAAACCATACTGCTACTGTATACTTCCATGGCTAAATGTTGGCAGTTTTAAGTTGTGTGCAAGAATACATTACATGAAGTTATATAAATTGAATAGTTAATGGGAAACATGCAAAATGTTTGTGTTATCAACGGTTACAGTAATATCAGTCACAAAACCCATTGTGGACCATACAATATTAAATTTATTTCCAAGTTGTTGATGCTTTTAAGATGAAATTGTACTTTATGAACAAACCGTTGGAGTGCAGTTGTGCAAGCCGACATTCCCAGCTGGAATAGTCTCGCCATCCCACAGACCTTCACGAAATGATGCAGTTCTTGCTTTTTCGCCTCTTCCTAGTGTGCAGCTGGCCCCGGCCGCCCAGCGTGGCAGAGCCTGCGAGCCCTGACGAGCCGTACTTGTGGAGCAGCTCGTCACTGGTCAGGTACCGGAGCTGAACGGGCCTGGGAATGGGCTCGCCCAGGAAGTAGCCTTCGTCCTCCGACTCCGAGGAGGACGAGCAAGTGGAGCACCAGTCGTCGTCGTCATAGTCATCGAAGTAAGGCCCCAGCCGATGGCCCATGGGGTTTTGAAGCGTCAAGTCCGAAGTGGTCCGCGGACACTGCCTGTAGGGCTCCTGTTTGTAACCATTCCCTAACAAATCTCTCCCTCCTCTGGCAGCAGCAAACTGATCGTAGTCTTCGCGGATATGCAGCTGAGGCCTGTCCCTCCCTTGACCGCGTCTTTCGGCAGCAAGGTGGAGGGCGTTCTCCGAGCGGGAGCGCCTAGACCTCCGCGAGCGATGGTGGTGGTGGTGGTGGTGGTGGCGGCGGCTCTCCTCCTGTTCGTTCGCCCGCCTCCGCATTCTTTCGCTCATCGGTGGCAGCCTGGTATTGTTGGCACTGCTCACCAGGTTAACAGGATCTTCTGCCTCGAAGGTAAAGCCTTGTGCCAGCCTGGACAAAGCCTGAGATTCCCTGTACTGTGCAGGATACTTCAGTCTCTCAGCCGGTTGCCCCAGGTCCTGGTAGGGCTGCACGGAGTTTAAGCTTCTGAGCGACTCAGTGCTCCTGAACTGAACTGAGGAGTTCAGGGTCCCCATGTTACTTTTTTCTGATACGTTCATGCCGGAGTCTTTGCTTAGATCTGGCATCGAAAACCTGGACAAATGCTCCTGGCGTTTGGTTCCTCCATCTGCTGACGTTCCTAAATAAATAATTTTAATTACAATTTGCACTTTTCAACAACATCAATGCCATTCGGATTCTAATTAAAATATACCTATAGTTGTTTTTAATATGGGACTTGGTTTATTTTGTAAACCACTGTTATTCTTTTACCTAATTAGTGTCTTATTTAGTTTTTAACTAATGTTTTCCCTAGTGGCACTATTCAAACCCTTTCTTTAGCAATACAATAGTTTTCTTTCTAGACATTTCAAATGAATTCTGTAAACAAAGACTAAAAGACTGAAATGGGACTAATTAAGGAACAATTATCTCTGCTAATCAACAAAATATATTACATATTTGTAATAACTAGAAGTTGGCAAAATAATCATATGAAATAATGCTTATCATTTCTAGATAACTAAGAGAATGACTTTAACAACAGTGGTATTTAAATAGCAGTCAAGTATCTAAACAGAAAAAATGCAATGAATCAACCAAGAATTCAAAAAAAAATTCCAAAACTTGTTCATTTTTTCTAACCATCTCTGTACATTATTGGGATAAAATTAAAAATAGCCACAAAGCAAAAGAGATATCACCCTGTTCACAGTAAGTTCACAGTAAATATCACGTTAATTTTGTGGATCCTTAGGCTACTATCATTTTCTTCTGTTTATGAACATATTACTGTGTAAGTCTACTTCCTTCAGACCACACAAATCTTCTGTCCAATCAATCAACTAATACTCACAAAGAAAACAAGTAAATATTTTAATTGAACAGTTCTATTGTTTATATTATGCATATATTTGAAATTGACTATGGTGGGAAGTAGAATAGTTATTTGATTAAAAGAAACCAAATCCATATTGTTATAATACATTACAAAGAAAAGGAGAATACCTGTTGCATTGGACAGAGCAAGAGACTCCATAGATCCCCTAGGAGTTTGCTCCATGGGCGTAAGTTGCTCAGTAAAGCTAAGTGCACTGATAGGGTTCCGTGTTCGGCCCTGCTGGGGCCCCATTTCTCTCTCTCTCTCATAACTGTGGAGGCTCACTGTTCTTTTCTCCGGAAACACATGGTTGGAAACTTCGCCAAAACTATCCTGTACTTTCAGCTTTGGTGAAAAATAGTCATCCTTGCCCTCGTGGATCCAGTTATCGGGATGCCCTTGCCCAGCTGAAGTGGAAGCTCTCTTTGAACCGCTGTTCTCCTGGGCCCAGGCGTCTGGTGGGTTCCCAGGACTCTGTGCGGAGCTGTAGGCTGTTCTCACATTGCACTGGCTGAGAAGCTGGAGAGGGCTTGCTGTCTGCTCAGTTTTACTGTCATACTGGTACAGCTCCTCCCTGCTCTTCCAAACTTGGGCATCCCGGTTCAAGCTAGGTGCCTGGCTAGAAAGACTGAGCAAGTCCATTTGCAAAGAAAGGGGGTCGATATCAGTTGAAAATCTGTTCGACGAAGCTGCAAGTAATGGCGCCGATAGCCTCGTGTCCTGCTTTCCATTGTTTTTTCCGATTTTGGCACTCCGGCGGGATTCCCTTGACCTTGCACTCTGGAATGCAGAATCCGAGGAATCAGAGCCATTGGGATCTTCTCCTACGCTGCAGGACCGGGAGCAAAAGATCTGACCTTGCTTAGGCAGGAATGGGCGGCCTAACAGGGACTTCTTACAGCGTGCGCAGCAGAAACAGGTCTCTGTAGCATGCCAGTGCTGACCATCATACGTCATCTGGCCTTGATCAATGCCTGATACAGCAAAGAAAATGAAGGTCAAATTGAGAACCTGCACAAACTAAAAGTCTGAAGCAAATGCTGAGAAGTATCCTATTGCTGGATGTATCCTATTAAATACATGAAACCGCTGAAGAATACTCGTTAATAGACTTTGACAGACTACACTTCTAAAAACAAATACAAAAGAAGAAGACGGGAAATCTTGCCCCACTTTATTTCTGAGACCTCTGGTTGGCTTTTTTTTAAGCAATCCTCCTAAATCCTACTGAATACAGTAATCAAAAATGCAATGCACTGTGACTAATCTTTTGCATGCCTAAAGTTATGCAAATCTTACTTATTCCATAACAATAAAAATAATTCTATCACGCTAATGTATAAAATAATGTATTGTATATTCCCAAAAGGCTGCTGGTATTTGAGAGTTAAGGAGAAAAATCTGTAACTATGCAAGATGTTTAAATGATAAAAGAACACACTGCATTTAAAGTATGTTTTCTTGTTGTGCCAGAATGAAAAAAAAACTTGGTCCTTAACAGATCACATCTGGTTTAGAGCTTGTTTTCTTCTGGTTTCAATTTCTAATCAGTTTTAGCTGAATACGTTTTGTATCCTGTCTAACTGGCAATTTTGTTGCAGGAGTCTACAATATTTCGTTTCTTGGAACACGTGTTTATGGGAGATTTTCATTATTTGTGATTAGATTCCACTCTTCCAATGAAACTGATTAGGTCAGTAAGGGGTAAGGGATTTGAATTTTAAGAACTAATGATGCATAGCACAGGCTTGTAAAAAAATTTTACGTACAGTTTAAACTCGCACATATATCTGATGAGTGAAGCCCTGAACAGGATACCTCATTATTCCATTGTTGGAAACACGTGTTGTAAGAACACTTTTTTTCTTTATTTGAGAATGGACATCTACCACAGGTAAGGTAAAATTAAATAAGTAGACAAATGCAGAAAAAAAATAACTGTTGAGAAACTAGGCTTTACCTATGTGTTCACCACATGAATCACAGTACTCTGCATAGAGAGACTCAAAGCAGCTACAGCAGTAGGGCCTTCCCTCTTTCATTATGTACCGCTGGCCGCCCAGAACAGTTTCGCATTCAAAGCAACAGAAGTGTTTCATGTGCCAGTGTCTTCCTTCTGCTTCTGTGCACTCATCTGCAAAAATGATCTGCAAGACAAAGAATGCATGACTGACCTCCAGGTTATATCTCATTGCAGCAGTGTGATAAGGGAATATTTACTACTTAAACAGCAAGTGACAAGAGAGTTCACAGGCTCAGGAGTGTAATTCAACAATATTCAGATGTTGTTCAGACGCATATATATTTGCTTGAATTTTAGGTTTATAATCCAATTTTAAAAAAGGCTATACTTGGAAGGGTGATTTCTATACAAAATCAATCAAATCAAAGCAATGTATTCCTTTCTCAGTTTCTAATATATATATATACTGATGCATGGAATACTACTAATAATCATATACAGTAGGTGTTTTGTTACAAGACTCATTAACACAGTGATAAGCTTCCCCTTTGCATTTAAGTATGCAGGTCATTAACTGAGAAGTGGAATTTTCAAAGAACAAAGAAAACTGCAAAACAAGACAGGATTCAGTTTAATCGTTGGCCCAATTCTGGGTCGCAGCTAATTTCTAATCCTGTACACTGCAAGCAAAATGAAAATCTGCAGCACAAAATGGGTCTGTCAACCCTGTCCCTCTGGAAGGCTGGAGGGTCTGCTCAGGATCAGAGCTTTACTCATTCCAGTCCTTACCTCATCGCAGGCTGCACATCTGGGCTTGAGGCGCTCAGCATGGTGCCTGCCACAGTATATCTTCCCGTCTTGATAGAAATAAATGAGATCTACCAAGAGCTCGTCACATATGCTGCATACAAAACAGTGAGGGTGCCAGCAAACTCCATGCCCAGCTCGTGATGCGAAGATGGCCATGTCACCTCCATTAATTTGCCCACCACACTATTTCATGAGAGAGAAAAAGAAATAAACTGTACACATGAGGACATATCTGCACACCAAATACAGGATCTACTTTTTGAGCATATTATGGGAGTGAAAAAAAAGTGCAATCAACTCTAAGCCTTGTTATACAGTATCATGCTGATCCACATTCTTGATCCACACATATCAATAAGAAACGAACTTAGAACGCAGCATTTGATACTGCTCTAAGCTCTTGAGCTCTACATGTGATCAAACTACAATAAAAACTTGGAAGTGATTACATTAAAACCTAATCAGGTACATTTGTGGGAAACATTTTTTTAAAGCATTCTTTTCTGCTTCTGACAGGTTTACATGATTACAAAAAAACACTCCTATCTGTCACAGATAAAGGGATTTACTGTAAAATCCTTTGATAAAAAAAGAAACAGCAGGTGCCAGCAAAGCCAAAATTGTACATTTGTTCCTGTAACATCTGTTCTGATATAATAAAAGGAACACAGCAGAGATATGCTGCCAGTAAAACAAATCCTGCCTACACAGATATATAATTTACTTGTCACTCCAAATGCATGATCTTATCAAGCCAATTCACGGTATTACCAATAACATGCAGCAGTTCCGTTATTACATGCAGTTTTGCATTCTTTCTCACATTGTTGAAAACTGTAAAGGTAAAGGAATATTTAAGATTCTAAATTAATTTAAAAGCTGTCAAACAAAAAATATTAACAAACAACAATATGCATATTACAAGGGCTACCCAAATGGTAACTGACACAAAGGAAGAACATTCATCATGGTTTCAGATTTTAGCATTGTCATTGTCTTAATTCATATACAGTATAAGCCTTGGGTCAAATAATACAAATGAGTTTTAGAACAATGAAGTGTCACAGTGCTCGCACTGTGCATAGAATTCCATTTATGAATTCTGATATTCATTCTGATATATATATTGGACACTATGGAATGTGTGCAAACCAAGGCATTACCTGCTCACAGATTGCACCAGTCATCGTCACAGGAAAAGGTCTCACATTGCCTCGTCCTAAGTTCTCCCTTTTCCTCTGGTTGCTGAACAGTTTCAGCTCCCTTTTCTCTTCATCATCCAAAGAGTTGCAATACCGCACCTAAAACCAAAAAGACAAGAAAACTAGTGTCAATGAACAAATGAAGCCAACATAGTGACAGAATGACTAAATAAAAGTCTGAAATTGCTTCAAGGAGGTACCATTGTGATAAAATAAACACCACATTCAAGTCCTGCTGAAAACGAAGATCGCCTATGATTGCTGTACAAAACATTTTGGGAAGAATTTAACCAGATCACACTATTCATATTGCATGTAAAACATTTATGCAACAGACTGTAATTTATATTTGGGTACTTGCTCGTTAAATAATAAATGATAACAAAAAATCTAATAACAGTTCTTTCAACCACACAGCATATTGCCGGGACACTTTGTAAGTAAACCTATTATAAACAAACTGGATTTCATCATCCAGCATATGTGGAAATCTGGAAACCTGGAAAAACAGGAGTGTTCAGTGTAGTACATATTAACTTACATCTTAGTCATGAATATTACTTTATTAAGTCTTTACAAGATGCCATTCTTCTTTCATTGGTTTTACCTTCATAACAAGAAAAAATAGTTTCCACTGCAGGCTGTGAAAGGAACATTTACCTCATTGTCGTGTGGAGGCAACTGATGAAGAAGCTGTTTGATTCTGTACTTCTCACCAGGGCTGTTAACATAGGGAACCCTGTCCTCAGGAAGGCAGCTGTAATAATGGTGCACCTGGAGAGAAATCAGTGCTGGCTTTAACAAAAATACAGACTGCGCCTATAAAACACAAGATCAATGTGGAGCTGTTCGCTGCAGAAGCAGTTGACAGGCTAATTACAGGCTAATCTTTTATGTAAAGCGGCAGAAGAAATATGAACAAGCCTGGATAGTTAAAGCAATGGCAGCTAACTTGTATTTGTCTGCGTTTCAAATGGGAATGGTTACAAACAAGTGGAGGCCATTCAGTCCATGTAGGCTATTTGGTACTTAGTAGTTAAGTGATCCAAGGATCTCATACAGCTGTTTCTTTAGAGAAGTCAGTATCAGCTTAAATCACGTGGCTCGTTAGCTTGTTCCACACACCAAAAGAATTTAAATGTGAAAAATTGTTTGATCTGCTTCCTTTTGAATACCGATAATGCAAGGCATTGGTTCAGTTTGAAAAAAAAGCCCTATTCAGCAGATTCACTGGTCATTTAGATATGGATTTTTCCTCCAACTGAATAACCCAGAAGACAGATATGAATGTGTAGTTATATCAAGAAGACAGTTAGCCTGTTTGGGCATGATTCTAAGACTTTCTCCTGTGTTTCAAGAAAATGTCTACATTACTGGAGTATATTTATTCAAAACTGCCACCACATTTCCAAATGCACAAATTCATAAGCTGCCGATTCAGTTTTTAAAGCATGAAAAAGTCCCTTTAATGTGCTGAGACAGTGATTGTGCCAGAGATGAAACAAGGCTACAGTTGTTGCCAGGCAGAGATGTTTATGCGTTTAAATGGCAAGACTTGAGAGAAAATAAGGCTAACACTAAAGGAATGTGTAGGGGAGGCAGATGGGCTAAACCACTCCAAGAAGTGATATATGGTAGTGTACAAAATAGGATGGTCTGCTTGATTCTGAAATTCACTACTTACTGCTCATTTCTGTCTATATCACATTCATGTAACCCCATATTTCATTGGAACAAGTAAAGGTTTATTCCATGCTGAAAAGAGAGGAAAAGAAACACAACGTTTTGGCTGTGGAGCTGTCTGTGAAACACCCAAAGAAGGCTCCACAGCCAAAATGTTGCATTTCTTCTCTTTTCAGCATGAAATAAACCTTTTCTGGCTCCTTCGCAGCTTACGCATGCGGACGAAGCTACCTTCTTGAACTACTTCATTGCATATTTCTTTGCTTTATGTGATAACAGTAGCATTATTAATAAGAAAAGTAATTTACCAGACTGTTTCCAAAGCAACTTACAGAGCACTACTGGCAGCTGCTGCTGCAGACTCACTGATCACAGGACCTTTGGTTTCTGTCTCATCTATAACAAACCTGCCCAAATGACAGCAGTGGATTGTAAACTGTACATTTCTAAATCCTTTTTTCCCATTTTCCACATCGTCTCCACCTAACCTGTAATCACCAGTTTCCATCTTGTCTCACTGCAACGACTCCTGTACTGTACAGAGCCTAAGCTACTGTACAGGCGACTTAGTACCAGCTGTGGGAATTGCGTCCTCACTGACATCACTACAAAACCTGCAGGTGGCCTTTAAGTCACAGGAGTCTCTGTTGTGCTGAGAGTTCCCTTCCCCCTGTAGTGCTTAGGCAGAGTTTTTATTCTTGAATTAAAGATTTTTCAATGCAAAAGACAATTGAAGGGGTCAAATATTTTGCTGCAATTCAGTTCCAAATTTATGTAATCTATGATGTATTTTCAGAGCCAAAGCTTTCCAACACTCTGGGGGCATAGGGACTTGCAGTTTGCTGTCTCACAGAGGTTGGTCATTTCTGGTTAATGAGAGAAAGCTAAGAAGGCACAGGTTTATAAAAAATATATATGGAAAAACATCTGGAGCAGGAAACATATGCATAAGCAAAATATACAAATCATACTTCATAAAGTACATTTAAAAGCTGAGCTGATTGAGAAATCTTCTATATTACCAAGTTAATACTCTTTTTAATAAACATTTCTTACTAAGATAGCACACAAATGGTCAAACTGTCTCATACACAGTTTGGGCAAGTATGAAAGGCTGCTGTAAAATATTTTGATACTGATTTTCTTAGGATTTTTTAAGATCCCCTGTTGGGATTGCTTTGGTTGGTTTATGAAGGACAGTGGGTTCACAGCTCAGATGCCAATGCAAACCCCTTCAACAGTTTCCTGAGTGGCATACATTATGGGCAACCTACATTACACTTGTAGAGGATACATGAAAAATAATACTTCAGAGCTATCAAAGGCATTTTCATACAAGTGGAATAAACAGTGAAAATAATTAAATGAGACAAGACTCAAAAAAATTCAACGAGGCACATTTTTAACAGCAGAACCGGAAACATTTGGATTCCAGCAAAATCAGAAAATGCTTGTAGCTTTACAATGCAGCACATTAGGAGCCACATCAGAATACAAACTCACTAAATCCACCATTTTTTTCTGTTCCAGCAATTATGTTGTTAAAAATATACTTTGAATAGAACCAGATGAGGTGACCCACCCAGACAAGAGTCCCAAGGTGCACAGGAATGAGATGCTGGCCTACACTGAAACCGAAAAGATTTTCCACTGCCTGTTCCACACAGAAAGGAATACTAGAAATCTGAGAGGAAGTGGAGGTTTGGCTGAATGAGATAGTTACTGTTTGCATCTGTTCTACGAAAAGCAGAATTATTCAGTGTTTTGGGCAAATTGCTTCTACAGAAATTTGTTTCTTAAATGTCTCATTACAACTTGCTCAGTTACAAAAATGATGAGAAAAAATTAGAAATAAAATTATTTACTACGTTTAGGATTATACAAGTATAAATTAACATTACTATGAGATTCCATGTAGTGAAATTAATACTTCTTAATATCTTCTGGTAGTAAGATTTTCACATGCTCATTATGAAACTTAAGATCAATTTGAGATTAGTTGTTAAAATACATAATTTTCAGTTTCTTAGAAGCAAATATAAAATGAACTTTTTTCTCACCTGATAATACACTGCATGTTCTCCGTAATATGTTTTTAATTGACTTTGGCTTTTTCAAACTGCCATTATCTAAATATGCACAGTCTCTAGTGGTGAAGGATTTTAATAATTAAATATGCACTGCTAACAAATAAAGCAGTTATTTACAGACCACAGACCAAGATTTGACTAATAATCTGTAGCTGCACAGTATCAAAGTAGTTTCAAACTGCTAAAATGTAGATGAGACCAATGACTACCTAAATGAAGAAGCACTGTACTGAATGTCACTCTCAATAAACACATCCAAGTAAAGAAAATCCTCAGGTTATCTTAATTCATTACTCAAGGAATTTTCTCAAATTGGGGCTATTGTAATATGTTCCATAAATAATCAGATTTCTTCAATCTCTGAATGGCTCTTGTGCTCAGCACGGCAGTCTCATGACTATGTAATTAACTTGAACCCATGGATGACCTTTGAAAAAGGCTAAAACTGTGCATGCAATACATGTGCAGACTCTAAGGAGTCTGAATTATTGACCCCACTCATTAGCTAGGTAATAAAACTGGGCAGCCAGGTAATTAACAGAATGAAATGTGAATCTGTAAATAAAATAAGTTTTTTTATTGCAAACAATTGGTGCATCTCAAAAGAAAGAGCAATAACTTAACATGAAGCACTTTCTTTTTAAACACATCATATAGAGAAATACAGCTCAGCAGCCTACAATTTACAAAACCAAAAGCCTGGTCTTATTACTTCAAGAACATTTTACTTCACATCTCTTGTACAAATACTCCAATAAAGCACCGATGTGTATATTTTTTAAGCTCCAAAACATAGTTACAATAAAGGGAAAATATATTTTCTAGGGCACTCATTTCGCACTTCTTAACAAAGCCAACTGTTCCACTTGAAACCTATTTAAAATCAAATCCCTGAAAATGGGGTACCTGTTCTGGTTTTAATCCGGGGGGGACCCAAGCATATTCCTCCAGGGCACAGCCGGAGTCGTCGTCGGATGTGGAGTTTCTCTGGAAGTCGTACATGAGTTTGCTCACAGTCTTCTCCATTTCTAAAGGCATGACTGCAACAACATGCTCCTCCCGCGAGCACTTACAGTGAAGGCAGATCTTCCTGCAGAGAGCAAGAGACCCATTTTTGAGTTTAATGCTCTTAGAGAAACTGTTTAGTTGAATTAGCCCAATCAGCGGACGCTGGGACACAGAACTATAAACACATTCTTTGGCAGCATGCCTTTGGCAGGAACCCAACATATCCAAGGCACTTTAAAAAAAAATCTAACATTCGTGTCTTTTGGAATATAACCCCTACATGTTATGACAGCCTCAGAGGGTCAGGGGTTAAAGCTGGATTGTTAAACCTTGGAATCAGGCCTTTTCGCACTCTTTGGCCAAGAGCAGAACCAGAATGATTTCCTGACACCACCCCCACCACCCAATTATAATAATTACCTGTGGATACAAATAAATAAATGTCAAGTAGTGAATAACTAGTGACAAAAAAGGTTTTGAATTTCATTTGAGTGCAGAAGACTAAGTACTGCATGCTAACTAGTGCACCTACTTTAAACTTGTATATATATAATTTAGAACACGGAAATTATTTCCTTCTAATTAAGGATAGACAATGATATCTCTACTTAAGGAAAGACTCTAAGGATATCCTTCAGTGGGTAATCACTCTGAAGCCTGAAATTAACTTGGAATTTGAACATAGTGGAGATTCTGCCTTAAATGCATATGTAAATATCTGTAACTTCGCCACAGAGACTACACCCATCTGGAAACTGAAAGTGTTGGTATGTTAAATTACACTTCACTGAGTACAAAAAGCATTGTAAAAAAACTTAAGTGCTTCAGACATTTTTTCTGCAACAATACTTGTGTTTGCAACTAGTGTCAACTTTCTTTAGTCTATGAGTCTAACTTAGTTAAAAGCATGGACTTTGGCCAAAATTTCCTATTTCCTGCTATTCGTCAGATCAAAAATACACATACATCCAAAAAGACAGCCTGCATCTGGTTTGCATCCATCCAGCCAAGCAGACTCATTAGGGCCCATGGCTCTCCCTTTCAACAACATTGAGCCCAGAACCAGAGACTGCAAGCATAGAGATAGGTTAGCTGGCTACTGTTGTATAAAGCCAAATCCTGCAAAAACAAATCACCCATGCTCATTTCAAATTTCATTATTACTTCAAGAGCATAAAAGTCTTGAAAAAGCCAGGACAAATATAGGCTCTAAGCTGGTTTATAGCCCTTTTTTCCCCATTTAAAAAAATAATAATAAAATGCATGTATAATTCCAAAATTAAATCAACATTGTACACATACGCAGGTATTTGTTCCAGTGTTACATAAACACTGTCTTTGTAGTATACAGTAGTATTTATTTCTCATTCTTTGCATTTATAGTATAAATAAAGCATTAGGTTCAAAATCCCAGACACTTTTTTTACTTAAAATGTTTTCACTTGCCATTGATTAATGTCAATTGAATAATAATGTTTAATTGCAATTATTTAACATTTTACCATTTTAATTTTTTTCTTTCTTTGCATTTCACTGCTGTTCCGCACATGTAGCCTACAAATGATCATTTCATATTTGTGCACTATGAAAGCTTTTTTTAGTATAACCATTACCTTGACTTGAAATATCTGCATTGCATCAAATACAGGGAAATCTAATATCATCAGTGCAGAACAACTGTACCATTACTTCATTTCTTTCACCATTAGTGAAATTCTAACTGTTGCCAAGATGTACACTACACAATTTCTGTATATAAAATTATCAAAATTTGTTAATACTTGTCACTGATAATTAATACACAACCTCTTGACAAACATTTTGTCAGGATAATTAGGGTATTTAAAATGTGTGGTTTTAATTGGCAGTGGTATGAAGTCATGGTTAGCAATCAGAACTCTAAACTGGAAAACTGTGGGTTCAGAAAATACGTGTACTGGTTTTGGATCCTTGAGGAATTAATGCCCTTCAGATTGCTTCTGTAAAATACCTAGCTGTCTAACCCAGCAGAAATGAAAACCAATATGATAAAAGCATCATCCAAATGAATATAAAATAATAATTGAAACAAAGCCACCAGTAGCCAGACTCAGAGCTGATACCATCACAGCTGTGACATGCCTGCTTCTGTATTGCCCAGAGCAAGGCCCTTTTCTCATAAGCGTGAGGTTTTTGTGTATTGCTAATAGCGTCTCTATAAATAGAGCCAATATCACGATGATTTCAATATACCGTCATACTTCAAGATTAATTTTGCAAAGGTTAAACAGATAAAAAAATAAAGGCAGAGATCGTTACCTTGTTAGTATTTTACCAGTTTTAATTTCCTTTAATGGGCCTTCTTGACATTGACTTAAGGAACATTATGCTTTAATAGTCTTCAAAAGGAATACAGGTTAATTAAATGTGTATAAATATGTTTCATAGTCTACTACACCCACAGATCTGGCACTAAGCCAGAGAAAAAGACACTGACTACATGTTTAGTGACTCCAAGTTTGCATTCCAAATTTAAAGAATAGAAACTTAATTAGTAAGATATTGAGATCATTCAGTTATGACATTTGCTGAAGGGTAAGTCATTTTAGAAAGAAAGCTCTGCATGACCTGGCCATCCACAAGAAATAAATTAGTACACCAAGATTATTTCACAACAAAACATAGGGATTGATCTTCATTACAAACTGAATACTGAAAAAATGGTAAAATCTTCAAAATCTTCCTCCCAAGACCTAAGAAAGATGAAAGTAAGAACCCTAAAGCTATCCTCTTATAGCTTGTTAAGTAACACAAATGACAGTAATCCTCTGTATCCATGTTTCAAGAACACAGCCATTTGGGATAGTGTTAAATTGTCAGATGCATTTCCAAAGTCATAGAAACGGTGCAGATCCAATGTTGTGCTTAACCACACTCATATCAATTTGTAGACTAACACCATTTTATTTTTCTCCCCTCTGAAAGGATGACTGCAAAACCACTTCCCTTGGCAGAGTTTTGTCACAGTCTAAACATGGGACTGGGCAACATGTGGCATCATCCTCAAAGTGCCTGGTCCCTTTTCCTGCCCTTAAAGTAGTTTGATGTGGTTTCCAAAAACAATCCTACAAGCCTATTTAAAACAGTTTACAGATTCATTGTAGCTTTTCCAGAGCATCATTCCGAATGGATTAAACAACATCATTAAATGGCAGTTCTGCGTAGGAGAGCTCAGAACAGCTGGTTGTAAACAGCAGCCAATTTTTTTTTTGGGATACTGGGCCGACAGATCATTCTTTACAGCCCTCAGCTAGTGGGAGTCTGGAGGGAAGAATGTTTATTCAACGTTTTACTGTACATTCAGGAAGGTTTCTTATAAACTCAGTGGCACCCAAGTCCAACATAATACTGTGAAATACTCACATTCAGTGAAATACTGTTAAACATTTTCCCTTAGATGGAAAATACCACGCCTGAAAGATTGGAAAATGTAACATTGCACTTCAATTAATTTTGTCTTTTTAGTTCACTAATTGGACTCTGAGCAACCTCAATTTGCCCTGCTCTCTTTGTCAATTATTAGCATCTAATTACACCACAACCAAGCAATGTGTTCCACCTCTCAAACGTTACACTTACACCTGCCACCATAAATCATAACTCTATGGCTCCTCCCCATCAGTACCAAGGCACCTGTACAGACTCCCAGTAAATGAAACATGGTTCAGAAAAGACCATAGCAAAATTACTTCTAACATTGCTCAAATATACTGTTTTTTCATATGGATTCAAATAACACTCCTGAATAATTCATTCAGCAGGAAAATCTAGAACTTTTTAATGCTATGTTTAAATGTTTGTCCCATTGGTATTTCATGAAATATTTTCATTTTAAGATCGCAAATGGTTGATATGCCTTTATACTGAAGTGGACACAGAATGAGATTTTCTGCTATACTCCTAAATGTATTCCAAGCTTAATTTATTATGCAGCACTGAAGTTCTTATTAAGATATACAAACAGCAACTTACATCAAGAATAATTTACTGTAGGACAAATCTCTTAGATCACTGTGTTTAAAGTTTCAGGTACTGTAATGACTATATTCACAAGAATGACTGACATGGCTGTCTTTTCAGCTGTCTTGCTGGCTGTAAGACGCCATCTGTGAAAGCAATCAGTAGGCTTGCTGTTTGTGTTTTCTGACACAAAATAAAGGAAAATGCCTTGAGCAATACAAAACATGACATTTATTGTCTGCTGTAAGGATGTATAAATTGCAACTCGCAAAAATGTTAATTACAAATCCAAACAAATAAAAAAGTACACTTTATATGAACCAGCTGCCTCTATATGGAGGTTGTTTTTTTTGACAAATATACAAAAATGGATCAAGATGTCCTTGAATCTGTACAATAGCAGAATAAAAAGAAAACTACTACAGTCGTTGCTGCGATTTTGCGGAAGTAGGGGTACATCTGCCAGAGTCACATTATCTGGCTGTTTACTCTCTTCAAATGCTAATGCAGGATGACCAATTTTAGTTCCATCAATCCTTGGGACGGCCAAGCCATCGTATCTTCAAAACAAAGGCTGCTCCGATTGGAACATTTACAAGAACACAGGTCATGTCTACATCACAAATGGGTGCACATAGAAAATTGCCTCTTATCTTGGCAAAACCTGGAAAGCAACGCCATGCAAATGGGGCACTTTGCAGGGGATTAGGAGGAAAGTAATTTTATTGTCTGTGAATATTAGCAGAGTGCCAATATAAACCAAAATAAATTGTATATACTGTTAACTGCTTCATAGCAGCTGATGACCATTACACAATGGCAGTCCCCATAATCCAGACACGCACACAAAAATGGACAGTTACCCTAAAATATAGTACATCTGATATGTCCATGTGTACTATTATACAGGCTACACTAATCTTCAGAATTATTCAAAAACAATTCGGAATGTACAATGCACTGAATGACTTAGAAATATGTGAGTAATGGTATAATCAAATTTGATGTGGGGGTACTTTGTAGTGGTAAACCTCACTTCCTTAAGGACAATACTACAAAACATATATTCCTTGTCATTTGAAAAAGGCAAGTAAATCCAGTTAGTGCTGTTTATTTGACTTTAAGTGTTTCAACTCTAACTACTGGTACTAGGCATCCCACAAAAAAAAAAAACAGTGCCACATGAAATAAAATAAATCAAATAAGCATTCCAGAAACAACGCAAGACAACTCGCAGTAAGATCAAAATCAAGACAACTGAAACATAAAATGTAAAGCAAAACAATCTGCTAGCACAGAAAACATAACATGCTTTCTTACCTTCAAAATGAGAAGCAGTAAACTAATCCATACCTGCTTCCCAACAGTGGAGTTAGTTTTCAGAAAGCTGTGCTCGGTGCATATGCAGTACTGTGATGCAATGAAACATCCCACTCAGACTCCTCTCTCTGTGCCACTGCAAGCTGTTTCTGTGTGGACTGAGCAGTGAGCCTTTGTCAGAGCCTCTCAGTAAACACATACATCAAACTTGCAGATTCCTGGAAGCCGTCCTACAGAGACAAGCCTCAGTCTCTCAAGCAAATGTCCTTGTGCTGGAGTTTCAGTAATATAGATTGTCTCCTTTTTACAATTTGGGCTTTGTTCCTTCTCCTCCTTTCAGAAAACAGAATCTCTCATCCTCTCCCTTTGCAGCCATCTAAATGTATCCAACAGACTCTGCTTCCAGGGTTTCTTCCTAAATGAAGCTCACAGGCAGGAAAACTGGCATATGTTTAACTTGATCTCCAAGGTCTCCCTAGCACAAGACATTTCAAAGGAAGCATGCAGCTCTGCTTCAGTAATGACTGCCAGCCCGGTTACTGAGCAGCCCCGCTTGCTGATGCAGTCTACACACCTCCTGCATGCTAATGTGGCCAGTGATGTCAGCAAGCCAATGTCCTTACATCGGTATAATTAGCAGTTTGAATGACTGGTATTTTAGGTTCATTTGCATGTAAATCGGGCAATTTCCCTCAATCAATAGCCCAAGGGTAAGTCACACTTTAGTGAAAACCACAGGATCTGCCCAAAGGAAATGGATCACATTTCGGAGTGGACAAAATAGTGTGAGCACTGAACCTTACTTTATCAAAAAGTCTTCAAAACATAGTTATGAATTAATCATTAACCACCAGCAGATATTGCTGCTATGACATTCAGAATAATATCCTGATTCCCAAGTTAACCATTAAATGCTTAAAACTCTGCATTTGTTTGCTGTCAAGAGCTTTCGATACCCACATTTTAAATGGCCTTAATCAGCATGTGGGTTTAATTTGTTTGACGTTTCTTCCTGACTTCAGACTGATTCACACTAAGGGTTTAAACTTTGCAGTTAGTATAGATCTGGAACAAAACATTAACACAGCAGTTACACATTAATTTGTAATTCATAGAGCCCTTCACTGTAGAAAATATCTGACAGAGTTGAATGACTGTTGGGTGGTCAGATCCTGAACTTTTTCTCACACGAGACTAACCCTATTGCGCTTTCTTCTAATTTTCTCTGTTTTGCTTAAGTGATAATGGTGTTTCATTTCACTGGTTTTCCTAATAGGAAAGTCACAGCTCCAGGCATTCCCAGTGGTAATACTTTTCCATATTTCTGAAAATCGAAGTATACCTGACTGTTTAACAGTTTAATTATATTACTTATTCAAAAAGTCCATTAGAAACCATGTAAAAATAAATAGTTTTACATACATGAAAAGCAAGCCTATATATACAGTATATAGCAAAGGTCTACACATTAATACACTTGATTAAATGTATAAAACTGTGGTTTTAAAGCTAAGGAAGCTTGAGGGCATCAAATTAACTTGGCAAATCAGAATAATATAAAATTGAGAAGCAGACTACATTATTTTAGATTGTACACTTGTAATGGTAAAAATTAAATCTGAGATCTAGATATGTTAACCAATTTAAAGACAACTTAATACAAAAGACAGACTATAGCTGCATTTAAAATTGCACTAAGCACAGCAGTATCACTATTAGTTTAGAGCAAATTAAAAAAAAACCTACTCTGGGGACCACATAAGATTTAGTCACAATGGTACAGCATTCATCCTCATTCATATAAAAGTTATCTGTATTTGTCATCACAATGTGACTAACTTGAAAACTGTTAAGGTAGCACTGTCTGGAAAATTCTAGACGCAATTATAAAGTACAGTCAATAATGAGGCCCCAGTTTATTATTTACCCTGTTGAGGTGTAGTGACCTAGAACTATGATGTAAGGATATCACCTGTTTATTTTCAGACTTGTACGTCTTAACCTTACAAACTACTAATGCTAGAGTGCTCTTGAGCTGCTAATGTCTTGTGCACTTGCTAACTGAATTAGTGTCAGAAACGTTTAACAAAAACACACACAGCTCTATCTTTTCTTAGGTCCTTGATGAGAACAAAATTAGGTACTAACAAAAGCCCCCTCCAACCTAATCAAAGCAATTAAAATGGATATCTGGATTTGGTTTAAGTGTAAACAGTCTGAGAAGTCAATTAAGATAATTACATGCATTTTGTATAACGCTTTTCATCCAAAAGGATCCTAACATACTTTACACAGAGGAAGGAACCAACTTCACCTAGGTGACTTGAGACAACAATTTTGTATCGGAAACCATGTTTTCAGGTGGAACAGTGATCATTTTCATTACCCACTGAATTAAGAGGAATTTTTAGATAAATATATGGAAGCCAAAATGTGAAATTTAACCAGCATACCTTGGTAAAGAGCCCTGCTCTTACAGTATAAACCCCACCAAGGGTTCTTTAATGACCGAGATGTCCAGACCTCCATTTAATATCTCATCTGAGGGACAGCAGCTCTAACAGCAGTGTGTCCAGTTTCCTGGCTGAGGCACTGGAATCTTCACTCAATGGATAGGTCCAGTTACACTTAAGTGTGACATGCACTTCAATCTGTAAAATTTTACCAAGAGCCAGTAATACAGTATTATAAAAAATAGCCACTGTGTTTTAAAGATTTCACTTGCGAAGAAAAAAATGTATAAAATGTTCCTGTGAATGTGTCTCCATTTCGGACAATACTTTATCTAACAGAGTTATTCAGACCTTATCAAGGAAGGAAGCAAACAGAAAAAAGTCTTGCTTTGATAAACAACAACACGCCTCCAATAACAAGACTGCTGGCGCCACAAGGTGTTCTAAAGCTTACAAATACATTGCTCTCGCGATAAACTCCACATTCACTGAATCGCCAACATTCTGTCTTTAAAAAAACAGTAGTCTTTGATGTGGAAAATGTTGATGGAATCAGTCTACATCAACAAAGTAGAGGTCACAGCCCAGTCCAGCCCATAACTGATTACTTTGGCTAGCCACAGTTCTGTGCCTATAAAGATAACCAAGTGCCCATCTAAGATTAGGCAGCCTTCACACCATGACACTGGAACTGATTTCCTTTGCACCCCAGCAAGCTTCCTGTTGTAAATTGAAAAAGAGGAATTACTTCCTATAATTTCTCCACTGTAGTGTTTCCAGTCTCGACCTGAATTTTTCACGTTTTGTTGCACGTGCTGTTACACAAATACAGAGAGAACACCAGCCGCCACCACCACCACCACTTACATTAAGGAGCCAATTTTAATATAGGAGCAAGTAAATGTTTATTCCATGCTGAAAAGAGAAGAAAGGAAACACAACGTTTTGGCTCACACCCAAAGAAGACTCCACAGCCAAAACGTTGTGTTTCCTTTCTTCTCTTTTTGGCATGGAATAAACCTTTATTTGTTCCTTTGCATCCTACACATGCTGACACAGCTACCTACTTGAACAATTTAATATATACGCATCAAGAAGAAAGACTGCAAGACAAACTGCAATATTTAAAATTGATTTATACAGACATTATTTTCTATACAGACTAATCCAATTATACTATACTGTGCTGCTCCTATTTTCAGGTAGGCAGGGAAACAGCATGTATGATCTGTAGCTCGAATGAATTTGGAGGTTAGCTCCACGGAAGCAGCCCGTTTCTACCTCTGTGGCCCTGTATGAGCACAGCACATCATCAAACTGTTGTTAACACATTTATCAGAACATCTCCTGCTAGACAGAAATCATCTCAAGGGCTGACTAACTTACATTTGACCTACTTTCATAATCCATATGCTGCAGCCTTATACATTTTAATTTGGGGGTGGATTTATTAAAAATATGATTATTATATGAATATATGATATTTATTAAGAAAA
Source organism: Lepisosteus oculatus (assembly GCF_040954835.1). Taxonomy (NCBI): domain Eukaryota; kingdom Metazoa; phylum Chordata; class Actinopteri; order Semionotiformes; family Lepisosteidae; genus Lepisosteus; species Lepisosteus oculatus. Next base: position 49,028,784 of record NC_090699.1, read on the forward strand.
AAAAAGAGAAAACTCAAAATTACACCCAATATTCTTATAAGTGGAAATAAAATTATACACAGAATTGTATATTTCTAGAAAGTATATTGCATTCAAAATGTACAAGTGGGGAATTAATAAGAAGGCAGTTCTGAACTGATTCACACCACTGTTAGCTTTCTCCAGATGACAGAATATAAGATATTTTAATTTCTTATAAAAATGAAAAATTAAAATTTACTGAAAGTATTTTACTGGAGGAATTCAGGTAAAGTATCGCACTCAGGGATACAACAATGTCTCACCCAGGATTTGAACCCACAGTCTTCCAGTCCAGCACCCTAACTACTGCCAGTTGCACTGACAATCGAAAAATGATTCAGTTCTTTTATTGTAAATTAAATATTAATTTAAGAAGGTCCAAGTGTGCCAGATATAAAAGTGGCATTTGTCCTTTGTAACACAATGAAAAGTACTCCTCCACCTTAGGAAAACTAGATATTCTTCCAACTGAAGTCATCATTCTTGTGAGCAACTAATCAATATGAGAATAGCAGCAGATGTTAATACTTTTCTCATCTAAGCGGAACAAATTACTTGCACTCTGCAAGGAGGCTGAGTCATGTGACAATTGTCTGTGTACCTGTAGTCAAGGTCACTATGGTGCTGGGTTCGTTGTAGATGTCTTTCATGTTCTCCTGAATGGGCACAGCTGATAAATACTGGAGATTAATATGCAGTGAAGTTCAGCACATAAAGCATACTTAAATCAAGTGAAGGCAAGCATGCACCAAATTATATTTGAACAACTAAAGCTTTTTAAAAAAAATATTAAAATGAAATATAATGTTCATTTGGCTTAAAAATCTAAAAGTGCTAATTGTACAAATATAGCACATAGCAAAATATCTAACTCTTTAATATTTTACATTGTAAAAGTTTGAAGATGTTTCCATCCATAATTCAATTTTTTACTACAAAGGAAAGGCATTTCTAAAAAAAGGTCAAAGGAAATTGCATGATGCAATGCACAGTAATAAAAAGAGTTCAGTTTTAGTCTTCCCTCTTCTGTTCCAATTAAAAGTGAACCTGTTCAAAACTTTTACTCTTCCATGAGTTCTCTGTAATGGCCATTGAGTCTTTCAATTAAATGCATAAAGCCCAAGTATTTGTTAAAATATTTTGCATGGGAAGAGTCCAGGAGGTATCCAAGTGTTGAATGAATAGTGGTTCTGCACACTACTTCGTTGATCAAACTTGCCTTACACTTTTATTTTTGCTTCCTTGAGATGAATTATGCCTCTAAATTGGAGTTCATACCTTAAATTCATGAAAAATCGAATCGCCCTATAAGAAAAGGCTTATAGTTTAGGCACAAGAAGCTTTGGCATGGTCCTCTTGGCTGACAGCCAACCACCTGGCCACAGGATACGGAAGTTAGGACCTCATATAGAGAGAGAAATTAACTCTGGGGTAGTGGGAGATGGAGGTTGAAGAGGGATGCAGAAAAATGAACGCAAGCAAGAGAGGCTTACGAAGGTATTTATAGTTTTTTCAGGAAGTGACACAAAGGATTACAAGTTAAGAATAGCAGAGGTGGGGGAGACCAGGGTTACTGTCATCCCTCGTAAGCTTTCATTACAACTCCATTAATAAGGACTCGAGCCAGCTTTAAAATATTCACTTAACATCTATCTAAAAAATGATATGTGAAGTTTCACAAGAAACTTGTGCACATCATTATGGTGCTGCCATCTCCTCTGTGCTGTCCCATTTTTCACACATTCTCTGAACTTAACGTTGACTCCATTACCTGCTCTCACCTCCTCCGCTGACTTCCTCTGTCCTCTCACTTGTAACCCAGCCCAGCCCTCCCTTTCCCAAAGTCCCCTATGTGCTCTACTTAGTAAGACCAACCTGTGTTTGACTAAAACCTGCATGCTCAAATCTACATACTGTACATTGCCCTCTTCTCTTGCTTCTCGATTTTTCTATTCTCTGCTTCTGTTCTTCTGTTTTTCCAATTTTTCATCCAGTCCTTGCAAGCTTTTCTCCACTCTCCCTAATCTCAACCCTTCAACCCCAGTCTCATATGCCTCATTTTTCTCCTCCAAGGTCTGGCATCTGCAGACTCTTCAGCAGTTAATCTCCTTTCTCATCCAGCCTACTCATTGCCCACCTTCTCTCACTTACTCCCCCCCTTTTCTCTCATTCACAACACCTCTAACATCTTGTTTTAGGGTCATACACATTCCACATTCAAGATGTCAACCCCACCTCCTTCTCCACACCTCTCCACTCTCTGGCTGTTCCCCCTCCCACTTTTAAACAGGCCCGCATTACACTTCGACAACATGGGTGGGAAGCTTGTTCCAGAGACCTACTAACTTTTGTGTAAAAAAAGAGTGCCTCCTGTGTTGAGTTTTAAAGGCAAAATTCCCCGCAATTTCCTCTTGTGACCTCTATTTTGTGGTTCACTACTGATGGTGAAAAAAAGTCTATTGGATTAACTTTGTCAATGTCTTTGATAATTTTGAATCAAGTTCCCTAGTGAGACCTCTCTGTTCAAAACTAAAAAAAAAAATGCAGTTCTTTTGGCCTGTCAGGGAAAGACATTCCTTTAATCCTGGGAGTATCTGGTGTCTTTTTTCTGGACTACCTCCAGAGTGACAAAATCTTAATTACAACTTTATGACTAAAACTGTACACAATGTTCTAAATGTGATCTTCTTACTGCATTTTAAATTCTACACTTAATTACAAGTCCTAACATTACTTGCATTTCTTACTGCTTTCCCACAAAAAAGCATTTCAGAACAATGGTCCCATGCTCCTTCTTCCTTTTCTTAAAGTTTTGAGTATACAGCGCAATGCCAACTCTCCGATTTCCTCTTGCAGTGCTTGCTGCTTGATCCTTTACAGTCAGGCATTTGCTCGATACCATGCTCGTCATCGTTTCCGTTTCTCTTTATTTGGTTTGTGCTGCCTCTCCCAGTCTTAATCCTTCTTGATCTCTCTGCTGGATTTGACACTACAGTCTCTAACCTGGGATTTCTTAGCAATGATCTCACCTTATTATGTATTATGGTTTCTCTCACACCTCTTTGATTGCACATATCAGGTCTCCTGACTTTGCAAAATTACACAGATAATTGAGGTTTCTTTTGATGCTCAGTATATATTCACATTTCCAGAAAGTTCTTGATACTAGCTTTTGATATTATCCCTCATGTCTTCAAATTGGGTGGTGCCACAGGGGTGTGTTCTAGGCCCCATCATCTTCCTTACTGCTAATGATTTAGGTCCTGGTACAGTAACATTTCAGTTAAATTTCCAGCCAATACAAAAACTGGGGGAGTAGCAAACTCAAAAACAGCGACAAGGATAAAAGTCAACATTAAGTGCGTTAAGGGAGCCTTGCAGGAAAGTGGAAAATGTACTGTGTATTTTCAGAGCTTAAGGAAGCTACACATGAAAGGAACCTGCGTATATATGTAAGTCTTTCCACGTTCTCCACAACACAATCTGGAAAAAATGATAAAACAAGCCAGAGCTTGGGTATATAATACAAAAGAAATTGAATTAAGGGAAGTTCTGATCACCTTTAACAAGGTACTTAATAATTAATTTTGAATATATTGTTCAGTTTTGGTCACCATACCACAAAAAGAATAAAGTAATAAAGTAGCTTAAATAGATAAAAGAAGGCACAATTTCTGGTATCAGGGGTCTTTGAGATAGAAATAAGTTAACAAAATTAAATCACTGCTGCCTAATTCAAAACAGAATGAGTTGCTATGTGGTTCATGTACTGCATATATAATCCTAAACATATAACCCAGGAGAGGATTTCAGACTCAGTAGTCAAACAAGGAAATGTTCTCAACTGGAAGCTAACAGAACATTATTAGGAGAACAGGAAAAAAATCTTTACACAAAGAGTGTTGAGGCTCAAACTCTGGGCTTCCTCAATAAGCAGCTGGCCGAAATATTTAGTTTCAGTTAGCTACTTAACTACCAAGTTGGCAACACAGGAGGAAGGGCCTCCTCTCATTTGTGGCACTGTTCATGTTTTTATCTGCAAATGTGTGCTACTCTCCTTTAGTACTTACTGTATAGTTATGCATTTACTAGTTCCAGCAACCTAAAATATCAAATTGTAATGTCACAAACAGCTAAAAGGATTTTTTCTTCCAGTGGAGACAGTCTTGGTACTCCGTAGGCCAAATGAAATAGCACCTTTGTGTACTGTCTTGTTTTGCATTCTGGCAAAAACATTAGAACCACTCAGTTTTATTATTTTTTATTATTTTATATTTTTTATTATTAAGTATTATTTTCACAGTTTAAACATCAAACACATTTTAAAAACAGCACACTGTTTTTAAATCATGTTACGATGGATGAGATTTATTTAAGCAAGTAATTCTGCCATAAAAGGCTGGAAAATGGACTTCGTCACAACAAACAAATCTATTGTTTCAATACAGCCAAACAATTACTTAGAGACAGTTTAATAAGGCACAAACACTGCACTGGGAGAATCTCTACTGCACTATATTAATATTTCCGCAAAATTCTATAGCACCCATTTAAAAAAAAAACAACAACATTAAAATGGCAACTTCAACTTGCCATCACACAGCTTGATATTGCAAAAGAAACTCTGCACACTCTCCAGATACTTCATTCAGTCTGTTATTTCATAAAAATGTATTTGACCATAAACAGATAATTCAAGTAATAAAAGTTCATTCAACTCAGATGACTGAAGTAATACAAGTAAATAAATGAAAAGCACATGACCAGAGCATCCTTCTCTGTGGATAGAATATCGGAGCTGGTTTCTAATAAAAGCAGCTGAACAGGGGGAACAAAAGAGGATTATACCTCAATATGATTCTCCAGTAGACTGAACAGAGTGACAGATTGCCTGAAGTTCAGCTAAACGACTAATAAAAAAGCCACGCTGGATCAACTCCCTCATTGAGTGAGAAAAGCAAAGGAAGCAAATTGCTAGGATTTGCTTCTTTTTAGAATGTGTGCGCAAATGTATTATTTTGTGTAATTCCCATTCCAATCAGAAAATGAACTGCCATCAGAACAGGAAAATGTAAGAAGTGAAGATGTCTACTAAAATGTAGAGGCTCCTGGGGTTAACAGGTATTTGCTGCTGAAGGCAAAGGGTTCCCCTGAACGTAACTATTAATATCTAACCTGGGCTGACTTCATAAGAGAAAGGGCAAAAGGGAATCATGCATTATGCACACCCCTCAGAAGTGGAGCTACATCCATTGGTGGCCTTACTGAAGTGGAGTAGGGATCTCTCAGACACGCCAAGCCCACTGAGCTATTGCGAAAGCACCACCTGCAGCATCCTGATAAACAGCAGTCAAGCTAAAGTGTTTCAGTTCATACAATGCATAGAATATGAATAAGAATGCATAGAATACAAACCTTCGAGTTTCAGACTTTAGGCTTACTAATGCAAAGTCTTGAAAGCTATTTGTGTGATAACGATATGAAGGCATCACCATGTGAGATACTCCACGCACTCGCAAAAGTCATGTTCCGAAACTTTCACTTACTGTACTTTTTTTCTTCATTTGCATACTTAATTCCAGATTTGCGGTGCTTTATTTTCCTGTGCTAAAAATTGCTCTTAGGAAAATATCCAAAGTTACACATCACGGCAGCAGATGGGGTTTTTGCAATGCAGCTCTTTAATGTTTATTTTAACTGAGAAAGATGAATTAAAAAGACTAATGAAATTCTAAACCAGCCCTCTTTTCACACACTTCCACATGTTTAGCATGCTTTTCAGAGAGAGCTTGTCTCTAGCGACTGCCTGCTGAGCTCTGAGCTCAGCTGTACAGACACTCCTCTGCAGGTCAAGAGAAAAGAACAAGATGCCTGTTTGAGGGGAGTGTAAACCCAGCTGACTGTGCTGCCAATGGAGATCTCAAACTGACCTACATATGGAAACCTTTTCACACTGTGGAACTGGCTGCTGCTGCACACCATGCCCCCTGTTTCCGTAGATACAATTATATATGCAAATTGCCAAATAACACAATCAGTTTTGAAGTAGTTAAAAATAACCCACACAAGCTTTGCAACACTACTTGAGGCAATAAAATTATGAAATGTGAACTTATCCACAGCAGACTTTCAGTTTTGTACAAATTAACACTGCAGAGCTTGCAAATTGTCAAGTCAAATACAAAACTTAAAAAAGGGTTATCTAACAGTGCGAGAGGATAGACCACTTATCTCAAGCAAGCTGATGCCCAACGTCAGAGGCATCTTTGTGTGATTTAATTATTTTTACTGTTAATCTCCATATGGAAGTATAGAAATAAAATGACGTGCTGCAGCACTCTTAGCTGTTTTATTCTACAAAAGTAACCTATAAACAGTACTTCTGTAATATTTTAATCTGTAATATTCTAATCCTGCATTTGACATAATGCAGCTCCTTGTTTTTATAGTAAACTTGTAACTTTTCATGTTACTAAAAATGTAAAAGTATACATAATGGTTACTGAAAAGGTAAACGTAAGATACTCAGATTTTAAACTAAGGGAAATTTTAAAATTGATGAAAACAAATCACTGATTAAAACCATAAAAACTGTTTAAACTGATTAAAAACAGCCTTGAAACTGAGAAAATGTAAATATATATAGTAAACAGAAAACAAAGACGTTTCATGAATGCATAGCAATTATAACTTGTTTTTCACTGGGAAAAGGGTTATTGAGTCTGAGAATTTGACATCTGAGAAATCCATATTACAAATTACATCATCTAAATGCAGGTTCCAGGGCACTCTACCATATCCCTTTCCAACCATTAGGAACAGAAGGATGACAAAATGTCAAAAGTGGTTATGAACCAATTGAAACAAAGACAAAATAAACTGTCGCAACAACAGCTTAACCAACATTCTTCTCTAGAATATTTACAGTACATACTGCTTTTATTTCTCACTTTGGTTGATGAATCATATCCTGACGTTAATTCATGTTAAAATGTTTAAAACATTTGCTGGAGGGTGGAATGTTTAATCACTGCATGTTGTTATTCATACTTGGTGCTTGCAAAACAAGTGAGTCTGTTGCTATGCGTTGCAACTGTCATTTCTACCAGCTACTTCACATTAACATTACCAAGCACAGTTGCAGCTAAGGGCTCTCTTGATTGCACTCCAGCAATTTAAAATCTTTACAACTGAGGAAAATGATAGGGCTGTTGAATAGGTATCATCTTAATAACAGCCAATAACTCTTCAGAATAGTCAACAGGCCTTCCTTTGGAACTTTGCTACTAGGTTAGCACCAGCAGTAAAAAGAATGTGTGGCCACATCACACTCCTCACAGTGGGGCAAGAGAGGTCAGAGTTTCAGCTGTCATGGTCTGGTATCCTTGAAAAGTCTGATTAATCAGACACTAGGACAGGGGCCTAAAGGTGAAGTCAATGAAACAGTTCAGCTCTGTGCTGAGAATGTCTCTCATTTCATAAACCAATAACCTCTTGCTTCAGTAAATCACCTTCTAGTCAATACGGAGTACCATGCAGGTCCAGAGCTCAAGTGGCCTTTAAATACCTGGCTTAGGGTATTGATCAGTGGCATTTGCATTTAGCTGCTACACAATGCGATCATATTAGAATGCAGAGGTTACAAAGGCAACATTGACTGCATTTAAAATTCTGATCTTACAAATGATTATCCTGGGTAAGAAATATATTTCCAATCCACCCATCTGTTATTAGAAACTGCTTATTCCTGGTAAGTGTTGATACAACCTGGAGTCAATCCTGAAAGCATAGGTTGTAAGGAAATACACTGCGAATGCTTGTCACAAGCACCTAGAGACCTCACGTGAGCATGGTTCAGCAGCAAAATAGTTGGGCTTTTTCTTTTCTATAATGTTCGAATTAACCTCAACTTGTTCCAGTTTAAAACCACCAGTTATTAACATATCCAGCATGTCACTGAGGCATGGGCAGAATACGGTCAAAAAGCAAGTACAGAATTTAATCCAAGACCACAAAAGCCATGAGACAACACTAGTTGCAACACCACTGTGCCACCCTACAAATACAATTTAAATTAATTTAAAAAAGGAGTGTGAGCTTTTTCCACTAGACTGCTTAAAGTTAATATGAAAGTGGTAAGGTCTTGTTTATAGTTTCAACTATTTGCTTTAGAATAAAATTACCAGTGACTTGTTTTAAACAATTTTCTGTGATACAGCAAGAATCGCTACATTGCAAAGAAAGACCCATTCTTGCATAATATCTTAACTCTACATCTGGGAAAAATTTAGCTTGCATGTGCAAATTATTATAGATATTAAAAAAGAAGCATTTTCTTAGTCTTTAATCTAAAAATGTGGTTTCTGAATAGTCTGTTTGCTTTGATACCCTTAACCTGCAACGTAAGCAAACACAGCATCTGCAAAGTCTCTTCATCAGAGCCAAGAGTCTCTGTGGTTGCGGTGCTCTTAACCATATAACACTGCAGAGGAACAAAGCTGACCACATCGATCTGGTAATCCACCTGAGCAAACTTTGAAGATCCTGTGCTGTCTGCAGCAGGTTTTTAAGAAAGCCGTAACAACCAGGGCACGGCATCTTGTTATGGGGACACCCAGCAAGCCAAAATGTAAAGAGCAGACCTCTCAAGGTAAAGCATAATACCTCTGCAGGTCTTTGAAGCAGGAAGGAGCACAATTAGTCAGTGCTTTGTAGGTCAGCAGAAGGACTTTGAAATCAGTCCATCAATCCTCAAACTGGGAGCCAATGCACAAAGGCTAGACCAGGAGTGATATATATGTGGGGAAAGGATCTGATTAAGGGTTTTGCAGCCAAGCGAGAAAAAAATATTGTTGCAACCAGGTTTTAGTATTTGTGTCCACCTCAGCCTTTACATAAATCGGAGTGTAAGTGTAACAGTAGAAGTTAAAACCATGATGACTATCCAAGAGGTTCCATGTAGATAACGATGAGAAGAAGGCCAGGAACTGAGCCTTGTGGAGACAATCTTTATAGAGAAGCCTGAAGTGGTTTCTCCTATTGTCATGAATTTCTTCCAAAGATTATGAAGATGAGATAAGAATTCAGCACATACGTTTATTAGTTCAGTGGGAGAATTTGGATTCCTGATATAGTTTACTTAATGAAAGAAAAAGTAAGAAAGCACTACCTTGCTCTTTCACAAAAGATTGAAATTGTTGTTTGGCTCATCAGCTGTTGACAACTAACAAACGTTGTCTAGTGCTTTCTTGACTATTATCTGTAAGGTTAAAAAGAAACTATCTAGTTATTATTGCACCATGCAACATTTTCCAACTGTTTCAAGAATGAATATAAAGTAAAAAAAATATTTCTTCTCTTTAATATTTTCATTCTCTGCTGACTTACAGCAAGTAATTTATCCAGCTTCAAAGCGGGCTTCTCCAGGTTTCAGTTGGCATCCAATTAAGATCTGGAAAACAGCTGATTTGACTTCTTAATTCACTTAGTTCATTTAAAACATTAAGGTCTGGAGCAGAATGAAAACCAGAAACAGATGCAGTACCATAGGACTGGAGTGGCCTACCCATCACAAACCGCTCGTTACATTACCAACCAGGAACTTGCTGACCAGGACTGGTGACAGGATGGTAAGTGAAGCCAGATGTATTAAAATAAATGGAAGAACCTTTATGCAGTTCACATCCAACTTACCCTCTCACACCCAAACCTCAGATTTGGAGTCTGGAATGTCATAAAAGGCAGAATCTATTCAATCAGCAAACCTTACAATGCAATGATGGACTTTATCCTAAGGAATGATGACAAATGGATCAAAGCAACGATTCATTTTTAAAGTAATTTCATCATCTCGGCCAGTTCCATTGAAGGCTAATTTCAATTCGCAACCATAACATTAACAAGCAAGGCAGAATGACTCAAGTTCATGTGCTGGGATGTGTCAAAGCCAATAGCTCAAAACCAGCCAGAGTCAATGTACACAGAAGCTTATGATTCATACAATGAACAAAAAAATACATTTACATAAAATCACAGCTGATACAAAGGCATTTAATGACCTTTACAAACTACTGCCTGATAATAAACATAAAAGAATAATGACTAGTACATTAACACTTAAATTTTCTTTGATACGGTAAAAGTCATCGTAGCCTCAGAAATATTCCTTAATGGTGCCTTCAATGATGTAAGGAGTGTCACAACTGTTGGTTAAAGTCAAAATGAGTATGTGAACAAGATTTTGGGTGCTGAATAAGTTATAGATTACATTTCACTGGGAATGCACTTTTGTAATTTTAAGGAATCTTTCAACACCACCACAGCCTTTCATTATATATAATAAACACATGTGGGAAACCAGTGAGATGGATGATATGGGATTTAGGGAGCTGTAATGGTTTACAAATGGAAGCTGTTTATTCCAAATAACACTCTGTTGTGAAGCGCATGTGTATGAACAGACTGCAGCTTTACTGTACTTCCAAAGGGGCTTCCAAAATAAAGCAATGGGATTTTTAAAATATGTGGACCTCAATAAAAAAAGCAGAATACAACAGAATCAAAGTACAGCATTTTAGATACTACATTTTGGTCAGATGGAAAAAAACACTCTTTATAAGTGTATAAAATATTCAACCATCATAGCCTAAAAAATATAACTACAGTACTATATAAGTATAGTAACAATGTATGTTGTGAGAAGATTGTGTGGATGTTTCTAAAGAACCAAGAAAGAGGAGTTAAATTTTCAGAATGGTCTGACAATCTGGATAACAAGTTTTAGACAATATGAACTACAAATTAAATTTCTTTAACCTTATCAGTTCATCAGAATTGTGAAGAACATCAGAAGGAATATGAAATATGTTTTTTATAGTATTCTTTACCAGAAAAAGATGTTAGTTGAAAAGGGTATTCTGATACTGTTGTGCAGAAATAATTAAATGCTAGAGAACACTTGGCTAAAATAATTTGAATCTAATTCTCTGATCTTGAATGTCACTGAGTGAGTTTTAGTTTCTGATCCACATGCATATTCCTCAGGAAAACGTTACTTGGATTTTTTCCAAATTCGATCAAGGATAACAGTATCATTACTGCTTCTTCTCCAGTTGAACAGTTCCCAAGCAGAAAATGGATTACCTCCCCTACAAAAGCATATACATAAAATGGAATAAAAATAACTGTAAACATGGAAATTATCTGCTCATTTCAGTAATGCATCATTTCAGTAATCAAATTAAAATCTGAAAGCAAGGGACATTAAAAAGAGCTCAAGAGTGTTAATCAGGGGCCTGACACATCTGTAGAAGTAATAAGCAACAGCTGGTTTCTTGTACATACTGTATTCAATCTAAAAATGAGGCCATAAACAAAATACAGCTACACTACCTCCTTTGTAAATAGTGACTTTTAATGTTACAGTGAAGCAATGATCCAAACAATCCTTTTGCATCTCATATAGGTTCAAAACTGCAAACAGATCCCAGGTGCCCAAGGAATCACCTTATATGACAATAAGAAAAAAAAAAAACATCTATGACCAGCCACAACACTAACAGTTTGTGTCAGCTGTTCATTTAGCATGGGCCATGAGATTTGTCTTGTAACAGAAATACAGGCTCACTTTGTTATTTTTTTATTAGGAACAGAAGATCAATACTGGGAATTGTGACACAAAGCAAACAACACATTATCCAGTGTAAGCTATATATACTACTATCCAGGTGGCTCAGGAAGTTGCTATTTTAATTGCCAATAAGACCTTTTTATTTAGCTAGGAAACCGAAAGTAATTTGAACTAAGAAAAGTGTTCTGCAATATCCTGTCTCAGGTAATCACTGACAGCTCATATTGCATCACCATTTTCACTTTGGATGGCCTTTGCTTTCTGGAGACATTCATTTGATGTAAACAGGGAGGGAAAATAAAAAGCAGAGATCCTGATGGAGGTTTGGCAGTTCTGTTGTGTGGTCATTGTAAAGATTACAGACTCAGAACACCAGTAATTCATTAATAAAATGTGACTGATACATACAGTACATGATGTGAGGATGCTCATCATTAATCCTTCCTCCCCAGAAGAACAGAACACAGTCTGGTGTGACTAGGAAGAGATTCAAGGAGTAAGATCACCAGAGTGAGAATGAGATTTAAAAGATAACAGGTCTGAGGTCAATGTCCAGCTTCACAGTATGATTTTTTTTTCTGTTTAGACTTTAATTCCACTTAATTGGACAGAACTTCATTAAACCTCAAAAAGCTCACTGTTCTGTGTCACAGTGGTCAATCAGAAGTCCTTTCTCACCATTCTAAAACTTTTTATATACCTCATTAAAGACTTAACATTTCACATCTTTACATCAATCAATATGTACAAGTTCATTTACAAAGCCACTTTATTTATAAAATTATTCCTTTTTTTTAATTTGATGTGACACTGGGTTCAAATAAATTGCTTTATTTTGTTTCCTTAGTCAATGAAAGGCACTGCTAATACAAAATGACAACACACAAGCAAGGAGTATAACTGCTCCTCTCTCAGTTAGTCTCTTTCTAGTTAACTGCAACCATCTCTCTCTTGGACAGGACCTAGGTTTGTTTCATTTGAAATTAAGAGCTGTAATCTCCAAATATAGGCTACACAAAAACATTACAAAAGTGAACCTTCATATTTTTCAGGTGCAAGCCAAAGCCAAATTAAACCTGGCTTTGCTAAATACATCTGAAATTCAGTTGAACATACAAGCCTAACTCTAATGAAATATGTGTCTAAATGTAGGTCACATAATCTGTGCCAGGCCACATGGGTGGTTAAAGTTTTTAAATTGGTAGCAGCTAAAGTACCGCATCAATCATTTTAAAGTATATATGAAATAAAATGTTGTAGTTAAAAATAAAATTAGGTTTCCCGTGGGCTCAACCAGTAAAGGTGCTTATTTAGAGTGCAGAATGAGCCCTGCGGCTCAGATGTCACCAGTTCAAGACTGGGTCATGTGCTAGCTGTTGCCAGGACTCTCCAAACTACAGTGCACAATTGTCACAGTACTGCCAGGTACAGTGGGCATTGTCCACCATCCGCATTGGGCCCTCGCAGCTTTCACTGACATTGCAACTTCTGCAATTTGCCTTCAGTAACCTCTGTCAATAATCAAATGGCTCTCCAATCAGTTTTAAGGCACTGCAGAGCTTGCAATATTTCAAAGATTGAAGGCTTGAACAGCCGCATGTGTGAGAAATATGTCTGCAAGCCCCATTTCTCAAGGTGTAGTCGGACGAGTTGTACCAGTGAAGTCTTATCCATCCATCCATTTTCTAACTGCTTTATCCAATACAGCATGAAGGGAGAGCCACAGCCTATTATACAGCCTGGTAGGATACAACCAGGATGGGATGCCAGTCCATCACAGAGGACACACACATTCACAGCTGGACCAGTTTTTTGCACTATGGGAGGAAACTGAAGCACTCTGTGAAAACACACGTGAACATGTAGAGAATATACAACTAGATGAAGTCTTATACTACCGTCAATTCCAGATGAGGTAGGTACATTGTCGAAAAAAATAAGCAGTTCAAAATGTATTTCTAAACACTTTTTTACTCTCTCTCTATATATAACTATATCTAGTTAATGGCTATAGTTAATATAGCTGTATATTAACTGTTGTATATAACCGATTATAAATTATGTAGGTTGAAGTAGTTCAGGTGGGTAGCTGCGTCAGCATGCATAGGCTGCAAAGGAACAAGTAATAGGTTTTATTCCATGCAGAAAAGAAAAGAAAGAAAACACAACGTTTTGACTGTGGAGCCTTCTTCAGGTGTGAGGGTGAAGCCTGAAGAAGGCTCCATGGCCGAAACGTTGGATTTTCTTTCTTTTCTGTTCATCATGGAATAAACCTATTACTTGTTCCTTATATATTATGTAGTTGTATATGATATCTACAACTATAACTATATGTAGTCATATAATTAAGGAGCATTCTCTTTAATATTGCAAAATTTTAAGGTACACTTTTTTTTTACGTTTGCCTCACAGAAACATATGGAGCTGCTGCAGAAGAAAATCTTTACTTCAAGGATTTTCTGAAGGTTTTATATGGCCTGGATGATGACTGTCTTACTAAAAATAAACTGAGGAAAAAAAAAACTGTGGAGGCAGGACACTTTCAGATAGTTAAAGGTGACATCTCATCTTACTAGAGAAAAAGACTACATTTTCGATGACAAGACTGCAGGAACGACTTTAAATGCATATTAGGGCAGGGGTGCAGTTTATCTTGCAGGGAAGGAGAACCTTCGAGAATTTTCGGGCCACATGTGTGCCTCTGTTTTTCTTTCAGCAGGGAGCTCGCCTGTTTGACAGACAGCCGCGGCTTCCTACAAGGCCATTAGGGATGTACCATGTACACACTGTTTGAAAGACACAGTTTATAATTAGCAACAGAAACACTAGCTCTGCTAGACATACAAAGACCTTGCTGTGGTTGACGAAGCTAAACATTTGTAGAAATCCTGATTTGCACGTGCAAAATAAAACCCCAAAATAATAGGTCAAATGGCTGAAAGTGATTTTACTTAATCACATTTATTAATTGCACAAAAAGGCAAAAAAATAGAAAAGTTGATACGTTTTGCAGAGTGACTTCAAAGATGGTTGGAACAGCATCTTGGGTAACAACTAGTCATGTTTTACCAGTTTTGCAATGACTATCTTAAAGAAAAATTGCATATTTAAAAAGATGATTTCGATTTTAGTTTGCAGGATAACAATTATCAACAACTCCTGTTTCCTGGGCATAAAGTATAGTCTGTAGCAATGCATTATGAAACAGATCTTACAGCAGATCCATTAACACTATAACAATAAAATGTCCAGACTTGCTTATATCTGTATTCTGTTATACAATATGAGGCTTATATCCACAGAAGCATGAAAAGTTAACCACAATTGAATTATGCCTAATTACTTAAAACAGGGGTTTCACTGTTGTGGGATTCTTTTAAAGATTCCTCTTTACTTTTAAAAAAGACAATGAATAGGTCAATTGTGAAAATATGACAGTTCCAGTATTGGGTGCCATTTATGAATTCAACAGAATTCAGTTGATTTCTCCATTGAAATGGAGCCAATAGAAAGAGAAGGGAACAAAATCTAATTCCATAATGAAGGAGAAATGTGCCTGTTTGCACAAAAAGATTTGTGCGTTTTCAATAACAAATTTGTTTTACATTTCAGGATTCTAACCTGATCAGCAAAAGATGGCCGACAAGAGCAAAATGTGTCATTTTGTGCCATCTCAAGCTCAAACTTTGTGCGACTTAGCCTGCAAGGTTACAGAAAAAACACTAACTAGTGCCAGTCGACTTCAAAGTTACAGTAATTACCACTAGACGAATTAAGCCAGTATTCACTGGGAACATCTGTATTCAGAGATCACCCAGGCCATGACAGAGCTGTGATGTTCTTGATTCCGTTTGGTATCTTGTATATCTTGAGCTGGACGAACACAGCTGATGCTCAGAATCATACCTCCTGCTGAGGATGTTAAGGGATCTCCAAGTCAGACGGCAGCCTGTCTGTTTCAGCGATCACCTGTCTACCCGAGCAGCACAAAGATGGTGAGTGTGTCAGGGCATCATAACTGTGCCATGGTTGGATGGCTGTATGAATAGATACACAGATGGGTACAGATGAAAAGCCATTTTTTTCCATCAATAGTGCTAAGCTGTAATCCTGTTTAAAGTGAATATTCTATCTAGCTTTCAGCTAATTGAGCTGGCTAGTGTTGATATGGATGTTCAGTCTAGTGGTATGCATCCACTTTGCCTGTGAAAATGCCTTTGGTACACATGCAGCATTATTATACATGCAGCATTATTAAGTACTTGCGTTCAGTAACACTTTAGTTTGTTTCATCTTCCAAGAATCATCAGGAGAGTAAAAAAAAACACACCTGCTTGACTTGCTAGGCAAGAGAGAATAACGCAAACATTACAATAAACATGTAAAAGAAAACAGATTTAGAAAGCCCCATGGGATTTCTGCATCCTTAACATCAATGCAAAGCATTGCAGAAATGAAATTTTCCATCAGACAGCAGTCTCATGTCAGTATTACTGCATACCATCTGAGACACTTTTGGGGAAGTACTTCATTTTCATGATAATGCATTTCAGACAGGCCACTTAATCATCCACAGCTCAGGACCACAAAACTTTAACAAGGATGATTTGCACTTCAGTAAGGAATTCACACAGCAGCCCTGTTTGTGGTGACCAGTGTTAATGCACATCATCACACCTTGATGAGGACTGCAGCCAAAATGTGAAGGCAAAGCCACTAAATGAAGGTCTATTTTATTTTGTTTTTCTGTTCCCTGTGCACCACGATTTCAGCCTTCTCTTTCATCACTGCAGTGCTCTCATCGTCTTTTTCCTTTCAATAACCCTGTTGTGACATTCAGACGTTCTGCTTTTCTGATTCCCCCAGACTCTATTGGCACTGGCATGGGTAAGGACTTGATCTTAAAAATACTGCTCAGACATCTGAGACGGCTTCAGAGAGAATGTCAAACATCACAAAATGTGGCTATGGAAGGGAGAAAGACATAATTATAGTCTAGTTTGATTTATTTTGCTTTGTGGAAAATATTCTTTGTGTACTTTTTCTAAAATCATCAGTTTAATGATGAACTCTGCAAGAAGAGTCTTGTTTCCTCCATATTACAACATTTAATTAAGATTGTCCTGATAGTTGAGATCTTCTAGTATACAAAACAATGCTGGCCACGACGTCTTGCAGATTTATATCTCAGAGGTGGCAGGTGCTGGCAAAGACTGTTTGAGCCAAAATACATCCTTTGTTACACTCGTGCATCCATTTAGCAACAAGGCAGAACTCTAAAACATGCTGTGCCAGCCCTCAGTGTCTTGTTTCCACAAGCAGCTAGAACATGAGAAAGGTTACAAACGAGAGGCTATGTGTCTCATCTAGCCTATTTGGTAATGACTAACTAAACAAAGGATCCCATCCAGCCATTTGTTGAAAGAAGTCAGGGTATCAGCTTCAATAAAGTGGATGGGTAGCTTGTTCCACACTCCCACAACTCTTTGGGTAAAGAAGTGCCTCCTGTTTGCAGATTTACATGCACTACATTTCTACTTGTGCTCTGAGGGTTGTATTTCACTGTTTATGCTGAGTTCACTGAGCTGACTTCATTAAAGCTTGAAAGCTGAATGAAGGATTGGCCCAGGAGTTCTTTTTTTTTTCATTTTTAAAAAAAGGAGGAGGCACTTCTGCGTCTTTTCACTTGTACCAAGACCGGTAGCAGACGGCCTTTCCTAGTCTCACCTGATCCGTGAATAGGCATGGAAAGTAAAATTAAAAGGAATAATCATCACAGGGTAATGACTTCACATTCACGGCTGCGTGATTTTGTTACCTCAAGTGTCCCAGTGCTCGCGGCACCATGCAATCTGCACATGGTGAGGCCTGCAGTCAGCTGCGGCTTTCACTGCTGGGAATCCCCATTGCCTCCAGGGGTCATTTGAAATGAAACCCAAGGCATGGCTGCTCAGCTGGACACTGATGCTCCATTACAGTGGAAGTGTAGGATCCCACAGGAGCCCATATGACCTTGCTAAAACTGACACCTTAGATGCCAGTTATTTTATTGCTTTGGTGTTTGCAAATTCTTCAGAAAACCTAAGCCCTCTACTAGCAGAAAGTTTCCCTTGATTACCTATGGTTAATTGCATTGTGAATTGAGCTCAGCCCTACTTTATATTTGTAGACACTGTGCTAAAAACTCTCCGGTACATTTAATAACATTTGATGGAGAAAGTAAATGTTAAAGTACTGTTTTCTAGAATAAACATTTATAGGTTTTAATAGGATCATTAATAAATCCCAGGAAACAGTTTCTATTTACATGGACTGATTTAATAGGTTACTTGATAATTTAGCTTAAAAAACATACACAAATATCAACTTGGTTTCAAAAGTCATTCATTCACTCATTCATTCAGTGCAAAGAAAAACTGTACAGTACAGAAAACAAATTAGTTCTAGCGGAAATAAAAATATTTTTTTTCCTCCAATGCACGAGTCACAGGACGAAAACATCTGCTCTTTCATTCCCCGTAAACTGTCCTCTCAACAAACAATCCAACCTAATCAACAAATGGCAACAAAGGGAGAATTTAAACCCAATTAACGCAGCCTGCTGCCAGAATCTAATGGGGCTGCTCTCCTTTTAATTAGGTGAAAAACAGAGATTAGAGTTCTTCCTAAAAGGATTTTCTAAGACACCTTTAGGACGAAGTATGATTGTTATTGATTTTTTTTGTTATAAATTAGGTAGCAGTACTCCGAGATATTCTTTTAAAACTATTCTTTTTAACAAGATAATGATAAAGTGATATCTAAAGAAAAACTTATCCTGCAGCTAATTAAATATACATAGCAAGAAGATAAGACTTGGATGAGTACTGTACTCTGCTATTTGGAACAAAAATGAATCACACAGGGCTGAAATAAGTACATGCTGCTGAGAAACGAACGAAGGGGCTTGCATTTTAATTTCCATTGTTGTCAGCATAAAATGTAAAATGGGAAAGATATGAGTTTTACCCTTCCCCCCACCCTCCTTTTTTTAAAAAAAAAAGCCTGTTAGTTCATGGAAAGACTAGGTCCCAAAGGTCAGTTTCAAAAGAGCAACATTAATATTTTTGGACTGAAATAAAAGACCTTCATATGTTGTGAATAAATGATGTAATTAAGACTGTTATTCTGCAAAGGCAAAGCAACATTTGAGGTCTTCCTTTGGGTGAAACAGAAAAAAAGGCAATTTTATAGAAGGTCAGGAGGAGAGAAAAAACTCTTCACGCACATTAAAACTGTTTTCAGAAAATAGAAGTCTTGAGATAGATAACATGGCAAGGGGGAAGAGGGTTGTTTCCAAAAAAGGAAGCTTGTTTTTTTAATATATCTGAGAGGCCACTACAGCAGCAGTGGGAATGCATGTGTTTGCATCAATTTAATGATTCGTGTCAAAACACGAAAGACCATACCATACCTACATGCATGATAGAGCTGGCATGGTTTCAGCAGTACAATATTTAGACTACTTCACATGTAATCTTTCTTGTTCTGCAGTGATAACAGAAATGCACTGAATTGCGTTTCTGCCTCTGCAGTGCCTTTTAGAACCTCAGCCGTGTTAGGAAACAAAATTACAGGAATACATCTATCTGCATTACCTACATGGCACTTCTGAACTTCCCCTTCTTAGCTTAATTAGGCAAATGAGGATTGATCAGACACAGAATAATTTAGGGAAACAAGCAACTGACACGTTGTAAAAAGTAGGAGAAACCCTTCCCAAAAATACTGTGCAATTTAAACAATGAGCATCTCTTTTTTTAAAAGGCCTGCATCTAAAGCTACAAGGTCAAATCAGTGCGGTCTCAGATCACACAATATTTGCTGGACATGCAGGGTTGGAGGATGGTGTTGACAGGGTGGCCTATTTGTCTCCCAGTGGGATGGGGGAAGGGAAGCCAGAGAGCAGGAGACACTTGTCTTAGCCAGACAGGTCCTTAAAGCTATCCCTGCATTCCTTGTGGCTTATCAGGAGCAGGACTTGTCAATACTGTGAGATAGCTATAGATTTGTATTTCTTTCTATGGACCCACAATAGAGAGGTTTCTCTTTAGGAAGGGTGGGGGGGTGTCAACAGGACACATATTGCAACACTCCAATAATGACGCAGTTTGCAACTCCCATGAAATTTACCCAGCCACTTCTAAAGTGTGAGGATTTTATTTGGCCCTGAAATTTAGCTTTTTTAAGCTTCTTTAATATCAAAAGGGGGTTGCTGGAAGCAAACTGTTTATGATGTGCATAGCATTTGGAAGAGGAAATATCCTCCCATGTAGAAAAGCTATTTTATATTCCTTGGCAATTTCTCATATAAAAAATAGATCCCCTGAGGTGATCTACACTGGCTCACAATATAGGGACGTTTAAGAAAAAGCCAAAGCACATACACATTTGAACTGAGTTATGCTTTATACATGTAACTGTCCAGGGTGTATCCTGCCTTGTACTCATTGTCTGCTGGGTTCCAGCTCACCGCCATCCTATATTGGACTAAGAGGTTATTGAAAATGAATGGATGGATGCTACATTTAAAAAATAAATCACAGTCAGGCAGTTAGTAATTTGTGAGATTTTGTATTAGTAAGTGATAACAGGAAAATCAAATCTGGGTTGGGTTTATGGTGAGAACAAGAGTCAGAATCGATCCACAAAGCATATTTTTTTGCTCTACTTTTACACCATCATGAAGAACGCATTCCGCTGAGACCACCCACTCGTGCAGAAATCTATGGACACATTCATTGCTCCAGGTTCTATAGAAGACCTCATTACAAAAAATAATTTTCTAAATATTAAAGGTCCACACTGGTATTAAATCTTTTCATCTTTTTAGCCTGTATTATGGCCACTTCCCCACCCAGCCCCTCCCTGCCCTCATCATAATTTTTGATTCTAACACATAACTCAAGCTCTGACAGAAGTATTTAAATAAGTAATGATAAACTACTAGTGCTGTTTTGCTCAAACTCAGTGCAGATCTTTTCCTGGTGAGCAACTGCATGTTATTCTGCGGTGCTGGCACAAAGGCAAAAATACAATAACTCAAAATAATAATGCCAAAATATTTATTTTCTTCAATGAAAAAAGCAACATCAGTACCCCTTGATCAATTTAAATAGGCTGGCTGCCTTCCCCTGCTATAATAAATGAATGAACAAAATCAATCAATAAATAAAGATGGGGGATACAGGGTAATGCAGTTTCAATGTGAAGATTAAAGAAACCTGAATACAGAAACAAAGACCAACCCTGATGAAGACCAACAACAGCAGAGTTAAAAATAAAATAAAAAGGTATGCTGCACAGCTGCTCAGATGGTTTGTGGTTTATATCTTGTCGGCTCATTTAAATCACGACAGCTGAAATGACACTGGCTGCTCCTTTTTCAAGAGCTAAAGATAAGTCACACACTCCCATATGCACAGTTTCCCCATTGTGGACCGTTTACTGAAGGGAAAAAAATGAGAACGAGTTTAAATCACCCACACAGAAATCCTGCTGCATTCTCACTGTAATCCTAACATCCCCACCCTCTCCTCCAACTGACAGATGTAACTATGCAGCCTCTGTGGCTCTGCAAGAAATTAAAACTTTCACCAGTACCATCCTCATACATTCCAGCACTAATAAAATCCATTTGTTTTCAAAGTCTGTAAGCCTATTATTATCATTTCCAAAGAGGCATTAATAATGCAGCTATACGAGATCATCATGGCTGAAGTAATTTAACAAACTGTCAGGTTACAGCAACGAGCCTGATGGTAGCACTAGTCGAGAGAACTCCATGTATTAGAAAGAAAAATACAGATTGAGCTACAAAACTACATACTAGCCATATACAATGCAAAAAAGCCTTCATAATACAAGGTACTCACCTTTAACTCTCTGCGGATGGAATGCTTTCGGATTGTAAAGAAAATTATACTGACAAAATGATCATTTGCAGAGGGATTCCTGAAGAATGCACTTTCAAGGTCTTCTCAACTGAAAACAAATCTATCTTGTAATAAAAAAGATCAAAATAACACTCAGGTGGGTGCACACTGCATGAAGTGGAGAAGCTGTCTCGTCTGCTCTGCTGGTGCTGTTTGCCAAGCAATCAGGAACACTTTTTACCAGTCTAACCAAGCTCTGTGTGCTGTAGGAATGCTTTCAGGTTAGGTCACTAGTGGAAAACTGTGCAGGCAGCTTGCAGTGCATGAAAATGACACCCACCTAACCCCTAGTTTATTGGAGTGACTCATCGGCTATTACCCAATCACAGCCCACCAGCCAGACTCAGATTAGTATCACAAGGCTCTGGTGCTCTAGAGCTGTGAGGAAAAATGAAGCTGAACAATTGCAGGAGCTTTGTACCAAGGAAGAGAAAGGAAGTTTATCTGAGCCCCTGAAGTCTTCTTACCATCATAAAACCCCTCTTAATAACAGATGCATTTACCACCTATATGTTACACACCTGTACACTATAGCAATATACAGTTACTGTAAAAACCTGTTAGGTGAGCAATTTCAACTGCATTCACTTCATCCCTTTTGATACAGCCAGTTCCACATTAATTAATACATAAATCTGGTTTCAACACAATAAATGCAAGTGATCAGTTGGTATTTGTTACATAAGGAAAACAAATCAGTACTAGATAATGCAAAAACACATCTGAACCTAGATAAATGTATATTTTTACATGAAATATCTATAGGTCCATGACAGAACCATTTATGATGGAAAAATCACTAAAGTTTAATGATGATTGAAATTTGTACATATGGCTTTATCTAAAAGAAACTCATTTTGACTTATTTCTCAATTTTTCTCCCAGGAAGTAATTTCTCATTGAGTAGACATTTGATCATAACCAACATCTGTATCTTAATAGACCATACAGACATGATAAAAGCAAATTTGCCAAAAGAAAAAAAATAGAGACCTTGGTTTTGGGAGAGCAGAGAAAACTCATAAAATTTTGTACCACACATTGTACAGTAATTGCTATATGAAACCATCTGCTGACAGCACATACTTTGCAAGTCACAAGTGGGCAAGATAAAGAGGATTTCTTGCCATAAATTTGATCTAGTGTAATTTCTCAAATTGAAATTTGGAACAAAGTTTGCAATTGCAATAAAGTTGTTGACAAAGGAGACATTTTTCTGTCATCTTAACCAAAACATTAAAAAAGTTTCATATCAGATATCATATTTATATCCGATCAATGCTGCTTCCTCCTTCAATGATCAATTTCCTTCTAAGAACAATAAGTAATATGATTAATAAGAATGTAAAATGACTTAAGAAAAATCTGCATAACTCAAAAACAATTAGATACCAATATCTGCATAATACAGAAATATCCATGTAAAACAAAGTGTATAATTATATACATATATAAAAATACCTCCTACATCTTCGCATACAAAAAGGTTAACTAATTTCATCCTACTAAATGAATAATAGGATTAATCAATCACTTGTCAAACTGAAGTGTAAGCTCCAGTGGAGCCAAAAGTTAGGAATTTGGTTTTGTAAGTGTTGCCAGTTTTTAATATTAATAAGGATGATATGGGATAAATTATTCCTGGAAAATAGTTTCCCCTCTTGCTTTACAAAAAAAACAAACTGGGGCACACTTCAGTTTAGTGCAATGGGTATTATGGATTATGAATTCTTAGAAGAAAATAAATTTGGGGTGCCATCTTAAAAGTGTATAGCCCACAGCTAACACTCTAATCTCAAAGTTAACTACTAAGAGCAAATTATTATTTTTTCTTTCCTAGTTAGGAAAAAGGTAAAGAGAAATATACTGTAGAACAATAAAAAAGATTATTTCTTTACTGTTAATACCACTTCTCCTAAACTTCTGTGTTGTGCTGAAAATAAGCATTGACATCTTATATAGCATGTCTCCTTCTATGCATTCCTTTTCTTCTCAAATTCAAAAGCCATTACACTGACGGCTGGCAAGGAAATTGTTGCTTCCACACCAATTAAGTGAGGAAAGGAAGACAAAATCTTATATATCTGTCATCTTATCTGTTTCACTGCAAAATTGAGAGGGAAATGCCACAACTGTAAGCTTTGTCTAGACAGTCAATAAAGTATGAGCAACATTTAAATCTTGGAAACTCAAGATGTGCCAGCGTTGCAGAAGTATACTGTCTGTGGGATCTACAGTATTACGATCTGAAAAAGCGCATTTAACAAATACATGATTTTACGCAGGGACGAGTCAGAATATGAATGTCAGTTTGTGGATCTGTTACTGGAATAGGTTTCCTGCTTCAGATTGGAACACTATAGCCTACCGAGACCACACTTGACCCTGAGCCAAGGCATCAAACACTGAACGAGCCCGAAGCTATTGGCAGGGCCTGCGGTATTCAGTGCGTCTCTATAGATGTCAGAGAATGAGGGTGTGGGTGTGTTAAATCAATGTAGCAAATAACGCAATGTCCTGGATGCACAAATGATAAATTAGTCTTTTAAAAAACTTAAAGTAAAAAACAGCAAAAAAGGCTTAAAAAATTAATTATCTCTTGCTCCAGCACTGCCTTATGATCCTGGCACTTTGTTGATGCAGAAATGTCTCTCTCTGCAGCAGCAGAAAAGGCAAAAACCAGATAGGTTAAGACTTCATCCAGCATTAATGACTTATGCAGCGACCTGTCCAGCAGACTGCTAGTTAGTGCAAATGTTTAACTCCTCACGGGTAAGAACAGTCACCTGCAGCTTTTAAGTCTACATGTATGCATAAGCACAAATAATTTGACACTAAAGCATAAAAAAATAATCAAAATATAACTAAGGTTGAGATTTACAAAAATAAAAGCATGCATATATGAACTACTCATATATATCCATTCGTAATTCTTACCAGTTATTTCTACCATATTCATAATAAAAAAATGCAAATTTTATCTTGATGTGAATGATTCAGATTGTCTATCTAAATTGCTTACTGACATTTGTCAGACAGCAACCTCTTTTTAGCTTTTTCACACTGAAGTGAATGTCTTCCCTGCAACACAGAAAGTGAAAGATGAGACGCCTTTACTTCTGCTGTTTGACTCAAGTTTACAGATCATTCCCTCTGTGTTGCTGTGGTTTAGGGTTTGGTGGAGAAAACATTTTTACATGGGATGAATGCAGTTACAGCAGATGAATGAAAGAGTCGGGACATTTACCCTTACACTCTCTGAATGCATTCATAACATGCATCCCACGAAGCATGAAACATCCATATGCATGGGTGAGGCAAACGCAAAAAAGAAGTAGATCGCACTATGGTATTTGTTAGGAGAAACAACCAGAACTGTTCATGTTTCAATGAGAAAGAAGCAAGGCTTGTCACTGTTACATATCAACAAGTCTGTTTAGTATAAAATACATGAATAAAGAACTTTCTTCTATATATTCTTAATATAACAGTGTCTACAGGATGTTCTTATAAAGAGGCTGTTTTTTTTTCTTGTGGTTAAATATTAAAACACTTATTCAGACTCTGCTCCCAAAAGTGAATCCAATGTCCAGATATTCCTGTCTTCTCTAAAGACAGTAAAAAACTAAACTCTGAAGAGTCTATGCCCATAACCCTTTAATAAGCTTTGTGATTCTACAGTACTCACAGACTGAAGTCCAGGCAAAATCAAACCCCTGACCCACTCCCACTAACAGCAAACTAACAACCCACGCCTTGATGCTAGATTTCATAGCAAAGGAAGAGGTCTTTAGGAAACAAAAAAGTACCATCAAGCCCTGGGTTTACAATTTGTGATTGGTGGGTGGGACAAAGTTTTGAACTGGTCTGGGACTAACTTAAGGAAGGATAAGATTGTGAACAGGCTAAAGGGAAAAGAATATACAATACATTGCATGTTTTTATTCCCCTGCAACATGTCCACATTTGTGCTTGCAACTGTGAAACCTTTAAACGGGACATTAGACTTAGAATATACAATTTATCTTAAACCGGATCAGCTAAAAAATGCTGATAGTATGTAAAAAAGTGAGGTTTTTCATAGTCAATTCTGAGTTGCATAGGTATTTATTCTCTTTTCAATTGCAAAGGTAAATCATTTCAGGTGCAGAAACGTTTTAAAGGTTACAAAATTAATGTAATGGTCTCTGTCCATATATAATCAATGTAAATCAAGTTTGACTTAAGAGTCATCCATACGTAAGTTTCTTTGGTTTCATATTGGATTTCAAGCCACAACTCACATAGTATTAAGAAACCAACCATGATGACAAAGTAAGGAATAAATTGGCACAGAAGCACAGGTTACAATAAAGTTTCGAAGTCGGTGATCATCATTGAGAAGTAGAATGTGTCATAAAACCCAGATCAGGCCAGTCTTCCAAACTGTGTGGCCAGGTACACAAGAAATGAGCAAGAAAAACCACTGTGAAACCAACAGCAATTTTGACTCCCATTTCTGAAGTGGAACTCTGCAAAACATTAATTCTGCATACACTTACAATATCCTGGTCCTTACATAGTTGCGCTATAAAAAGTTTAAGATGCACTACCGACATCTGGTAGAATATTGAGCTCAAATGAAAGAAAAATGTAACCTTCTGGTCTAAATGCAAAGTTCTACATTTGACATAAACCCCAAACCTGGAACATCAAGCATAGAGGTGACAGCATCATATTATGGGGTTGCTTCTCATCAGCAGGAACTGTGAAGATTGTCAGAAATTAAGGGGAAAAAGAGGCACAAATTTTATTAAAGTCGTAGAGGAAAATGTGCTTGAGACTCCAAGGAATATAAACCTGGATTAAAAATGAATGGAACTTCAAGCACAAGGCCATATTAGAGTGGTCTTACTAAAAAACTAAATGCCCTTGTTGGCCCAGTAAAAGACCTGACTTGAATCCCATAGAAGATGTATGGAGAGACTTGACTATTTCAGTCTATCAACAACGCTCAACAAAATTGTCACAATTGGATTTTTTGCAAGAAATAGCTCAAATACAATTAAACTGATAAAAACCTATTCAAACAGGCTTACAGCTGTAACTATTGCTAAAGTTGCTTTCACCAAGTACTTATGGATCTGAATATATTTGTTACCAGAACAATTTCAATTTGTTTAATTTCTATGGGATTTTGCTGGCATTTAACCTTTCACATATAACTGTGCAACTGAATAAAAAATGTTTAAAATATTTTGGTGTAAAAATGGGGTTCTAAGTGAAATTGTAAATCTTTGGCATTTTCACCAATTCAAGACTGTTATTCAATAAAACAACTGCAGCTACAGTAAGTGCGGCAAATCCAAAATAAAAAAAACACATGTCCACTGAGGAAAATGAAAGACACTTTCTGTCCTCATTAAAAACCTATTTCTTTAAAAATTCATGAACAAAGGCAAGTCAAACAGTTGGACCATAAAAATTGAAAAGGAATTCTTCCAAAATTGCTGTG
Organism: Lepisosteus oculatus; assembly: GCF_040954835.1. Lineage (NCBI taxonomy): Eukaryota > Metazoa > Chordata > Actinopteri > Semionotiformes > Lepisosteidae > Lepisosteus > Lepisosteus oculatus. Next base: position 49,055,902 of record NC_090699.1, read on the forward strand.
CTATTGTCAAAGCCACACACCCATATGGGATCATTCAAGTGTCGTGGACAGACAGAAGCCTAGCCATAGTAGCTAAATGGTTTCTTTTCAAGTTAGGCTTTCTCTATACAGAGAATCTCAGTTTTGTTCTCCCACTGGACACATCATCCTCTGACACAATCAATCAGCGGATATTGCATCTATTGATAGGCAGCAGGCTGGCCTGAAGCCCTGCTGCTCTCTTCAGTATTGATCTCTTTCCAGTTACGTAACCAAAAGCCACAACATAGTTACTTCCTCCCTAAAACAGCCACATACCTTGGTAATAAGAATCGAATGTACTGATCAAATAAAACTACTTCCATTTGAAGATATTGTTCTTCCTCCAAGTTGACCCTTGCTGGAATTTACAAAGGACGAACAGAAGATTAAGAATTTGTACATACTGTAGGGGTAGGTGATATCACAACATAAATCCTGTATAATATAAATTGAAAATTGTACCATTTCAATCAAAATTTTATCTTCACTGTTACTTGGTGCACGAAGCACAGGGTTGCCAAAACTTATGATGCTTGACTCTTTTACAGGGTATGAAATCTCAAAATATTCATAAGAAAATGCGGGTTAATATTACATAATAAGCTAGTTCTCTCTCTACTCCACAAAGCCTGGGACAGGCACCAAGTCAGAAGGCAAAGGGAGGTTATGTTATAAAGAAGACAGTTTACTGTAAACAACTGTGCATTGGAGCAAAACCTTCACAAAGAAAAACACTATAATTTTGTCCTCAAAATTCCAATGAGATGGCAAATGCAGTTGCTTTTCTCAGTTTCAGCATTCTACTTTATATAGTGAACATTTTAATTTATAAAACCTGTTCTCTGGGTTACTGGGAGACTGTACTAGTACAACAATGATATACTGCATAAAGCAGATGGTAATTATCAAAAATATTTTTGTAAACCATCTTATCACTACTAATAAAACTCAAAGTTCAATATTTTAAAATCCTAAATTATGTAAAGCACAAAGCCCAAAATCTTCAAGAATTGAAATATTCAAATGAATCACAAATCTGGAGTAACCATAGTTTTAGGAATGCACTAGAATAATAAGTAAAGCTAGAATAACTGCGATGAGTTCTTTACAAACAATACAGAACATGAATAATATAGAGAACTAAAATTTCCCTTACAAATACCAAGACTGCAAACACTCCTTGCCAGCTCTTAAATCCTTAATGGCATCTTCTATCATTTCCATCTTAAATCATTCTACCTGGAGGCCTACTCTTAGCTTTCTGCTAGAATTATGTCACTTTGTCTCATTATGAACCATTGCAAATAACTATGAGCCTGTACTGTCCTTTGAACAACTATTATGGTTGTTATATTGTGTAGTGTATATGAAGGATTTATGATGGCATTTTCTAGCCTCATTCAAGTAACACACTAGCAGGTTTTTTTTGCTGCTTTCATCCTGAAAAATCCTAACATTCAAGAAAATGTTATCAAATGTGCATTATTTCTGGTTGATGCTTCTTCTTAAACTCACCTGTTGAATAAGAATCTAAATATGGTTTTCAGGAAAAAACATTTGTACAAATATGTAAAAAAATCACCAATAAGTCCAATAATTGCAATATATAAAAAAATAAGTGCAATATATAAAAGCTAACAAGAGGAGACCTATGCATTTTCTTCGACAGGAAGAGAAGGATATTCTCAAGCACATGGACTGTTAAGTATCAGTAGGATGTAAAAAGGCAATAACCTCCCTCACAGTAATGTGTAAACTTCATGAAGGCAGTGTCAGCTCTTCCCATAGTTCCTCATGACTGAATTTATATCTCCAACTGGGGCTCTCCCTCCTATTGAAGCCTTTGCTCAAGCTGCTCAGTCCCACAGCATGCAGAAGATAAAATACTGTTGCTAAATTAACATTTGCCACACGGGACCAAAGGCACAAAATAAAATTCCAATTCCACACTAGCAGATGTCCTATATCAGACGCTCAGATGCAGCTACCTTAAAAAGCAAGTAGCCAACCATTTCTCTCCTGTGCATTGAATCACAAAACAAAGGAAGATCTGTAGGCTGGAAACAGAAAAGCTTTTGTTCTGAAAAGTGTGCACTTTGGGGCTCTCACAACCACACCCGTTACATATTCTTAAAGTATACCAAAGGAATTATGTATCAGCAATTTGCATGAAGTTCTTGTCATGTGGAAATTTGACCTATTCGCACATTTCCTAAGGCTTTTAAAGTACTAGAAATTTCAGTTTCTGAAATTAGTTCATGCTTTAGAAGCAAAAGAGAAAATAATGGTAGTGCGAGTTTGCAACTAAATGTGTCCAAGGAAAACCCATTGTCTTATACCCTTATAATCCTTGATTTTTTTAATATTCACAGTGACCTTTTTTAAACCTAATACTGTCAGTACAGCATATATTATATATGAAAACAACAGAAAGTGCTTTTTTTTCTACAAATCCTAATTAAACTACATGTAGGCAAACTGTTCTTATAATCTCTTCACAAGGACAGAGGTTAACAATTAAATTCGGATCCAAAGGCCTTTAATCCTATGATAATTTACTGCATTCATTAACTTTCAGGGACAGGCTATTTCAACAGTGCAGCGCATTAAACACAAACAGTGGATTGAGTTGTGTAAAAGACTTCACACCACTTGCGGAAATCAATGTCTATGTGAATTCCAGGCAACTCTCACAAAGCACCTCCAGCACATTAGTGCTTCCTCTGTAATGCTGTGCTAAGGCCGTTCTTTCAATCTACTCTAAAGGAAGTCTTTTTACGAAGACTTCTTTATTAGTACCACCCCCCTGCATCCCCTACCAGTTGTAATTGTAAAGCAAAATGAAGCACATGAAGCTTGGCTGTATAATATAACATATACAATCAAAGGCATCAACCTGACTAGAGCAAAATGGCATCATCCCTGAACTAAAGATGTCGCCCTAATCAACTTGTGCTTAAATTAAATAGTAATGCTGTGACATTTCTCTCCCCAGTGGGCCGCTGCATCCATGAGCAGTCGGTAAGCGAGCTGTCAGATTGAGCACAATGGACAGAGTGCTTTCCAATGAGCTGCACCATCAAGGGCAGACAGCAAGTGTGCAACTGGGGATTTGCCTCATACTTGGGTGATTAGGTTTTTTTCTCTATAGTAGTCTCCTATCTTCCTGGCTGTGCTGTTTATGGTTCAATGGTTTCAGCTCCCACAAATGAGCTGGAAATCCTCCGATGGCCACTTCAGACAAACCAGCTGTGAGGACAAGGGAAACAATATTTAAAACTACTTGAATATAGGATTCTGAATTATATCTGCAATAAAACGGTCATTCACTTTACAATAATGTTACTTGGGCTGAATGAAGAATGTAAATAAAGAGGATGAACCTGTACATATCCTGATTTTAAGTTATTCAAAGTACTTTGATTTAAACATTACTTTTCCCCTAAAACAAAATCCACATTTTGTCTCCACAACAATAAATCCATAGACAGAACTATTTGATTGTATTTTCCTTCCGTCTTCACTAATTTAATAGCCATCCAGCCCGCAACACCTGTTTAATCAATAGTGACTATCCAGAGGGATTTAGCGGTCTGCTGTGGTTTATCAAAAAAAGACAACCAGACTACTTTGGTTCTTATCATTTTTATCATCTTCCCAAGAACAGCAGCTGTCTTCACTTCTCTCTAAGGAATTCCAAGGTCTCGGAGAGTAAAAATTCAAAAGTAAAAACTATTTGTGTGCAGATGCACGATAGAATTGAATTTCCTATTAAATCAGGATTGAAGCAAAGCTGCATTTTCCAGCAGGGTTTCATGCATTGAAAATGATGTTTCAGTGTGATAAGTGGAGAATTGAAGCCTTAATTTCAAAACATTATTTACAGAAAGGTACAAAAGGTGCAAAGTAATGCCAGAAAACTCAATGTACAAATCATTACCTGACACTCATTCTACACCATCAGTATTTGCATAGTTTTTCCCCTTAAGATTTTACAGTACAAATTCTCTAAAATGTAAAACCTCCACTTAACAGCACATGCTAACAATTTCAGAAGGATATTAAAAGGTGGGATGTTTTGTAGTACAGCTAACAAGTCTTTATCCGACGGGACTGGAAGGATTTGGATCTGCATTTAAATGTGTTTGTATAAAGTGTTCACTAGCGATCATCTCAGCGGTAAATCAATGCTCAGCTTGTGGCACAACCATTTTGTTTAAATACTGACAAGCAAATAATGCAAGAGAACACTGCATGTAATGCTTTCTCCTCTTTTGGAATTGCAGAATATTTATACATTGAAAGTACAATATTGTGAAATAATGAAAACAGGCATAATACATGGGGAGTTACAAACAAAATGATCATCTAAGTCTTTAATCCATTCATGGATGGCTTTATGGGTTAACATATTTTCATAATTTATTTTTTTTAAATCCAAAAAATAAATAAAACAAACATTTTAATTGTTGGAAAGAATAAACAAAGCAAAAAAAAAACACATGTCTATATGGGAATCCCTGCTGTGTTAAAAGGATCTTGGTTTCAATCATGCTTCTCAAAACTTCATTGCTAAAGTAAACAAATGATAAAAAGAACAAGTACAAGATAAGTTACAAAACTAGCAACTCTTCTAAAACTTCTAAATGATTTGCTTTCACATTTTAAAACATAAGAGTACTTTCATAAGCACATGCTGAAACAGGTACTTTCTTTTGAAAGCACAACATATGTCAGCTGAAAATGATACATTTCATTCCCAAGAGACTCAATTTCTAATTGTGAAGACTGGTAGCTCATTAATCTGAAATTCAGTTAATTTAGTTTTGCACTACAAAGGTTAGAATACTTACAAATGCAAATCAATGCAGAAAACCTTTCAAATAACTGAACTTCAAAGTTTACAGTCTATAAAGTAAATATTACTTTCCATTCGTCATGCGACAGGTCAGTGTCTAGCTGGCTACTAGATTTATATTCTAGCTATTATCCCAAAAATGCTGCAACCCAGATCACAGTAAAAAATATAATATGCAATCAATAAAAATTGAATATCTACAATCAATTTATAATTGATAGAACTGTCAGCTTCACCCTTGATGTAACAACCTCCATAATCCATTTCTGATATGTTGTAGAAATTACATTAAAGGTTATTTAAAAATGTACACTGTGTAACAAGCATAAAACTGGAATGTAGCATTTAATTATCATGATAGTGCATGTATTTTGAAATAATATGCTGTGACATTACACAAAGCAGCAAAGGGTTCTTCAATGCTCTGCACAATCTTACACTGCTTTTTATTTATTGCTTTCAGGAAACAGAAACAATATTTGATAACCTACAGTACATATTCTGGAAGGAGGTTCTGTACCATTGCCTACACATTACTCAGTCTGGCTCTTGTCTCTAGGCATTAAAAGTTTATGAAACTACTGTAAATCAAATATCTCAGTTTTGCAATATAGCAAAAACTAAGAAAAGATTCAGTGAAGTGAGCTGATTTTAGGTCACCAACTGAAGCACTGTCAAGTGGTCTCTTCACTATATCAAGGTGGGTCACTTTATGACACTACATATTGATTCTACATAGTTCCAGGTTGCATGAATAGACAATAGGAAGGTGTAGCTTTCTTAAACCGTCTGCATCAGCATTGTGCAGACAGGAAGACCCGCTGATGTGTAAACTGTGGAAGAATTTTCAGTGAAAAGGCTGAAGTACGCTAAAAGGGAGGATAAAACTCCAGAGCCAAATTTCGCTCACTCTGACATTTTAAGCTTAATTTGTTGCTGTGGAGCTATTTAAAAACCATCTCTACCAAACCACCCTTTTGCTACTCCAAACCAAGAAACCAGCCACCTGCTCCGTGCAGTGAAGGTATATCGGTAAAATAACAAAATAATCATCAGTAAGACAACATTAGCTACACCTACAAGTGTATGGAATTGGAGACGATTTGCAATGTAGCAGTGCCACATCAGAATCCCTGGAACAACTTGGTTTCTGTGTGCTCATTACCAACTTGCACAGTACTACACATGAATAATTTGCTCAGACCCGCGTCCAAAGAAATGAAAAATACCAAACAGTCACTGCCATACCCAAACCTGGAGAACAGCTCACACTGCCAGCCAGCTACCAACGGATCTCCCTATTGTCTGTGCATTGCAATATGTTTGAGCACTATACTTTGCAGGTCATATCTCTAGAAGAGAAACCCTTACTCTCCAACCAGGCTGGTTTCTGTAAGGACCAAAACACACAAGAGTTCAGTAGTAGAATTTCACCACCTATACAGAAAATAGTTTTCTGAAAAAACAAAAAGGAAGACAGACTGCGCTGTCTAAGACACGCTATGGAATGCTGGCCTCCTTCTGAAGCATGCTTCCAATCCGTTTTTTTTAAAAACAACTGTGGTAATAGCTCCAATTCAATGCGCTAAGTGTGCTGTCGGTTTTTGTTAATTACACAACAACGGATACCTTTCGAGCATCAGTTAAAAAGAAAGGTTACCTTCAAAATATGATGTTTTAACTGCACAAATTGCTTATTTTTAACTTTTACATCTTCCATCTATTATACACCCACTTGAGAATTCCCTTCAAAGGAGCATGACCTGTGCTCACAGGGACCCTTCAGTTTGGTAAAGCAGGCAGACAGCACTATACTGTGGAGGTCCCAAGATAAATGAAACAGTGGCATTTAGTTCCACAACAAAGTGTTTTCTTGATTTCTTAAGACAGAGTGAAATATAGTGCTTTAGCTTAAAGTGGACATTAGCTTCATTATTTAACATTTACAAAAAAATTGTATCCTAGCATTTCATCACCCTCCAACACTCTGGCACAAATTGGAGGAAAATAATGTTTGTTTAATGTTTGTTTTTATGGACTTGTAAAACACCATGAAGAAAAACTATTTAGTCCTGGCTTCGGCACTGTACCACAAACCATATCATATCAAGTAAGTTTAGATCAATGTCACTGATGGCATTGATGTACCAGACCTTGAATGAAGTCTTGATAAAATTGACAACAGTACTGTAGTACATGGTGGTTCAAACGAAGGCCTGCCGAAACAGTCTCCAGTGAATTTCATCCTCCAAATGCCAGTGCCCATGAAGATCTAGCATGTCAGAGATTTACATGAAGGGTCAGAGACTAAGGCAAGGTCCTGCCCCAACATATCTAAGGTCAACTCTAGGTGGGGCCTTGACCTTCAGGGAACTTCTGAAGAAAAGGGCAGCAAAGGATTAGAAACAAACCCCTAGCTAAGATCAACGATTCTATGGAGAGCTCTGCTGCCACTACCCTGCAGACCTCAGCATATCATATCATATATCACCTGTCTGGCCAAGACCACCTCACACATCTCTTATGGACACCTACACATATCTTCATAAGAACTCTTCTCTCAACAGCCCTTTACTGTACACCTATTCGGACAAACATTACCACTCTACACATCCGCTGACTGGCAATGACTCACTGTGGGAAAAAAAATATGTATTGCACTTCACCTGTCACTCTATGCTGATATGTTCAACCCACATGCTGCTTGCCTCCCCATCATGGCACCATATATGGAGCAACCTCCCTATACAGAATTGTTCTGCACACACCCCCTGAATCAGGTATTGGAAAGTACAGGGGTTCAGAGATAAATGGTTTTTGAACTTAAATGGAAAGGGTTGTCATTGTTAAGCAGTTTCAGGATAAGCCAAGGCCAGGTGCAGCCAGCCTACAGCCCTATATGTACCTGTGGATAAAGAGAATGCAGCACACCATTGAGGAATGTCCCCTTTACCGACTCATAAGGAGTCTGTTAACCTTGACTTCAGCAGACTTGACTTAAAGGATTTACATTTGCTACATAAAAAATAATAGCACCTAATTACTGTTCCTCTCTTTTCCAGGGGAAGCAAGCTACAGTTGGTGGTCCAATTTTAAGAGCTCAGTTTTCCTTACCCATTCAATGTGATTTATGACACTGTTCCTAATGCGTCAAAGAAACAATTTTTATCCTTTCATAGAAATCAGCAGCACATTTTCTTGGAATAAATACAAATTGCTGTGCTGGGGTTTAATTAAATATGACATTTAATAAGGCAAATACAATGCTGCTGCACTACATATGCAACCTAAGTTCAAATGCCATCTGTCTATGCCTTGTGCTAAAACATTTGTAACCTCTGTAATGAAAACAAGCTGTCTGTGCTCAAATGCAAAGTCAGCAGACTTCCAATTCTACAGGACTGTGGAAATGAGGAGATAAATCACAAGTTCTTTTAACTTAATAAAAATTCTAGTCACAACCCTTTTAATTAAAAATCACAAACTGAAAAATCAAAAGTACTTAACACTTAAATCTTAACAAATGTGATTTTCAAGGCATAAACCAACTCAACTATACATACAAGGTATTACAGGTATAATACAAAAAATGGTATCTTCAAATGTATAAAAGAGAAATCAAGCATTGCACTAAATAAGGAATGAAGGAAAGGCAATTTATTCCTTAGTCAAGATTAACTAGAAAGTACCATTATTGTAATAATTAGATTTACATCTAGTACAGTGATGACAGAACTATCATTCTGTAGTAGGGAACATTCCAAATAACTTACAGCAACTTAATACAGTAATAATAAGATCTATAGAACTGTGGAGTAAGTATATCTTATCCAATCACACAGCTTTTTGGAATTTCATATGCATTTCAGTGCCATATGGAAGATAAATTAAGCAAGGAAAATCAGTAGCGCTACATTTTGGCAACTATAAGCGCCCAAGTTCTCTACAACACAGGGATTTCAGCTACACACGTCATAATGACATAGATTCTAGAAATTGGATCTCAGACCTACTGGGAATGCACACTTCATGGTGCCCTAATTAGATTTCTACAACATAAGTATATTATAAGCCTTAGCAACTGGCACTTTTTATTTTTTTATAGCAGGAGCAGTTCATACTGAACATTTGGCAAGGTATCCAGTAAAGAAAGTATCATTGGAGAACTCTGTTAGAGCCATCAAAAACCAAAAAAAGGCTTAACAAATCCCGTCAATTTTCATCTCTGTACTTTTGAGAAAATTTTATCTGAAGGCATTCCTGAAACAAAACTACATTTTCAATACACATAAGCACCTTTCATCGAGATTTAAGGTTAAATACTTGGTTACTGCATAGGATTCCGTGAGTCAGTCAAAATTCAATATCCAAGTACACATTAAAACTAATAGGTCAAGAAAGGAACAATGCGTGCAGTTCATTTCTGCATCAAGTAAAGGCCAAATTTTAATTCAACACAACAGCAAGGACATCTGCATTAAAAGTCATAAAAAGCCTTTTTGTATTAGGCCAAACAATTTAATCATTTCTTGTTTGCTGAAGTAATTTGTAACTGACAAAACTAAAACATTAATAAGTAACATAATGATTAGCTGAAAATCAGAGGGCAGGAAAGTACAAAACATTCCATTTTTGGAAATATGTCATTACTAGCATGTCATTTTTCTCTTTCAAATACTTGTCACATCATACTTGGAACAGACAATCATAACTCACTCCAACTTCCACCTCCTACACAAGCTTGTAAGTTAAAAAGACAATGTGTCTCATCTGAAACACTTGCATCACTATTTCATTTCCTTATTTTTGCCCTACAAGCTCAGAATACAAATGGAAGGTCTTCAGTGTTGGCCAGACAACGAACGCAGACCCTTACAGAACACTTCCAGCCCACAGTTCAACAGAAATAGCTGAGACCCCTGAATGAGAAGTCCTGAAGGAGCTCAGCTGAATCTACCCCACCAGGTCCAGGCAGACCATGGGCATACTTTGAGTAACTTCATGGGATCACTCAGCTGGGATCAGCTTCTGTGTCAGAATCGGATATATCAAACTTAGGCAAGTTCCCTACTGGTGGATATCCTATGCACTTGGAATATCTGTTTTTTTTCCCCAACACTTTTGCACTTAATTTTACATAGACGGCCAGTTCCCTTCTGATTCAACTTCAAAACCTGTTTCTTTCAGAATCAGAGCTCCTCTTCAATACAATTAGGATAAGCAGCTATTGGGATTTCTTCCAAACCAAACCCTACTTGTCTCAATAAACAGCAAATCATTCCTGGATAAAACATAAGGTCTACATTTATCTGTACATTCCTGCACAGCATCTTAATCACATAATCACTCATCTTAATCACAGCATTAATATTGAGTTTGGTTGGGGTGATAATAGCACTACGAGGGGTTTGAAGAGTGTGGCTCTTTGCTTAAATGGAGGACATTCATAACACTATTGAAAACAGAGAGGTCGATTTATCAGTGCGCTCAATTCTTGTTAGTCTCATTCGAGGATTGTGCTGAAGTTTTTGCATTGTTTTGGGAGTCTGGATCATATTGATTGAATAAAATCTGATTGTTTCGGTTTCATATGTTCTTTACATTTGTGACATTAAAATGAACTCCTAAAGAACTGTACCAGATATCAATAGAGGCTAGCCTCTAATTGACATACCTTAAAAAAAATAAAAAGATTTTATTTTTGTAGACAGCACAGAATACATTTGAGGTAACTCAATTGAACTAGGGCTATGCATTAAATTCTTTATATGAAGAAAAAGGTCTTTAGTTTAACATTCATAATTTATATTTGAGATGATAGACATTATCATCTTCAGTTAAAGAACTATGGGAATACTCAATTAAAATGAGCTAGAATTAATGCCATTTATGCAGTTCACTCATGCAGATATAACTACATTTTAAAAGCACAGAGAAAATTAAAATATATATCAGATAGTTATTTTATAAGAAGATAATGACTAATACTTTAGGCGTGCTTATGTGCAACTAAAAAAATAAGTTCCACATGTAGACCTTTGACTACTCCTTAACCTTATTAACCTACAACAAGCTCAGCACCGAGACAGACTAATGACACTTAACCCAAAGTCAGCTGGCTGCAAGATACAAACAAACTAGATATATCAATGTGTCTGCTGTTTGTTCACTGTGCTCAAACAGGTCAAACACCAGATGGCAGAAACCTGGGATGAGTGAAGATTATCCTAGAACTCTGGTATTATAAACTCCACGATCCTTCAGCGTAAACAAAATGTTAACAAAAGAACTTGCTCTGCATGGTCATAAAATATTCAGAGTCCAAAATCTGCATTTCTGAAAGAACATGCAAGCAGGGAGCCTATTTTCACCATGTACATATATTTATGGTTTACATACACGTACACATCATATGGAAAAATGGCTTCCTACATATTTTTTACTCAGATCAAAATTGTTCTTTTTGGGGTGAACAATACAAACAGTGGTATCTAATTCCACAGCTCTGCCAAATGGGACCAACAATTATAGACCCTTTAATTTCTTATTAGCGCAGAGCACAAAAATATAATTATAAGGCAGAATAGGAAGATGAATCCTGTGCATATATATAGTGCCTTTCATCTCAAAGTACTTTACATAGAAATAGGTACCCTGACATAATCCTCACAACAGTGCACTACACAAGATATAATAAAACTGGATGGAAAAGGATTACAAATACAAAACAAGTACATTTAAATACTTTAACAAAAAGATACAGTAATATTGCTTTGTTCTTCTTTGAAATACAGCAAGCCTGCTTACTATAGTTATAATCATCCTCTGTTACACCTGGAAAAACCACAGGACTTTGCTGAGTATTTCTGTTAAAAACCACTGAGGTATGAGCTAAAGTGGAAGGAATTGCTCTTAAAGTCAAACTACAAAATGTCAGGGTCCTGCAGTTTTTTTATTAATTCTACCTTAGAGAAGTTTCTCCTCTGGCATTGTGAAAGAAACAATCTGAGTCACATTCATCTTTTTCCTGCTATAAATGCCAACAGAAAAAATACAAATTAAGATTAAATGAGTAATAGAAAAAGAACAATTCTAAAAAATAATCTTTAGAAGATAATTTCTCATTCAATCAAGAATCAGTTGGAATTATACATTAGGAATACAAAATCTCTTAAACTTGGACATCAAAATCCAGACCTTTTTTTACTTTTTTCCCTTCACTTGATTTAATCTCTGTCTTTGGAAGACGGTGACAGTCTTCCAAACAGCTTTAAAGGAAAATGATAAAATGTTTTTACAAATGGCACCCCATTTTTTCTTAAATAGAACTAATCTCATTATTCAGTAGATCAATGAATGCACTCTGACTACTACCATGAGATCAATCCAACAGCTTGGTCACAGATTGATAATTAGCTTTTTTGCAACATGCACAAACCTACAGCTCCTATTGACTATTTTCTGCTCAATAAATACATATTTGTAAATTAGTTGCTTTAAGAACAAAATGTACAGGAAGGAAATAAAATCACAAGACCAGACCACATTAATACATCATGTAAGATATATATTATGACAAATGCAGAAATATGCATTTATCACTTCAAAACTATGGAAATCATGAAATATATTTTTCAAAGATGTCATGAAAAATGTACTTGTGAAATGTATACATGAAAAACGTGTATTCAGACAAGGACTTTCCAAATCCTATGTAAAAGTAAAACATCTAGGATGGGCTGTATGTTCAGAAGATTAGCTACAGCAGTAATAATGCACTGGTGCTCTTCTGTTTATTAGCAATTAAAACTGCTGATTACCAATTAAATTAGCTTAAATTAGTTTTTGAGTAATAGAAACCATCTAACATAATTAAATGTATTTCTTCGACAGAGTTGAATAACAATAAAATACTAAAACTAAGATTAATTTAATTTAGCAGTAATAACTTATAGGTGCTATATTCAGTGATTTGGATATCTAAACTCAAATAAAAATATGCTAATTTCATAATAGCATAACTTTCTTTTGTACTAACCCTTACTATTTGTGCAGGTTGCCTGTCAACTCTACAGTCAATTCTCTTCGATCATTAATCATAGCCCAGCGTTCAACTGCTTCCAGCAAATCAAACCATTTATCTCCAGCAGCTAATTCAATGAGACCTCTTTAGTCCTGCAATACTTCAATTGAACTTCAATGCCCCAGGTTTTAGTATGGAAGCTTGAATCTTAAGCTCATTGACATAAAAATAAAACAGACGACTAAAATCGTAAATCAACAGACGCAAACAATACATAGCTGTCTTTTACACCAGCGTTTTAAATGCCATAGAGAAATGTTTTCCTGTATATACAAGCAATTTGAATGCAAATTGTCGGGACCAAGTAATATCTCCACTATTTTCTCTCCTTCATTAATCCTCGTCTAAATGGAAAGAACAGAACAAGGACCCTTTTCTCAACCTCAAATATGCATTAAAAGAGCAGAATTATTACCAAGCTCTTTGAACTAATGTGTCCCCCAGCAGTATTAAAAAAATAATTTATGGTGCTTGATATTAGGCTAACATTCGCATAATGAGTTGCCTCTGAATATTTCTGTGTGTATCCTCTCTAAGCAGGATCACAAAGATACAAACAAAAACTGCCACCGTAAGACTAGCCACACATTAAAGAAGGTGAGCTAACATATTCTGTGGGATGAATTACAAAAAAATGATAAATCTGCTTCATAAAATGTTACACTGACATTTCAATCCAATCCGTTATACTGCAAATACAATCCTCCACACAGCAAGGTGTGCTGCACTTGTCTCTATGAAAATGATTATGCACTCATAACACTGGTGCTTTAATATATTCATATCAAAGTACAAATTTCTTGTCCCAGTGATTATGTACTACCCTACAGTGGCTGCCAACTAAATGTGAATATGAATTAGGTAGTGGGCATCACTTGACATTTCTATTCTGATGTTTGCTGAGTAATAACGCCACTTGGCATTTTCAGAATTGAAAACACAGCTATTGTTATTCTACAATTTCACATGGCGTTGTCAAGACTACAGAGAAAGAGATTACTACTACTTGAGTACATTTTAATGGTAATGATTTTCATGGAAAAACTCCATGGGCTGAAAAGAGTGACTAATTTAAATTGACAATACACCACAAAGAACCATACCTGAATCCTTATAAAAAAATAAACAAGACAGTTCATCGTCACCTTTGTCCAAGACCATTTATCATGAAATGGTCTATTGAAAGCAAACGAAAATCTGATATTGAAAGGCAAACTTGTCAATGCAGTTTTTCACAGGTCTAAACGTTTCCGTTAAATATGAGTACAATTTGAGTGTCGACTCTAAAAATTAAAGGCAACACAGAAAATGAAAACAATGAATACTCACTTCTTTTTGTGCAAATAGTTTTACTTTTTATCACAACCAGTAGGCTAGCCTGAGCTTATCTCGCAAATTACTTGCCTCGGCAAACCTGATATATTTTCTTATGCTTTCCTTGCAGACAAGACACCAACATCAAACAATTTCCAAATATCTTGAATTTATTATGTATACTAAAGCATACAAAATGTCAATGTCAGGGCATTTACAATTCAGAAAACATAGTTGGGGGCATTCTCCATATCAGGCATTTCTCAGATTACAATCGGAGGTACAAAGCTAACCACTGGCTTCTATTAATTAATCTAGAAATTTCAAAAGTGCCAGTCTTAGAATAAAAAGCCTCACCTACCAATACTATGCGGAGACAATATACAATGGCCAGGGGACCATTTTCAAATTGGTGACGACTGGACCATCAGGCAATGCATCAATTTGCATAAAAATCTATACAGTTCTGTGTATATTAGTGTATGAAACCCTGATTATTTCCATGAGGTGAGAGAATGCATTAAGATGGCTAAAACTCAGTTTGTTGGAGGCAATACTGATTGCATGAGAAAAGGTCTTGGAAAAATGAAATATAAAGAGGGGAAAATATAGGACTCATTGTCTAAGAAGTTAACTTCAGTACATCAACTGCATTTGAGAAAAACTATTTTGGACAAAATGGATTTCAAAGTTTCAAAAAAGTTCATACAATAATGAAACCCCCTCAACCAAAAACACACTGCCATCCTCCCAATCTTTACAATTTAGAATACTGAAAACATTATTTTTTAATAGCGTCCTTACCTAAAACAAGCTGTCTGCACTGAAGCCTTGCACTTCAGGCCTTTTTGGGCCCAAGGGAGCAAACTAAGTCACAGAGCACCTGCTCTGTCCACCCTTGTCTCCATGGTACCCCACTTGTGAACAGGATCCAGCTTTTGTATTGAGCAGAACAAAGATCAAAAGACAATCTCATTTGCACAAAAAGCCATGAAACTGAAAAATACCACATGCTGTGAAACACACCCAGTGTGTCATCTTTGCCCGGTGGATACGCTGAGCTCCCGTCTTGGAAATGATTTAAAAGGATGATATAATTGAGTTATCAACATAAAACATAGATTACATGGTTGAATTTCCAGTGAGTCTGGGGGCAATGTCAACAGTTGGACGTTATCAATATAAAAGTCTTTCAAGAAAGAATAGCTCGTTAACATACAGACATGGATCACAGTAAGAATCTAAAATGTGATCTTCTGCAACTAGACACCTTCTAGTTCTTTAGTCCTGCATGTAAGATCAGAACTGTATTCATTCTAGGAAAACAATGAAAAGTTTATCCTGATAAAGCACTTTGTTAAACAGCCTTTCAATTAACAAACTAGACATCAATCTAACACTGCAGAAAATCATAAAATATTGAATGGACAGTGAAATTAGTAACATGCAATGAAGAAGACAGCATGGTGAGATTGTTCCTACAAACATTAGTTGTGTATTATAGCCCTAAATTAATATCTCTGATTTACTGTATATTAAGAATAGCATACCCATGTTTTTTTTCCAATTGTCTTCGATGTAAAAACAATAGCCATCAAAATCTAAAAAAAAACATTTAAATCCTTAGGAGTTTCATTAATAAACATGCAGATTAAATAATATCCTCTTGGACTAGTTTCCATTCAAGTCAAGAGAGGTAAGTTGCACATAAAAAGGACTCGTAAAGACTTAGGCTTTGACCCGCGATTTAAATTAGTAGAATACAATCTACTAATCGGAAATAAAAAGAAAAATGTTAAGAGGTTCTTATTTTCTTACAGTATATCTGGGCCTCCTCAGGGGAGTCTGATGATCACTAGGGTTAAAGAGAACAGGAAGCGGTACCTAGGCAAATATTCAAAAACCCATTTACCTCTTTTAATATGCACTCACAGAAGATTGCGAAGTGCAATCTTTTAGCATTTCAATTTTAAAAGCCCAGGGCAATCCTTCCCCTAACGACGGCTGGCAAAACGGCGAACGTGCAAGGAAGGGGCTGAATGGTTCTTTCCGAAAGCACACTTCTACTCCTGCCGGTTACCCACAGTGAAGCTTTAGTCTGGCTTGAAAAGATTTAATGTATCATGTCTCAGCAGTGGTCCCCCTCCTAAGAGGAAGCCAATATCTTGACCTTTTGTTTATTGGCTAAATGCCATTCATTTATAGAAGATATAAGAGATAGCGGAAGATAAAAGCTTTAAAAGCAGATTGCTTTCTCAGGATTTCGCCATTGCCAGGACCAGGATCCTAGACCTGGCTTGAAAGAAGATGAAAAGCAAAGCCTGTCAAGAGAAATGGGCTTAAGGATTAAGAGAACGGATTTAGACCCCTTAAAGTCGAAAACATTGACCTCTGCTGATTGTTACAACAGCCTTTTGATTCCATAAAGCAGTTAACCTGTTGTTGTAAGGTTAAAACACTAGTAATCTCTGAATTGAAATGAGACTATAGTATTTAGTTTTTTTTTTTAAAAGGGGCTATCTGTAAGTCTGCAGTAAGAACTAGGCTGAAAATGGAATGTGGTTCCTTGAAAATGAAGTAATTTGTTCAGTTTGCTTGTCTCTTAAATCACATATTTGGCTGTAGATACTGCAGTACACATCAGGATCTTTCCTGCATTTATAATAAACATCAGATAAAACAAAGATTATACCAGTCAGACATTACATCAGACCTCTAAAAAGGCTTTTCATTTTTTGTTTTTGTTATATGGGCTAATAAAAAATAGCTATGCTACTACAATTAGACTTGTTCAGTGGTTAACAATGGCTATAGATATAGTCCTTTTTTTGGTAGTAGAACTTTAAACAAAGCCTCATAAAGCAAGTTACTTTGCTTCAGCCAGAAGATGGATTGGTTTGGTATTATATGACCATTCCTTTTTTCCCCATGATTTGTTTTAACTCCAGGAATCTACTTAATTTTCTTTCAGGCTGCAGTAACATTACTGATTTGCTGGCTGCTGTCCTCTGTTGTCAAGGTACCAGCTGATCTTTTACAGCACCATTTCCTTGGAAACAAGTTAATTCACAACATGGCACCCATCAATACCAATAACTGTGCACTTGAAAATGCTAAACTGATAAACTGATAGATTATAAAAGCTTGCATTCTGAACTCCCCATTATTTGAATACACAATCTGTAATTCTCCATGACTCATTCAGTATACAAAGAAATGTGTCAAACTAACTTGCTCACAAAATACCCTTACAGTTTAAACCTTACACTTTTCCCCCTTAGACTTGAGTGCCACCTGGTGTAAACAGGATCATTTTGCAGCTATTTTAAATCAGTTTTGGACCTTATATTTTGCTGCAAATGTATTTTAAGGGAGTAAAACAGCATTTTACAGATCTAGAGTCATTCAAACAAAACAAAAGTACCTCAGGTGAAATTAGTACTATATCATACAAACAATATACTTTCCTTGAGGAGAAAGAAAGAAGCAATTAACATTTCCAATCACAGAACAAACTAAAACCTCAAAAAAAGGGAATAGTTGAAAAAGTATACCAAAACAAATCAATTTTCCATTTCAAGAGGGAAAGCAGAGCTGCATTAAAGCTCTATTTCCATTTATTTAACTGCAAAAATACTTTTAAACTCCTACTGTAGTTCAATATGCTTTCCTGCATTAAGGAGGAAAGTGTATATAGTACATACAACAGCAGCTCCAGCAACTGTGCTCTCTCTTTTCTGGGTGAATCCAGTGGGTCTGCTTGACATCACACAGAAGCAAACCCTGATCACAGGAAGCTGGCGGCTCTTCAGCAACATTATTAAAGGCAATTTCCTGCCCACTTGTTTCAGATTGATTGATACACAGTGCTGAAAGAGCAGCGTTGCTCCCCTCTCATCTATACTACAGAAAGCACTTCACTTTTATTACAATTAACAGATTGACTAAACAAAACACTCATGTCTCTATTAACCTCAGCTTTGGATAAACAGTTATATACTTCAATGCTCTTTTTATCTGTAAGTGTGTGTGGAGCTTGCAGTTAACAGCAGTATTTAGAACTGTGTCTCTGTTGAAATACAAGACAAGGTTAGTAAATTCTTTCATAAACTGGAAGACATTTAGAGATTGACATTAAAGTATCCTACTGTAGACACCATGGGCAAAATCTGCTTTTAACTTAAAGCTATTTGAAAAGATCAGTATTTTGAGTTGTCCCATCTCATTCCTTCTAAACAAGGAATAAGATGGGACAATGGAAGAACGACAAATAAACAAGGAACAAGCATGAGGTGGTCTAGCCACTTCATATACAGTTATCACAGTATATACATAGTATATACAGTATAGTGACCTTGAAGCCTGTACCTTATTGCAACAATCCTTTCATTTTCTTCAAAGGTCTTGGCAATGAAAAAAGAAAGTCTACTTAGACAATTTAAATAATACTTGCAAGATTTACTAAACTATGCTGTACATTATGGTGATATTACTACAGATTAAGAGATCTTTTTAACTTTATCTCACATGTGCAACAGCAACCTCTGCTGGTGATTAAACTAGAACTGTGGTGTTTTTTGGCAAACTAAAATAAATTTAATAGATATTGGCATAAATAATGAGCTTTTTCTGTACTGTAAAGATTAATACTATTTAACTCTTGGAAATACCGTAAATATTATAAATAAAAATGATCTGAATCTGGATTTATAATTATTATGATATATAACAGTTTAAAACCGAGCATAATGCAATAAACGTTACATGATAGAATAGTACCTTATCAGGTAATCATTACAATTAGGGGGAGGATTACACTATAGCTAAACAGCAAGCACGTTCTAGAATTAAAGATCAAAGCAAAGGTGAATCACACTCTGATCATCCACAGGAAAACATTAAACAATTAAAAACCTGTAATGGATACATTTCATAATGAGAGTTGAAACTGCAAAAGCTGTGATCTGTGAGAGAATATTAACATTAGGCAAATGGGATGTGGTAACTCCAACATCCCTGGGCAACTGCATTTTAGAAACTGCTGTCTTAATTCTTTTTCAAGGATCCCAGTCCCTCCATAAGGAACATTTGTTCATTAAAGACTTATGCATCATTTATTAGGAACCACTTTTTTCTTTGAATAAATTCATGCAAAAAACATCACATTAAAGCTTTAATCTCTGAGCATTATTCATGTGAAAAAGCATCAAAGATCGTACAGACAGCTCTGTGGAGTTCATGCTGTCACATGTACTTGAACACCTTCTTCATCAAAGTCAACAAATGCGAATTGCTGTGCACTACCCAAGTAGTATGAGCAAAATAAACCCAATATTAGGAGTACGTTTAGTCAAAGTGCAGTAAAGTAACCTCACAAATTTCCTGCAAACTGACATGTTGGAAAAGGAGTAACTGCACATTTTGATGCATCATCTGAAGCAGGCAGAAACAATTCTGGTAAGTAACATTAACAGGAGCAGAAATAATTATAAACTAAAGCTTCTCCATCCTGAATGCTACAGCATAGTTTCCTCAAATCATAAAATACATATTTTAAATATAAAATATATAGTATGTAGCGGCAAGGCTTATTAAAATACAGGAATTAAGTTTGCTGCTCCCTTGCCAGTCCCTCTCTCCTTCATCTCAGTGGTGCTTGATACAGAGAGGCCATTCCATTTGGTTCACATCTAAGGTGTTTTATAGCTGTTAGTGTCGGGATAAAGCCAGCAGCCATGTCACCCTGCAACTTACAATTGGCAACCCACTGAAGCTAAGCAGGTGTGAGCCTGGTCAGTACCTGGATGGGAGACCTCCTGGGAAAAACTAAGGTTGCTGCTGGAAGAGGTGTTAGTGAGGCCAGCAGGGGGCGCTCACCCTGAAGTCCATGTGGGTCCTAATGCCCCAGTGACGGGGACACTATACTGTAAAAAATGAGCGCCGTCTTTCGGATGAGACGTAAAACCGAGGTCCTGACTCTCTGTGGTCATGTGTTTCTCGAAAAGAGTAGGGGTGTAACCCCGGCGTCCTGGCCAAATTTCCCATGCCTCCTAATAATCCCCCTCTATGAATTGGCTACATTACTTTGTTGTCCTCTTCCCCCCCACCCCTCCGACAGCTCGGAGGAAACTGGAGGATTCTCAGTCGCATTTAATGGCATTTAATGGTTCAAACGACCAAATGGAGATGGGCTTGCCGACAAGCGGACCCTGCTGATGCGGGATTAACGAGAGAGAGTGTCTGGATAAGGAACAACTCCCAACCGCCAAAGTCCCAGCAAAGTCTGGGAGATTCTGGGAGAGTCTTATTCAAAGTTGTTTACAACTCTAAGGTCAGAGTGCATTGTTACTCATCATCAGCCAATCAGGAACTGGTAGGGCAGGTTAACCCCACGTGGGTCTCTGATGTCCATGAAACTTTCAACCAATGAACGACGGCAGTCCCTCCAGGTAAAACAGGCAACACAGAGCTCCTAAGAGCGTCTCCTGGACATTCTCAGCCTCAGGGCTCCTCCTGAACATCCTCTGACTCAGCTCGGACCACCACGTAACGGCCAGTGTGTCCGAGTGCTAGGACTTTCCTTTGTTCTAAGAGTCAAGGTTGCCAGCGCGTAACCAAACGATCCATCCGAGGTTAGCCAACAGCAAGCCTTGTGAACCCATTCTGAATCTAAGGATTTAGGACTAGCGCTTCATCAGGAACGAACCGGTCTTCCTCCCTAAAGAGTGTGACCTGCTCTGACCCGCGGTCACTTTTCTCCTGTGCACAAACTCTGCTAGTTCCAGCCAACACTAACTAGCCGGTCTTCAGGGAGCATCAGCAGCGCATCGCAGCAGGAATCTCTCCCACCATGTCGCATGGCGCAACAGTACTGCCTGTCACCGAGCCAGAGAGTGCCGATTGGACACAGCAACAAGCCTGCAGCTGTTTCTTTGTCCGCGGGAGATCTGAATCCACACCACTTGGATGAGAATTCAACATTTTGCATTACAGCTCGAGAATTCAATTGTTACATCAACCAGAGTTGATATCAATTTAAGTCCTATGAGTGATGTACTTGCCTTTGAGTATCTAGTGTAGAAGTTGTAACCAAGTTCATTTACGAAACGGTCCAAATGAATGATATACTGAACATATGTCCCTCTTGGTATTTGTAACTCTCCGTGATTGAATATATACGTTCTGTATTCTGCTAACCCTCACGATAAGATCTGTTGTGTTTACATACACATTTTATGTATTAATAAATGTATTCTCATGTATTAGTATCCGTGTGTGTGCGTTGTTTGAGTTATCCCGCAAGGTTGATTCTAATAGCCATCAGAAGAATCATTTTTGTGACTTGCTGCTACAATTAATAATTGTCCCAGTTAAGTATAAAAACCCCTACATTTACTGGTGCCTCGTGAGAGGATGCCTACAAGTATGACAAACTGGATAGACTGGTGACAATAGACAAGCTCAGACTCAAACTAAGTGAGTATCTAAGGAAGGTTTTGACACAGCGAGGGGGGGTTGTAAATGTGGGGTTTACTTACAAGCGATCTAACAGACCTTCTTAATAATTAAAACAAATGTAAAACAATGCCTGACTGCACGTTTGGAGCACTAACTAGAGAGGGACCTGCAGCTAGCCTGCTTCCAAATTATAAAAAAAAACCTCTTCTCATTTATGTTAACGTAACCAGCAAACTAAACTTTCTACAGGCTCTTTTGTCAGATCCTGACCACCTTCTTCAGTCTCTGGAGCCTCTGATGTTATATGCTCTTCATGAATTCAAGTTCAGTCAGCACAATCCACACTTGCTGGCCTTTGCCCCTTGATGCAGGTTCAGCTGGGACGGGACAGCTGCAGTTTTTTCCAACTCCTCAGGCATCCCCAGCCCCTCATAGTGCAGCACACTTCCTCCCTCAGTGTAAAGTACAACTGGCTGGTGCACTACAACAGCTTCACCTAACTTTAGCTGAAATGTGCCAGGAAAACATGCAAGTCAGAGTCCATATATCCGTCATGCTGCTTAAAGGTCTATCACTCAGTGTTTTCTTCTTTGTGGCTAGTTTGTCTTCATCAGTATCTGTCCCATTTGGCTTAGTCTCTTTATCTCACCTCTTTATGCCTTTTTTTGTTATTCCTACCTTTTCCTGAAAGTCAAGATGGTTTCTGTCATTTCTTGCATCATACTGCCAAGACAACATCCACTTACCTATTGCTGCAGGGTCTGTATATCTGAGTTACACCCAGAACACTGTCGCACTAGCTCTCTCTTCTGTAGTGTCACTGCAGTAAATTGCTATTTCAAGCTTAGGATCAGGTAGGTCAGCTCCTTATACATGTTGTAGTGCCTTGTAACTAAGATACTGTTGTACAGATATCAATGCTTCAAATTCTCTTTCTTCTGCCTGTGCCATATCTTCTGTCAGTTTACATCCTCTGCAGCTCCACTGAGTACTCTTCCAGGATTTTTACTGTTCTGCACTCGGCTCTTCCTTTTCCTTCACTGTTGTCTCTGCATTCCATTACCAAATTGAGGAGCCATTACCAAAGGAAAAATTGTACCATTGACTTTTTCCCATGTCCCACTTTTTTAAGTGCTTTGCAAAGTTCTTTTGGCAGAGAAATGTCCAACTTTCTTTTGCTCTATGTGAGGAGGTGTGTGCTTGTTTTCATTCTCCAATAGCAATAGGAACAGCAATTCCTCAAATTTCAGTTTCCCTAGGCATGTCTTGATCTCCTGTGGATTCTCCTCATGTTCTGCCTCAGTCTTCAAAACTGCAATTTCATAATGCTCTGCATCAATGTTTCCAGCAGCTCTTCCATGGTGTTTGGTCTGTTTCTTCCCAAAAAAGTTCAAAGCCTGCTCACATTCTCCACTGTGTGTCACACATTGAATACATCCATTAGCATAGCAAGGATATCTTCTTGTTATTCTTATTTATGTCCAGATTTAAAAAAACAAAAATGTAAACAAAGCTTTACTTTGTATTAGGAAATGCCAAAGGTGCTGGACTTTGTTGGGGGTATCTTTGTTAATTCTCCTCTTCAATGTTGTGTGGAAGGAAGGTGTGGACAATACCTCTCTATTGGCAAAATATGCAGTGGCAGTCTCCATTTCTAAGAGGTGGGACCAGAGGGCATGTTCCGGCTACAGAGGGATAAAATGTCTCGGCCTTCTCAGGAAATCTCATCCCAGGGTGCTAAAAAGGAGGGAAAGGAGACACCATCCAGTAGTTGAGCCCTGGATACGGGAGGAACATGGTGGATTCCATCTTGAGCTGTGGAACAGTAGATCAACTCTTTAAAGGAACAAGTAATAGGTTTATTCCATGCTGAAAAGACAAGAAAGAAAACACAACTTTCAGCTGTGAAGCGTTTTTCAGGTGTGAAGAAGGCTTCACAGCCAAAATGTTGAGTTTTCTCTCTGTTCTTTTCAGCATGGAATAAACCTATTACTTGTTCCTTTACAGACTACACATGCTGACGCAGCTACCCTCCTGAACTAGATCAACTCTTTATCCTTGTATGGATATTGAGGGGATATTGAGGGGGTACAGAAGTTTGCCACCCTTGTCTTCATGGTTTTATGGACTAGGAGATGGCTTGTGACGGTGTACCCCAGGGTATCTTTAGGGAGGTGCTGCAGGGATACATGGTGCTGCTGAGCTGTGTGCCATCCTGGTTCTTGCAGAGCAGGCATTGTGTCCATTCATGGTGGACATCGTACTCTGCCAAGGTGAAAATTTGTCATCCCTGCTGTTCGTAATTTTCATGGACAGGATATTAAAGCACAGCCAAGATTTGGAGTGTATCCAATTTAGGCATCTGAGAGCTGATTCTTTGCTGTTTGTACTCTTTGCCTCATCTAATGGTGATGTCCAGCGCACACTGAAGAGATTCGCTGCCAAGCAGAGGAGTTTAAGTATCTCGGTGTCTTGTTCAAGAGTAAGTGTAGAGGGGAATCGAAAGATTAAAGAGCAGACTGGTGCAGCGGCAGCAGTAATGCGGACACTGTACTGAACCACAGTGGTGAAGTGGGTGTTGAATTTTTGGACACTCAGTTTTCTAGTCAATCTATGTCCCCATCTTCACCAAAGGTCATAAGGTTTGGGTAGTCACTGAAAGAATGAGACCACAGGCACAAGCAGTAAAAACAAGGTTTCTCTGTAGGGCTGCTGGGCTTACTCTCAGTGACAGGGTGAAGGGCTCGGCAATCTAGGGAGACCTGTTCATCTTGATGGGGAGGAGCCAATTTAGGAGGTCTGGACGTCTGGTGAGGATGCTGCTGGAGGTGTACCAGGCACAACCCATTGGAAAGAGACCCTGGGTCATACTTAATGACATGCTGGAGCAATTATATTTCTCAGCTAGCCTGGGAGCATCTGAGAAACCCCCAGGGGTAGCTGGAGATGTCTTCTGAAAGCGAAGTCTTGTCTGCCCCGCCCAGCCTGGTACCACCGGGACCCTCACCAGAAGTAAACAATTAGAATATGAATGGTTGGATGTATTAGGACCACTAGACTCATGTATCTTTCTACAATGACCATCTAGTTTGACCCATGAACTAAATAAAATTGAGGAAAAACTTTAGTTTTGGTTTTCAGAAAACACTCAACTAATGGCATTTTACTAGTCCCCACCCCACCGGCTCCTTATAGCTGACAAGCGTTTTCTTCCGTCCCTTTGATTATCTTTCTTCAAGCTTTCTGTATGACTGCCCTGGCCACCTCATAGTTCCAGCACAGCAAAAAAAAAAAAACACAATTCCCTATGAAGATCACAAATCCCAGTTTTACACTTCCTTGTGACATAGTCCCTTAGTTGGGAGTCTTCAGGAGGGAGAGGAATTATGGGAACTGTATTTCTCCCTAACAGTAAGGCATCTCTATCTCTTGAGTTATTACTGTATTTAAGAATGATATGTCTTTGAGATGCATAAAAATGCATACTGTTAATCAATGTCACATCTGGGCTGGTCAATGAGAACTGGATCTCACTAGATGCTGGATTTTATTAAATGAGACTAAAGAGAACTGTACTACCAAAAATATTGATTTCTGTATAAAGTACAAAATATGTCTAAGAGAGCTCAGCTTGCCAAAGTGCTTCATTTTCCTTCGGCTGTTTTGTGTTTTGTGATTAAGAAAGGTAGCTTTTAAGACAATCATTAATGGGTCAAATCAAAGCCAGATTTTGAGTTGTGCCTTGTGCAGTTCAGGATCACCAGACCATGAGTTTCTGATGACTTGCACATGGACAGAGCACCCAACATGCTCTACAGGCATGAATAACATGTTGCACAGGATTCTTCACACAGAGGAGTCATCAGTGCCAGCAGCATTCTAATCCTCCTCTGTGGACACGGTCTTTAAAGTCTTAGAGTCTTTCATCGCAGCCCTCAGCCTTGTTTTTAGTTAACCTGTAGCAGCAGTACTTGCCCTAGCATTTCCACAGAAAATTGAGAGAAAACCACACAGATAAAGATCAACATGAACAAACAAATCCAAACACCTTTGACAACATAAATCTATTCTGTAAATCTACCTCAAAAACAGATCCAAATACTTCAAAGAGTTTAAATCTATTTTGCAAATCTACCACAAAGCCAGGATAAATATGTTCCAATAGTGTTTTCAAAAGCTATTACAGGGGATTATCACATTGGTTTTGAATATATCCACCTCCTGGAGATTTCTAAATAATGTGACCTACTCTGTATGCGTGGGGCATTTTCCATTTTATCCGAAAAGTAAAAAAATATTTAAAAGGGGAAGGCGATGGAAAACACAATAAAAAAAATAATAGCTGTATCAGTATGAATATATTCTAATACGAATTAAATGTCTATGATTGAAACTGGTAGAACATTAATGATTTTAAGATGCAATAAATCAGCATATACTCCACTGCTCATGGAGAGGAAGAGAGGACAATTTCATGCATACAAAAATACAATTACTAAACCTCTTACAACCCAAACTCTTCAAACCACACTTTTGGTCTTCAGTCTTTCAGAAGAAAAAAGCTTTTCAATGCTTCTGTGTGATGTGCAAATATCAGAATCACAAAAGATGACGCATGCAAATAAGCCTGACTCTTTGTCCCTAGAATCAGTATTCTTCAGATACAAGCAAATAAGGCAGAAAATGCTAAGGAAATTCAAAAATCACTTTAGACAAAATTCAAGAGGAGGCAAACATTTAATGGACAAGGTCAGCAGGTGGGAAAGACAAACTAGATATAATATGGAGAGCTTTAATAAAGAAAAGAAATTTTCAACTTCTAATCTAGACGATGTGGGGAAACTATCAAAACATCAGTTTATATATGGTACAGCAGTTTTAAGTATAGAATAAGATGTGAGGTGTTAAAATTGCAAAATGTCAAGATTTCATTTAAGGTATACAGTACATGCAGAATTCTACACTACAAAAAGGTAAAACTATTTAAATCCACAAAAACAAGGCAGTTTTTTACATATAGGGTGGTACGAGTGAAGTGAAGTGGTGAATGTCCAGGCTCATTTCAAGAAAATAGTGCTTACTTAGATATTGCAGTACTGTATAGCCTTTTCTTCAATAGGAAACCAAAAGAGATGTTAATGAAGGGCCCCAGACTGGGATGTTTAGCATGCATTATCAATGTGTACAGCAGTACACCCTGAATACAAACTATTTAGAACCTGCTGGCTAAAACCTGGTGTCATTTCAGATGATACTGGCACTTAAAGTATCTTTAAGATGGTTTGAGCTTTGATTAATTCAAATATAAGCAATGGTAAAATTCCATCCGATTTGGCCTTTTGAACTTCTTTACAAAACAGGGACATAACACAGCAGATGCTTATTTAAGTTACCGAGGGAAACTCCTAAAGAATGCTGCATTCTCTGTGTCAGATAATTTTATTAGCTTCAGTGTCTAAAGCAAAATAAAGAGCTTCCAAAAGCACACACGTACTGCATTACGGACCTTTTCATCATTGTTACAGTTACAGGAAGTGCAGTAAATGTTTTTAAAAATAAAAACCTAAGGAATTTTTCCATTTTGATTCTGTCAAACGTTTAATTTTAACATTACACAAATTAAGTGTCAAAATAATTTCATTATTTTCATCATTTTTTAATAAAAAGTGACCACCCGGAAAAAAATATTCAATTACTGACATGAGTTAAAAGTTTCAAAACTTGCAGTAAGGTAATATGGATTTTGATTAATTTTAATTTTACTGTTTAAATAAATTGCTATTTAAAAAAATATGTTTTTATGAAAGGAAATAAGGATGTCTTAAGCAACACTGTATATCCTTTACAATGTTTATAATGCCAAAATGACTACATGTAAGTTCCCCATTATACAAACCCCCGATGGAAAAAACAACAACACTGCAGTAAGAAAGAATACCTGCTGTTTAACATTTCAGCTTTGACCTTCAAGAAATGAATATGTGCCGTGTCAACATTTAGTTTCCAAGGATGGCATTTACATTTAAATTGTGTTCCTATTACAGTTACAAAACACTATAAAGGTGTATAATGGGTGTAGTTTTTAGGGTGTAGCAATAAAGGTAATTAAAGGCAAAAAACTAAATTCTGTTTTGAAAATTTAAACTAATATAAAATGTATCTTTTGATTTACTGATTACTTTTTTTAATCATTTATTGTATAACTTTACATTTCTATTTGCAGAATTGCATTCTTTTTCTGCTGTCTTCTGCTGTTTTACGCTGTATAGACCAGACTTGGCCAGCAGACGTGACAGAACTGCTACAAACAAGTGAGTTCAAAATTCCAAACGCCAACTTTAAAATCCAGTTGAACCCATATCATCTTAAGATGTCAAGCAACCGACCTGTTTAATGTCATCCAGACAACACCAAAGTATTGCTCTCTGAACTTTCATTGTACTATTCTTTTGCATTTCAAAACAGTCATTAACTCATTAAGTCTCCTGAGGACTAAAAATTACAATTTTTGAAAAAATATATTACCATGGTCATACAATAAAATACAGAAAAAAAATTAATCACTTTCATACCATTCAAAGTGCTGTATCACCACAGGCTATCTTGGTAAAAAAAAAAAACAACTAAATATGGGCATGCTTCCGACTCCCCAGTAACTGCTTCAGATCTGCAGCTACTGTATAAGAATTAATATTTGATTACAAAAGTGTTTATAGTTACAATAGCTCCCTAAAGCTACTAAACACTTACCGTCTAAGCATTAGCCCAGCAGCAGTATGCTTGTGGGGTAAGCTGCACATTGAGGGACAGCCAGTGACAGATTGCACCTACAGTAGTTGACATCAGGGAACACTCTCAACACTCTAAACTCTAATTCAGATGCTGGATTGGCATGGCTCTACAGGAGTTCCTGAGTGGCCAGCTCCAGTCTGGTGGAAGGATCTGTCCAGAGAAACCAGAATCAAGAAAAAGTTATGGACTTCTCTGGTCACTGTCACCAATGAGATTAATGATTTAAAAGTATTAACACTTACAGCAGCATCACAACACTCTTCAAAGACCAGGGTTTGCTAATGACTGTATATGACTTGCAAATGATGCTTGTACTGCAGCATCTTGATTGGCTTGGATTCTGGTTCATTAATATCTGCCTTTTGATTACAGCGATTGAGAAACAATTCCAGAATGAAGACATTTCTTCTGAGATTTCCTTACATCACTATTTAACCTCGACACAATGTGGGATATCAGTGTTTCCTGAGAATCCTGTAAAGCCAATTGTTGAAGCAAACCTAAAGCTTAACTCAGAGGTTAAGTCTCTCTGGCTGCAGATCAGAAGATGGTTTAACTACCAAGAATAGCAAAGCAGCATCATTTGGAGACTTTCATGCTCTGCCAAGGAAGCATAATTATGAAGATAATAGTGACAGAAAACAGCAGAGAGCTTAGTGTGGAGTTTGGCAGCATTCAGTGGGGACTCTCTCTCATCTTTATGACCATACTCCTCCCCTATGTTCCTCCAAACTATATTTT
This sequence comes from Lepisosteus oculatus, assembly GCF_040954835.1. Classification (NCBI taxonomy): domain Eukaryota; kingdom Metazoa; phylum Chordata; class Actinopteri; order Semionotiformes; family Lepisosteidae; genus Lepisosteus; species Lepisosteus oculatus. The sequence continues at coordinate 49,085,169 of NC_090699.1, forward strand.
GATCTCAGTCTTAGTATTGCAGCTCTTAATTTATGACTAATCAACATAAGTGTCACAACAATTCACTTGCTCGTTAACATGCTGTGCCTAGCCACAGTCTGCAAGCAGCGCATACAAATGAAATGGTTTAGATGGACAAAATAACCATTCCATTTAAATTTGGACTTCACATTCAGTGTTTACTAATAAAATTCTCAATTCAAGAATCCTGCACAAATCTTCAAAATACATCTGGACATTGTTTTATTTCTAAAACATTCACTTGCTTAGCTTCATTATTCATGCTTATGAAAACCAATAACCTCAAACTGTGGCTATTAAGCATTCATAAATGAGATTTTGTTAATGTTAATAGAAAGATTAGATAATTGAAGATGGAGATTTTTCTTGGAAGCCACCTAATCAGAAGATGTGCTTTAATACTAAATACATTAGAACTAATAGGACTAATGAAGATTTAATGCTCACACAGGAAAAAATAGCTTCATATTCAGATGGACTAATAAAAGAAGTATCATCACTGACAGGCCCGTATTCAGCAGTTTCCCTCAGTCTTTAAACAATAACAAGGTTAAACAATAACAGATGATGACATGACTGGATTGTTCTGAAACTATGTAAGTATGACACAGGCCAAATCTGAGCCTTACTGTATTTATAAGCCAGTCACGTTCATAATAACAGGCTCTTTCTTCTTCAGCAAGTTAAACATTTACAAAATTAATTGTATGATGTAACAACATTTGTACACATGGAACTTATCTAAATAGCAAATCTCAAGAAATAACCCAGTGGTGCACATTGTGAATTAAACACTGATTAACAGAAAAATGAACAGAATCAAAACTGAACAGCTCTTCTTTTTTTGGAAACAGCTTTGCTGGCATTTGAGAGGAGATACACTGAGGCTTCTGAACTGGCAACTCCAGTACGTAGTAAGTAATTGCAGGGAGCTGTTCACAAATTCCCAATTCACCTTTTCATGAGGGTCTCCACGCCTCGCCAGCCAGGGTGAATATTGTCACCATCTGCGCAAGCGTGACCATAATCTGTAAAACCTTCAAGAGGGAACAAAATGCAGACAGACTCTCCCTCTCACCAAAAGAAAACACTTGTATGGCAAATGATCTTCATTCACCGACCTAAAGACTTTGAAAAACAAGATACAATAACATCGGTTTACACAAAGAGAAAAAGGCTTTCAGAGCCAAATACTCATATTAATGCTTAAATGGGCAACAAGTGGATTAAATCTGAATAAATTGGGGGAACACTGTGATAATAATAATAATAATAATAATAATAATAATAATAATAATAATAATAATAATAATAATAATTGCTTGAAAAATAATTGAAAAATAATTTTCTGGACACTCCACTCAAAGCGCTTTACAGGTAATGGGGACTCCCCTCCAACACCACCAATATGCACCACCAATGTGATACTGATGACATACAAAACAATTTCAAAGATCAAAATACAAGGATCAGTAAGAAAGTGTTTTATTCCATTTAATGACCAACAAAATAAAAGGCATTATTATTAAATTGAAGAAGATACGTTTGTACCAACCATGTATTCTTAAAACATTAGCAAATAAAGCTCTTGGCAAACAAACGATTGGACTTTTATAAACTTATTTTTGTTTCTTTTCACCTTAAATGCAACAACATAAAAAGAGCAATACAAACTAAACCATCAGATCCGCCATTAGGAGGATCGTGTGTGGCACAGATGTTGCCAGTTTTCCATATCAAAGGAATGTGAAGCTGAGAAAGTGATTTCGGCCTATTATCAAGGCATCTCTTGCTGCTATACAGGTTTGCATATCCATGCTAATTGTGTGAAAGAGAGCTGTAAATTTCCCCATCTTTTGTTTGGTATACCTACCACTGCTTTCTTTTTCCCCCCTTCCATGACACTATGCAAAAAGGCACTTTGAAAAGGCCATTCATACGCCAAACACCACCGACAGCTTTATTTCATCCGGCCGCTTGTTAACAAGCTGAATGGCAGCCCTGCTCAGTGTAATGCGGATCCGATAAGGTTACAGCAAGGACAGAGGTATCAGAACTATCAGTTTCTTGCCTGAGTTTTTGCCCCCACAAACCTTATAGCATTGGCAGATACAGAGGGAGCTTTGTTTGCACACCCTCTGATAACACCACCACAAAGGAAGCTACAGTTTAAACAAAAGTAATTCACAATCTGAGGACTCCTACTGCAACATATTCAGAATGCAGTTCATTTACAGACAAAATGCAAAATTTACTACTTTATTTTCAAGGCTTATGCAACAAAATCTACAATAACAGAGGCACTTTCAGAAAGGAGCACACCAAAATGTTCTCTCCGAATAACTGGGTCATAAAATATGCCCGATCAGATAGCACACTCTCACAAAACAAATGTTAATAGCATCTGTAATGAGGCTCATTAGTACAAGGGAAACCAATCAGGCTAAAGGCACATATAAATAATTCAAGGAAAAAACAGTTAAGTATACCAGTGTTTGATTTATTTTTATCTGGTTAGGCCTCAAACATTGTCAGAAAGACTAAATACAATGTACAAGTGGAGGCCTAGTATGTATGTTTGTTGTCATTGTCAAGCAAAAAACAGTCTTTGTAAACATCCAAAACATTTTGTAAACATGCTTGGATTATACCATACTGTAAGCTTTAATCACAGCAATCCAATGTCATCAGATCTCAGAAGCATAACAAAGCTTGGCCTGCTCACTATTGGGATAAGACACCTCAAAGGAAAATGGTGTTGCTGGACCAATAGGTGGCACTCTTATCACTGGCCAAGGATTCCAAAAGCAAATCCCTTAGCAGGGTGACTAGGGACACCGTTCTATACAGAGGTGCAGACCTTTGTAAGAGATATTAAATTCAGATTCTGACTGCATGGTCAATAAAATGCCCTTGGCAATTATCATAAGACTACTGAAACTAATTTCTAGGCTAAACTGCCCTCTATGCTTACACAGTCCGAAGTATCTAAATTTCTGCCTTGGTTCAATTGATTAAGTAATTTCTCCCTTTTCCACATGACCTCCTGTAAAGTGGGCATGCTGGTGCATAATTGCTGCATTGTCACCAGGTGAGGGGGGGCTGCACTTCGGTGATGAAGTGAGTTCCTAACTTTATGTACAGCACTTTTGTATTCCTTAGTGCTAAATACATGCAAGTCATTAAATCTGCAAATTCCAAAAAAAAAGGCAACCAAAGGTATTTACTTTATTGAGGTCACTGGAAAAAAGAAACCCTAGATTTTACTGTCTGGGGGAGCCTAGTTCAAATAAGAGTAATCTGGCTATGAGAATGAACAAGCTACCCTATCCCTAAAGGTTATTCTGTATTTTTTCTATGTCTCTCTAGATACATTAAATTGAAAATAAACTATTACATCAAGAACTACTACTCATGAAAATTAGTAAGGAAGCGTGGCAACATTTTCTGGAGAGATAAGAATACTACATTCATAAAACTGCAAACTGAAACACACACTAACATGTTAATGCAGATATAGAATATTTAATTTTGATTTTGTGGGATACTGATCATATTTTTGGATTAGTACCAGATAACTTTATATTCCTCTGTGTACTCAATTAATCAAGTGGTAACATTTTGCAAACTAGAGACACCGGTCATCTTGATCATTTGGTAGCTTAGCAGTTAAATGAATTTAATATTTCCTCCAGCTGTTTCTTGGAGGAGCCCAGAATTTGGGCCTCAACCACCTGGCTTGGAAGCCTGTTCCAGACATCCACAAGTGTTTCCCATTCTCCATCCTCAACCAAATCACTCGTAGTAGCTAATTGTCACCCTGTGTCCTTGTTTCACTAATGAGTCTATAAAGGTCTCCTGGGTTATCTATGCCCCCTTAAGATTTTATGTGCTTAGATCAAATCTGCTTTGTTGTAGACTGAGGAGGTTTAGGGGACCAGTGACCATTCTTGTTACTTTTTTATGAATTTTCTAAGGCAATAATATCCTTTCTGTGGTGTGGTGACTAAAACAGAACACGGTATGTTAAAAGAGGTCTTATTAGCAGATTGTAATCTTTAAGCATAAACTCTCCGAATTTAAATTAATCACCACTTGGGTGTATAAACACCCAAGAATTCCACATGTACAGTGCCACCTTAAATTTTCTTGAAGAGAGCATAGAAGAATATACATGATAGGTATCTAGGTCTTTGTACATAGATTACTGCAGCTCTGGCTCACTCAAGCAACATGCACAGTGAATTTGCCCACATACTGTGTTGATCACAATACACTTATAAATGTTACATTTAATTTTACACATAGTGGCTAAATCCCTTGTTTTCAACTTTTGTTATTAATTTCAATGCTTTGCTAATTATCTCAGAATGTAAATCCAGTACCCAGAGATACAAAGCTTTAATGATAGAGCGGTAATTCCTATTTGTTAACCATGTTGCATACATTGACGGGATTGCAAAGTACTTTAAATTGAGAATCAGACTTTTATCGGGATCTCTATCAAAAGCTTTCAGGAAATCAAAACATAATGTTCAGTGTTATCAACTGTCCTTGACATTCATTTTAAAAAGTACAACATTGTTGTACAACAAAAACATCCTTTTTTAAACTTGATTTTCATTTCTTAAAACACCACTATTTTGTTATTATTCTACCTAGCACATCATTTGCATAACCTTACTTTTAACATAAATAAGACTTATTGGTCTATAATTTCCTTTTTCAGTTTTTTCAGTTTTTTTTTTTAAATGAAATACAGCTACTTCTAAAACCTTCCCTCATCTGTTGGTACAGCTCCCATTCTTACTAAGGTCTGAAATATCCTAAGGACAGAAACTAATAGCATTTCTCTTTTTTCAAGTACAAGAAGGAAAATATTTTCCTAAACTTTAAAGGTTTTTCCTATCTCTTATTATTCTAAAAAACAACAGCAATTAGTACAAATGCCTTAATCACAAGAAAATCTACCATCACACTCTCCCAAAGCACTTCTAAGTCACTCTTTTAGTTTATCTGCTGGTATGAACAGCACTTGCCTGCATGGAAGTATACAATACAGAGCTCCCCCATTTTCCCCAAAGAGATACTTCATCATAATGAAATGTAGTGTAACTTGAAACCCAGTTAAACACAGAGAATTTAAGTAACATCAGAATAAAACCTCTTAAATAAGTGACTTAAGCTAACAAAGCAGTTCAGGTTTTTTAAATCTTCTCACGGGTTTGCAAGTCTTTATTGTGTGCTTTACAAAACAAGACTCCTAGACTGTCCTAAAAATGCCTGCTATCAACTGTTGGAAAATCTGCACATTTATGGGTTACACTACAAAGATGTGCAATTACGGAAACATTCCTGTGTTAGAAATTGCCCTATAATTGTTTACAGCATTGAGGGCTTTCCAAACCTTCACATCTAATTCCCCCCAGCATGTTGTAAATTTTGTGCTTGTAACACGTCTATTTTCAACAAAGTTGAATTGCAAGGAATTTTTAAGATCTTAAAGGACATAGGGGCTTTTATGAACATTCTCCTCAATAGCTGTTAGCATTTATTTTCATGGTTTTATACAACATTCAAAGTTGTAATGGTCAGTGTGCATACTCCGAAATCAAATAAAAAAAATGTATTAGTGTCTAGCACTCTAATAATGATTTGCATCTGAAGACCTTGAAAAAGTAATAGAGTCATCAATGTCAGGTATAAAAATTAATTTGACAGTCTGATAAATGCTACTTGGAGACCTTGTCATTCTAGAGTTAATTTTTCTACGATGAAACTGAAATGAACTGAAAAAACAACTTCACACTAAAACTTTGTATGGAAAAACAACCAAGCAAAATTTGAAACGAAATGTGAACTGACAGAAGCTGAACTTTGCTGACTATTGGCAAAATAAAGTGCCAATATAAATCTTATAAAGAATATAAAATTTGACCGTTAATACCATGTGAAAATCTTCTGGCTAGACCCGTGTGATTATGTCAAAGTATAAATGCATAGGGAAAAGTGACTCAACATGCACTTGTGAGAGGTAATGGTTTATCAGCAGCTGCATGGAAGGTATCTTTTTTAAAAAAAAAGATTTTTCCTCTGGCTGGTTACACTTACAGAAAGCACAGGATCTACCGTGGGCTTCCTCTGAGATCCCTCCACAGCCTTCATGTATAATTTCTGAGCTTGTATTTAATTACTGCAGATGTGTTCTACTTAAATACATCTTGAAAAATGTTGTAACTAATGGAAATATCTTAATTCACTTTGAAACAAACCTTTGAATGTTAAAAACAAGTACATTCTGTAGAACAGTTCAGTTAGTTTTTTAATCATTATCTTATTGTTCAGCAATGTACTGAAAATCCTATTAATTACTCAAAAGTTTAAACTACCACAGCTTGAGTTAAAGTACATGAAAATCAAATTTAATTAAACCTAACAAATACTCTGGAAATAAGCTTAGATTTGATATATTTGTTTAACCAGGTCTCATTAGCTGTAACGGTTCAGAGATGCTATATATTTAAATATTCAAAGGTTTTCTTCTAAAATATTTTCCTTTTTCTGCACTGCATTAAAAAAACTATTTATTTCCTAAAGTCTCTCTAAAAACACCCCCACACAAACACACAAAACAAAATCTCAAATCAACAAATCTTTCAGGCAACATTTACCAGCAACTTCACTATATAACAACATTGATCCCAACAGTGACTGACAGTGATTATAGGTTTACAGAACCACCTAAGCCTGTTGCCAAACAATCCAACCCTGATAAAGGAAGAAATACTCTACCTCCATTTATGCAACACAAACCCTGGACACTGCTCGCCACACACATGACAGGGCTGCCCTCTTTCAGGCTCATCGAGAGCGGAGAGCTGCGAGAGGTTAGAAAAGAAGTAACAGTTAACACAGGAAGGCTGAAACTGAAATATTCTAAATACATGATGAACAAGGGAACTACAAAGCATAGATATTCACACAAAACTGCGATAGCTGCTCAGAAACGCACGGCAAACGACCCAATAACCATCTTGCGTGGTTTAGAAAACATCTCATTTAGTAAAGTCAATGATGTTTTCGTAAAACTCAAGTTTTTCACACGCACAAAACGAAACAAATCTTGTTCAAATCGAGTTGTTCTTCATGTCAAATATGCTAAATTAAACGATAGGCAAATATTTTAATAAATGCACTATTTGAATCCACAGTTTGCGAGATTCAACTGGTAGGCTTGTGTTTGAACCTTATAACAAACAGCACTTGTGAAGTGAATAAATATGTAACAAGACAACTTTGTTGTCATTTCGTGGTTGTGAAAGAGACAGGTGAGTACACACGTCTTAGACTGGCAGACGGATCTGGATCAGTGTAAATGCGCTTTAATTTATTACATTAAAATTATTCGTTCAGTTTTAAAAAATGTCGTCTTATAATATTCAGGTGTTAAAATAGTACCAGCAAAAACAATTCTCATGTTCCTACTAATATAGACCCCATCACGTCTGTAAGTTGTTTCATCCTGTACATTTTTCTATAGTAATTTTTCACTAAAGTACATCGGGTTTTTAAACGGTATCAAACGTTATTTAGCGGGCAGGTGCTCTGCTCTTCAGCGGCTAAAAAGTAACCTTAACATAATAATACATTTGACTTTTTCAAACAATACTTTTTTTTGAGTTACACATAACAATATTGTAGAAATCGACGGTCTGTCTGCAAGTCTATAATGAAAACAGTCCTAAGACAAACCCCAAAAGATCAAAAACACACAAAAAATGCTTTCTTAGAACCTTAATTAAACGTTACCAGTAAAGTTCATGCTTGCGCTAAACCAGTGATTTTAAGCTTAATAGTGTTTCATCCCTTTAAAATCAAATAAAACGATACACCTCAATGCCTTCACGCTCACAGGCTGCAGTTCAATTCCAAGTACAGAATGCGTCAACATTTGCAGGGAAACGGGGAAAATTCCAGGATAACAACAAAACACCCGCAGACCACTTACCGATCTGCTTGAATGTCTTTTCTTGGAACTGCGAGAGAACATCTCAACTTAATTTGTCAGGTTTCACAATAAACCCAATCCGTCGGAAGACCTCTTTTACACATTAGTAAACGAATCCTCAACGTGGCGCTGGAGATCCCGCAAAGGAACCCTCCCTATTCTATTTCATTAAAGAATGAGTAAAGAGAGACATTCCGGAAACACCAGCTCCACCCTACCTGAGCCCAGTCGATGCCATTGGTCACTGGCGTTTTGATCAGAGAAAGTTGGTGCCCTGATGGTACGTTTTTTAAAATATATGGATTTAGCTGTTGTTTTCATGCGTACACAAATTCCCAAGCGAGTTTAAACGATTTACCAAGTCTTTGTAAAAGTCACTTCTGAGACAAAACACCGAAACGAGCTTCAATGGACAAACCAATAATCTTAAACAGTAATAAATAAACTAAATAAAGCCAGGGGGATGAGTCCCAAGTTCAGTTTACATTGTAATGCCCAACAGTAGCCAAACAGCGTTGCTGTGGATTTTATCACCAAGGCTTTGGGAGGTATGATCTCATAAAAGCATATCAATAATATTAAGGCTGTCCAGTCCTGGTCCTGGAGGGCTGGTGTAAGTGCAGATGTTCAAGGTCTCTTTTAAGCACGAGCACCTAAATATCTTGGAGAAGTTTTTAACTGGTCCAGTTAAACCAGTAACCATTTAGCTCTTTTCAAACTAAACTGGAATGAAAACCCAGAGACATGAGACACATTGATACCACAAGAACAGAAATTGACTCCCCTGATCATGGTGTTGTAACAGGAATTTAATCTTCTGGAAGAAATGCTGCCAATCCCACTAACAGACTGAATGGAAAGACCCACTTCAGGAAAGACTTATATGTCCACAATAAGGGATTTTCATTATTAATAGTAATATATATTACTTATATTAAGAGTAATAGTATAATATTATAATTATTAATTAATTATAACATTAAAGTTAATTATTCGATTTTCTAAGTAATATAACAGCAATAAACCCTCTCTGACCAGCAACACTGAGAGCATTTTTTCTGATAAAACAAAATATGTTTTTAACTTTATATCTTGTTTAATCCTTTATTTAATCGCGTAAGTCAATTAGGAACAAATTATTGCTTACAGTGAGAATCAGTCCATTTCTACAGCAAGAGAAAGTATTTTGCTCCAGGGTACAAGAGCAATGTCATGTAGGGGACTTTAATCAACTACTATGTTGATTATGATAATTAATTTCTGCCCTGATATTTTATTCTATTATTTTTCTTGGCTTATGCGGTACTTTTCCAAACTTCAAAAACATAAGAAAGGTTACAATTGAGAAACAATGAGTTTACCAAAGTTTAATAATCCAAAATTGTAAAACTGCAAATTCTCCCTGACTAGTGTTTCTAAGAGCGATGATGAGCAGAGATGAACCCTGCCTCACTCCAGCTGGTGTGCTGTTTGCTTGGCTTGTTTACAGTCAGAGTGAAAAGAGGTTCTTTTTAAGCTGCGATTTGAATCAGTATGCAAGCTGCCATAGTAAGACCACCCCCTTCAAGTGGCAGTATTGTTAAATAAGAGTATTTGGAATCTTCAAGCCGTACTGAAATGCCAACTGAGCACCATATCATAATACAACATTTCTTTTTTTGTGTCTGAGAAAACACTCTCAGTTTGAAAGGACCAGGCAATATGGAGAGGGTCACAGTCTGGCACTGAATGCAAATAACATTTTGCTAAAAATGATTAATTATACTTTTTAGGTCCAATCGTTAAAAGAGTTGAATTCTTATTCAGTTATTAAGGCGTCTTTCATCTAATCCCTGTGTCTGATTTCTGATAACAGGTATCCCTTAAGCACACCGGCACAAAAAAAATCACTATTCAGCTTGTCAAGAAGTAAACAGATACAAGACAAATCGTTTTGAATAAATTGACTCTAGTGGAGCTTAATCCTTCAGCTCTGCTGGTTCCTAATCTTAGCAGCAGCCTATCAAAGTGCAGGAGTATAACATGGGGTAAGAATACAAAGAAGATAAGTACCTATACATCGCTTGCACAATATAACTGCTGTGCAACATGGCTTTCGTTTCAATGCACTGCAGCCCTCCCCTCACCCCTCTGTATTTACAATAAGTAGGATTTGGTTTCAGCTTGTCCCACTTACAAGAAAGACTTACTCTGGCCAAAGCCCTGAGTCTCTCCTACTGCTATCAGAGTCCCGTCATTCTTTTTTTGACGTTTAGAATAAATCATAAGCAATTACAGCACAGGATACAAACGTTTATGTTACTGTTTCTGGGATTGGGCCATTAATTGTATTTAGTTTTTGAAAAAGCACAGTAAACAATTGCCACAGAGGAATGTTTTTTGATGTATAACCCAATTATCAGATCCTCCAAGCAAAGAAAACCTGGAATAACCATTGTGTAGAAACATGAAGCAAGACCTACCAAAAGAATGTGTTGTACCGAAGTTCAACATAAACAAATGTAATATATCTATAATCTTTCTGTTTTGTCTAAGCCAGGCCCTGGTCTTTGTGTTTCTTCCAGACACCTGTGGCACTGCCCCCAACGCAACTACGCAACTACAATCCCCTAACCTGGCATAATGTTGCAAACAAAGCAAAGTTTTGCCCACCTGAATTACTATCCTAATGTCATGTTTTACATTTGATCATTTCCCTGTGCTGTTCTCTAATTTGAAATTCTAAAATTAAAAAAGGTGTTCTTGGAGGCACAGAAGCACAGTGGTTAGTAATGTTGCCTTGCAGCGCTGGAGTCCTGAGTTCCATTCCTGACCTGGGGTGCTATTTGTGTGGAGTTTGTATGTTCTTCCCATGCTCACATAGGTTTCCTCCGGGTGCTCTGGTTTCTACCAGCAGTCCAAAGACATACTTAAAGATTAATTGGCTTCTGGGAAAATTGGCCCTGGTGTCAGTGTGTCATTGTCTGTGTCTGTGTATGTGTCTGAGTGTGTGTTGTGATGGACTGGTGTCCCAACCATGGTGTACCCGGCATTGTGCCTGTTGCTTTCTGAGATAGGCTACTGCTCTCCTGTGACCCTGAATCGGATGAAGAGGTTAGAGGTTAGAGGTTGTACTTGAGCTCCAATCAAAATTGAAAAACCTTGGGGTTATATTCGATTCTGGCTTAACATTCGACCCACATGTACAGCATACTGTCAAAACATCTTTTTTTCACCTTAGAAATATCGCAAGACTACGCCCTATGCTATCATTAACTGTGGCTGAAAAGCTGATCAACATATTTGTATTCTCTCGAATTGACTACTGCAATGCTCTGCTCCCTGGGGTATCTAAATCTACTCTGAACAAGCTGCAGTATGTCCAAAATTCAGCAGCCAGAATCCTGACCAGATCTAGTGCAAGTGTTCACATTACTCCTATCCTGGAGTCCTTGCACTGGCTTCCGGTCAAATTCCGCGTAGACTTTAAAATCCTCATGCTCACCTACAAGGCTTTACATGGCTTGGCACCTCAATACCTGTCTGAACTTTTATCGCCCTACTCCCCACCTCGCAACCTCCGCTCTTCAAATTCTGCCCTCCTTACTGTCCCCCAAGCCCGTCTACATTGTATGGGCGACAGGGCCTTCTCCTGCTATGCCCCCAAGCTCTGGAACTCCTTGCCCAAGGATATTAGAGAGTCACCTTCTCTAAACTCCTTCAAATCCAGACTCAAAACCCTCCTTTTCAGAAAAGCCTTTACTTAACTGGTTCCATTCTTCACCCCTCTGCTCTTCTTAATACCATCTTCCACGGTCTCCTCTATTGTTATTGTTGTATTGTTGTAATTATAATTGTGTCCTGTCTTGTGAAATTTTCTTATTTATTGTTGTAGTCTTCTTATTTATTGTTATTGTCATCCTGTAAAGCGCTTTGAGAAGCCACCTTTAAAGGCGCTATATAAAATAAAGTTTATTATTATTATTATTATTATTAAAAAAGAAGGATGAAAATGTCATAGTCAATAATGTTTAAAAAGTTAAAAAAGGAAATTTGCATTTGTTTATGAATAAGGAACTTTTTATGTCAGTAATACTCAGAAGTACTGTACTTTAGAATTTGATTTACCAGGTCAAAAACATCCCTGTTCACATCTTTCTGTGTGTCTAACATTATCCTGATCACCTCTCTTGGCATTGTAAACATCCTGCCCTGTGTGTAACAGGAGTATATGCGATTTAGTGGCTAGTACTGTACATTAAAAGTGAAAGTAATTATGGAGAAACCTGTTTCAGGTCAGGGGGTGGGAGGAGAATTTCCATTTTTAGATTAGTGTAACAATTTTTCCTTAATTCATTATTCATGTTCAGTCTTGTGCTTCTTCTGCTGACCAAAGCAATTTAGCAGTTGACTGTGAATTGTTAGCTTTCAGCTAATATACTATTTAAAATAAATTTAAAGTTTTTTTAAAAAAGTCCAGAAGTCCAGAAAACGGTCAGAGCTTTATAGTTCATGCCATTTTAGGAATACAACCAAATATATTAATCATTCCTTCAAACTTTAAAACTTTAATATTAAATAATAATATTGTTTCCAACTCTAGAGAATGCAAGTATTAAAAGGACAAACAGATTTGCTTCCAAAAGACAACCAGCTTCACTTAATTATGTTCCTTTCCAGATAATTTTAGTACATTTTGAAATCTCTTGTAAACATAATACTAGTGAAAGAAGCAAACAACATGACCAAAGAAACACCATTAATCAAGTCTCAAATGGTATACAGACAATGCTGTTCTCAAAACTGATACCTCGGTTAAATCCAACGATTAGATTACTATTCTCACTTATCAGAAATGTTGGAATTCTTAGCCACTTCTTTTCAATCATTTGATCATTTCTTGATTACTTTATTGTCTTTACATAAATAAATAGACAGTCTAATGTATTATGTATTACTATTAGATCCAAATGCAAATACACATGTATGTATACAAGTTAGCTAGGTACAGTACTTTATGGATCTATTTCAAAACCCGTGACAACATTGCAAGTTTATTCGCCTTGTGGTACATCTAGTCTATTCTTGCTCCACAAGGAATTCCAAAACAATTAATCAAAATCTCTATTACATTTAAAGAGCTGCAACATAAACTGAGTTGAATATAAAACAACTTCCTTAACCTATACCAGCAAACACTTTAGTTACGTAACAATAAAATCCTGTTGTTTTAATATTTTTTAAATGCTTATTGACGTACATAATGACCTATAACTTCTCCTGGGAGTCCATGTATTCTAATTTATCAATGTATAGCAAACGTAGAGTAAAATGTTTCAAAACATAAAGACATAGTAAACTGTTCAGAACTGTGGTAAAACTACGGCAAAATAGGAGCACCTACAGCAAACCATATTCATGACAAGGGAAAACTGAAAACACACTATAAGATTAAATTTGGGTAATTTCATCAAAAATATGCGTTTTATTTTTCACAACAAGTGTATGTATTAACTATGGATGTCATTTTGCACCATCCCTTTTAGAGTTAAAACTTTCCATAAAGTTAAACATCTGAGATAGAGTTGAGATCTTAAAAACAAGTCACTTACTTTTAATAATCCAGGTTCATTTTCTTTTTTTCCTGGCCAATTTCCTTAAGGAGGAGTATCATGGCAGTAACAAGGCTTGATCATTGCTACTACAGGCTGAATTCAGGAACTCTTATGCAGGTGTGTTGATATATTGAGTGTTCATCAGAACATGTTCAGGCTTGAGGGCTTTGTTTAAGGAAACCAACTTGAAAACAAAACAGTAACTAAAACAGAACAGAATGTATATTGATCTGAAATGCAGATACTGCAATTATAGCAGCCAGATAAACAGTGAAGACATCTATTGTTCACTTCCAAATGTAAACAAGCGATCTTTGAAAGCTGTCAGTTCTCTTTATTTATTTCATGTTTAATAAGTAACAAAGAATCAATTGCCTTTTCTCATTTAGCTCCATTTATCCTTGTGCTTATACAGTACTAGGGATATCCACTGTTACTTCTAGGGGACTGGTGTGTCTTAAGTCTTCATTCTTACTTATCTTAACAACTTAAATGAACTCATTATTGGCTTAATTAGACTAATGTAACAGCTTTTCCTGGCTTTTTGCATGGTGGTGCTTTAAAAAGATCTAGTACCTCCTGCTGAGATAGACTTAGGATATTCCAGGACCAGTATAAGACTCCCGTGCCTTAAACTATACTGAAGAACAAAAAGAGACTATTGATACAAGCCTACTGCCTACAATGATCTGGAGGGTCTTGCTGTCAGTCCTGGTTCTGGATAAACTTTGTGTCATCTGCTGGGTTTTGTTTCATTAGGAACCTTAATCACCAGTGCTAATTGGTGTCTATTACAGATCTGCAAGCTGGTGATTTTTTTCTGCGCCCAGTCCCTGGTGTCAAAAATATCCTGTTGTAGTTAAAGTGAATTGTTTACATCAACTTCAGCACACAGAATTTTATGCAGTTCCTCCTCAACTTGCTAATTAAGAATTTGCTTCCTTAGTTTTGACTAAACAGCTCTTAATAGTTGATCAGCTGATGATGAACTAATGCAAGTGGGAATAACACTGCATCAGACGGTCTCCACTGTAAGTCAGTGTTTTTTTCTTCTGTTCAAGTCCAGTTGATTATATTTCAGCTCACACACCTGAAGATGGGCAGTCCTGCAACTGCCGAATTAGCACAGAGTTCATACCAATTATAAATCTCAGTCAGCTGTGCAAATTTCAAACCACAAATAAACCAGCCTATGATTAACAATTTTTCTTGACTGGAGCAAAACCAAAGAGACACAGGAGTCCCCTGGGTCTGGATTGAGAAGCAATACTCTACAGCTGGGAGGTTTTCCCAGAGGTACTGTAATTTCCTTTATCATTACATCGGGCTATCTTGGAATATAATATACATAAGAAAACTTCCAGAACACCCAATAGGACAGGATTGTGGGGACTTAGCAAACAAAAGGCTTTATATTTCTGTTCCTTCTTTGGTTTTCTCTTCTTTGAATACTCCAAATGTATATTTTGCGGAAAAACACAATTGTTTGTATTAAGAGTAGATTTATTTCGATTTCTAGGAACATCTCCAGAACATGAAGCATGAACTGTGGCACAGCAATATGATCATTAAGCCTGTGCTCATGCATGCATTATGCTTCCGAACAAAAGAGTAGAACTAACAGCGAGCTTTATATTCATCAATTTGTTTAGGTGATTTAGCTTAGTTAAATAAAATCAAACCCTGAAGACCAGTGTATATTCCTGTAAAGAAAATGCATTCACAATGCCAAACAGCACACAATAAAAATCTCTACCTGGTTGTCTTTTTTTCTCATTTTATGTTTTGCACTATGTTTATATTTAGTCAAATAACACCTTGTTAAACTTACCCTCAGTCACGTCCATGTTCCTTTTAACACTCTAAAGTTGTTCTAGTTAAGAAACAATGCTTTTAGCTGCATATAATATGAGGCTTTCTCTCATCAATCCCTCAAGCAGACTTTGCAGGTGAAGCTGGTGACTAATTCCTGAGCCCATATGACTCACATTTCAGCCCTGCAGTTTGTGTAACTGATATATGTGGATATAGTTGCACATTTATTTTTGTCCATTGTGTAAAGAGACAACCTTTTTTTAACAAAACAGCAATGAATAAGGTATATAAGAATAAGATTTTAAATAATTATGATTACCAATGATCAAAACATTTTATACTTAACGGTATACTTAACGGTGTTGATATGTTTATAATGAATTTTGTGAAGATGCAATGACTGCTAATTGTATATTAAATGTGGATATGGAGTAAAATACAACCCAAAACTAAACAAATATTCTTGTTACTGAACACATTGATACTATAAAAATAACTTTGACACACACAAAAAAAAGCTTTAAGTCTCTAAACCTGCACTGGAGTAGATAATATCTGGGTTTTGATGTCTTGCTGAGCAGTTTCACAGGAGGCTATTTTGAGAACTGTGCATGTAAACCAGCAGTTTGGATCTCTTTTTTATGTTTTGGTTCTATTTTATTTACCTTCAATAGTGGCTGGCATGATTGTTCTCGCAAATTAAAAGCCTCGTGTTACATGTTACCATTTCAAATCCACATTCATATGGCCTTGGAGTGACAGTGCATGTTTCCTCTTCTCAGCATTCTACCTATTAAAATGGCACTTGGGAGCACTGAAAATATGAGGGGATTGTGGAAGATTACATTATGAGTTATTTCTAGGCTTTCCCAGTGGAGGCCAGACTACACAAATTTTGACAGACTATTATTTCATTGTAAAACTGGCATTTGTAAAAAAGATGTTTTGATATGCCTTCACAATGGACATGATGAATAATTACTGAATAACTGCAACTTCCATTAACAGCTTGGTGGCAGTTCTTTTAACTAACACCGTCATTGGTGAAGACCAATTTTGAACAATTTGTCGACAGGGACATTTATATGCTGAATACATAACATAATAATAATTTAAAAATGCATACATTCAGTTTTTAGTTAATTTACATATATATTGTAACGCTTACGGCCGACAAGCACTGTGTGTAAGAGCTGGCGTACCAGAGCGGGTGACGTCACCGCCCTTCCCTAGCAGGACCACAGCTACTGGGCTGTGGAGAGATCTCTCTTTAGCTCACGGGGCTAGGTCGCTGCAGAGAGACGCGGAAGTCCCGGGTTCGAGCCTCCAGTCGGGATGGGGCCGACCAGATGCGGCAAGGGCGCCCGCCTGAGCCCCCGTTGCGTTACAATATTTATATTATTTTCTCAATTAAAAAAATAGCTTGTTCAAATCTATAGATGAATAACCATATATGAATATGCCAATCCAGAGTAATTGAGTAATCCGGAGTAATTGTGAATTACTGGATTGTTTTCATAAATCAGGGAGACAAATATCCCACTTGAGCTGTACTGAATTTAATCCACGTACAAGCTCTGATAAGAACAATGCCTTCATGAATCATACTAATCAGGAATCAGATTTATCACCAATCTGGCACAAATAATATCACCAATCCCACTGAGGGTTATAGGGCTTGTAACTCATTACTATCAAAGCAATATACTGCTGTACTGTCTGGGGAGGTGCTCCACTACGGCGAGATGCAGGCTGTAAATCAGCATGCAACATAGTGACAGGCAACAGTTCCTTGTGTTAAAAAGATATTTGTTTTAAAAGATACTAATGCATTATTTTCTATCAAGTTAACAAAAACAGAACCCCAATTTGTGGTTTCTAACAAGTTCAAATTAAATCAAGAAAGCTGAAAGACAATTGGGTTTAATAGTTAACAAAACACAACCTTGACAAGGTAAAGACATTCTCTTAAAACACATTTTTCCAAAGCAATAACTAAGATATATAATAATCAATATTGCTATTATCTAACTAATGTCAGGCACTATAGTTTTGTAAAAGATCCCATAGAAGGCACTAAGTGGTCGAAAAACTCACTGTATTTTAGCTAGTGCAGTAAAACACCACATTGCAAAATTTTCTTGAATTTGCAGTAAGAGTGGAGAAACATTAACAGAAATAGAGATCTTCAGGTGATGCATGCAGTGCTAGCCACACTACTTTCCCGCTGGAGAGATTAATTAGTGGGAACCCATTAATCCAGGGGGCAAGGGTGTAGACATCAACTATCTTCATGGAAATCATTTAACCAAATGTGTTTCAGAAGAGTCACAGTAACGTACAATTTGCTTCACCGCTGCTTTGTTCATGACCACAATGCTGTTTGTGTCAACTCCCAGAAATGCCAAATAAAAAACACGTGAAAAAAGATCTAGCTTGTCATAGAAGCCTGGACACACATCATGGGCTTTTACTTTGCTCCCATTATTGGCATCAAGCCAAGGGATGTAATGTGTTCTAAACAGAATGTATTAGATTAGCAGCACTAGTCTGAGTTGTAGTTTGTTTCTAAGGTTAAAGAATCCAATATGTGAACGTAAATACTATACGTTTAAGCCTTCTGCACAAATCGTCATCTTCAGTAATGGTGTATATTAAATTTGCTGTATTACCATTTCCTTTATTGCACTAACAAATTCTAATACAGATTTTATATCTGTGATTTCAATTGCAGGTTTGACACCACTTCTTGCTTCTTAGAACTTGGAAAGCAATTGCAGACTCATACAACATCATATACAGGATAAGGAAATAATCATAAATCTTGCAATACATGGACTAATAGCAGCAATGCCATTTTATTATTTGTTTCCTTATCTTAAGTCTTACAACAAACCTGAAAATGTTGTACTCTTAAAAATAAGACAAGTTATACCTTCACTTGGGAAAACGTACAGCAACAGTCATTTATGTAAAAATACATATTTCATTTGATATAAACCACAGATAAGTTTGGTGACACTATATAATACAGTATACAGGCACTTATACATACAGTATGTACAGGCAATTTAAACATTTGTTCAGGCAAAAATTACAGTTATGGAAACTGCACTATGGAGGTCTCAGTCATCACTGGTGGTTTCAAAATTCCAATGCTGAATATGAATGATAACATTTAGAATTGTATGTACATTACTATGAATGGAAAATATTCTCAATTTTATTTGTTGCTACAATTTCCCACGTTTTCCTTTTTTTTTCACAGGACCTGAGAAAATCTAAGCCTCGTCCTAAAATAATCCCCTTAAAGTGTCCACAGGAAATGTAATTAGTGCAGCAACCTAATCTGTAGTTGAGGCACTTCTTGCACTTAACTTATAAAAAAAAACTATACATTTAAAAAATTAAAAATACTAGTTTGATCTTTTTATATTCCTATTGAAACAATTACCAATTCCGTTTAAAGCAACATGTTTAACAGAAAGACAAAACTGACTTAAAAAGCAACTTTTCTCTGATATCTCTAATATATAATATAATTGTGTACTAGTCTTTGGCTTTCCATTCCTTATAATTTCCCTTTAAAATATACTTCATCAGACACTCTTCGTGCTCCACAACTCTTACTGGATGTGCATGTAATGTCATATTTTCAAAACTGAGGTAAAATACAGGAGATAAAATATTAAGTACATATACAATATTATATTTCTTTTTGTATCTATACAATTATCAGCATTAAACATGCTTTAAGACATCACACAGCAGGTAGCCTGATTGTAAAAAGTACCAAAAATGTTGCTTCAAAAAAACATTTTTTTCTTCATAAAAGAATGTTTGTTTTGAAATTCACTTGAAAGTATTTATGCTTTTTTCTAATAAGGTGTGAAGAACAGCTTTTCAATCTCCTTAAACCAACAGCATCGAATAAAGAATACATGTTGAACTTGAGAACTCCTGTTTCTAAGGAACATTCAGAAATTGCTGTGCTTCATTCCCATTACACAACAAAGAGGAACGTGTCATGCAGTTTTACAAAAGGCTTCACTGTTCTGAAAAGTAGCCCAATAGCCCTTCTTTTGAGTTCAGAAAAATAACAAAAAAGAAAACCCAGTAGGACCAACACAGAAGATTAAAGGAATTAGTGTTTAAAAATAACAAAGACAGCACTTTGCAGAACCATATGCAGAATCTTATTATTAAACACTGATGATTTTGTTAGGCTTCTAAATCTTGAGCCATTTAACAAAATGGACAAAAAGCTATGAATATCTAACACAAGAAACAACAATTTGCAAGGCTCACACCGAATGACCATCCAAAAAAACATTATAGTATTTTTGTAAAGATACTACAGAATGAAATCTACAGTTTAAACCATTTTCTTTTTGTTTAAGCATAATCATTTGTATGTCTAGATTGTATCACAGCATGTTCATTCCTCTTTAAGTGCTATCAGGATCATAAATTTAGTGTGTTATTAACATACAGCAAACACTAAAAATTGAATAAAGTTTTGGTCTGAGGCTAAGAGTATCAAAATAACGGTCCTCTAACTCCTTAGGTAAAATTTCCTGCAGCCACAGATTAATGAGAAGTGATTTGTTTCCTATGGCTAAATTTCCAGTTCTTCAAAGTTCTTTCAATTCATTCTTTAACTCTGCTGCCAGGATAGCCTCAACAAGTTCTGATCTCACACTTGCCATTTTTCATCACTCAAGAAACATCTCTTCCATCCAGCCTCCAGGCCTTTTCTGTTCCTATTGCTTCAGAGAGATAAGGCCCATCCTTCAATATGACACCACCTATCTCCCCTTTTAGTAGCCTAGAGTATTTACATATGGGTTAAATACTTATAAAAGTTCGATTTCATATCACTGAAATTGTCAATAATGTGGGAAGTATTTGGACAGGTTGAAGTGAATGAGAAAGGAACTCAAAAGAAAGTCACACAAATTTCAGGGAAAATAGCTGCCACTTTCTACAATGAACTTTTGAGACTAAATTAAATCCAAACCTAAATGTAGCTCAATATTTTTGTTCTCATTAAACCTGTTTCTCAACATTCCTAGCCATTTTGAATTTCAGTAATAAATACCATCTCATTTCTCTTTACAGCGGGACAGGACAGACAAGAAGTGTTGAGGTCACCAAATAGAAACTCTAACAATCAGTTTACAAAAAACACCAGTCAAACAGTTAAGAGATTCCAATTGTAAACACCAATAACAAAGGTATTCCCTTCAATCTTCCTTCTATGATTAAGGACAATTATGGAACTAAAGAACTTCATTACAAAAGGTACTAAATGGATATCCCTGGACTAGAAGCATGTATGACAAAGTCAATATGACATGCCATATTCTCAGACCACAGCAATATGTGCTTGAAAGCCATACTCATGAATGCACATTCATGTAAAGAAGTAGAAGATACAGTATTTAATTCCACACATGTTGCAGGATAGACAGTAAAGCAACTGTAGTGACAAGTGGCTTTCACAAAAATGTCTTACCTACACAATGAGACACATTTCTGCGCATATTTGCATTGCTGAGATGTATTTACAGTAATATTCCATGTCAAGTTCTGAACTTTCTTTTTCGCCTTTCCTTTTATAATATTTTGTGCTAGTGGATATACTGTATGAGGAGGGCAGCACGGCGCTGGGCTGGTTAGTGGTTAGTACTGGGACCCTGGGTTCAATTCCAGGTCTGAGGTCCTATCTGCATAGAGTTTATATGTTTTTCATGTGTTCCCAACATGCTGCAACTGGTCATAGTAAAAGCTGCTGTGAACATAAAAGATTTAACTGAACTGATTTAACTGAACATAGAGGTGTCATCATACTTCTATCTATTCATTTTCTAATTTCTCTATCCAATATGTGGTATTGTTGGGGAGCTAAAGCCTATTTTGGCAAGCATTGGGTGAAAGGCAGGATACACCCTGGACGTGATGCCAGTCCACTGCAGGGCACACATAGACACACATATGTACACACTCATACCAGGGCCAATTTTCCCAGAAGCCAATTAACCCTCCAGTATTTCTTTGGATTATGGGAGGAAACCAGAGGACCTAGAGAAAACCCATGCAAACAAATTGCACCTCATGTCCTTAATTGAACTCAGGGTCTCTGTGTTTAAACACTGACTAATCCGCTACTCTGCTGCCCTTCTCATATTTCCACTAGCAGAAAATAACTATTATAAGAGTAAAGGGAAAGAAAAAAGTTCAGAACTTTGATAACCTGGAATTGTTCTGCAAATACATAACTTGTTAACATTATTTTTAATATTTTATGATCTTCCTGAGTGGTGGGGCCCATGTAAGGAGCCATCACACATGAGCGCTCATTGTCTTTGTGTTTATCATCTTGTACCTCCTGTTAAGGAATGGCTTCCCATATGGCTTTGTGCTTAAGGTACATGACTGAGACGCTTATAGCTGTGCTAATGATTTCCATTGCATGGAGCTATGTGAGGGGCACACCCCATTGTGAATACTAACTTCTATTTCATGCGCACATCTAACGGAGTCCTGCTGATATGCTTCTTTTGTAGATGAATAAGTAAAGGTTTGTTCCAAGCTGAAAAGTAGAAAGAAGAAACGTTTCTGGCTGCTGTACCCTCAGGTGTCATTTGAAGAAAGCTTAATAGCTAAAACATTGTGTTTCTTCTATTTTCCAGTGTGGAATTAACATTTACTTGCTCCTTTGCAGTCAACACATGCTGATCCAGCTCCCCACCTGAACGTCCCGTTCTGTAGATGTTTACTACATCTTTGCAAATGAGGCCCCAGCTGTCTTTCTCCTGTTTTCTCACTGAGGTCCATAAACTTAGGTTTAGAAGGTCATTTCTGGGTGTCTCTCCTCTATCCTACTATTTCACGTTTGCAGCTGCATATCCACGTACAAGTGAAGACTGTGTGCTGGTCATCAGTGCCATTTCCTTTGTTCCTTACAAAGAAAAGGTGTAAAATTGCAGCAACTGCATCAGATGACTTAAATACTGTGCCACTATAAGTGCAAATCTTTAAACAGTCACAGCAAAAAGGAATCACTCTCCTGATCTGACATAATCAAATGCTGCAAGTGGCTTATTAAAAAACAATTTTCTTATGGCTTAAAAAAATTACATCAGTAAAACAATAACAAATGTTGTAAAGATAACTGGATTTTTTACCAGTAAAAACTTAAATCAAGATTGAAATTAAACTCTTGCATATAGTAGAGTATTACTGTAGCCCACAATTAGGGTGCTGATAAAAAAGAATAAAATATACTTCACAAATCCTTTTCAGATACAAAAATATAGGCAAATAAATAAATTAAAAATTTAGACACAATATATACAGTCTGCTCATTTACCATATTTACACATTACAGATACTAGAGGTAATTCAAAATGTCTTCATTGTGTAGCACCTCTTGTAGATAACCTGCAAAAATAAAACGAGAGTTGGATAGTTTACTGTTAAAATAATAATGTAAAAGCATAAAACAATGTATAAGAATACAATATTAATAATAAATAGAAGGCAAGTAAAACTAAACTAAAAAGCAAACAAACATGCAAACCTTTGGATTTTCCTGAATTTAAATCACTTTAATGTGGAAGACTGATCCAGAAGATGGTGTGCATTTTCCACAATACCCTCCACATTTTCCTGTAACTCTGCTGCCATCCTGTGGAGACAAAAACGTTGGTGCTTATTATTAAACTCTTCCTCATTCACATTGACATATTGCAGCAACAGCCCCAAGTTTTCTAAGTACATTAGCAGTACAGCTGTATTTATTCTCTAAAGATGGACACCTTAACACTCAAACTTTAACATTTACCTCAGTGTAACCTTTGCACTAAAACCAGTCCCTGCATGGGACTTAAACTCCAGTCACACCTATATTATGTGCCTTAAACCTGATCAGAACCCTTATCCGAATCCATGCATTTATCATAACCCAGAACCCTCTTTGAGTCCTAATGATCAAATATGACCTTTATCCTGCTTTTCTTCCTTTTCATTATGCATGCCCAAAATGAAGAAGAGCCCAACACTAACCCTGTATATAATCAGATGGGCTGGGATCCATGTTACAAAGTTTTGGTGGATTGCCAGATTAAACGTAGCTGTAATGGAATATTTCATTCTGTATCACTGTGTCCTTTACGATTCTCTCAGATTTGAGCCAAAGCCACACAAAACCTGCTAGACTGAAGCAGTGGTGCAGATCTGCACCATTGTCACCAAGGGGTGGAGCCTGGGGCCCTCTTCAGTGCTGGAGCTAGACTGCAGCTGCTGCTGAGCTGTTGAAATCACATCACCATCGCAGCTAGTACCGTTGCATTCTGCAACACTTACTCACAACCATTTACAGAGTTGTATCTTAACAAAGGTTATAAATGAGAGGAGGCCTGATCCAGCCTGTCTGGTAGTTAGATGCTAATTTATCGAAGGATTTAATGTTGCTGTTTCTTGGTTTTACATGTATTTCTGTGTAGTTTTCACTTGTGTCGTCTTGTTTTTGTTTTACTGTTTACTGTCTAAAGTCCATTGATTTTGTCAATACCTAATTTTGAATACTGTATGCATTAGTACCATGTCCCCTCACTGACTCCTCTGGTCAAGACTAAAATGATTAAATTCCTTCAGCCTGTCAGTGACACTTAATAAGCCCTGGAATCAATCTGGTTGTTTTCAGGACTGATTCCAGAACAATATGAAGCCTTAGAAGTGTTTTGCACAATTTTAACATCACCTGCTTTAATTTCTCTACTTGTGAGTAAATATCCTAACATTTTGTTTGCCTTTTTAATTGCTTTCCTAGATTGTCTAGACAATGTAATTCTACATGAAATTCTACATGTCAACATAAAACTTATTTTTCAAGTTGCCTCTTTACAGCACAGTTTCCCATTTTGTATATTTCGAATTGATGTATTTTACCACATGCATGCAATACCCAACACTTGTCTGTGTCAAATGTCATCTGACATGTGTTAGATGGTCATGTCTTTGACCTCCATCGGGTATTAGCAGTGCTTTACACAAATGTAAAACATGCTCTCTTCATGTCCATCCATCCATTATCAGGGAGACACTTATTTCCTGTGACAACTTGGAGTGTATCCCAGAAGAACTGAACAACATGGAACACCAGCAAAGAGTAAATACTCAATTCAGGGACCCCAACAACATCTAACAGCATGTTATAGGAAGGGTGGAGACAACTGGAGCATCTTGAAAAACATACATGGACACAGGGAGAGCAAACTCTCTCATAGAAGGTACCCAGACTATATTCAAATAGAGCCAGAGCCACCACTTCATGTATGTTGTTATTCTTTAAGGAAATGTCATATTTACACTAATAATCTACGTTTGTCAATATATTCAAACATTAAAATGATAATAAGCACTAAAATATTAATTAAAAGGGTGACAATTAATAACAATTACACTACCTATTTTTTGTTAAATTTGCTAAATCAAATTTTAATAGTTAATCGTAGCAACCAGCAAGCTAATATATAGAAATAGCCCTTTCTCACCAGTCCACATAATCAGTGAATGCTGCCAAAATAAACACATCAGGCTGGGAGGGAGGTTGGCTGGGCCAATCTGTCTGGCCACTCCTGGACTGCACTACAGGGTTACATGTGATCCATCACCTTGTAGATATTCTACCACTTAAAAATATATATTTTTTTATTTTTATTTTTTAAAAACTATGTTTTTATTTTTATCAGAAAAATCTTAGTATTTTAATGGGCCTGAATGAGCTTTTTAGTAAGTGCCCTTCAAAGGACTTATCGTGAAATAACTTTTTTTTTATCTCTACACACTTCAAAACTGCTTGAGTATATAGTGCCTTAAGGTGCTTTTCTCTTCTCCTGCAAAAAGCAAGATTCTCCTGATTTACAACATAAAGACAGATTGTGGAACAGTTTTCTTTTGCAGCTCATTACGCCAAGTGCCCTTCAATGAAGATATTTAAGGCACTGGAAAGGAATGTCTCAGAAAATGAACAGGCTTGGTTGCCTGCCTAGAAACAACACTACAGCCTTGTGAGGCACAACTCCCTGAGCCCTTGAACCGGTGAAAAGGACCTTTTTGATTCCAGTCTTTCACAAAGCAGCCCCAGAGAAAAGAGTGGCAGGAATTTGGCCAAACCTGTTTAAACACAGATTTTGTCTTCAGCTATTGAGTGTGCTTTCATTCAACTTTCCTGGTCTTGGAGGGTCAGTGTGTCAGCAGTGTTTCTAGGTCCCGTCAAAGCACCAGCCCCTAAAGAGCTCACAGATATTGTTAAACTGCCAGCAATGGACTGATTAAAACCTGTAGACTCGCTAGGCCTTACAGGTCCTGAACTGTCCATCCCCATTTTAGACATCGATATCTTTCCCCTACACAACAGCAACATGATCAGTCAAATGACCTTTTAGGAACACAGTTCATGGCTGTCCAAAAGAGATGCACATGACCATTCTGTATGAGTGTGTTCTTAAAAACAATTATTTTTAACACGATCTCCAACATTTAGAATTTTGTGCTTGCTTATTTTATTAGTCCAAGGAAGTGATTTTAAGAAGTTGAGTTAGGGTTTGCTGAGCCAAAGCAGAAGCAGTAGTCCTGGGAATAGATTATACCTAGTAGCATCTTTTAATATGGATTTCTACAATATACTTCTTTTTTGCTGATTCTTTATCCAAATTTAAAGATTTTCTGACTAAGGAGCCACTTCTTATCTCTAACTTTCCTTGTGTTCTTACATTTCAGTCCTGCAGTTTATCTAAGTGATATATGGTTGTACATTTATTTTGCATGTCGTTGAATAAGACACTTAACAACATTCTTTTCAACAGCGTAAAGATGTAGTATAAAATAGTCACAACTAGTCATCTGTCCACGTATTATCTAAAACCCACTTATTCCTGGTAAAGACTGTGACAACCCAGAAAAACCCAGAGCCTATTCCTCAAGCCAAGGACACAATTAGCAGACCAATGCTGGGTACACACACGCAGATAATTTAATAATAGTAATTAACCTTAGCCTCATGATCAAATAAGTTTTATATAGAGGACAATGAATTGGAATTACGTGTTGGTTAAACTGGGATCTAGTTAATACACAATGTCTGTTAACTTCCATTAATAGTATGTCACTGAAAAACACAGAAATGCAGAACACTATGTCTCACCTGCGATTTATGTATGTCAGCAATAGGATAGTTGCCTTGGGAAACCCATTTGGTGTCTTCAGCCACATGAAATCCTGTTCCTGACAGGTTAATACTGAATCGACCCTTAAAATGAAAGGGCAAACAAGGATTTTGTTCCAACTTTTGTCACTGACCGTTAATTCAAATACCTCCAGAACAAAGTGATTGATGTTTTCCATTAAATCCATTAGAGGGCAGCAGTGCTGTCTTTCAGTCAGAAAATTCCAATTTGGAGATCTTTATGCTTTGACATTGCAGAAAATGTTTTGTGATTTAAAAACATTGTTAGTTCTTCTTTTTGTATTTACGCCCTTTAGTCTAAGCAACACAAAACAGCACAATCAAAAGAGTTATTAATGAGGACTTAATATTAGTTCAACATGCATTTACACTTTCAATATTTTTAAACAAATTTAAAAGGTTTTTAAAACAGAACAAGTAAATAACAATAAATAAAGTCAATAATAAAATACAACAACATGCAAAAGGTGTGCAACAAAAGGTCTCTACGTATGTGTGTATAGGGTGAGATAAATAGATAACTTGTGAAGACAAGAGAAACCGTTTGACCACGCTGTCATAGTTTTCAAACAAGCGAAGAAAGATATACCTTACATATTACTAAAAGACAATAACCTCAGAAGATTTAAATAATTACAGACTATTTAGTTGAAAAGGTTTATTTTTGTTGAACCGATACAAAAGCTACTGATGCTGGATTAATTGTGATAAATATGGCTGTAGGTATGCATTACAGATTCTTTGAAGATAGAATTTCTTTGTTTCAAATACAGAGCAGCTCAATATTAAAAGGAACAAGGGGAGCACAATCTCAGTTCTTTCAACTGTCTTAATTGTTGTATAGTTCTTTGTTTTCTATCATAGGGAGTTCCCACCACTTCTAAGATTCATATTGCATATGGTATAGCTAAAGCTTAGGATGTAAGCTGTTCTACTGTACTAGCAACAACACCCCGAAAATTGTTTTTCAATGTTACTGTACATGTGTCAATCATCTGTAGTAAACCCTAAGAAAAATTGCAGACATTACACAATGAAAACAATTGCACTGTTTATGGCTCTAAACAGACAGAGGGAATCACAAGGGAGGCCAAACTAAACCACAGCTGAGTGCTTGTCTCTTTTCCCATGTTACTCATTGGAAGACAAAAAGAGGATCTACTGACAATCTCAGTGGATTCTTCCAAAGTGTGAAGAAACTGTCCAGCCCCCAGAACAGCTTATCTGCTATCTGCTGTATTCCATCCCGTGAAGAAAATTCTACTGTTTGCCATGAACTTGGATGTTTTCCTGATGCTTCTCAGCCCAAATACAGCACAGATACAGCACAGATGCCCTTCTACACCATCTGTTATTTTACCAATTAGATGTCTATTCATTAGCCTTTGTAGTACCAGTATACTCAGATTAAAATCTTCATGCTGAAAACAGAAAAAAGAAAACACAACAATGTTTTCTTTCTTCTCTTTTCAACATGGAATAAACCTATTACTTGTTCCTTTGCAGCCTACGCATGCTGACACAGCTACCCATATGAACTACTTAAAATCGTCATGTTTACCTCATGTTCAATATATTTCATTAGGTTTCCTCATAAGTAGAACAGTAGAAAACATCCAAGCCATTTTAAAGTGTTTTGGAAGTTTTACTTTGACCCTCATTAATTATGTGCAGAACCTAGAGGGATTTCCATTGGTTTTACCACACATTAACTCTAGTTTGACTTGTCAAGAGTCTTCATCTCATGTTACCATGCGATACTACACTTGATATTTCTCTCGTGACATTTCTGTGTCCTCCTTTGCCCTTACCTGTGGACACCTGGCCGCACTGTAGCAGTCTCCCGCTGTGGCGAATGGAACGTGGTGACCCTCATTTGTAGACGCAAACTGCCAGTCTGTTGCTGCAAAGCAAAATAATGATTTGATCAGGGAAAGCAAAGGTCCCAATGTAAAGTGTTAAAGTACCCAAATAAATCCTTTGCTGCTGAATTTGCAAGAGCCCCTAGTCGCTGGTTGATTTTAGGGTGCTCAAAATACTTAAATATAATTAGACGTACTAGAGAATTTCGGGGCAATTTAAAACAACCTCTACCTTATATAGCTCTAGACCTTTAATTGATTGGTGCTCTATAGCCAAAAAAAACCCCCCATCTTGAATCAATTAACTCATTTGAGCTTTAATTTAATGCCTGCACTGTCAATATAAGAATGTCCTTTTTATTTTGAGCATCTTGGGCAGTGAAAAAAAGACTTCCTGGCTGTATGTGACAGTACAGATGGCATCAGTAATATGTGGAACAGCACTAGAAAGGAACATGCTGTAAGCAACACTGTAACACACAATTTCTTAACAAGTACAATATGTCCCTTAATCCCCTACCTCTCTTGGGTTTCTAAGTCTGACAGTGTCTGTCATTAAACTGTCAACTGGCTGAATGATTACTCTGCATTATCCAATGTTAACTCCTAAATTTATTGGATAATTTACACAAAATGTGCAATTTACAAGCAGAAAAGCTTTATCTGCAAACATTTCAACATGTTAAGGACAAAATTTCATCAGACTTTTTTACAGAATGTCCTTAAAGGGTAAATTTAAAATAAAGGGTAATAAAATAAATATATATATATGTAAAATAAAGGTTCTCAAAAGGTAATTCTCCTGATGAGACCATGCTGTATACTATCCGATTTAATATAGATTTTACATTTTATGTAAGCCTTTGTTGTTTATGGGGAGTTTAATCCCATTATTGCCAAAGTCGAACATGACATTGAGATGACAACTATAAATCAACAACTTACATTTTGTCAGCATTTTGAATTTTCGTATTTCTTCACTGAGCCAATCCGATGTTTTAAAAGGTAGGTTCTGAAGAGATGATATTTATTCAAGATAATATAATGTGAACTCCTCTCAATTATTAGCCTTAGGTGTCTGGAAACAGAGTATACAACCAATTTATTTGAATTTGATTTAAGATGAAAACCATTACTTAGGTCAAATGTGATAAAACAGGAGGCAGGGTAATAACATACAATTTTCCAGAAGAGGGTGATTAAGCTGTTAAGCTTTTACATTTTGCAAGGCCATACGTTAAAGTGCCCAGTGAAGGATGACATGGTACCACAGTATCTCATCCAGATGTGAACCACTGAGACCTCCCTACACGTTTCCCTTTTCTCCTGTCTCGAAGGACCTTAACAGCTGTGTCTTTGACAGACACTTCAGTAGCTTTCTCAGAAGAATACATCTGTTCAGCTGTTACTCCAGTAGTTTGAAGAGTTTTGTACTGCTGTTTGTGACACTTTAACAGCTTTAAATTAACATGCCAAGAATATACAATAGTTTCTAAGGTTGCTTAGATTTTTAACCGATTAGAATTTTCTTAGCTGTTTAAAATTTCCCCAGTAAAAGAAGATGACGTTAACATAAGATCATAAGGGTACTTAAAATAGTCATCATTTTATTTTCCTATAATATATTCCATAACTTGTATTATTTTTACTGAACTTTTCAAATACATAACCTTTAACTTGGTACAACATCAACTGTGAAAATGCCAATTTTTCTATGTTCCACATTGTTACAGGCAACAGTACTTGAGTAATGCCCACAAGGAATATTTCATTTCTTAGATCTTCAGTTTTCAGTTTTTGGGCTATATTCTTCGCCCTTTCGTTAAGGAACGTCATGTTAAGAATAACCAGATCAACAATGATCAATATAATGTTTGCTAAGGAACAAGTAAGTTTTCCATGCTGAAAAGAGAACAAAGAAAACACAACGTTTTGGCTGTGGAGCCTTCTTTGGGTGTGTATAATGTTCACTTATATGTTATTTGAAAATCACCCAATTAAAAAATTATGCACGGGCAGGGTGAAAAAATACTGCAGTAAATGCTCAGATTAATGGACTAGCAGGGGGAGAAGGTGTCCATTACTGCTGAAAGTCTGTTAATCAGCCTCAAAACTTTTATTTGAAAAAATATATATTGACTGTATCCATGCTTTCTGGATCTTTTGACTTATTGATTCACTATTGCAACTTTGCATCAACACAGTTAATGAAAATTGTTTATTGTTATTGTTTTATTATAAATATACAAGCTCTCTATTTTTATGCCTAGTAAATATACTATATAAGATTCACTAAAGCACACAAAACACAAACAACAATTATATGGTATTTTTGTTTTTCTTGTTTTTTTATGCATTATTGTGCATTTCCCCATTACCTGGTGTTAAGTCTGGTATTTCTTATTTTACACATAAAATTCCTGTCTAGCAGATTTTATCCATTAAATCCAAAGTCTGTTAATGAGAAGTCTATTAAACCAAGTGTTTACTGTATTACCTGTTTAGCTGTTCTGACACTCCACTTGTGCAGCAGTTATATGATTATGTAAATACAATTAACAGTTCTTCCTTGATCACTTTGTAAAGACAGACAAATGTCTTCTGTCTGAAAAATTAGGGCATGTACAGTATAATACATGGCAGATAATCTTTGAGTCATACTGTAACAGGGCTCATGCACTGAACCAGTAACAGAACGTCCTCTGGAATCTGCACAGTGTGAAACTCTGCCGGTGGCAGAGGAGCTAGTATTTTGGTATGGAGGAGTTATCCACAGTCTAGGGAGTGGCACTGTGCATGTTCAGAGCCCGCAAGAGACTAGGAATCGAATCTCAACAGTTGCAGGGAGATCAAAATGTATGTTATGTACCTTCTGTAATTATAAAGGGTAAATAGGTAGGGCTAGGCCCTCATTTACTTACTTATAATCTGCATTTTGTTGAGATCCAACCTCACTTTGCGGAACGTAGTGAGACCGGCTGCAGTGTAATCTCTCCGACAACGGCAATCTTCTCGTCTGCTGCCATTATACGGACACTCCGTTGGATTCATGAGCCTAAATCCAAAAACACATCAGCCAGGATGTCTGGAAAAAACAAATGTCATGTATTTGTCGGAAAAAATGAACTAAGCCTTAAAGGAATTCTTACCTAAAGCCAAAGACTTCAGAAAAATTTTCTGCATCGCCTGCTACCAGTGTTATGTACTCCATTGGACTGCCTGTCTGCATTCCTGCACAGTAAATCTACACCAAACAAAAACAAAACTTAAGCCAGAAAAAGGGGATTTAAAACACTTATAGATATAATGCCATGCAAATCAGATTCCAATAACTTCACAAAAGCTGGTCATTTGGTATCCTCACGTTAGCTGTTTATTTATCTGAACAATATAGTAACAGTCATCTATAATAGTTGTAATGAAATATCATGGTGGACACTGGTTGATAAAGTGGATGGCTAAATCTGATTTACTGCAAACTGTTTTTATTTCATTAGTAAGACCAATACCAATTAAGGTGGGTAGCTGCGTCAGCATGCGTAGGCTGCAAAGGAACAAGTAATAGGTTTATTCCATGCTGAAAAAAAGAAGAAAGAGAACACAACGTTTCGGCCGTGGAGCCTTCTTCAGGTGTCCTGAAGAAGGCTCCACGGCCGAAACGTTGTGTTCTCTTTCTTCTTTTTTTCAGCATGGAATAAACCTATTACTTGTTCCAATACCAATTAAGCTGAAAAAACAATGTAATTGTAATCTAAACACTCCAGTAATACATAGCAGCTCAAAACACAATAATATATTTTTTTTATATTTTCACTGATAAACTATCAGTTATATGTTCAAATTTCAGTTCTTTGTTGCCTGTTTCTGTTACTCTTTTTATCAAAAAAGTTTCAGTAAAAACTTCATGAAAATGTAACTAAAGCAAGCAATTCAGTATGTAAAACTATACTTAAATTAACAATATTTTTTACACACTTGCAAGGGCCTTAAAATAATCTCTACCAACGAGCTATACATTACTTCAGTATTTTGTGCCATATAAAGTCTTGTAACTATAATACTGAGCAAAATGTAAAATGTTATTAATTTTGAAGATCTGTCCAAAAATCAATATTATTATAAATCAATAAAACCACCTTTAGTGCTTTTCCTTGTATATTGATATAATGTTCCCCATCTTCCATTAAACCATTCAGCCTCTGCACCTCACTGCAGCTCCCAGGTAACTCGCCTGAAGTGCAGAGAGAAAAAAATAACATCACCAAGAAGGTAAAGAATTCTTCACTTTCCTAAAGAGCCTACTGTTAGTCAGTATCTTCAGAAAAATCTGTTGAGCACAAAGAAGCCCTGTGGCAGTACTCACAGGCGGGACTGTGGCACGTTTGTCTCTCCTCTGGCTTTGTGTCAAGTGGACACAACTCACTAATTTGACCATCGTCAGTCAAACACCTAACGGTCCTCTCTGCCACTCCTTCTCCACAAGTGGCTGAGCACTGTAGGAAAACACAAATCACAAGTTTGCATGTTTGCACTCTCACAAACAGTGAAATATGTATTAAACAGTAGCGAAGGAACAATTAAAGGTTTATTCCATACCGAAAAGCAGGCTTTTTAGCATGAAATAAACCTTTACTGGTACCTTTGCAGCCTATGCATGCTGAAGGCGCATTACACTTGAACTTCTTAAACAGTAGCATGTTTTGGCTGGTATTTGAACATGTATATTGATTCCCTTCACATGCTGTTAAGAAATACTAGAATTTTGATCCATGCAGTGAATGGGCTACAGTACATCTCTAACCCAACAAACTGATAGAGGAAATGTCCAATTGTCTTCTCAAAACACTGCGGCACAAGTAGCTTTCACTTTAAAACAAATCACTTAATGAAATCTGCAAAACAAAAGAAGCACCTACAGGTCCCCAGTTTCCGACTCTCCAGGCATGAGCCACAGGGCAGCTGACAGAATGGCAGATCTGAATGCTGGCTGGTGGAGCTCCAGGACAGTTAGAAGACTGATACCCATATTCGTAATGGTCCTTTCCACTGTGGACTTCACTGCACGACACCAGCCTTCTCTGGTACCCCTGTCCACAGCTCACAGAACACTAGAAAAATGTAGAGTGGCACATTAATTCCACAGTTCCCTCAATGTGGGGGAGATACACGACAGATGAAAGTCAAAATGATACCCCATCATCTTTTTACTGTTTAAACAATGGATGTCTCTGTTTCTGTTGTGAAACAAGTATTCAGTTTCATGTCCTTACCTAATCAACATTGCAATAAGCTTTTCAGAGCAAATGCAGCACAGAAAATAACACACTTCTGCCCTCTTCGTCACTCTGTCTCCTCCAATCTCCAGTCTGTTATATTTCTTCTCCTTCTCTCCACTCTGCTGCTGCCTCAAGAACCCCTGTGGTGGAGCCTGGTTGCTGCAAACACCATGAAAGTGTTTCTCTGATCTGCATTTTCTGTTATTTTATACCTTCCTTTGAAAGGCAACTAGCAGTCACCATTAGATCTTAATTCAGTAGATCAGAATTTAGCAAAATCATTTTGTAGTATGTATAGATTTCTGTGACATGTTTAAAAGCAGGATACTTATCATGTGGCTCTGTAGAAAATAAATATGTGTTATAAACTGGGATTATGAGAGATATGTGAAAATGTGACATTGCAAGGATCGCTGTGCTGTGCTGGTGTTTAACTTTTCTCCCAACATGTCCCTTTCCCTTACGTGACTCTTAATGCAAAAGAGGTGGTCATTCGCGCTGTATCTACTGGAGTTATAAATGCTTGAGCTCTAGAGATGAAGGTAGGAAGGAAAGCATGCTGGTGCCTCCTGCTTAGCTCCCTGGAGGGCCTTCAGCAAGAAACTTGCTTCAAAACTACACCGAACTGCCTTCTGTGACTTCTTGATTTCCTACAATTTCTTGTCATAATTCAAAACAGAGACTAACATCCTCAATTTGATTGCAATATAGGAAGGGTATTTTTTCTCTTAACATATATTTACTTTAGCTGCAACCCTCTTGGTTTGAGGGATGACAATCTGGTCAAGGGCTGAATAAGGTTGGTGGAACCTTCCTACGAATAACTAAAGTGTTGCGGTGTGGGAGATGCAGATATGGACATTGGAAGACTGTTAACTGGCCCAGAGTCTCTTTCAATTGCCAACTCCTTAAGGTTGTGAATAGGAGGTACAGTAAATGGGTTTATTCAAACCTTAATCAGATAAATTAAACAACTCTCCCAGGTGAAGAGCTGTTTAGAATTTGAACTCCAATTTTAAAAAAATGTTGTAGTCAGGATCACTAAACACTGCAAACACTTTCAGACTATTTCAGTTAACTACTGTAGAAAATACAATTTTTAATGCAAATCTTGTTTATATGCAAGTGAATAAAAGCATCGACTATAAATTAATTATAATATTTCAAAACATCTTGAATGCCTGTCCACGTTTCATGCACAGAATACATTTTACCATTAGCTCAAGACCATAAATTTCACTTGGAAACACATTAAAGCATTGTTGAGATTACCCACCTCAGACCACTCCCCAGTAATCCAGATGTACTCGCAGGGGTGTGTGTTACAGGTTTTAATGTCCAGAGGCTTCGCTTGTGAACTGCAGTGCATGTCGTGTGCCTCCTCTTCAGCCTGATCTACACAGAACACTTGTCGTCGTCTGCTTCCAGAGCCACAGCTTTTACTGCACTGCAAGAGAACCACAGGGTAAATGGATCAACAAGGTTTCTAATCCCTCTCTGTCTGCCTAAATTATCTGATAAGAGTACAGATGTTTTCTTATCTGTTTCTTGAGGCCACAACCATTCAAACCATAATGTGATAAAATACTGAAGAGATAGATTTCATATATAAATCCTAAAATTCTATAGATTTCTGCCTTGTTTTACAGGCCCAGATTTTGTCATTGTTACATACAGCCCTAATCCTAAATCAGGGGATTTAGGTATATAGATTAAATAAAACAGAAAAAAGGCTAGTTAAGAGTGAATTGGAGCAGTCCAGTGATATATTATTTCAGTGCACTGGTTGCATAATATACAAAAGACATCTCTTCAATTTAAAAAGAGGTACAGCACAAATACTTGTTGTTTCTTTTGTTTAACCCTTTTCCTCCTGTTGGGAGTTGTAAACCCTAACAATAGAAAGCATCTGCAGTCCCATCAAGCCTGAAGCCCAGATTCTAAGCCCAGAGTTCATCTCCCAAAGAGCCAGATGTGCATTGCGCACCACTAAAAAAACTAATCTAGACAACATTCAAGGTGCACATTCTAGAAGGTCTTCCTTTGTATGAATAATAAAGGAACTTTTTGCTTAGTTTCATCACACAAAAATAAAACATTTTTCTCATCAAACTCTTGTTCATCGCTGAATCACACTCATCACCCATGTAAAATGTATAAATCTGATAATGTTATGTATCTAATCCTATTAACATCAAAATATCCACAGTAGTTACATTCAGCATGGGTGCAGAGAGACTTGTTGGGACAAGTTTACAACAAGGAAAACTATTCTGAGCTACTGTATTTTTCTATTAAAGGAAGCATTTAATATACTGTATGAGCATTTACTTTTTTACACTAAAACAAAAATGTGGACCATAAAGGGTTAAAGTCAAAGTCTGATCTATGTCTGATCTCTGAATTTCCCTTTCTATATCACAACTGCACGTCATTGATGACATCTGTGGTGCATAGTTAGCTAAGGTATAAAGAACATTTACTTTATTACATGCACTTTACATGAAACTAAAATTCCAAATTAAACCTCATTTATAATGTCAAAACAGACTCCAGAGGCATAAACGCTTTGCGTCAGTAGCACTTAACACTTACAGTAAACTACAGCCAGACTGCTTATACTCAAGCTGTTCAGTAGTACTTTAAAGCACCAGTTTTTCTGACATTCCAATATGTGTTATCATTGTTTAAATGTCCTCAGGTTTAATGTAAGTTGTACAACTAGGGTTTGTGAGTTGTTAAGAATTGGGATTTACTTACACTGGAGTTTAGTTCAGTATGTAAAATGGACTCTAAATCTTGTTAATGGCAGACCCAGTTAACTTTGAATTGATATTATTTCACAACACAACATCGGGTATTTGTCTTTGTTGTTCTTTCCCCATATGATTTGTAATATATTTTAAGACTCCAAACAAAAAGTTCTCCTATCTCTGTTTAAATTATCCCAGTGCAGTGCAGTTAGCAAGCATCGACTTATAACTAAGAATTATAACCAAACAATTAATTATGTTTGTTGTGCAAATATTTTGAAACATTAAGACTTTTTTTTCTGAAGAAAGCAGAGCACATCTAGCGTATATCTGCACTGCATCACAGCTGCTGCTGCCTCAGTAAAGAGTAATTAACAGGCAAGAATGCAATAACCTGTTTCTTGGAATCACGTCTGTCAATGCTGTAATTTTTCAGAACCTTGTGCAGCGAGGAGTCTTTCAAACCTTTAGCAAAGCAACATGACCCATCTAACATCAGCAACAGAAAGGGGTTCTATAATTACCTCCAGCTGTTGAACGTAGTAATGAGGGCATGGAAATGGTATTTCGAAGCAGGTTTTTGGACTAATTAGACTTTTTTTTATAAGTACTGTAATTTCATGCTGTTCTGTGACCTAGTTTTAGGATTTCCTGCACAGTTTTCCTCCAAAAGCAATTTCAATAAAACCTTTTGTGAAAGAATTTTTGGATTTTGTTTTATAAATATACCATTTTTCAATGTTTAAGCTGTACTCAGCAATAAAGCTTCTTTAAAACTTGAGCTCACTCTAGCCCTGCCCATTACAGCAATATAAATACAACTGAATCAAATTTTAAAAATGGAATTATATTGTAGTAATTTAGCATATCCAAATATTTTTGTAACTGAATATTTCAATTAAAAAGTGCAAATGCTAACGTAAAATGTATGGCTGTATTACATACCTGTATAGGCGGAAATTTATTCTGACAGGTTTCAATATCTATGCGTAGATTAATACTTAACAATTCCTTTGCTAAAATAAAGAGCAATATTACTGCATGCCTGAATAAAGTTTATGCCCATTTTGCACAGATTTATAAAAATGAAATTTAACACTTTATGTCAATCAAGTACCTCTTTGCAGTCTGACATTACCATGAATGAAGAGTTAAATTGATTGCAAGAAAAAAAAACTGTCATCTGATTTCCATCACGAGCAGACCACCCTCCCCCCTCAATAGAGCTGCAAAATCTCGAGTTCCCCTGGCTATCTGACAAAACGCAGCCAGCAGCGCTGTGGTCCGAGCTTTTTCAGCTCACACCTCGCCTAATCAGCAACACGACACTGCTGTGCGTCAGGAAACCACAGGGGCTTTGTGCTTCTGAGGAGCGCATGATCTGTCTCACACACAGAGCTCGCTTACTTACGTCTTCCCACTCCCCCTCCCTCCACCTGTACACAGAGGGGCAGGCGCCGGCCTCGCAAGGCTGAGTGGCCGGTGGCTGGGCAGAAAGGGAGCACTCCGACTCCCGTGAGCTCCTCTGGGTCCCATTCTGGCAGAAAACGTCTCGCTGCTGAACGCCTCTCCCACAGGACACCGAGCACTGCACCAGGAGAAAAGGTAAGACTTCACTGAGCACCCATGCAGAAGGTTGGCACAGCGGGTTCGCTGCACCATCTTTTTCATGGGTATCTCCTGTCGCAAGGGCAGCAGATTCCAAACTCTATTGCAGAATTTGAATTTGGATTTTGGAATATGAATTTATATAGTCGCAGCTGTTCCCTGAAGCTTCCAATTTTTGGGGGGAGAACTGATTGATAATAATGTTCTTGGGAATGTTATTTGTAATATGTTCATTGAGGATATTATTGATGACCATTTAGAATGGTTTGATTGGTCTCTTTCCCCAAGAAATACAGATTCTTTAGGAGGCGGACTGTACTGGGACTGGTTTAAAGAAGCTAAGAAGCTTGCTAAATCTGAAAATTGCATGTCCTTTGTGTTTCTATGTTAACTGTGTTCATGAAAATGCACAGCATATGCAGGGATTGCAAAGTCTGTGAAATATCCAACTATCATTCATCAATTCTAGATATATTGCAAATAAATAAAGCACATATCATGTCCAAAAATCAGTATTTTTTTCTTTAAATGGTTAAAACACTTGCTTTATAAAGTGCACAGTGATCAATACTAGCTGCTTTAATATCTGAAAATCTGTAATACTTAGAGATACTTGGGTGATAAGCATGATAAGTGTGATAAGCTGACAATGTTTTATTTATATATTAATTTGAGAACAAAGTCTAGTTTTTAACTAAAATGTTACTAGACATCACATTGGAAGACAAAGGAGAGAGTATTGAACCACTGTAGACTAATGCACTGCTTCTTCAGAGAGCTTTTGTCCAAACTCACTACATTGTTTTAAAATGACACTTATGCTGAACAAAACTCACTAATATAATGACCACTGAAAGTAAGTTCTTTGATTTGCGAATTAATTTACAAATACCACAGTGAAAAGCTAGTCTCGTCTTTTCTGACAGAGAATAGAAAGG
Source organism: Lepisosteus oculatus (assembly GCF_040954835.1). Classification (NCBI taxonomy): domain Eukaryota; kingdom Metazoa; phylum Chordata; class Actinopteri; order Semionotiformes; family Lepisosteidae; genus Lepisosteus; species Lepisosteus oculatus. The sequence continues at coordinate 49,124,298 of NC_090699.1, forward strand.
GCGCAGGTAGATCAAAATGAAAAAGAACTGCAGACCATTTCAGTGTTTAAGAAGGGGCCACTTTGAGGTAGCTGGTTTCCCCTGTTTTCCACCTCTTTCAAGATGTCCTCTTGATATACATTACAAACTCTGCCTTCCATACACCTGCGCCCTGGCTAATAAAGAGCAGATTGTCTGGGAGGCACAGGGAGACCATGTGCTGGAGGGCAAACATCCAAACAGAAGTCAGTCTGATCACAGACTAGCACCTGTTGTACTCCGATAGCAATTTGTGTCTTCTTCAAATTAATTTTCTATTTTGTTTTTCCAGCTCTGCCAATGAGGTAAGAAATGTCTTCACCCAGATGAAGAGTCTTCAACACTTAATATATGGCGGTAAGCACTATTTAGACATTATTAGCATTGTTTAGACTATTTACATTTGTTCTATCTCTTGTAATGTCTACTAATGATGTTCTGATGTCATCCAAAGAGATTCCAGAATGAAGGTTACACCTAAACTCTTCATGAGCTTCTTACTATTATACAAGTGAGAATTCTGTAGAATTCCTGGAGGGAATGTATCACTTTACTTTCTTACACTATAAATTCTTATAAATTCACTATAAAGATCTACAAATACTTGTATAGACTATAAATATTTACAATAAATATACCATTTTAAAAGAAATGTATGCACACTTAATTCCTTTTAATCATCATACCACTGAATACTGTATCCACTTATTAAGAAATACAACCTTTCACATGGCACTTGCTTTTCACTAGGTTAGCACAAATCCACATGTACCTGAGTGAACAGTGAGGCAGAAAGAGCCAAGTTGATTAAAACCACGCAGCATTTCATTACTTTTCTGACACTATGAGTAGGGGAGGCAGTGCTGGCGTGTTTCCATCATTAATATTTGTGAAATGAAAGAGGAACACCGTGAAATACTATCATCCCACCCCTCTGTCAAAAGCCTGCAATGATCAAAAGGGCAATTAAAGGAGGAAACTACACACAAGCCCAGATACACGTAGGAGCAACAGAATGCTCTGTTAGGACAACAAGAGTGAAATGAAGTTAGATAAGGGCTGCTAACATCTGGGAAACATCACTCAGTCTCAAAACAAACAGCACAAGTAAACGTGTATAAATAATAGGCAAATAAAGGATGTAGACTTTTTAACTACACAAATTTATATTCTCACCCATCCTAATTAAGTATGAATTCTGTTAAATGTTTCTGAAGGCTTGCAAATATGTTAGCAATGTAAATCTTGTAACCAATGTATTAGATGTTAAAGTGATATATTATACTTACAAGTTATATACTTTCAAGTAATCTGTATACAAATTAAAATGATTTTCCCTCAATAATTATTAATTGTATACAGTCATCACTTACAGAAGTAACATGTAACTGTAATGTTTTTTTTTAAATGTAACATTTTACAGCATTGTGAATAATACAACACCACATTGGTATTTTTGAGATACTGTAAATAGCAATCAACAGATATGCTTCAGTCTATCAAAAACAAAAATGTTTCCTCTTTAGAAATTATGCACATTCCTACAGCAACAACAACTTCTCCATGACATTTTCAGAAAATTACATTACATAGAAAAGCCTGTGCGACATGCTACAGAATATTAAAAGTTTAAGTATCAGAAGGAGGCCGGCAAAAAGAATTTCACTACTGAGTATCTCCAATATAATGATGTTTTTAATCTCTTTCCAGATAAATCTGTAGTTCAGGGTAAAAGATTTCAGTGTTTCAGTGGGAGAGGCACTAAGAGCAGTGAGGTATTATAGTCCTCCTTCACATCAATCTGTTAAAGTGATCTTTTTTGTTAGCACTCTAAATTCCAAACTCTGTTCCTTTTCAAATGATTAGCAGAAAGAACAACATTTAATATTTCATTATTAAGTCCTAAATGCAAAAAACAGTCCATTGTTTAAGTAAACAGATCCACGTGTGTTACAGTTTGCAAGATGTAACAATGTAGGAGTTACAATGAAGGTAGCAATGAGTGCAAGATGCAAGTGAAAATACTCTTGAAGAAAGCAATGTTATTTCTTTTAACCAAAAGTCATGATGACATTGTGATACCAATTTCTTTTAAAGAGCCAATAGTTTGTTTTTTTTTCAATGTTTTCACTGGCAACTTAATGCCAGCAAAAGCAAGCTTTTCAAGATTTTGTGATTAGTAAACTAGGGTGCAGCTGTTAATCAAACTCTGTTAAATTCTAAATATATGTTACTGTTTGACTGACTCTTTTAATGAAATGCTGCTCTTATGAACTAGGTTTACAATTTGCAGCTTGCAGCCTGGCAAAAGATTTTCACTTAGTCATTTGTTTAACTGGCAGTGTTTCTCCAACTTGCAACACACCAATTACTACTAATCACTTTCCACCTCTCTTCTGATTTATTTCATTACAGTGCTCAAGACAATGTCTTCAGTCAAGAAAGCTGTTTAAGCACAGAGAAAAATCCCTTTCTCCTAAAACAGCTGCATGTTGGGCAAAACACATGGTAAAAACTAAAGTAGTTTTCTGGAGCATTCCATTAGATTTCTAATCAACATAAATAAGATATAATACACTGCTTTAGTGGAATCACCATTTTATAAATAACACAGCATAATGCCTTCAGTGTATTACAAAATTTTGCCTTTATATTTTCTTTCATTTAGACATATGACAGAAAACTCTCTAATACCTTTTAATTTTATTGTTCGTGCAAGTTACTGCCCTGGTACAGCACATCCACAACCAAATCAGTCAATGCAGAAAAATGTGCTATGAATTTGATGATGAGATGTTTTAAATAGACTTACTTTGAGATAGCATTTTTCCCTACAAGCCTTCCTAACATATTACCGAAAAACCCGCTGAGCTGAAGTACTGAAACTTGCCCTGCAGTGTCACCACTAGAAATTTAATTTTCAACATCTGATGTTTTCTGGAGGTCTGCTACCCCATATCAGGAGTAGGTTTTCGTGAGCCACAACAGCTCACTTAAGATAACCATCAAAGGTATAACCTACAGATGGTCTGGATCCAGACAGAACACTAGAAAGGTACCTGGGTCCAGATGTTTGTCACATGTAAGGAATACTGTCTGGTCTGACATGGTAAGTGGATTCTTTCTGGCAGGACACACTAAAGAGCTTATGACAGATGTTTCCTATTCTATGCTCTGCAAGCTGTTGACAGTATTTAACCTCATTGAGGCCCCGAAGAAAGGAAACCAACAGGCCTGCTACCCCAGTAAGCTTCGACCACAGATTTCTAAGGCAAAGAGAAGAGACGATGACTTGAGATATCCAAGTGCTTTAACATTCACCAATTATGAATACATCAACATAAACCACATACAGCATGAAGAAAGATGTCTTACAGCTGCTGAACATGACAAAAAACAGAATTGTTCCATATGGGACAGAACACTATATAAAACAAAACAGGTCCGTCTTGAGACTTGCATGTATAAAGTCTTTAGAACACTATCGCTAGCATGCACACAAAAAGGAAGAGAAAGTTATTTTTTCATGCCATTTACTTTAGATGCATCACATCATCTTACTTTTAAAAACTTGCTTTAAATATAATGCAATGAAGGCAATGCCATATACAGTGACAAGGTATGTACAATACAAGTGTTGCAAACGTGTTGGAAGTTTCACCACAATGATAATGAGGTCATATAGAACTAAGTATAACCAGAAAAAAGCACCAAACACACCCAAGAGCCATTCAACCATTTAGAATGTTCTTAAGGTTATTTAATAAGAAACCTTAAAATGGTGTTACACAACGCATTAACTCAGACAGTCAGAACAGGAAAATATAGACATACAGAGTGCAGATCAAAAACATCCGGGTGCAGACATGTCTGTTTATTTCAATCCAATAAAGCTATGTCTTTATGACTGTAAGCTACAACATAAGAAGCCATGGAACACAATAATTTTAAAGAATGATAAAATTGTGTGTTTTTTAATGGAATCACTCAATCTTCTGAGCAGAAGTGCAAGATTATAGGAAATGCATGCTCAAGATTGGATGGAAGAACAAGTAAAAGTTGGACGTTACCTGTCCCCAGCTTCCTGCTTTCCATTTTGGGCATCTTCCCCCTCTGCACCTCCTCTGCTTGCTTGGCTTGGCCAGGTGTTCACAGCTCTCATCTGGCATGGGCTTCCCAGACTTGCTTATGCAAGTAACCCTGCGGAATTTGTATCCTTTTCCACAAGACACAGAGCACTGAGAAGAGAGGTTTGAAGAGTCCTATTAGTGGGCTCCATGAAGCGTGTGCATTTGCTTTTAAGATTTAATTTGATTTCAAATGCGTGTGCATTTGAGGCAAATAAAACTTTTCTTCTAGAGAACAGTTCAAGTTATTCATACAGTCAACTGCCATCTACAGTACTTCCCACTCAATTACTGTGCCACAGTAAACAGTATGACAGATTGTAGTTTGAAAGCTATGCAATCAATAATGCATGCAGGAAAATGTATCTATTTTGAAAAACATTTTATGGTTAAAATAACAGTATATTATATTTAATTTTAAAATAACAGATTTTTAAAATACATTTCAAAATAACAGTAGGTAGCAAACCATTGTACAGTAATCACACAATACTATTCTAAAGTAAGGAGCTCTTCAGGCCAACAACACACAGATTTCTCTAACTATACTCTGCATTTGTATTAAAATGATCTGGGAATCTGTACTGCTGATCTTTTATGTAGTAAAAATGTTGTCTAAGTAGTATGTACAGAGATATAAGAGGTATGTGGAAAAATATTTTTGTACAGTATGCACAAAGAGGTTTATTAAATAGTTTGTGGTTTGCTGAGACAATATAGTTTCACAAATGTAATTATGCAAGTTCATGACTTAAGGAACAATAATACACTATCATAGCTACCAATGTCTTGCATGTCTGTGGGCTAGATGGTTCAACAAGTCTCTCTCCACACAGCATTGCCAGAAGGAATCAACACTAAGAATAAATCAGCAGGTAATGTAATTGAAAGCTTTGTTGTAAGCCAACCAGCTGCAACCTTTTTCCAGCAGGTTCACTAAACCTCTCGAAAGCCTAACTCCTCCTGACAAGCAGACACTGGACAGCCCCACTTTGATTTTGCATGTCAAGTTTTCAGTTAAGATCTGAGAATCCAAGCTGGATTGCAGCCGAGACAAGGATTCAACATGACAGATCCTCGCTGAACAAGTGTATTACCCAGTATGGTGCCCTCAGTGAATACTGTGCACTTCTCTAACTGAAACTTCACGTAACCCATTAAATGGTATATTGTAAAAGGACAAATTGTAACCTTTTACCCTTAGCACTCACATCATAGTATTTTCTTACACATTCCTGACACGTTAAAAACAACAAACAAGAAGCACAACATCTGTGCACTAACAATTATAACAGTTAAGAGCAGTTATTATTTAATTATGCTTGTAAAAAAAACTGAGTTATGCAGCGTTTTTAGTACCACTGTTGCCAGCTTATCAGATTCAACTCCAACAATTATTCCAAAGGTAATTAACACAAGGCTGTTTCTTTGACATATGAATATTAAGAAAAGGTCTGATGGAGATAGTGTATCTTTCAATTATTTTGTAATAAGAAACAAGACATATAAAGATATTTTCCCAAAAAATTATTTTTGTTTCAAAGATGGCATTTTTTCCAATATTGATACAGAATTAATTGGACATAATTCCATTTTCAAGTCACTCTTCTCTTGAGTATATACAGTAGGTAACGTGCTTATAGCTCTAAATGAACTATACTAATTTAATTACAGCAGATCCTGATTTATGCAGATAAAGAAAATAAACGCTTTTCAACATTCTGAAGCTTTGCTTATAAATCTGACCAGGCTAAGGCATGCAGTGTCTAAATAAGAAAAAAACAATTTTAATGTGTGAAAGACTTTTAAGAAACACATTATATCCAGTTCAAACATCCTAAAGCCCTTTAAGTCTTCCAATTTCACACAGATGTGTTCCACATGCAGGAACAAACAGCATGAAAGGGCAGTTCAGTCACTGCTAGTGATTTACGTACTAAAAGACATGGCTGAAGGTTTGACCTATATAATCCTCTTTTTTTGAAGACACAGCTGGAAGAATCAGCTTCTTTGTGGCAAACCAACATGTGACCAAGAAGTTGTATTTATATATTAAACTGTATTTTAGGAATATTTATTTATGCTATTTACAAAACATTATATGACTTCATAACGATGTAGCTATCAGCACAGTCAGGAAAAGATACACATATATAAACATACATGTGTACGAGCATATATATATATATGTGGGTGCATGGTACAGTGGCCTCTCAGCTCCAACTTTCTTGGTTTGATTATGTGGTGGGGTTTGCGTGTTCTCCTGGTATTCATACAGGTTTTCTCTGGGCTCTGCAGTGTTTTCCCACCTCCTCGAAGGTGGCTGGCTTGGATTGATTGGCTACTCTAAATTGTCGCTTTCACCAGGACCTTGTGCCCTTGCAATGGACTGGCCTCTTGTCCAGAGAGAAGACGATGTGCACGCACTCAAGCTCTGTGCCTTCAACTTGCAGTGACCCCTCGCCAGGGATAAGTGGCTTAATAATGATGGATGGATAGATGGGTAGGAAAACAGGGTTGTTACAGAAATTACCTTTGGAAAATTGTTTCTAAAGAATGTATTTCCCTAGTCAGAATGAGAACAAATGAAGAATCTACTGCAAGACCTGCAAAACTGGCTTTCAAGTATTAAACCACATTGCAATAGTACCGGATATGTGTTCTAGTAAAAATGCATGTCACATACCCAGCTGTTAAGTTACAGTTACAGTACACCCAGCCTGTCGCTGTCTTGGTAATTAACCGCAAGCTATGTGCTGTTTTTAATTTAATCCTCACATCTTCATATTTTAACACTGTGGATTGTCAATTCATATACTGTACTTGACAATGGCAATTACAAAAGGGAGCATACTAGGAACATATATAACAAATAGAATACCCCGAATTTGAATCTCAAATAATCATTCATCATTACTGAAATACTGTGCTGTTTAATAAGGGAGTATAATACAAATGTAATCAAAAACATTTTGAGAAAACATAAACTAAAAGTATTTAGTGGCCAAATGGGTATGCAATTTGAGATACAGTTTGGCTTTAGCAATCTTAGTCCTGAGGAGTGGGGGGATCAGTACTTTTTACTTGCACCTGTACAAAGTAGGTCGAGACAAATGCTTTGTCCTCTTTTTCATTAATGTTAGCGAAACCCAGTCAATAAAAAGTGTAACAAAGAGAAAAGTGTCTTTTTGGATACTCCAGATCTTACAAATCTCTCATCCTTTATCGAAACACCTCTTGATTATTTCATTCTACTTAAATTGTAACATATTTTAAAATGGAGTTTATATGACGTTAAATGAATGATGAAAACTGTTGTGAAATTATAGCAATACCCAGATCATCATTTACAGCAAACAGCTGAAAAGGACAATTAAAGATTTTTTTTAAGGAGCAAACAGAAAACGGGGCTCAAATGTTCTCAAGAATTCCCCATTTCCACAAGAGATAACAACGAACAAACAAAAGAAGTATAGGACAGTTTAATTGTCAAAATATAAATCCAAGTTTACATTTTTCCTTTGGAAATAATATTTACACTTCAGTACAAATAATTTTGGTAGTTTAAACAACTCAAAGCAGAACTTAAAATGATTTTCATATACACTTTAGTCAAACTCTACTTTACACAGAAATTATTCAATTTGCTAGTTGCACTGTAGCACTTTATTCTGATAAAGTTATTCTGATCTGATTCCTTTCAGTGCTCATTTAATCCACCTGACCTGAATACAACAGCAATTCTAAAACCAAAATCAAGAAGAGATGAGTGTGGAAAGACCCATTCCATGCAGTCCCTCCAAGCTAATTAAATATGTCTTGATGGGGCTCCTCAGGGATGTTGAAACACCAAAACCTCCAAAACCAAAAGTCAGCTCAAATGAAGGTTTGGGAGAAAGTTCAAGCCTTTGCTATTCCCAAAACACCCTGTTAAAGTTTTTTTGAAAAATGTTTATTTTCTAAGACATCCAGCATTCAAGAACACAGGCTGTTGAGCAGCTGTCTTTTGTACCCAGGATAAACAAGGCTTAGACAATCATTCATTGAAGATGGAAAGCAAGTCTCAGGGGAACCTGCAGATTTATTCCTGATGAGCTTGCCAAGCAAACTACCTAAGTTGTTTAGTATGGTGTGAGCAACTGGCCCACCAGTTTGCCTACAATGACCCATGATAATGAGATCCATGACAAGCCTGTTTTCAACAGACTGAAGTAAACTGCTACAGAAAACAGGGAAAAGCCAAATGACTGAATAATTAATTAAGTCCATGTGTTTGTGCAGTCTGATATTTTACTGTTATAAACAGTTATCATAAATCAGTTAACTCAGAACACTGCAGTTTGAAATAATTACCTACACAGTCCCAAATTAAGAAATACAAACACACACACCAGGATATTGTGACAATCCCTGTAAAATATCCCTGTTAATGTGATAAATATTTGCTCTGAACAAATGTGTGCTTTTCTGCATTAAAAATAGAAGAGGCAGGCTGGGTTGTAAAGATAGCATTTATATCAATATAAATAGATATAAAAGCCTATTTCTCAAGCTTGATCTGTTCAAAAAACAACATAATCAAGCATCAAAGCCATAGAAGTTATTGTAAGTATATTTAGTTTTACATACATTTATCAAGCACTTTTTAAAATAGTGTCTTCTAATTAAATCTAAATATTATAAGAACATTTTGGGGATGTCAGAATATCCGTATGTCTGTATGTTATTTGTCCCATGAGCTACTAATGTCACCATAGGGACTGTAGAAATATAGCTGCATTAGTCCGAACCAGCAAATTGCAGTAAAGCCCAGTTATAGCAGCATACAGGCCCAGTATAGTACTGAGGTATGGCAAAGCATGGCAAAAATGGAACTAAATTCTTGCACAGTACAGTCAGTGTACAGCATAAACATTATAAAACCACAGGGAACCTGCAATAACAGCAAGCACACATTCATAATAGTGTAGTCAAATATATATGCTGCCCCTCTCCTCAGTGTCAACACAACCTCGGTAAACAGCCATGTAGTAACAAAATTATTAAACATTTTCCAGACAAGAGTTTGAGAGTTCTGTTCATTTTTTACAACAAAGACTTTTAAGATGCGACATGGAATAGGTTAGTTGGTGTGACATTTTTTATATACGGCGTTAAACGCAAAGCAAATTAGTAATCAAAAGACAAGTTATAGTAGAAAAGAAGAAAAGGCTTGATATACCACATTATAACATGTGTTTATTACTATTAATGCAAACTAATAAAAAATACCATTTATATTTACTGTTCACAGTTTGTGTTACATAAATTATTCTGCACTTCGCAACACCCACAGATTTTGTGGAGAAAAGGAGGGGAAACATTTTACATGCTCAGGAAGAAGACCTTCAAATCTACTGTCTGTAGTGTCTTCGCCTAGCCTTCAGATTACTTACAAACAATCCACTATCAGCTTTTAAAGTGAAACAAAATGGAGATTCTCCTCTTAAAGGTGTTAACTTTGAATCAACACTTTTTTAAAACGTGTTAGGCAATACTCTATTCTCCTCAAGAAAATAATACATAGAATTAAGTAACCAAAATGAAAAGAAACTGGATTATCATTCTACACCAATGTATAAAGGCAGGTGCATGGCATTTTCTTTAACAATAACAAACAAAGAAACTTTTAGATAACATTTCTAATTTTCTTTAATTGTTACCTTTTTGGCATTAAACAATTGTAATTAAGCAGTATTTATATAAAAATGTAAATATTAACATTAGAGGCATTGTACTGAAGTAAAAAATAAATACACATAATTACATAAATATACAAAAAGTTCACAAGACTGAAACAATTAAGCTAATACTGCAATTTGATTTAAATTATCTTAAAATGCTGTAAAGACAATAATTAACTTATAATTAAGTGTAACATTCCAAGTGATTGGTTAGTTACTCCAGAGAGTCAGCTAATCATCTTAACCAGTCTCGTGCCCGTTAGAAAGAAAGAAGGGCAATGTTATTTGATAATGAGGTAGACGTAAAAGTCTGGCTTAGGAATGTGTTATCAGAAATAAAATAATGTGTCCCTTGTAATTCTTTTCATTGCAGGTGTTGGAACTTTGCAAGGAATTTTCTTGTAAAGCTAAAACATTTTACTGAGAAGAAAAAAACTTCATGAGAAAACCTTCACAATATATTTTAAAATCTTAATTTCATGACAAAGCTTGTCTGAACTGCCTTTAAATTTAACATTTATGCCACTCTGAAAGGAAACTAAACATTTAAGATAAACAGCAGAATCAGCAAATCTATACAGCAGGTAAGGCTTTCAAACGCAGGAGCGCATGAATTTTAAATAGTAAAAATGGTCACATAAAATAGCACCAACATAACCTTAAAATCAGTTGCAAGTCTTCAATTTGTGATTTCTCCCTTGTTGTGAAGAAGCACCATTAAGATGATATAAATTAATGGCTAATTAATGTTTTTTGTTTGGTGAGGTATAGCAATGAACATTTTCACGTGGATAGAGTTGCTTTGGTTACACTCACAGAAGTTATTTACAAATGAAAACAGAAAATCTAAAATGCTATTCATATACAACACCTTCTGCATAAAGTGCTTTAGCATATAATGGATATGCCAATGTTTTCATTAATCTTCTACTCCTACTCCACGCAAGATGACCTGATAAAGACACTTGCAGCATAACATCATTCCTTTACAGTGCCAAAGTGAAAAGATAGAGACAAAAACCAGTTCATACTCCAGTCAGCACTAAAATGCAATGCTAAGATAAGTCCTCAGACAATGAAATTCAAATTTAACTTATCAAGGTGTTCCAGTACACATATTAGTACATATTAGATGGATATAAACATCTCTGGAAAAGCTGAAAAAAATATATCTCTTCTGAATGTAGCCTGCTCACATTTTTCTAACAGAAGAAAGCGATTGCTTCCTCACTTGAAATATACCAAAGAAATATTGAGTTGTATCTGTTTCAAGTTCAGTAAACAAATTTATCAGTAGAAATGATAAAGGTTCCGACATTTCAAAGTAAGAATTTTTAACTTGTTTGCTGTGATAAAAAAAAACATAATCCTGATATACAAACAAATATAAAATAGAATATTACATGTACACAATAATCAGGTACAAGCACACTGATATAATTTTGTTGCAGATTAACTGCATTGGTCTTCATATTGTAAAGTACCGTATATACACAAGTTAAGAAAATGCTTAATAAATTATTAAAAAAATATTATTTTTCTTTGATTTCTTTTGATCAAGAAAATTAATACTGATTCTTAATTATAGAAGAACATTAACACAAACAACAGGAAATTTCTGCATAGGGGTCACTTAAATATATATACATACGTTGTAGCTTATAGCATACAGGTCTCCTGGTATGTTATCAGTGTGCTTTGCATACTACACAGCATTATTATTCTAAATGTACAACTTAATATGATGAATGCTGCTGCACGCTTAAAGGTTTAACTGTGAACTGTATCCCTGGAGAGGAAATGGATAGTCTAGCTTTATGAATAAACTTCTCTGCAAAATGAGTATTTTCTCAAGGTTGTGGAGAGTGTAAACTCCATACAATAAAAGCCATCCTATAAAAGCACAAATATTCATGACCGTACCAAACTCCAAGGGTTGGTGTTCCAGTGTGGGTCGGAGGGACAGGCTTGAGTATTGCACTGCTCCCGATCTGGTGGTTTGTCCAGAATCTCACAGCTCAGGTCATTGAAACGTTCGCCATTGGGCCGCTGACACACCACAAGCCTGGTCTTTATTCCCCCACCACAGGTCTTGGTACACTAGACAGAGGAGCACACACACTTTTGAATACAATCTCTACCCTTCACGCAGCACAAATCCAACCTCATCCTGCCTCTTTAAGGACAAAGCACAGTGTATGATAAAGCCTGAAAGCAAGGATGCAGTAGTTACAGCATTTAAGAAAACACGTTGGGCTAACATGTTATAATGTAATTTCTGCTATAAATCATTGCACAAATAACTGTAGGAAGGACATTAGCAAAACAAGTAAATTAGGCACCCACCATCAATTTATATACATTAATTTACATAATTATACAAGTCTGACAAAGAATCTTTATTTACAAGGTAAGACAAATGAAAATAATTTTCCACTGACATTGACAACATGGGAAGATGTCAAGTTCAAGAGTACCACAGTGACCCCCCTTGGGATTTTAACCCACAACCTCCAACTTTCAAATTCAGAGCCCTAACCTCTACTCCACATTGATGCGTCTGATTTTATAAAAACAGACTTGCCTCCACTAGGGAGCAAAATGAGCTTGAAGACAGCACAATGCCACTTTTTCATTCTTTCCATGTAATAACACTCTTATATAGCACACATTGTAGCTGCTAATCAATGCTAATAGAGATTAGATCTCATACAATTCCTGTTGTAAACAAAAACCTTACCTCTCCCCAGTTACCATAAGCCCACTGCGGACAGGGGCCAGATTCACATGATCGCTGCTCTATGGGTTTCGTTGTACCATCACAGTTCACAGCTGCGTACCCATTCTCATCCTGACAGACAACAACACGGCGCTGGAATCCTCCTGCGCAAGTACTTGAACACTGTTGTAAGAAATGGCATTGGGTGAGGTGAGTACAGCACATGGATGATTTTTACAATGTATTAGTAATAAATCTGTAATATTAAAGACATTTATTACTATTGGAAGAATTGAACATCGAGTGTTTGAAAATTAAGGAGAAACAGACATTCACCAATGAAATGTAGCAACATTATGGGGAGCTCACTGTAACAGTATGAACAGAGCAAAGCAGGCACAGATAGCATGTACTGAATACACTGAAATCAAACAATCCTAAAGTGAGAGGTCTCTCAAAGAAAGTAAACCAACTTAATATTTTCCTGTTAGAAGGAACATGACTTTAAAACTAAACACCTAAATTATTATAACATTAAAGTTTCCCAACAAATGCATGTGTGCAGCAAAAAAGAAAACACAGTATATATGGAGAATTTAGCCGAATGATAACACCTTGAAGTTTTCCCAAAGATCTTCATATATAGAAAAACCCAACAGTCTATGACAGACATCAATAGGTCAAAGGAGACACATTTAATGTGATTCATATGTTAGAATTTGAGCAGATAAGTATTTTTATTGTTTAGTCTTATTACTCCTAGGGATAAGAAAATACTTAAGTGATATAGGATTAAATGTGTGCTCGGTGTGATGTATTGCAATTAAAAACACAATAAAAACACAATAATAAAAATCTGTAAAAATTTCCATTGAAAAAGACATGATTTTAATCACTGCAAGAACAGTGAAAGGTATGATTGTGTCCCACATGAGCAAAGAACATCAGCTGGCTGCTATCTGCATGACTGAAGGCAGCCTGTCTGTGACAGGCGAGTGAGACAATCTGCTTCAACAACCAGCAGGCTGGTTCTGTGAAGGACAATCCACATCACAGAAGGGAAAAGGTACCTATACTGTTCAGGAATATCACTTTTGGCTGACTAATCTCTGTAATTGTCTTCAGACTGCGGTGGCTCGATAAAATCCAACAAGAAATAATCCACTCATGAGAGGAAGGACTGTAGGATTCCCCCTTTGCATGAGAAGGAGCCATATACTCAGAGGTCTACGGGAGTAAAAATGTTGACCACAGAGAAACAAACCATATTCTTCAGGCCAGTGTACATCTGAGATTCTGTAACTCACAAATGAATACCACGGCATTTGTCAAGGTGAGAATATGTGGTGAATGTTATTATTGCTGCTGTGTTTGTTTAGCTAGCAAGACAGGATCTTATCAATACAAGAATACTTTAGTCCAGGCTGATAGTAACCTTACAGCTCAGTGATACAGGAACAAAGTCCTTTTGCTCACAGATTTCCTTACAGAACAATATAAGAACACACAGAACAGGGATTAAGCTTTTTTAATGACTACCAGAACTTCTGTGGGACCAACTTAGCAGTGCCATCAAGAGGAGACAGCTGTGATTGGCCATGGTTGACCAACTGGTTGCAACTGCACAGGATGAGGGAAAACTTCCCACAGCAGTCTACCCATAGGCTGATCAGGCATATGCATCACCACTACCAGAACTGTATTATTCCTCGGGGGTGTCAGACCTGACAACTGAACTTAAACAGCACCTGAAATGTTTTCATTTTGACAGTGTGCCAAAAACAATGCATTTGTGTTCACATGTTCTTAGATGTTTATATTCCAAATCCATCCACCCATTATCTTGAAGCAGCTCACTCTGGAAAGGGTAACGGCAACCCAGGGCCTTCCCTGAAGGTATAAAAGTTTGGAATGAGAGCACATGACTTCTCTCCCATGAATGGGACACATGTCCATCACAAGATGAAAGAGAAAAAAAAATCAGAAAAGTCAATTAAACCATGTCTTTGGGAGGTGAGAGGAAAATGAAGGACCCAGAGAAGACCCAGAGTTTTAATTGAATCCAGGACCAAAGAGCTGTTAAGCAGAAGTTCTAACTGCTATGCCACTGTGCCAACCCTCCATTAAAAATATATGGATTTAATCAAAAGCTCTTGGTATTGTGATTCTGCTTTGTTATACTAAAAATGAAAGTGAAAAACAACTTAAGCTTTAAGTAGAAAAACAAGCACTCCACTGTCCATGTGTCAACCCTCTATGGCATACGTGTTTTTCAGCTTTGGACAAAAAGAAGCCCATTTTAGAAGTGACTTTTAAAGCACCTCTCACTTAAAACAGACAGAAAAATAAGACTGATGGAGAGCAAATAGCTTGTATTTTTGATTGTTAAAAATGCTGGACCACGGGGAAGTAAAATGTGTTGAATGATGAGAAATGAGATGTGATCAGGGACCCATTTGCCTTGTGTCTGCAGTATATAAGATGAGAAAAAGGAGGACAAAGTGGATGCTCATCTGCATAGTAAAAATATTAACAGAAAGC
Source organism: Lepisosteus oculatus (assembly GCF_040954835.1). NCBI lineage: Eukaryota > Metazoa > Chordata > Actinopteri > Semionotiformes > Lepisosteidae > Lepisosteus > Lepisosteus oculatus. Next base: position 49,139,426 of record NC_090699.1, read on the forward strand.
ATTCAGAAAGAGAACAGAAAGGGTTGAGGTTTATTGACCAATCTTTGCAAAGCCTTTGAAGAAGTCCGTATGGGAAGGCGGAATAACAAGGAATCATCAATTTAGATGTACAAAAAGCATTTGAGGAATCTCAGTACAAAAGATTAGTCTTAGAGCTCCAATCAGCGGGGGGCCTGTTACGTGCATGTTGATAGATACAGAAGCAAAGAGTAATTGCGAAGGAGCAACTGCTGCAAGGTATACGGTAATGAGAGGGTAAGGCTGAGGCTAGAACTCAAAACCCCTTCTTTTTGTTCAAAGGCTCTCATGTAGTATGAAGTACAGTTAGTAAATGCATTACAGCAGGAGAGCAGACTGCAGCAGAGGAAGAGAAGAAAGTTGGTCAGACGACATATAAACAGAAAATCTAATTCAAACCAGGTACTACTGTGAGCAAGAACCCCTGTCAGTTACTGTTCCCATCAGCCTTTTTTTTATTATTGTGTAAAAAAATAAAAAAAACTTATCTTATTTTAGGGACTACTGTATTCAAAACTGTATTGATTTGAAGGAATAAACTAATATTTATGCCAAATTCTTACATCAAGATATATTTCAATGTATGCTTAACTATAAGGTTTGGATAGTGTCAGTTATGGCTTCCTGCTGGATTGCATGAACAATTATGTAGAAATCAATAGTTGGGCTCCCATTTGGCTACCAGGATGCACTTGGTAAATCTTGCCTGGTTTATTTGACCATGTCTCGCTCAGGAGTTCCACTGGGTTCTGTGATGGGATCTTAATTTAGTATTTACATGCTGCCTCTTTGCCATCATCATTTGCTTTTGGTTTCACCTTTAAGCTGATGAAACTCACATTTCAGCACTTTACAACTTTGTCTGGTATTAAGATATGGAGGCAGCAACTTTAACAAGATACAGACTGGCTCTTAAGGAAAATTAGAGTGGATTGTAATCTGACTCGTTAGGTACTGTTTATTTTGAAGATTTATAGAAGAGTATTTATACTCTGCCTTACTCTACCAGTGTGCAACACTACATTTGTGAAACTCACTGCCTCGATCAATTAGGTTGAGACAGACTAGGTGACTCAATATTTTTGAAACGCACTTAAAAGACCCATCTTTTCAATATTTAGGTGTATTTTTCTTTTTTTACTTTGGGTATGTGTAATTCATGTTGGGAGTTTTAAGTTTCTTGCATCTGACAATTGTGCAAAATCAAATGTAAAATGACACTCAAAATCTCATTAATAGTGGTTATGCTCAATCCTTTACAAGCCTCTCAACACAAGGCCAGACCTCAGTTTCCATAGGCTTCAGTGAACTGAGAGTACATGATTTGACCAATGATTGTATTTATCCATAACAGCTGTGCTGACTTAGTAATCAGGGTAAACTATTTTACTCAAGGATATAACAGCAGGGATTGAACCAATGACTCTGGCTACAGTTCCAGACCCTAAGCACTGCTCCAAACCTCCCTGTGTTGTTCCTGTAGTTATTAATCAACGGTGACTTACTGCTCCCCAGGGTCCTGTTCTCCACTGGTGAGATCCGTGGATATGCATTCGACCAGCATTGCGAATAGAATTCCCTGGTGATGAAGCCTTAATGCGGGAGTCTGGATTGGTGGGAAATTTCCCTTGGTCACTGGAGCGTGTAGGACACTGGGGCATGGCACAGTCCTGCTCCACAGCTGGACGGTCGTCTGGATCACACTCACTCACGTCCACAACCTGATCACTGAAGTTCACGCAAACTACTTGTCTCGTCGCCTTCCCTTGACCACAAGTCACAGAGCACTAGAAGAATACACAAAGAAGAATCAGACTGAAAAAATATTCGAAAACATTAGAGGACTGCAGCTCAATAAAAACCCCAGAGATGATTATATTTAAAATAATATCTTGTTGCAAGAAAACAACAAGGTCAATGCTTTTGGACACAGATCTTACAGAGTCTTACTGTGCACCTGGAGTCTCCGTCTCTGAAGAAAGAACTCAGATTGCACTGAAAGTAACTTGATTATGAAAGTCAAGTACAGCTACAGAGCCATCTGAGTGCTCGTGGGGTCAGCTTATACTTGTTCTACAGCCCTGAGTTTTAGAATTCTACTTAACCACCACCAACATCAGTTTGCTGTACAATACAGACAGCAAATGCATAAATACAAGACAACATCTTTTAAATAACAAATGCAAACACACTTCTGATAATTCAAAATAAAAAGTACAGATTACTCTGCATTCAACTTGAATGGCTTCACACAGCCAGAGCCAGTAATGTCAAGGCAAAGGATTTCACTATCTGTTCCAAAATATGCAACAAACACTCCTCTTCAAGGCCAATAGTGTACACACACGTGCAATGTAACAAACATTACTAACTGTATTACAGTTTAATATAAACTGAATAACTGTACTATTCAGTAAATGTTCATTAAATTAAATAACTTGCCAAACAGGGGAATTTGAAGTATAATATTTTTTAAATCTCAACAGATGTGAAATTAACACTTATCTGTGATTTGGTCTGGCAGACGGGGTCTCTTACGGCAGAGTAAGAAGAGCTCAGCTGGATGAAACCGAGCCAAAGCTGTTAACTACAACTTTCAAATTAATGGCCAACAGACTAGGATCATGAGGCGATTCTAGCTAGAGAGTGAGGCTCTCAATGCTGCCTACGGAAGTACGTAGCACATGGCATTTGCATCTCATCTTGGTTTTGTTCTTGGCCTGGTTCTCTGTTTAGTGGCTAATGACAGACTGGAGATGACTTTACAGGCTCAATGACGGTTTTATTCCCCTTGCATCTTGCATGTGCATAGTTGATAATTCAAAACAAGCTGTGTTCCTTCATATGAAATAATTTGTGAGCTAACTGTAAATTTCTATACCTACTTTATACCAGCTATACCAACATGTGCTCAGAATTCGACCTGTTTGTGCCTTCACTTCAAAATTTGCTAAAGGCTTTGTTAGTTTCTCCATGTAAATGGCATTTATGTCTGTATTACTTTCCACGCTAAGTGCATGTACTTAATTTTAATCAAGAATGAAATGCTGAAACTCCTGTCTCTGCCAGTCTGTTGTCTCTAAATAAATGGCTTCCTGCTTTACTGAAACCTGCATTAGATTTTGAGTGAAATAAAACAGGAATAAGAATGAAAGTCTTCCCCACAGACCCTGCAGCAGATTGCTTCAATCTGTGACCACAGAATCTGATTTTCTCTAGATTTCTAAATCTGATTAAAAACATGTGTACACAAAGCTTGCTCCTAAACGTTCCCCTATTTTCAGGAGCTCCACAACTCTAACAGCAACTTCTATGTAAGTTGTAACTGTTGAAATTGAAATGAAGCATGGCAAAGAAAACTGGACATTCAATGGAAAAATTCCATATTTGGAAAAAAAAACATTTAAATTTGCTGAAATTATTGAAAATTAACATTTGAATAATGTGAAATTCACATGTGTTAAAGGACTCAAAACATAGATCACAACTTTTTTGGAGAATTTTTGGCCGGGGGGGGGTTAATGGTGGGGGATGGGGGGTATTGCTGGAGCCTATCCCAGCAAGCAACGCGTACAAGGCAAGGTCCCCCCTGGATGGGACGCCAATCCATCACAGTGCACACAGACACAAATACACACTCACTCACACCAGGTCCAATTTTCTCAGAAATCAATTCACCTACCAGTATGCTTTTGGACTGTGGGTGGAAACCCACTTGAACATGGGAAGATAGTAGGAACATCAAGCGAGTAGCACCCCAAGTCTGGAATTGAACCCAGGGTCCCAGAGCTGCAAGGCAGCACTGTGCTGCCCAACTCCTCATCCATTAATTGTAAAGGAGAGTTTTATCTACCCCAAGGAAAGGTCCTACTGTGCAAATGTCTGTACTTTTGTGAATGTCAAACAATTAACCTGGTACTAACTGACATAATTCTAACTGATTTACAGACATTTTACACCAGTATTTTCACAACAAGGTTTATTGTCCCTTACCGAGGTCCATTCCAGTACTTTCCATTGCCCACAAGACACGACGGAGCAGGTCTCTCTGGCAGGGGGTTTGGGCAGGTGAGCACAGGCCGACTCCTCAGCTACCCCACCCTGGTAGTCCCTGCAGCTGACATAGCGCATCCTGGTACCCTTCCCACATGTCACACTGCACTGTGGAAAGAGGCAGAATTACAATTAGATTGTGTGTGCAAGCAAAATGTATTTTAGTTCCTACAATGAAAAGGAAAACCTGAGATCAGCTACTGATTATGGAATGATGCAATGGAAACCTTCCATGAGGAACTGGGTTTGTAATTTGTAGCTGGAAGGTGGGTGAAAAACTCTGACTTAGTCTATCTGCCCAAACGATTCTTTACCTGAGTCCAGGATCCAAACCGCCACTGGGTTCTGTGACCATGAGTAGGCACTTTGGTTTCTGGAACAACGGGACGCACAACAGGACAGGGTGTTACTTCACAATCCTACAAAAAAACAAGGATAACTTTCTTAAAGCACTGAAGCAAGGGTCAACATGCACAGGAGTAAGTGAGATAACACGATACAGCGCAGTCTGCACACTGGTAATGTTACACAGCTCCTCTGTGTGAGTTCAGCAAGATTGATCGTTTTTGCCATTCCATTCCACAATCCAGAGTGTGCTTTCCCACAATATATGCAATTGCATCTTTTGATTGGCCACAGAGATCACAGTGTTATTTACACAAGAAGGTATATATGAATTACAGGGCTTAAAGTTTCAGAATAAGCTCTTAAACAAATGTTACAAACTCTAAAGAGACTTTAACATTTGAATATTTTAATGCACAATCATACTGAACTGCTTTTGCAAAATGAGGCCCATTATTATTGGGCCTAATCTTTTAACCAGGAGAGCCCTTAAGTAGAAAGCCTTGCTTGTACCCAGTTTCACAGATGAGCTGCTGGGATCACAGAGGTGAAGTGAATTGTTCAAGGTCAGAAAGCAGAAAGGCTGAGTTAGGAATTAAAAGCAGGGCCTCAAAGAGTTCATTGCTTGACTTTCGTTACTCTGCTCTTCTACCTCCATTACTTACTAAAGTCATTATGGGGAAAAAACCTTTTCCCTTTTGTTTACTTAACTGATGCTTTAATATTCATATGTTTCAGTGCTTCCCATTTATCTATACAGTGTTAACTATAATTACCCCAGTGCTCTTTTTTCTTTTAAGGTGTTTATATTGACTTCCAGTATTCCAAGACAACCTAATCTCTGTATATAACAGTAACTAATCAGGCAATTTTTTTTTTAATCTTGTACTTTTAAGCAAATATTTGAACAAAATAGAAGAAAATGTCATTCAGGCACAAACAATCAAGCTCAAGGAAAAATTCAGGTGTGTATTTAGATAAACGTTATGATATTTAAAGTCTTATTGAGTTTCTTTAGAATCCCCCGTGTATGTCTGCAATCTTGTTGCCTTCTACTGATACAAATTCCTGAACATGCCTGAAGTTGACAGAAAGCCCTGATCTGCACTGTTGCCTCCTCCATATGCCATGGTGGGCTACAGACCCCAGACACTCCTCTTAAAATTCTTCTCATGGCTTTCTCTGCACCGTTTCCCTCCTACCACAGCTAAACAACAGACGCACTCACACTCGCCTGATCAAACAACTGTGATCAAAGTACAACAATTAAAAAAGCCCTTGGATTTTGTTTCTGGTAAAAAACGTTTTTTTTTTTTATTTCTACCCTGTGGGAAAAAAGAATTATGTCTGCCCACTGCCGTAGAAATCCTTCTTTTTTTACGGTCATCTTTCCAGTCAAATGAAAACGTAATGATTCACACTGCTGCACCAGAAGAGCTGGGTTAACAGGTAACTTAAAACTACTAAAAGGGTAAAGAGATTTGAGAATCATATACATTTAATTCATCACATTTCACACAGTGTTTTTATGAAAATTTTGATCCAAAGGAAAGAGCACCACCTACTGGTCCACAAATACCATTTACACCTTCTGATTACATTAAAAAGTGAGTTTACTAAGTCCTTAAGAGTTGGGATGGAAAGAAAGGTAGAACCAGTATACCCAGTGTCTTTTTAGTTCCAGGAGGACTGATAACATTTAACACCATATTCTTTGATTATAACAACGCCTGCATAACTCTTTCACATCCGGGTATAAAAATAATTTTGGATAAAAGAACTGATAGTATTGTGAACTTGCATCTTCATATAAACTCAAACACAAAAATCACATAATAAAACAAATGTGACCGTTTTAACAACGAAACAGTAACAAAACTCCCGGAAAAGTTAGTTGAAGAAACAATGAAAACAGGATTAGGTCAGAACGTTTCAACAAAACATTCCCATTGTTTTCCTTTTTTCCTTCAGTGAAAACAAGGTTAAAACATTTGATCTTTGGTTTTTAAAAACACCACTATACAATGATTAGTTAAAAATCATTTCACCGAGACACCAAAATTACCATAAGGTTCAAACAGAACAGAGAAAGGATGCGCAGAAAGTAATGGTTCAAAAGAGCTCACCTGAGAATCAGTGGGCCTGGTAGCTGCATTACATTCAGAGTCATCCATCACAGAACCATAAGAGCCAACCACGCATTTAACTGCCCTCATTTGATAACCTGGACCACATGTGGTGGTGCACTGCAATCAGGGAAAGTATTTTAAAATTGTATCAAAGCTGCCACAGGGACCATAAAGCTGATAATATCATTTCAAAACCCGCATTTCGACAGACCCATGCAAAGATTAAAAGATAGAAGTCAAAAATAGACTAGCTAAGAATTTCTAGTAATTTTTCTCCCTGCTAAGGAGTGAGTACACACTTCTTTTCTTCTGCTTCACTAGCTTGAGTGAAATGAGGTCAATCCTCTGTGGCAGTGGTTCAGCTGAAATTGCACATGGTTCATTTAATGCCTTCAAATATACATTTAACATGATTGCCTACTCCATGGTATGTGAATACATAATCTCTGTCACACTTTTGTACTTACTGGAAACTTGCACACACTCACTGCATTTAACACAGAAGGTTTACTTTAATTTGTAACCATAATTTTCCTTTTCAGCCCTTGAGCAATTTCTAAGGCACATGCATGGTTTAGAGATAAAAATACAAAGGCATGCGGAATCATAACTTAGAATATACACGCACATCAAGCTGACTTTCTCTTACATCATTCAACAAAAAAAATAGCCCTGGGCTTACAGATGTTCCTGAAAATGAAGTTCTCAGCTCACTCCCAAGAAGCCCACTGCTTTAGGAAAAAAGAAGGAACATTATTCAATTCTAACCTGTCCCCATGGTCCAACTTGCCATGAAGCACACTCCTGCTGTTGACATGCTTGTACTGACTCTGGCTTCGACGAATCACAAAATCTGTCATCAAGTCTGTCTTCTCCAAACTGACACCATGTCTGACGATGCTTGTATCCTTTACCACATGTCACTAGGCACTGGAAATGCAGGAAAAAAAATTGTATTATTTGGAAAGGGTAAAATTATGAAAAACAAACAAGAGATCTACAATTCTCAATGGGGGAAGAAACGTGGAAGTTCAGAACTGAAAGCAGTACACACTGCAGATTTCAAAGTAGCCCCTGGCCCAGCGGCAGAACACCACACACAATGCACAGAATGCTTCTGGCTTCACTTACTTCTGACCACTCTCCAGTTTTCCACTGTGGGCACAGAAATTCATTGCAAGGCTGGACAGTGAGCTTCTCCCACTGACTGCACCTGCTCTCGTCGTGACCAGCCTCTGTAGATTTGCCGCACTTTGCTGCTCGGCGTCTCGTGCCACCTCCACAGCTTTTGGAGCACTTGACAAAAAATGGGAACAAAATGCTCTTTCAGTGCCTCATCATTATTTCAGATTAAAAAAATGTTAAAATCAAAAAAGTGATTGGAAACGTGGAGGAAAAAAGCCTTACTTCTGTCCAAGGGGAATATTCCCAGCCTCCAGGGTTACAGTCTCCGCGGCACTCCTCTTTGTTATTAGGCTTTTCTTGACTGTCACAGTATCGGTCATCCACTTTCTCCATTTTCACTGCTGTGCGGATGTGCTTTGCACAGTAAATTTCTAGTGTGCGATAGCCTATCCCACACTGAGCTGTGCATTCACTTTTCCTCGCAATGTGCCACCTATTTCAAGATGTAAATTGATGATTCTATTATGTACAGACAACGTGTACATCTATCCTATGCATGTTAACAATGCTTTTTTGGAAACCTTGACACGTGTCAAAGACTAGCTCCTAGCTTTTGAAAAACTATGGCTTTGATTCTTGTTTTTGTTTCCCAGGATCTGATCAACTTCTCTGCCACCAACAACAAAAGTACAACATAAGGCACACAGCAAATGTCTTCTAAACTAAAGTACCTTGCAACAAAAATTATAGTTTCTTTTTTCATTTAAACTCTCAATCCTTGTTTTTACAGTTTTCCTGAGCTCTATAGAACTGGAGGCCTAACTTTGCCATGTTCAAGAAATAATAAATATGTACAGCATATGTTTAATTTAAATATCATCAAAACTAAAAATCCCATTTTTATGTTTTTTAAATATAAAAAAAGGAATTACTGCAGTTGCTCCGCATTTTGGAAATATGTCTATAAATTTCAATTCGACACCTTCTCTGTAAGTCACACTCTCTTTTGGGTACATTAAAAATGGATAGCAAGGTGTACAGTACACCCCTGATACAGACTCACCTGAGGTCACATTCCATATTGCATGGCTCAGTTATCAGCGGGGGCAGTGGAGACCCGTGACATCTCTGATCAGAGACGACCACCCGGTCAGACTCTCTGCTGCAGAGAACCTTTCTCTTGCGTTCACCTGCTCAACAAAAACAATTCAGAGCATGAATTATTAGCATGAATTAAATTATTCATTTAGATCACTTAACTATACAGAACTCATCTTTTTTATTTTTCCACTGCCTGGACTCTGGCCCAGAGATCTGACACTGAGCACACGTGTCCTGACGGCCTATGACATCAGAATCTGGAACATCAAACCTAAGATGACTGTGCCCACATGGTCAGCGGAGACTATATTCTGAGCAGTAACACTAACATGCAAAGCACTCTGTGGAAAAGCGTTGAAAAGGGCATAATAACAAACAAAAGATTGATTGATTGATTGATATCTTTAGCATTATTTTAATTACAATTTTTAACATATCAGTCTCAACAATAAGATACAAATTTAATGGATTTCAAGTTCCTTCTCTCAGTATATTATCAGAAAAAGATAAGTACATCTGTATTTTTAGATAATACAATTCATAGTTTCAGCTATGAATTCAATAATATAGGTAATGTACTTTACAAGTCCTAGAAAAGGTCCAAAACCCACTCCTAAACTGGCTGATTTTACAAACCTAAATTATTTTTTATCCTACGTAATTTTTTTTTCTATTGCAAATTGCAATTGCAAAACTACATGTAAAAGAAACAATTATTGACTAAAAGCCCCTTTTGGGTTCTAACTTTGAAGTAGACTTTTTTTCTGCTTTCAAAAAAAGCAGAGATCTGCCTTCCACTCATAAACTGTCCACTAAGTTCTTTTTTCCATTTTGCTTGAAAAAACACAGCAACAGAAGTGCAAAAGAAAAACTTCAACTAAAATAACACTTCTGGAGCTATGAACACAAGCTTTGAAGTGGAGTTTTTTCTGCTTTTAAAATTGTTTCTTTTTCTTTCCTTTAGCACAGAGACAATCACAGCTTGGTGCAGAGATTGTGGAAGAAAATGGTCTCATGGAGAGTTTTTCTCCCTCATCTATCTGGCTTATCATTTTCATACATACCTTGGCAAAGCCTGGAACACTCCTGCCAGGGGCCGTAAGAATCCCAGAAAAACTGCTGTGGTTTGTCTTCAATTGGAATATTAAATGTGTACCTCACATCAGGGTTGTATAAATTACCCACAGATAAAACCTGTGTAAAGATAACAGTCAGATATTTAAGTTTGCAGAGGATTTTATTTCAAAGATTTAGATTCTGCTGAGTAACTGTAATGTCTTGGCAAGAAGGGAACTGCAGAAAGAAAACAAAGGAAAAGATGTTACTTAGTGAAGAAATAAATGTTAGGGCAATGACGAATGCTTTTTATGGAATCTTTCAGGAACAGCTTAGTAAATCCATCTGTCTACCCATCCATTATCTGAAAGTTGCTCATTGTTGGGGAGGGTTGTGGCAACCCAGAGCCTGTCTGGGAAGCAGGTGAAGAAATAACACCCCAACATGCAAACACCACACAGAGAGTACCCCTCTGGAATCAAAGTCAGGATCCAAGGGCTGTGAGGCATCGGCTGTGCTGATATTTTTGAGAAAAAAATCTTTAATTTAGCCTTCAATCTCAGAATCCGAGATTAAAAAGTAACAGCATAGAATTTAGTTTTTATCCAGACATATGATGAAAAATTCATAGTAAAGTAAAAAGGGCGAGCAAAGAAACAGAGATGCCTTTACCTGAACAACAATCTCTTCCTCGATGCGGCCAGTGCAGTTAATTCTTTCTACAGCGTTATCAGAGCCAGTATATTCAATTACAGCATTTCCCACTTTAATTTCCCTTTTAAACATGCTTACAACAAACTCCCCATTAAGCAGGTATTCTTCACGACTGTTAGAAATGGCTGGATGAGAGAAACAGAAAAAAAAAGTGTTACTGCAATTAACTGATTACTCTACTCAGTGCCTCACAAAAAAATAATACATTCAATCTCATCAGACCTAATGGAAAGCATATATATTTAAAAATGTTCATTTTTGCCATGAGAGCTTTATGTTTGATTGGTAAATTAAAAATGATTGTACAAAGTGGAATGTTTTTAAATCAATCTGCTGCAATAAGGTAAAAATTAGATACGACAAAGTTTGAGAATCTTTGTCAGCGACTGTAATACAAATAAAAACTATTATAAGTTTTGGGGCTAAGATGTTGTTCCACAATTTCCTAATGTACAAAGTCTTAGAAATTACTAATAATTAAAACTAAGAAACTAAGAGTATTTGTGTTTTAACAAAATTTCCAAAGTATGCAATAGAAAGAAGTACTTAATTGGGAAAAATAATCCAGCATTCCATGAAAACTCAGTGTTTCCTGTTAAACAGCAGTCTACTGCACAAATTCACACTAATGCGATTATGTAGCTAATTTCCTGAGTTACTTTCCCCACCATTTCACCCATCACAGTTATACTGCTACAAAGTCAAACTAGAGTTGAGATGTACCGCTAATGCTGTCTAGTAAAATAAGCATTCACAACGTCCCTGGTCAATAAAACAATTTAGACTGAAAATGCATACAGTAAAGAGAAGCATATGTTCAGCATGCTTTTATGGTTTTATAAGTCAAATCAATTTTCTAACTTTCTTTGAAACTATTTCAAAGAGGAGGTCATAGATCTTAAAAATGGCTGATGGCTTTTGCTTTCCCACAAAGCCCAGTTTAAATTGTCATGCTTGGTTTTGTGTCAACAACTTTAATACAACACCACTTAATGCTAGATGCTTATACTACATTTATGCTTCTAACTCATTTCGAGTTCTAATGAGTTTCCTATTTGGCATAAAACAAAAACCACACTAAAAGCACCATGAAAAACCACACTAAACTCATTTTTGGTTTTAACCAGAGGTAATTAGAAAGTAAAAATACACCAATAAATTACAGCCTTTATTTTCTCCTTTCAAGATTGACCAATCATGACACAATCACAACGCTTGACTATTCATTCATCCATGTTCTAACTGCTTTATCCAATACAGTGTCGCAGGGCACAAGGCAGGATACACAATGGCTGGGATGCCAGTCCATCATGTGGCACAATCGCACACAAAGATGCACACACCCACACCAGGACCAATTTATCCTACCAGGCCTGTGGGAAGAAACCGGAGGACCCAGAGGAAACGTTTGTGTGTTCTACATGCGAATACATGGAGAACACCCAAACTCCATGCAGACAACACCCCACCAACTGCACCCAGGGCACCAGCACTGTGAGGCAACAATGCTAACTATTGCATCCACTGCCCCGCCAATTTCTGTTTATAATTTCTTCAAATTAGACAAAAGGAATTATAATGTAGACTCATAAATAAAAGCATAGTAGGAAGTTGGTACATTATAATGCAAGAGAGTTCTTCTGTACCTAGAAAATCAATCCTGGTAGTAACATGATGCAACTGGATACTCTAAGAAACAACTTAAACCAGTCTCTGCTTGACTTTTGGCATTTTGAAGACACAGCTAGGCTTTTTCAGGATACTAAATTACTAGGTGATTTCACAAATATTCCTAAAGTTGTCAATATTCCTCCATGCTTTCTTCATTACCAAACCTTTCAGTTTTGCCTTATACATGTCCTGTTAGGCAGCAGTAAAAGCACAGACAACGAAATAATGAACTGCAAACTAAACAATCAGAATATAATTCTGTCTTGCGCTACAGACTAAATGCAAGGCTCATGTGCAATTTTAACCCAAATTATTTTTCATTCAGTATCATATGCATGAAAAAAGTGATGGTGTTGAAATTGGGTATTCATGGCCCATTCATACTATACTCAAGATCCTTACCAAGGTAGTTGTCATCTTCTGGTTTCCCTGAATAGCTGTGCTGTCGCACGTCTATGTTTGTAGCACCACTTGGGATTCGTACAACAACATTATATCCTGAAAACACAACAATGGAAGTTGTGAAAACAAAAATCATAAGTGAAAATTAAAATCTTTTAAAAAATAAGTTTGAAAAAAATAGATATCCCTTACCATAATGGACGGTATTGAATGTTCCTGCAACTGTTTTACATGAAGAATTATCACCACCGCAAACGCCACACTTATCTCTCCTTGCTTTTGAATTCAGAACGTGATCACAGCCAGCTTGCTGCACAAAAAGAATAAGTGCATGGTCACAGTGTGTAAGAAACATACACCTCTGTTTACAGTTTAAGATATATTACATTGTCCAACTCTTTTCACTCAATGTTTTTATTTTTAAATTCAGAATCACAATGTTATGGTTAACAACTGAAATTAAAAAAATTTCAAGCTAATAGTTCACCCCGATATACAAAGCCAAACAAAAATTTGCACCCCATTCCAATGATGGAATGATATATGTATAAATGATGTATACACCTTTCTAAGAGGATCAAAACTCAAATGCAAGAAAGAAGTTACAGAAAAGATACATTGAAAAGCCAAAAATTAAAAATAAGTTATGTGCTATGTTACTTGATATTTTTTATTTCATACAGTATGAGTACAATATATTTAGCAGTATAAATGGCACATTAATTACCTTTCTTGACTAACTGAATATTATCTTTGGGTTTATTTTTTATTTGGGAACCTTTCCAGTAATGAACATGAAGTATCTACTGTCAGAAAATGGTAACATTTTAGAAGTGCGCTATAACTGCATAATGAAAGTCTCGTCTAAGCTTTAGAACTGGAGAAACTGATAACTGGACAGCTTCTCCAGATGAAATATATTGATTATAAAAACCCCAATAACTTTGTTCACAACAGTGTCTGTTATTCAGGACCTAATCCCATCAACAAACGGCTAATACAAAAATACAGTTTTTCTCATTTGTTGCAAAGTAAATTGTTTTTTGCTTTCTTACCCGACAAAGACCTTGGACGCAGATGTCATTAGTGTCTGGCCCACAAGGGGTGCCATCTATAACTCTGTCCCTGAGTTGATAATAGGCTGTACTTCCAGCAACTCTGCAAAACAGCTTGCAGCGGTCTTTCATCAAAACTGTTAAAGAAGAAAAACAAAACAAAAAAGTAATTAAACTGTAAAAGGAAATGGTATGATGGGTCTCCCAAATACAAGGAATCTCCAGTAAATATGTAAAAAGGTGTTAAAGAAAAAGACTCCTGTTGACTTACTTCCACTGTACTTTGGAACCCAACGCACATTTGGAGGTAGACCGTTAATGTTGAAATGCCTCCTGTCAAAGGCACCACACTGCTCTTCCCTGAAGTCTTTCTTTTGCTTGGAACAAGGCTCAGAGCTGCAGGAGCGGAACTTCATTCTGCGCCCCACACAGTATTTGCCACCATTTCTCGGCCTATAAAATCATGGGATTAAATAAGGGATCATGGGATTGGTCTCTGTTACAACTGTGGCGGTAACTACAGAATTACAGCTTCACCTGCACACAAGGGATGATTCTCTGCACTACCTCTGTTATAACTGTGCATATGGGCCTATTCTGCAATATCTCTGAGTACATCCATCTGCTTTCTGTTATAACTCTTATAACCTTGCGCAAATGTGAAATTCTCAGTGATAAAACTGTGCTTTTTATTTAGCAAGTCTGACTTGAACTTGGCTAAAGCACAGAAAGCCATACTGGGGATAAGTGTGTAACACTTTCACTGCTCAGAGTCTTCACGAGGAAGTGACAAGGACAAAACAAACTTCTGTAATGTGAAGGAGTGCTTACACTGGTCGGTTGCATTCTCTGACTGCAATCTTTATGCCACCCCCACAGGTTCGGGAACAGGTTCCAAAAGGACTCCACGCTCCCCAGGCTCCTTCAACTGGTGGGGCATCATGCTCCTTTGCAATACACAGCCCATGTCTGCAATGCTGTGCAGAAAAAAATTAGAAAGAATGCGATGCCTTACAGAAGAAAAAACAACTACAAAGAAGCTCAGTTAAATTTAATGGTAATATAAACATCTCTTAAACATGCTTCCAAGAGAAGGGGCTTAATGTTTTTTAAAGAATGTTGATCAAGTAACTACAATCATATACGGGAACTGTATTGTTGAGATTATTTGCTTCAATTTAAGCCCTGAACAGGGCATCCACTGTCTACTGTATACTGCCCAAGAACCTGCAATATGTTTTAGGGCACATCCAGTCCAGGTGGAAAAGACCTTATTATTAAAGGCGTTAAGCAGGAAGGGACTGCCATGCTTTGCTTCTGTGAAAAATATTGGGGAAAAATGTTGGGCACTATTTTGAATTGTCAAATGTAATTTTTTCAGAAGCTTTCTGGGACACAACCTGCAATGGGTTAATAAAATAAGCTCTTGCCATCTGTGTGGCTCAGTTGTAGTGCTGAAGTTTGACTGCCCTATAAGTTTTCAAGCAGGAAGCTAAGCAGGATGCATAAATCTGAAAAGTGCTAATTAAAGAGGAATATTTACTACACAAGTAACAAACAGGGCGATCTTAATTTGCGTGTAATGAATTCACAAAAATACTTCATTTTAAAGACTAGAACAGTGGAAACAAATGTCAGGCTTTATGCCACAACACAACATATTTGTTTTAAAGAACATGGAACTTTGGTTAAACCTTCAACTCCAAGGTAATAATCAAAGTGGGAAGTATTAGTCATACTATTCGAACACATCTCGGAACGTTAAGAGGCGCTCAAGAAAGTGAGTGATGTTGTTAGTCACATACCTTTCCTGGGGAACACTCTGTGCCGTCCGCCCAGGGCATGTGGTGAGTGCGACATCCTCTCTGCACCCCGTCAGGACTCGTGCACCACAGCCTCCGGCACTGCGTCTGTCACACACCAACAAGACACTTGCCAATCAAACAAACACAGTTGCAGTATACTGGCATGGTACAGGGAATACATATCAAAGTATTTCAGCATTAGAGACCTTGAAGTTCAATGTGAAGGCCTTTTCTTTCATTAGTCACTTTTACAGAACGAAAAACACTACAACTAAAATATGTAAACTAAAAATGAGCATGAATTGCAATATTAGGAAAAATAATTCACATGAATTATAGCAAAGCCCCTGTCTTATATTATTCCTGTCTAATGCCCCTTATTAATATGTGTTTTGGGATACTGGATAACCCTTTGATGACCTGTAACATGAACAGATGTTTCACATCTACCAGAAAGGCATTATATAAAATATTACACAACATATATCACAGGCATTATGTTGGTCATGCCTGGTTACAGATTTTGGCTGAACTGCTGAACCTACCTTTACATGCATTACCAAAGAGTTGTATAAAGGCCAAAAATAATAAATACAGGAGTAGCCTAAACAGGCACCCCAGCTTTGTTTGTGCTGACAGCAGTGAAAATTTGCCATTTTTGATACAAATAATGCCATCATCATGGGTAATACATCATGGGTAATACAATCATTTCCATCCTGTCACTTACCATGTACGGGCACACCTGTGTTCCAGGTCCAAAAATTAATTCACATTGTCTATTAACACTGTATAAGCGTCCAGGAAGTTGCTGAGGCAGATAATATGGTCTAGATACTGGCTCATCAAGCAGGCATTCACCATACCCTGTACTAATAGAAATAAAAAATGACTAAACTGCAATGGCACAAACCCTCAAAACTAAGACACAGTGGTAAAGAAACTGTATAATTACAAAACAAAAGAAAGAATATTTAATTTTAGCAATTACCAAAACATCTGCAAATCACTGGATTTGGCACTACTTCTGATGTAATATTTTCTCTACATATAAAGGAGAAGATCTTGCATAAAAAGGCTAATTATATAGTACATGCGCTTTGAAATGTATGAATCTGTTGTTTGCATACTCAAGAAATTCTGTTATGTATTTTCTGCTGCATTTCGACCACATCCACGGGTTCGTATAGTAGGTAAGTGTCGGTGCCATTACATGCTGTTGGTTTTTCACACCATCTTCTTTACATTTGTTACTGTCATCATGAGGCATGTTAAACCTAAAAATATCAAAGAAAAAAATACATATCTTTTGAATCCCTCGTTAGATTACTGTTTGGTGTTTTCTTACAGAATCATATCAGTTGGAGATTTTATATAAGCTTTCAAAAGGAAGAAATCTGAATTGTAGCTTGTGACTTAGTGAGTGTAAGGCAATGGCCAGCAATACAAATTATTAATAAAATTTGCAGCCTTGAGAAACACATTATAAAGCATTACACTGAGACACATACACTGCTTAAAATGTCAAGAGCAAGTCACTAGCAGCTGCCATTAAGACCACATCAGTGATTTGATCCACCATTTTCACATTTTTACTGTTTTAGGTTTCTGTGCCAAGAAAGGCAGTAACATAATATCTTAACTCGGTAATCTCAAGGGAGTTTTTTACATTCAAGTCCACTCAACCAGGAATAAATGAGGAGTAATTTCCAATCCCGGGCAACAGTACTTAAATCTAACTAAAACAGAACTTTAAGTTAAAGTAAAGCACATATTATAAGAACACTGGCACCATACTTACACATGACCGAGTTCATGTGCTATTGTAAACGCTGTGCTTAATCCATTATCTTCGCTGATGGAACAACTCCTGTAAGGGTCACACACAGTGCCTAATTCTGCTAACCCTAAAAGAAAGAATCATGAAATTTAAATTTGTCTTTACCCTTGCCAGAACAAAAACTGAAGAGGACCAACAATACAAGTACTTTAGATAAAGGATAGACATTATCTTTACTAACCAAAAAGGGATACTCTGTTCAAATAACAAAAAATATCCATCCACATAAGATGACGTCTTTTTAATCCATCTGTTCACATATTTCAGGAAGAAAAATAAAATCTTACCCAATGTATCACATTTATCACGTGCCCTGCAAATGTCCTGTCTGAAAAAGAAAAATAGTTAAAAGTTACTCAAAAAGACTTTAAGATCACAGCTCGTACCAGTGGTTATTTTTCCCCACATGTCCAAAAATATGGTTAATGACCATGTTTTCTCAGCAATTGGCAAATGAGAATACAAACAGGAACCCATGCTACTGTATAACTAGAGGATAGTATTTTGAAAAACAGAAGAAATCCACTGAAAACGAGCCATCCCAGTCCATTTTAATCAGTAAGTCAATATGTCAGCCCTAATTAAAGTAACTTGCTTGCATGGCCTGCATTCTAACTGTTTATTTGTGACCTTTCTAACAGTTTCTTCTGGAGGTCAGTGACCTTGGCTGTGTTTGAGATTTCCCTCTCTTGGGCCTTTCTGGAGAAAGATCTGGGACTAGGGCCAAACTGTATCTTCTAAGTACACCCCTAACATTATTTGTAGTATTCTCTTTTAGTTACACTGTCTCTTTACCTTGTTATGAGGATAGCAGTGTCATGATGAGAAAGGTGGTTTTCGTCAGGCTGATTCTGAGTTTGCTGCCAGATGCAGAAGTTCTTTAAAGTGGTCTGTGCATTAAATGAGATTATAGGACCATCCTAATGAATGAAACATATTTAGAATGAGCATTTTCTAGAAGAATCAGCATTTTTTCTTAATGTTGAATGTTTTGATTTTTTCAAATAAAGTATTGAACTTACCAGTTCATTTGTTATAATAACTAACTTCACAACGACAACATTAATAAGATTTCCAATGCTCGGATCTTTATAAATAGAAGATACCTGCAAAATAAGTATGCAATATATTTAGAAGCTCAAAAGGTGATTAAAATATATTGATACCTATATATGAATGTACTGAATACAGGCAGCTTTATTTTAGCAGGGATAGCAGGCTAAAACCTTGTACACTTTAACTCTGCAACTGCAGCAAGTGCATGAATTAAGTCTGATGTTCCTGGGAAAAACATGGTTCACTTCACCGCTGGAGAAACTGCCTGTTACCTCCTTTCCAGCAGTGCAAGCTGATGCCTTTGCCAGAATTAAAATTTAGGTCAGCTGGCCTCCTGCATGACGACCTACAATCGTGTGCACAGTTTTTAGAATTCAGTCCGGCAATCCACACATGCAAGACTTCTCTCTTCGATTTACAGGTTACACATTATTTAAAAATGTGCTTTGTGCAAATGCGCATCACCTATTAAATTGCCAAAAATTAAAAAAAGGCAACAAAAAAACGTGAAGACTTACAATAGACATTAATGTCAGAATGTAGTGCTGAAGGTTATTCCCGTGATGGTCAACCATCTTGTTGTCTGCCACCACCATGACTTCAACAAATCGAGGGTATGAGAGAAAACGTTTTGATCTCCTGTGGGCTCCTGAGTCAGAGGTATGGTTGCCTTTCCATTTCTTCTCGCCTGTGACCAGGTCACCTGTAGGTATCCTTCCTCGTAAAGTTTCCAAATCTTCAAACATACTGCCTGGATGTCCTTTCTTCAGTTTTCCTTTAAATCTTCTATGTCTATGTTTGTGTCCTTAAAAAATATTTAAATGAATCTGAGTACTGATCGAAGAGATTCATATTTAAAAGCGCATGAAAGCAGAGTCAAAATTGTCTTTAGCTATTTACTCTTTTTGGACATTTCAAAACATGATTTAAATTTCTAACAAAAGACAATTTAAGGTTATATACTGTATTCCAGATTATTAATGGCAATTTTTGCGGGTTTTGAAAACAAAACAAACCAACTTTAGAAACAAGAAAAATGTGCCGTTGTTTTCTTTGTATTTTCAGCCCAACTAAGCTTAACAAAACTGATCTCCCTGCCAATGCGAAAATTACATTTCAGAAATTACAGTCATTATGTGCTCTTAAAGAAAAAAAACATCCTGAACAGGCTAGGCCCCCTGACATAATATCTCAGTCTTACCTGTTTTCTTCCCAGTGTTCAAGGACTAGTTTAAATAATTAATTTGATTTGTGTTATAATGATTCAGCAAAATTTACAGAATACATAGACAAGAAAATGGAGCTAAAAAAAAGCTCTCATTGGGAACTTCATTGCTACAAAGGCCTTGGAAAAGCAGGAGAGGGAGGTTCATGTTAGGTGAGTCTGGCAAACAGCCATGGTACTAACATGGAGCCAAGCATGTCTCCTCAAGAAAAGAAAATGACATCAAATTTCTAGTATTTGTAGGAATTTAGGTTTTAGTTAATACTAGGCAACTCTTAAGTACTAAACACTTAAGACCAAGACCAAGCAGTAGTCCATTTTAATTCCTGAGGTACTTGTCATTACAAGATTATTACCCAAATTCTTAATCAGAACTACGTCGTTGCTGCTTTCCTGTTCATATCAGCCAACAATATTGTAACATCGGCCCAAGCAAAGTGTAGATGGAAGTAGCACTCCATCTTTTCACTATTTTGTCAATGAACCCCCATCTTTTCCATGTGGTTAATATTGTTGCAATAAAAGCACCGACTGACATATTATAGCATCGATAAATAAAACCCAAGCCTTGGAATGTAAGGAAATGGAAAGCTTTGATTCTGTAGTGGATGGAAGGCAACAAAATAAAGTTGGTTGTGATTAAAGTACTACCAAATCTCACTCAGCACTGCAGATGGAGAACAACAAACTGATCTTTCCTTCTACATATCCCTAGAACCACTATTCATAACACATTTGCTTGTTTAAGACATCTACAGCAAGACTCAATATTTTTTACTGACCATTATATAAAGAGAGAAATGTCACAGGATAACATAAAGCAGCTGTTAATGGATGGATTAACACCATCCAGAATTGACCTCACAAAAATTCACATTTAAATTACTGTATAATGACTGTATTACTTTTCTACAATACCTTAATAGAACTGGACGGATTTTCTGATCTTTGTACTGTAAAGGTTAAAGGAAGTTTAAGTGGCAACAGGCAAGAGGCAACGGGAATTTGAACCAATAAACAGAGATTGTTTGATACCATACTTTATCTTCTGCATAAAATCTGCTTTCCTGTTTGAGATCTGCAAATGCATACTATAGAAAATTATTCTTAGAAAATAAAAGTCATTACGTCACATTTTTCAAATACATTAGTAGGTTCTGACAGCTGCATTTTATTCTCATTCAGAATTTTTTTAATGCATTCTTTAACAAATAATATCATCATAGCCCAAATATCTACTGTAAAGATCAAAAACAGTTTTAACAAGTTTCAATGAATACAAATCCTACTAACATTGAAGAGTTTTAGACACAATATTATCTAAAAATAAAATCAATTTGCTCCTGTTTATTTACTGCACTGAGTGCAGCTTCTACAATATGTTCTTGCATAACATTATGTGAAGAAAGGGATGGAGGGCAGATTTTTAGTTCTCATAATGTAACTTTGTGTTCTGTTAGTAACAGATCTTTTTAAACACAGTTTGTTATCAGAGCCAAGTCAATAATCATCATTCACTACCAAAGTGGAGAGATGACGACCAACTTAAAGCAGTTACGAACCAAATACATACAAAACTTAGCAGGACTGAAACTTGTTTGGCTTTAGCCTAAGGTGACAATTTATCAACAACTTCAAGGCAAATTCCAACATGCATATCACATATCTCTTTAAACCTGAAATAAGACAGTGGGAGCTCAGGCAAGTATCTGAGAAATACAACTCTGTAGTGACATTTGCTATATTATTAACTTTCATAAAATAAAGCAGCTTCTACTCCTCCAATGTTTCTTCAGGAGTTTCATTCTGGAGCAAAAACCTACTGTATCTAAAACAAAACAGCATTCTAGCCAGTGACAGACCTGTAGCTGCAAAACAAACACTACATTGTTCTGAGCAGACAGGACAAAAAAGAGAAATGTTTTCACTTCGATTTTTTTAAAGAGCAAACACATTTTGCCAGCACAATATATTACATGTTCCACTTATCTTGAAACTTTTAATTTCATCAGTTCAAAATGGACTGAATGACCCCATCCAGCTTGCAGACCTTTCTCATGATCTAAAATGTTTGAAATTCCTACAGTAGGCTCTTCTTTCATCTCACTGAAACTTTCACACTGTCCACAAAGCACCTGACTCTTGATAAGTGACTGTTTTGCTTTAACATTATGGATTTAGCTTGGTTACTGAATTGTGAAGGGAAGTTTTAGTCTAATTTTATCCTCCTGTTCAGGTAAGAGGGACATGTGATATACTTAACCAAAGTCGTTATTTTTGGTGAGGCACAAATGAGTATTGAAGTGAGAGGAACATTCTCTGTGCGTGTTCAATCCATTGAAGACAGTGAAAATGGTCATGATTGCGTGTCATTGCTTATGTTTCGTATCACAAAAAATACATCAGTTCAGATCATCAACATGCATTTACCTGAAACATCACACGTATTTATGTCTCCTGCTGTTTTTTTCACAGGAGCATCCTTTCTGTAGACAAGATGAGGTTTGTTGTGTTCTTCTTCATAGTATTTCCCATTGTAGCTGTGGAGAGGTTCTACAAAATATTCCCCTTCAGGAGACCTAAAAGTGCCAAGCTTTAGAAACAAAAATGGGTAGTTTTGCTTAAGTGATCAACATACGTGATAAACACTTGAAATTTTATCTTACATACCCTGCTCTAAATACAGCTGTAGTTAGAAATAGTTCAGAAATAAAAAAAACATATCACAACAAAATAACTTTTGAAGCCCACTCCTGATTCTTACACATCGAAAGGGACAAGTGCTATTTGTATTTTGTGAAGGCTGTACTTTTAAACTTCTGTTTAGTAAACAAGCATGCTTGAACATCAAAGTAATTTGTACACCTTTCAACTTAGATCAGCACTGCCTGAATGCTAAAACTGAGTCTCCACATTCGCTAATTCAGGAAAAGAAAACTGGTTCTCTGCTGGGCTTTTATCACTACTGACCAAGTAAACAGAAAAAAGTAGAACGTAAACAATACAGATCAAGACACTGACTTGCACACAACTTAACCGATAAACTGCGTCACAGTAATAAAGGTAATCAGTTGTGGCTTTTTCACACTCACATTACAAGTAGTAAAGTTCCGACTTGCAGTTAGAATTGTTCTGGTAAACAATCACTTATTTTAGGAAACTGTTTTGTTTGTTTTTATTTTCTAAACAAAATAAAAGTATCGTGTTGGACTGCCATATTAATGTCCATCATGTTCAAAAATTCTTTTAAGGTGGTTTTATGGATGATAACATTATGCCTTGCCCTATTCAAGATATTCACTAGTGCAATTCAATCAGAATATCTGTACACCCTAAAACCTAATTGATTTACATCGGCCATAGTGCACGACTCATACTCGCTCAAAAAAGGGATACCCTGAATTTATCGTTTAAAAAAGACTGTTGTGTCCGTGCAACCGGTTCCTTAAAAGAGTCATTGCTGGGGTAGTTAAGTCGGAACCGCCCACGCAAAGACATCCCAAACAATTCTTACCAGGTAAACAAACTAATACTACGCAGGCATCTTCAACGCAACGCATTTGGTGAGTCGTGAGTTGACCTACTTGTAATTTTTGAGAGAGGCTTTTTTTAAAATAAGTGCATTCCTTGTCTGTTCTATTTCTTGAGCACGTGGGAAACTCGATAAAATGGAAATCGTTACTGTTTATAAATCAGCGCAGTTACAGGGTCTGTCTCGGGGCTATCCCTCTTTGGAAGGATGGAGGAAAACAACTTTTTTTGCAATTACTTGGGTAAGTACATAATCTCTCAAACATGAACGTTAAAATGTCTTCTAAAACTGCACTAAAGCTAAACACAACTAAATTTCTGAGTTCAAAGGCAACGGTAGCTCTGTAAGTGTCCGTTAACGTTTGTTAATGTGTGCGCATCAATCAACCTAAGTTCTACTTCTTACACTAGTGAGGATTTTTCAACAAATTGTTTAAACCTTGAGAAATTCTATAGATATCACTTTAGATAATACAATCCAGTAGTGCGCAGAATTTGCCAACAGCTTTTCAAGATTCTCCCCTCCCACAAAAACCCACTCAGGTCAAATTGACGTCATATTGACAGTGGTGCTTTCTCTTGGTGTACATGTAACGTCATCAGCTGCAGTTTTTTTAAAGAAATACGACTTATTGGCCAGTACATGCTTGCACATCTGTATGTGGTGAGCATAAGTGCAGTGCAGTTTTCAATTTACAACAGATTTCCATGTAAGTGTATGCTTCTTATCATAAAGGCGCAGTTACGCGCTACAGAAAGTAATATTTTCTAATTTATACTTTTAAGATCGTAAGACTGTGAAGCAACAAAGAAAAAAGGCATTAAGCATATTAAAAGGGGGTCTTTTTACACTTTGGAAATAATGTGGTGGGGAAAAAATATTGAAATGAGCCCCTACTCACCAATCCTGAACAGAGGCTAATGATTGCAGCGTGTTCTAGTTTTGCGTTTACGTGCCCTTTATAGAAACAGTGCTTGTAATCGGTATCTTCTTCTTCTTCCCCATCTGATGAAAAATCCGTACGGTTATTTCTGAGTACTCCCAGTAACGTGACCGTGTAGGAGGGTGCAACAAATCCAGAGTCGGGTGTGAGGTTAAGGTGAAAATGCTGTCCAAAAGCCGATATTCTGTAATGAATTTGCGATTCAGACGTGGCCCAGGGATCAATGAGGTTGCCTGAGCTATCAATGCTCCGTTTTCTCCTTTTGAAGTGCATGCTTGTGGGCACTGCCTCGCCAGATTCATTCACCCTTTCAGGAGTCACTATCTCAAACACACTCAGCTGCTCCAGCAGTTTTGCTGAAAACGGGAGAAAAAAGATTAAGAGGACACGAAGTGGTCACACATAAGACATATTTTCAATTTGCAAGGATTATATTACTTTGAGTTTTTCAACTAAACCTATAAAACAATGTTTTTGTAGCCTGAATATCCTAGAAGTTAGCAAACAATGTATGCTACATACTTGATCATTTAAGTCCAGAAGAAAATCAGAAATTCATCCGTTTTTCCCTGTAAGCATGCGTAAAAATGTATTTGGATAACTTTACCTTGTCTTGCATTTAAGATGGGTTTCCCTGTAGTTGTTGCTGCTACATTCAAGAAGTTTGGGAGTAGTGTTAAAAATCCCAGTGCCCAAAACACAAGATGCATGATTATCCGCCTTATTTAGAAAGCAACCCTTATATTACAGTATTCCTTCTACCCCTCTGTCAGATGGGCTTCGGTTAGAGCTCTTGTCCCAACCTTCACAGTGTAAGAGAGTGCTTCATCCAGCTTGTTTTATCTCCGACTCGTAAGTGATAGCTTTTGTATCGGTGATTTGCGTTTTATCGAAAAGCTCTCACGTAATCTCTGGTGAACATGCATAATGTAAAGAGGGGTTCAGGCACAGACAGTTCTGGTGGGATACTTTCCCCCCAGCACAGCTTGACTCAGAAAAAAATCAAAATGGGCGGGATTAAAATCTTCTTGTGTCATACAGCCAATCCCGGGGCTCAACCATAGTAGGATACTGGAGTTATTCTTTACCCAAGTCTGTAGAAAATTATATCAGTAAATAACAGGTTGCATTAATCTACACATTGGAAGGTGCAATGAAATATCACGAAAAGATGCAGTCTAATAGGTCTAAGAAAGTCTTAGCTCTTTAGATGTTTTAATTAGGGGAGTTAATGGAAGAAAAACGAAGCCGTTTCTTTCACCTGTTAACACATTTTTAGCAGTTCAAAGACGCATGATTTGAAAATACATCACAACAAAAGGAATCGTTGTGGAATTCCTGAAAACATGAAAAGTGTGAGCTTTTATACCATCGTAAAAATGATATAAACTTATTAAAAGAGGGATACGACGGACTCCCAAGATTAACTAGTGAATACACATCAGGTGAATGAGAAGTAGTAACTACAAAATTGTGTATTGGATCAAGAGTGTGTGTCCCCGGTGTTAATTTGGAATGACGCCGGTATTTAGGCACCGTCTTTTGTAATTGTAATGACAACAAGGTGTCAAGTCTTCTCTGGAAAGCGTAATATAATTTTAAAAACCGTCAGATGTTACATGTTTATTAAATTGTTTAAATTTGTTTAGGAAACGCCCATATCTAGGGCGACGTCCAAAACACTTTTAATTTGTCTTGAAATACGAAAGAAATCGTACGTGTGGAGGAATTTTTAAAGTTATCTGAAGAGAATTACATAATTGATCATTTCCCCACAGATAACTTCCCCTTTCCTCACCCAGGGGCTCGGATAAATTCTTACAGTGCGCTATCAGAGAACTCAAGGATCTCTGGTTTGTTTCCAACAGATGGCCACACAGAAGTAATAGTTAAGGTCCAAACATTTTGATAGGAAGGATTGTAGGCAGTGTTTGCTAAAAATCAATTGTTCTGATCATTGTGAAAAGCTCGTCATTGTGATAAATTGTCCTAGACAGAAATGAATGGACTAATATTCCTGCGAGCCCTTTTATTTTCACGTGATTTGGGGAATACTTTGTGCAGTGAATTTAGATTTGCTTTTTAAAATAATTATTTAGTTAAGCCCAAAACCCTTTAAAAACTTTATTGAGGAAGGTCATTTGTCAAGATTGTAAGATGGTTGCTCACTTATGGGCAGCAAGTTTATTTGTTATATTAGTGACCTTTTCAAATGTATTTTCTTGAAGTAGTCTCTAGCTTACAATGATACCTTTGCTGATTATTATTAAGATTAAACTCAATCTTTTTACCAAATATAACACGTTTATTTAAATTTCTACTATTGGCGTGTTCCCCCAACAAGTCTGTGGAAGATACTGCATTCGCAAAAGTAAATTAAATTTTTTTTTTTAATTCTGATTGCTTTTTATTACAACCGCTTAATGTGTAAGAAACAAAAATATTGTATCTTAAAATAATTTGAAGGCAAAGTGTTTACTACTTCTGTCAGCACTGCTTCAATTCCAGACCTGGGCTGCTATCTACAGTACATGGAGGAACAAGTCATAGGTTTATTCCATGCTGAAAAGAGAGAAAGAAAACACAACGTTTCGGCGGCCGTGGTGGTGACACACCTGAAGAAGGCGCCACGGCTGAAACGTCTTTCACCTCTTTTCAGCATGGAATAAACCTATTACTTGTTCCTTTGCAGCCTACGCATGCTGATGCAGCGACCCACCTGAACATCTACATGGAGTTTGTATGTTCTCCCCATTTTTGCATAGGTTTTCTCCAGGTGCTCTAGTTTCCTTCCACAGTCTGAAAAAACAACAACAACTTGCCAGTGGTAGGTTAATTGGTGTCTGGGAAAAATGGCCCTAGGTGTGCATGTCTATGTGTCTGCCTTGCAATCCAAGGTGTACCCTGCCTTGCGCCTGTTGCTTATGTAACGGTTCTTGGGGTTTCCGCCCTTGCCACTCCTATCCTGCCAGTTTGTCCCTCACTGCCTGGGCGCGAACACAGGTCTCTGGCTTCACGTAACGGGGGACTTGCCAGCTGAGCTAAAGGAGACCTCCCTCAGCCCAGGCGGCTGAGATCCCTGTTATATGCAGAGGCATATTTGTTACACTTACCAGGATAGACAATTAGAAAATGGTGGATGAAAAATTATTCAACAAATTTAGTAAAATATCATGACACACATTATGGGTAGGTGGGTGTGATATTTCATAATTTCTCGAAAAAATACTGTTTACCTGATTTGTGTGGAACTTTATTTGCCATTTGTATAATTTTGACTATTAGCATGGTTGGATTTAATATTCATAGAGTTATTTTGTGGAATTTTGCATACGGTATTGTTAATGATTTTGATACATATCAGTGCATCTTGACATTGATGAATGGGGATACAATACTAAGTAGAGTCGTATTCAATCTACAGCTGTTTGTAAATATATTTCTTGCTAAAATAAGCATCACACTTGGTTTATCTTAAGACCTTCTGTCAATATTCCCTTTTCATTGTATATTACACCACCGTTTAAAAGGTTTAACCATTTTAGACAGAATCAAGGGTGTATTGCAATCAAGGGTTACAATATCTTTATGTTATTAGCATCAATAACTTTCTCAAACACTCCACTAGTGTTTCTTACTGCTGTAACAACTTTGACTGTTCTGAATACACCTGTATTAATACACTGTTATTGACACCTGAAGAAGGCTCCATGGCTGAAATGTTGTGTTTTCTTTCTTCTCTTTTCAGCATGGAATAAACCTATTACTTGCTATTAATACAGCTTAGTTTGGGTGAGAAGAAACAATCCTTGTCATTTAGTAATCTTTACATTGCTCAGAATCTTTTAAAATGTGATTACAACATCTCAGTGTAAACTGTAGTGCAGTCAGTTTGAAGTGTTATAGTAGCTAATCACATTACTAAATTTGATTCCAAATGATGACCATCAGATTCCCCTTGTCAATAACACCATTTGTTCCCCTCTAACTATCTATAAAGCTAAAAGGGTTATTTTTTGGGGACTAAAAGGGCCAAATTCAGATCCATCGGGATTAAAGTTGGTTTAAAATAACATGGCTACAGTTTCAGTAGAAGAAGGTCTTAGAATTAGTTTACTGCATGAAAAGAAAGACAATGAGTGAAAAGAGCAGAACAGTGCAAAATTCCTGAGACTTTTACATAGTAGTGTGTGTTTCATCCTCCAGGTTTTGCAAGTAAGTGGCTTATTGTAGAAGTATCTTATTTACATGCTTATTATAGCAACACTGATACTATTGTATAATTTACTATTGTTTGTGAGCCTCCATTTGAAGAAATATCCATTCTCCAGGTTTAGATGGTTGCAGGCACAAAGCTTTAAAAGTATTATAAAACCAAGGCTTGATGTGATTTTTCTATTTTCTTGGAAAAAAAACACTGTGATGAGTAAGCCGTAGGTGGGAAATAATTATTGTGCTCAGTCGCTTAGGAGTATGTTCCACACAGCCACATTATCACACATGCATGTACCAACAGCTCTTAACAATTCCTAATCACAAACTGCAAGCAGTGCTCTTGTCTCCTGATAAAGTGAACTGTTCATGATGCAGGAACAAGTAAACAAAATATTTATACATTCATGTTTCTCAGTGATGTTTGTTTGCACTGACATCAGTTCATACCTAAGTCTTTCAGTTGAGTCATATGTGTCACTCCTCAGTGTTCAGTTGTTTTTCTTGAGAATCTATGGGGAAAAAAACTATGTTCATTCTGTTGCCAAATGATAAATTCAACTTTAAAAAATGTCAATGTATTTTTGACTGGTAGGATGTGCTGGAGATTCCATCTGCTATAAACACCATTTTATAAATCCACATTGTATTGTTTTAAAACAAGCTTTAGCAATATGGCCCAATTATTATCTGTTTTAGTTCATTTGTATCTCTAATTTGCTAATTTGTCCCATGTTGTATGTGTGTGCATGTTTCCCACATTTCTCTGACCAGGAATAACCAGCATTCTGATAATAGATGGTTGGATCATGATGTCGTCATCCAAACAACCTCACTCACAGGTTCCTTGTCAGTGGAGAAATGATAAGGTGTGGTGACTGGTCTTGCCCCCTGGTGACAGACTCCTTTCATGTGTCTGGGATGCTCTTAGAAGATGTCATGCACCCCAGCCATGGTCTCCTGAAACTAGTCCACACTGCCTTAAGAAAGGAGTGGAAGAGAATCCCATTAGAGTTTACCAGGTTCTTGTTTTAGGCACACAGCTCTGTTCAAAGGATAGATTTCCCTTTTTGGAAATACTGAGCACAATTTGTTTCCTTGAAAATATTATAAAGGAATCTTTACTGAATATAAACCAAAGCACTCGGTGTTCTTAAATGGCAAATGGGATTTTAAGATCATTTTGCCATCAACATTTAAACTGACAGTCGGTCTTATGTATGTGCGTGTTACTTTTAATGTAACTATACCCTGTTGTGAGGAAATTGGCTATTTTAAATAATTACTGAAGGCACTGGTGATTACTGTTGTGTAGATGGTGTAGAATTATCTTATGTGGTTTCAGAAACCTCAGGAAAGTTGACTTTTCAGACGAAACTGTTAAAAGGGTACAAAAGCTTGCAATTCTGTGTGTAAAGTGTTTACTCAGGCTGTATAGAATATAAATGTAATGTACATGCAGTGTTTTGAGCAAGTAATATTTCTGTAAAAAGCTTTTTAGAGGGTAAAGTAAGTACTTTAGAAACTGCAGTAACACAAATGGCAAATGTGAAATTGTTAATATTTTATTTTATTTTATTAGATTTTCTTCGGAAATGAGACATCTTGACAGATTATGCTTGCCTAATCTGCAAGGCACTAAACTTTAGGCAAATGTCTGAGTGCTTGACTATGAGCACAGTGTTAGGATATTTTTTTATATGTGTTGCAAAATGTGATTTTGAAGCTGTGCTTTGAGCAGTGTTTAATAATTAGCTCTAGGGACACTGATCAGCATAACATTTCGTGGTGAGGTGATTTTGATGATGGCACAAACTATATTTCATTTGCATTTTTAAAAGAACCATCTTGGGTGTTTTTTAACCCAATCCTCAGAGCACACAGTTCTGTAGACCAATGCTTCCTAACCCTGGTCCAAAATTGCTGGTAAATTGATTTCAGTTTTTCTGTTTGGGACATATTTTAAAATTAATTTAATACATTTAAAATTTGCATTCTTTTGTAGCTTGGACATTCTCCTGAGTAGTATGGGAATTAATGGACTTCTGACCTGGTTGTCATTGTATGGTTTTGAAGAGATAAGACCCTTGCAGCCGATGCTTTCTCTAGCCAAGGTAGTCCTGGTAAAAGTTGATCTTGTTGCACATCTTCATGCTGGCCTTGAGGGCATCTGTTAAGTGTTTCCTGTGCCCTTCTTACATCTGGACAAAATAATAAACTTGCTTTGGGAATTGGAAATTTGGACAATGTGTTTAGTCCAGCAAAATTAATATCAGATGATAATCACCTTGATTACAAACAATGATGCTAATAATCAAGGGACAGGCCATTAACTTCAGTGCTAAGGCAGTAACTACATCTTGAATTTGCCCTTGCACCAAGGTGATCAAAATCAGAATACTTCAACCTCTGAGACAGTTTTTCAGTTAAGATCAGGTTGTAAGAAAAAAAAGTACAATTTAGATTTTTAGGTGGGGGCCAGACTGTACTCTATACATGCATACATATATGCTTTGAAAATTAAATTATTTTATGTGACGTTACACATGGCTACCTTAAAATTGACACTGATAAATTCTCAGAAGAGAGGTGTATACAGTATACCTGTATATGCATATTTCATTAGCAAGTTATAAAATGCATGCAGCCACACAAAGCAAAAAAGAAGTGCTTGATTGCAGAATTATAAAGACTGCAATGTAGACTCCTAAAACAGTAACAATCCCTTTGTTTTTCTGCAATATATAATGTTCTTACAAGAGACAATAGTGAGGACTTACATATACGTATTTTACAAGAGAAGCACACATGTTTTATTACAGTATTCACGACTAGTTAGTCTTTTTGACTGTAATTCCAGTAAGGGAATGATTAATTTAATGCTGTCTTCAAGTAAGATGCATGTTTTTAATTATAAACACATATATAACTCAAAGCCTATAAATACATCACTAGTACAGATTTTCTAGGAAAAGGTTAGAAGACTGTTGGTGTTATGCTGTGTCTGAATGAAACGGGGATAGAAAAGAAAAATGTCTTGACTCCTGTGGTCCTCATGTCTTGGAGCCCTATCAAATGTAATCTGATCTTTAACTCTTTCTTTCCTCACGTTTCCCTTACAGAGTGACAGAATTGTAGCAGAAAGTACAGATTTATGTTGTTGGAACAAGAAGTAGAGTTCCATGCATTTCTAGATTTTGCTTCTTTTGGAAATGTTTAAAGGAGATTGGCATAAGATAAATACTTCAGTATCGTAGTTGTGTTTTATTCACTTCCAATTTCTTCATACTGACGTAGAGACATTATTACCACAGACCTGACAGTAGGAGTCTCAGGCAGGGTTTAATTTTGAACTACTAGTTCCTGGGTTGCGCCTCTGTGGACTGAGGGCATACTGTAACAATTTAACTGCACTTCCTCCCCAGCTCTGACAAGCAGATAAGAACACAAAATAAGTCAAGGAGTTTAATTTCTGTTTTAGATTTGGAAAATGTAACAGTGTAATGGAAAGGCTTACTGCTACCTACTTAGACATAGCTTTAATGTCGAAACAATCAAGCATTAGTCAGTTTGTTCTCTTTTGGTCAACAATTGCAAGAGTTAAATGTTTTTGGATTTACCAGTGTTATTCTATATGGATTGCTGAGCACAGATATTGACCTTTTAGCACTTCACAATTCTCTTTTGCACATAAAGTCCAAGACTTACCTCTAAACTCTGTAACATGGTAATGGTAAAATAAAACACAAGTAGTGTGTATTAATCTATAGACAGAAGCTTTTGTCTAATAAATAGTAAATAATCTTTTAAACAAATGACCCATTATATCAACACATTATATCACCTTCAATAACTGCTTATCTAATAATTCAGGGTCACAGTGGCCCAGAGCCGATTCCCAGGAAGCATTGGGCACAAGGTGGGTGGGATACACTGGATGGGATGCCATATTTTAAATATACATATATTTAAAATGCATAATACGTATTCATAGTACATAAGTATTATTTCTAGATTTAGGAAGTATGATAGGAAATTAATATTTAAATGGAAAAAAAGATGTTAAAGTAAGGTTACAAATGTGTTCATTGATAAAGGCATTTGTAACCTTGAAAAGGTTTGAGTGTATCAAATTTATTTTGGGGGCTGCTTAAAAAATTGCAGTGTGTGATCGATGATATATGTTTGATTCTCTGAAGTGTTTGATATGTCAGTGACGTCTTGGCTCTTAGAAAGCAACCAGTGGTCTGGAAAGATGCTTCGCTGAGACATCATGTCTCCCTTGAGAGCTGGAATTTTGGCAAAGTTGTACTCTCTATGGTATGCATTAAGCACCCTTCAAAAATCCAGAAATGGTAATAGCTGTGAGTGTATTAAAGATTTAAATTTCCATGGTGATTAGAATTTTCTGTGAGGCTTATACAGGTATTCATCATAAACTGAAGAATGTTCTGATCACTGCTACTGTACTTGCTGTTCCATACTGTCAGACAGGTGATGCAATTGAATGAATGTGACTTTCAACTCATACTTGGGAACAAACTTGGAAATTGAGAATGCACATCAGAAATAAGTATTATGTTCCACCCGTATTATTGTAAAAGTAATGACATAATTAGAACTAATTAGAAAGGTACATTCTGTCCTCTTCTCAATTGTAGTTGTACCAGTTTTCCCAGGCCAATTTCTGAATTTGAGTATTTTGTATTTAAAATTTAGAATTTTTATACACACTTCCTGTGTAACTTGAATATGAATCCTAAATAGAAAACATGTTAAATCCATGACATTACATATGTGACCATTATGGAACTATGCTAAAACATGCCTATCAGAATTAAAAAGCACAGTACATGATAGTGAGTTTCCATCGAGTACAATCATTGAAAGTTCTTTTAAATGTTATATTTGTTCAAAACAGAGTACTTAATAGTAACATACTAGTTACCAAATAGTAACCAAAACTAGAAAATCTATTTTCCTTTAAAATCTATTTAAACTTTAAACTTTTACTTTAAACAACTAACCCTTAGCACTCATAAATATAATATACTATACAGTATATATTATAAATTGTTTTGTTTCTTATTGCACCATATACAATTTTCTTTCTCAAATTTCAGAGACAAAGATAGCTTTGTGGTATTGAGGTATGTTGTTCATTGCAGCTTTTATTACATAAATCTATATTATCCCAGGTCATCATTCCACTGATGAGGATGACATGCAGAACTGCTCTTTTAAGATATTCCTGTTTATTAGCAGTGCTTTCTTTGACCACCATGTTCAGCTCCCAATCAATATTGGAAAAAGCATTAAATACATCATGCAGGTCTTTTTCATTCATGTGCATATCTGCCATAGGAAGAAATGAAGAATTTAGTGTTTTTCTTTGTTAACATTCTTATTTCCTGATATTTATAGTGCATATTGACCCATGATGTGTTTACATGTGAACTCGTACGTACTGTAGATGGTTTCTTATGTCATCATTTATTTCACAACAAAGTACTTGTAAGATTTGTACAACAGTCATAGCAACTAAACATTATAGTGCGAGTCACCTTATGACTTTGCTTAGGACATCAGGGGAACATTTAGTGCATAATGAATCATTAATGTACAGCATTGTATCTGCAGTTATTCAAAGTGTACTGTGCCAGGTCATGTACAGTATGACTCAGGTGAAAAATTGTATTCTTCTCTTCTTTTTATACATTTGACATGAAGAACATCCGTCGTATTCTCTAGAGAAAAATCAGGCCGTGAACGTGCTAGGAGGAGCACAAGAACAGCAACCTGGTTCCTGTGAAAGGAAAACTGGCTTGATAAACGGCTTGATAAATAGGCTTGAGAATTCACTCATACTTATTACTTCCTGTATGATAAAACTATTTGCACTTCCAACTGTAATTGAATAAACACCCAGAAGCTCAAACCCTAACTGTGCTACAACCTTCTTCACAGCATGTAAAAAAGAAAAGTACAATATTACTGTAAATTAGGAGGTGATGCTGTATGAAAGTGAAGTCGACAATACAAGTTATAGTGCCTGCAATGCATTGCATTAAGTCTCATCTCAAGGGGTTTTATCCAACTGGTCATTTATCCAAGAGGTCATTGAATTTAAAATTCATTAACACTTTGGAGATATCCACCCATAATCCGAAAGCTGCTTCTTTTTGGCTAGAGCTGCAGCAACCCAGGGCCTGTGCCAAAAGCACACGACACAAGGCAGGTCTACACCCTGGGTGGGACAGGTGGCAGTCCACCACAGGACATGCACACACAAGCCCTTGGGGATAATATAGAGACGCCAGCATATCATCACAAAGTAGGAGAAAAATCAAGCTTACATAAGATGAACGCAGTAGGTGCCCCGTTCCAAACTCACACCCAGGAGCCCAGGGCTGTGAGGCAGCAGCACTCAACTCTGTGTCACTGTGCTGCCCCCTTCTTCAGCATCTAACACACCTAATGTAAGAAAAAATAATTTAATGTTCTTTGTAGAATTTAGCAAGAGTCGATTTTTATTAAGGGAACCCAACAATATCATGTCCTGTGACAACACAAAGACATGATACAGGCTTATTGGAAGCTCTTCAGAGAATTTAAAGGCATCCCAGTTTACCTCTAGGAAACACAGCAGATGAAATGAGCCAAACTGTGGTGCTTTGAAGTGCATATTGACCTATGGTGAGATTACATATGCTGTAAAATAGCTTGCTGGATGTTTCCCAAGTGGTCATTCATTTGATAAGAAATCTTTTATAGCTCTCATTCAGCACTCGCAACAAATAATGCCTATAGTATAATGTATTTTAGCAATCTACTTGCATGATATTTGGAAAAAGTAGTTTTGTAAGAATTTTTTGAGAGGGCTTATACTTGTCATATAGGATAGAAATATGGATATTCTGTTCATGATGTGATAGTGTTTTCATTTTTTCTTTTTCCAAAGTATTTTGGCTGATGAATCTGAGGCAAGAGGAGAGATTTCCCATTTTGAGGTAATTGTAACTATATCTGGTCAAGTGGTGTACCATGTGACTCAAGGACCCTGGTTAACACTTGTGAAAGATGTGTACTGCTATTCATCAGCCACCGTGGGAAAGAGGAGGCGTCTGTGAGCATACTTAGGCTGTGATAGTGGATGCCAAAGCATGCAGCTTGTCATTCTGTGCAATAGCTGCATTAATAATATACCAGGCACGACAGTCTCCCAGGTACTCTTTAAGAGGCAATATTTACAGGAATCGATAATAGAAAACACATTTATGTCGAAGTATTGATGGATCAAACCTGTGATGCGTGAAACACATTACTATAGTAAGAGTTCTGTAGATGTGGAAGAAAAATAAAAATTCAACGTATTCATGAAACATTTGTTTTCATTTGAATTACTTGCCGAGTACGATTTATTAAGCTGCAGTTTCGATTCTCATTTTTTATTAAGAAGTAGGGGCACTGTAGCCTTGGGAATTATTACAGTTTGATTACACTATATTTCATTAGAACATGTGACAAATGTGATCAAAAACAAATCTGTAGTCTCAGTATATATTATGTCATGTCATTCTGGATAAATGTATTGAAATATTTTATAGTCCCTGCATATGTTAATATGTTGCAACAGATTTTTTTATTTTGTATTTAAACTTAAAATAATTATCTTAAAGTTTAGACTGGTCATGATCTTCCTGCTTGTGTACAGTCCGTCCAACTCTGTATGGTTAATAAGAAAAGGTGATGTTAAATTTCTAAGTTTCTATTCGGTTGACAAAATACACAGATTAGAATAAGAAATGCTTACAGAAGAGAAATGTAATACTCAGTCTCATTTTTTTTTCAATCAAATCATTTATAAATAAATTATAGAAAATATTTTCAATGTGCAAATTTCTTACTTGTCGAAATAAAAACATTAAAGTTGGTAATGTTGGGGTATCTTCTCCCTGAGCATTACCAAGTCTTGTCTTCTGGTGCAGACAAATGCACCTGCTCATTTTCTGGACAGAGTGCTGTGCAGTGCCCTGTCACATTTCCCGTACAGCTGCAGCTAGCTGGTCATGGTTCTCTCATGTTGTGGTCATTGGCGAGCTGGTCCCACAGATGTTCTTTTGGACTCATTTCAGGGGAAAGAGCTGGCCAAGACAAGCCCTCGACATTCCTTTCTTGTCTTGCTAGAAAATCTACATTTCAAGATTGCCTTGAAGAAATGGAAAACCCGCTGGCTAAAGGGTTTCATCAGCTCGGTATCACTGAGCAGTAAGGTTGCTTTCAGTCTGCTCTACTCAACTCTCTGTGCCACCACATCAGTTGCCCTTTGACCCACAGAAATTGGCAGTTTCATCTCTTTAACTTTCACCCCCAGCTTTCAGTTATGAGAAAAAAATAATGAATAGATAACAACCCGCCTGACTAATAAAGCTTCTATATTGATGTGAAACACCTGTACCAAGTGTGTGGTTATCATTTTTCATGCTCTGCTAAGATAATCACTTATTTCTGCTCTATTATGGTACACATACCAGTGTTTGTGTTACATTCCATTTGTAAAACATTTCAAACATTTAGAAAGAGAAGAAGACAGCAGCTGGACCGCTCTTGTAGTTTCTTTCTCATGTTAAATAAGGAAAGTAAATCAGTTCCAAGCAGCACTAGAGCCAAGGTGTAGGTTACTTTATATTTTGATTAATCAGATAGTATTGGGGATGGGAACATGGGTTTTAAGACTAAATCAATTTCCCCAACTAATTCATGGAAGATGCAAGGTATCATTAGCTCAAAATACAAACAAAATATTGACAACTGCATGCCTGTTTACACTGTTCCAAAAAATAACTTTGTTACTTAACAGAATGATGTTACTTAAATTAACAAGGGACCCTCAGCAGGATTTGATTTTCACAGAGGTACCTTGGAAAAGTAATTTCACGTTATTTGTCACCAGGTGATCTTTTGTCCTCTTCTGGCATGGTCATGTTAAATGGCTTTGTGGTTGATTGGATTAAATGCTCTGTTCTTATGTTTTGTTAAATAGCAAATTAAAAGTATTTTTTTAATAGTGGTAGTGTGGGTGTGTTTCCATTTCATGTTTATGTTGCAGTTTGTTAAATCTGCTAGACAGTATAAAATGCAACAAAGTTATTTCTTTAAAATGGCACGTTTCATCTAAAAATGTCCCCGTCTATTGTGGCTGCCATTGGACTTTCTTTTGTTTTATTATATGTAGTTGTGTGTTCTGGGTCACAAATTCTATTCTCTTGCTGTCAGTGCTTTGAGAATAGCTTGGACCAGTTCCTGCTGGCAAGTGTACTGTGAACTTGGCTGGATATAACTTTTCAAACCTTGTGCAGATGACAGTTTCACAGCAGTGAACAAAGCTACATGGTCGGGCATCCATCACAGATTTGTATTTGTATTTCCAAAATACACGTTCTGGACACCTAACACATTGCCTTATACAGTACAGATATGCTGTGGAGGACTATGTGTCATGCATATCCACACACGCAGACACCTCCAAAAATACAGTGCCTAAAAACATTAGAAAAACAAGCCCTCCTAATTTGCACAATGTTTAGGAACACCTGTTTTCACCAAACAAAAAAATAATAATTTGCAGATTTATTCTAGGAATTAGAATAGCAGCTATTCCTATGACTCAAAAGTACATTCCAAATATAATCATTGGGTGCTGTACTGTACCTGCTAAACTGGAATATACAGTACAGTAATATTATGTAACTTTTAAGCATGTATATTGGACAGTGTTATCAAATACTGTCTATGGTGAGTGGTAAAATAATGAGAACTGCAATCAAAATATTTATTCCTCAAAAGAAGATAATAAATTCAACAAAATAGATCATGCACTCTATTGTTTGGTGTAAGTTGACCCCTGTTATCAACTATTATGAAGTGTACAGCTTGTGTCATCGACACATGATGTACTGTACAAAAGATGTATCATAATACACATGATTTACACTTTATACTGCAGTAACATATTAACAAAAAACGGTTTTGTCAATGACAGTTCAAAGTAAATCTTTAAAAATGTTGAAAGTGGAGAAAAAACTTTGATGATGATGGTATAAATTCTATTAGAAAATGTATTATTTTAAGCATTAAAAGCTTTAAAAGATTACAGAGCTCTAGGTGGCTAAACAGTTGCGTTGTGGCAATTGAGGGAAGGCCACGTTAGTCTTATTTAAGTGTGTTTCATTTTCTAACTTTTTAGGGCTGTCCACAAGGAACTGTTCCTCCAAGTATAAAAGAAACAAAACATACATAAACATAGATCATTAAGTCTAGTATAGATTTGAGACTTGAACAGACTATTTTTTCCCTTCTTGGATGCTTACATATTTCCAGAGGAATAAAGCTATTGTCCCTGAGAAATTTAGAAATGTGACTGAATAAGAAAATTCTTAATCACAGCTTTACGGTAAAGTAGATCTGCTCTTCTAAATTGAGCATTTTTTGGAATTGGATTCCTTTCACAATTGATTGCTGCATATCTCAAGGCTATAAAATTACTGTTAACATTACCCTACTGTATGGATACTGTATACTGTATACTGTATACTGTGCTGGAAGAGGTGTTAGAGGGGCCAGCAGGGGGCGCTCACCCTACGGTCCATGTGGGTCCTAGTGCCCCAGTATAGTGACGGGGACACTATACTGTAAACAGGCGCCGTCCTTCGGATGAGACGTAAAACCGAGGTCCTCACTCTCTGTGGTTATTAAAAATCCCAGGGCGTTTCTTGAAAAGAGTAGGGGTGTAACCCCGCGTCCTGGCCACATTTCCCCTTGTCCCTTACCAATCATGGCCTCCTAATAATCCCCATCTATGAATTGGCTTCATTACTCTGCTCTCCTCCCCTCTGATAGCTGATGTGTGGTGAGCATTCTGGTGCGCTATGGCTGCCGTCACATCATCCAGGTGGTTGCTGCACATTGGTGGTATTGGAGGGGAGTCCCCATTACTTGTAAAGTGCTTTGAGTGGAGTGTCTAGAAAAGCGCTATATAAGTGTAAGCAATTATTATTATTATTATTATTATTATTATTGTATGTATTGTATGCAAATCATTGTTTAAAGGAAATCCTTCAAAGTACATTTGCCTGACTCAGGTTATGAAAATCCATCTTTTGGGAAAATTGCTGAGTATTAGTTCTTTGAATCAAGATTTCAAACTGCTTTAACAAAGTAAAAATATTTAGTCTTCACTTAAAGCTTTCAAAGACTGCATGATTTTACCTTCCAGATAAAATCATTCTGTTTTCTTCCACCAGTTTTTAGTGTATTCCTGCTAACTCGCTACGAAGGTAGTGCTGAAGTTAAAATACTTTCACTGTATCAGTACTTTCAATTCTAAATTATGTTGAATTACCTGTATGGAATTATAATGAAGTTATAAGAAAATTTGTGAGGAAAGTTAGATTTTAAAATCTCAGCCTTCCGCTTGCCTGCATATGTGTAAGTCTTGTACCTGGGACTTCCCATAGCGAGTTTCTGTCATATCCAGACTGAAGACCTATTACTTCAGCCTAGCCTACTCACACCTTACATCATAGCCTGCTGCAACCGTGGCTGCTGCTGCTGCTGTACATGCCATTGTGTGTCTCTGTGTTGGCCCACCAGGTAGATACATCTGTTCTAACAAACTATCCTATTCTCCTCCCCACATGTCCGGATGGCGTCCAGACTGGGCACCATCTGAGTTGGATGCGGCATCACTGCCATGCATCCAAGAGGGATATCGTGGATATAGCTATCATTTAGGTGGATTTTGCTGGTCTACAGAGATCTGCATGGAGTACTGACATACAGAAGACATGATGGATGGATTAATACCCTCATTAATTTCTCTTTTTAATTGTATAATGTTAGCCAGTTGACCTTGGACCCCTAGAGGTTTTTCTTCTCCTTACTAAGGAGTTTTTGGTTCTTTTCCTCCATTGTCTTCTGGTCTTCTCTGTTTTGTATTCACAACATGTATGGTCACTTGCATTGTTAAGCACCTTCAGGCAACCTTTTTGTGAAAGGCGCTATATAAAATAAATTGAATTGATTGAATTGAATATCCCTCTCGCCACCCCATCTACACCCCTACAGCAACCCCCTGCCTCATCCTTACAATACAGAAGGAATCAGGCAGCCCTATCCTTACGGTGAGGCGGCCAAAATCCCTTCAGCCAGGTGATCTGCGGCAAATATATTCTGCATATCGAGTCTCTCTCGACTTTATTAGGATCTAGCCAAACTACTGAAAATTCACTTTACACAATCATCCTAGTCTTCCTTAGCTGTTTTTTCTAATTTTATTTCTCAAAAAAGATTAATGACAAACTCTAATTTGTTAACAGTCTTCAGTACAAACGTAATAGACCTGGAGAGCTCTACCATGCCTGGATGAAGTGTGTAAATCAGTCTCATCCTCTCCCCTGTTGTAAATCATTCTGCTGTTTGTTCTATCTGGATCTTGGCCCTACCAGTTTCTTCATACATCCTGCAAGAAGAGTGACACTTCATTAGTATGTATGTGGAGGGAGGATCAGGGGTTGTCTCTTTAATGTACAGTGAAGTAACTAACACCTGTGGAGCTGGTGTCTCGGTGCCAGCTGGGAGGAAGACGTCACTAGAATCATACGGAGGGAATAAGCACAGGGAAGAGTCCAACAGAAGAGTTTTGTAAGAGAGGTGTGCCGGTTTTAGAGTGCTCTTAGAGAGGTGATTGCAGTCCTGGTGACTGTGATTCAAGTCCCTGGATATTAACTGCAAAACCCTGCCTACTGACTACAAGCCCTGCTTTCTCATTGTCAGTACTCTATGATTTATTTGGCTGTGGCACTTCTGAGTTATAATTTAATGGTCTTGATATGAAGTGAAGTTAACAATCTCTCCTTTTCCTGTTAACAGTCCTATGTATTACTTATTTTTTTTATTTAAATGTTGGGGAATTCTTTATCTTATACTACTAAGCCTCTTCAAAAACTAATGACATCCCCCAAAACTGCTTTAATCACTGAAAGAACTGCACTTCATAACAAGGTACTTACAGTATGTTAAATGAGATAATCTGTTATCATTAAATATGTTCTCTTTAGCTACAATTTTAGCCTTGTTTTTTGGGTCTGAATTGAAGGTATGGGAAATATATGTTAGGCTGCTGAGATGCCTTTAAATCATATATTGAGAATCTATTGAGAAACAAAATTTGTTGGGCAACTAGCTTAAAGTGCATATGTTGAACTCTGTTGTCAACAATGTTCTATTAAAAGTCTTATTTATTTCAAACAGCTTCATTTTGTGTTTGTCTGTATATATAGAATGCACACACACCTAGTGAGTGTATGTATAAAACTATAGTACAATAATGTGTTTACTTACTGTATACAGACTGAAGTCAAAGGATAAAAAGCTCTTCAGGACTTCCCAGATACTTTTTACTTGGGACAGTGCCACCACATTAGATCTTTACATTAGTAATGTACAGATTGCTGTACATGTGTGAAATGAAAAAGAGAGTCAGGTTAGGATGGGCACTTTGGGGAAAAATATGATACAGTTTTGGAAAAACAACTAAAGAGCCTTGTAGCCTTGTGCCTAAAGAGAAATGTTTCTGACTAGATCATGTTTATATACAAATGTGAAAACTGCAGTCTGAATGCAAGACATATGAGACACTCCAACTGACACAAAGAGGCATAGAAAGGTGTATATGTGGAATAATGATGAAACTGGAAAAAAAAATAGGTAGAATTATTAAACAATTGTAGGTAGAACAGGGGAAAAATATTGGAAGAATTCAGAAATGTAGCAAAAACACAACACACATAATCTGTATTGGATATACAGTGTGAAATTCTGAAATGGATCTCAAGGGAGAAGATTAGACCAACAAGCGAGCTTCGTGGAAGATGGGAAAAGAAATCAAGACGATTGTGGGAGTGACACAGATGGGAATAGTCAAAGATAGGGATCTGCAGAGGCAAGCTGGGAATACTGTACCTTCATCTACTACAACTATCCGGTTTTT
This sequence comes from Lepisosteus oculatus, assembly GCF_040954835.1. Taxonomy (NCBI): domain Eukaryota; kingdom Metazoa; phylum Chordata; class Actinopteri; order Semionotiformes; family Lepisosteidae; genus Lepisosteus; species Lepisosteus oculatus. The sequence goes on from NC_090699.1 coordinate 49,181,758, forward strand.
AACCACTTTATAAAATATAGGGTAGCTGGGGAGCTGGGGTCTATCCCGGCAAGCAATAGGAGACCGGATATACCTTGGATGAGACACCAGTCTATGTCTGCATCTATACATACTGTATGTTGCACCAAATTCCACGAAATATAAGATGACACTGACACAACTAAAATTACAAATATTTACACAATTCTAGTGTTTATAATGTTGTCATGTTGTTATATATGCTAACATTCCACAGAGACAAACAGGACTTCATACTGTTTTATTGTACAACTGATATTTTGTTTTGAGACTACAGTAAATTAGCAGACTGGAAATTGTTTATATGTTTGACTTTAAAATTGAAAACATTCTTCAGATAACCACTTCATTCACAGAGATTTCCCTGAGTGTGGGATGTCATCAACAGTTGGAGAGTGTCTAGTGTAACTGATATCACACTGATACCAGTGTGAATTACATCATGTAACAGATGAGAAGGCAGAATACAGTTCTTTTCTTACACTGTATTAACAAAGCAAACATAATTCTTACAGTACATTGAACGTCGACTGGGCAACCTAAATCCTGTATGAACAGTTAACTTGAAAAACATAAATAGCAGTTAAAAAATAACGCATAGGATATATCTCCCGGCATTCTAATTGTCCCATGACTAGTATCTAATTAGAAATAAATAAGCTTTGTGAATTGCGGCATGTAGAATTTAGGTCTTAGTTTAGTTCTCTCCATGTGTTCATATATAAATTGAGACATGTGGAATTCCCAAAAAAGCTGAGTAGTAAGTATTTTTTGATTTACAATATGTATAGATATGGACTTTGGCAACATAACCTTAAAACATTAAACACAGTGAGAGCTATGAGCTGTGAAGAATTGAACAGCAATGTCTGAGCCTGGCTTCTTCAAACAAACATATTTAGCATTGGATGAATATCCAAACTCTGTTAAAAATCTTTGTCTCCTTGGTTGGGATTTCTGATAAATTACAGTGGAGTTGTTTGCAGTAGCAGGTAATGATCTGCCTTCGTGTAAATCCATTCATCCAGTTCCAGGAACCACTTAACCCTCAGGAGATCAAATAGCATAAAAGTTCACATTTAAGAGAATTTACACAAGAATTTTGCCAGTGTACAGGTCTGCTGGCCTTGAAAATCATCTTTATGATATCCTGGAGAAGTAAAGGTTGTTAAAATACTCTTCAGATTCGGGAAACACTATTTTCTAAAATGAATTGGAGAGCTTTTATCATTGTTTCAAAAGTTTACATTAGGTAAGATTACTTTTGAACATTTAAAGCTTTGTTGTCACTTCACTTTAACGGAAGCAAAATAAACATTGCTAACAAAAAAATGTGATTAAACTAAACAATATTAGCCACTGGTAATACTATTTGTCAGCACTTTTGATAGTGATATATTGATAATAACCTATAAATTTGATCTATAGCTAATTCTGACTTCAACCACATGACCAGTAGTACAGAATTTCTGGTGTTTGTGATTGAATAGTGATGAGAAGTACAACAGTGTTTTTTCATATGTCATAAATAAATTCCGGATCACCCAGGCAACCTCTTGTACCTCCAGCATCCTCCCATAGCAGAAAGGCAACAGAAACTAAACTAATCCTGAAACTAGGTTCACACCTTCCCCCTTCTCTCAATGACAGATTTATTTTCGTGTAATCTTCTCTATTCTCATGCAGGTTTCGACTTCACACCTTTCTTCACCCGTCTCCACTTTGCACCACCTGAGTGGCCTCTCTGACTCTCCCCTCTCCCGCCTCCCAGTTTTTGTTCTTCTGTGCTATTAAATGTTTGCTGTCTGCCCTGTCTTTCTCACTCCTGAAGAAGGCTCCACAGCCGAAACGTTCTGGTTTCTCTCTTCTCTTTACAGTATGGGATAAACCTATTACTTGTTCCTTTGCAGACTACGCATGCTGATGCAGCTACCCACCTGAACCACCTGTATATGAATAGTCTAACTCATTAATGTATTGCATTTATACAGCTCAATTCAAATCAATATATCTTCCCACCAAATGCCATTCCACAAATTCCATGCAGTGGTGGATTTGTTGCACATCTGTCAAGTCAATGGAGTCTTACAAATGTTTTCTCTAAACATTTTTAATTCGGATTAGTGGCAAGAGGGATCTTCTAAGGATTTATTGCATAACTTCACTTAAGAGGATGTCATTATGTTTTTATTGCAGTATACATTGTGTATTTTCTGAGATAAAGTGACCTGAGTAACCGAACAGAGAAGAGAGAAGAACACTTTATTGGCCATATACAATTTCTTGTATTAGGAATTTGTCTTTTCGCATACCCCAACTTGTTCTCCATGAGACACACAGACAGCTTGGGGTCGGAGCGCAGGGTCAGTCATTTATATGGCGCCCCTGAAGCAGTTGGTGTTAAGTGCCTTGCTCAGATGCCCAACGGAGTAGGATTTCTCTGCCGGCTGTGGGATACGAACCGGCAACCTTCCAGCTACAGGTGCAGGTCCTTAGTCACAGTTTCAATTTGCTGAAATGGAATCCATTGAAGTTAATTTGAAAAAATTAGCTATTTCGTTGAAAAGCATTGGAAAATGTGCAGAAATTGTGATTTCCTCAAAGGAAAATAAACACACAGTAAAAGTTGTGTATATTGCTCTTTGTTTTTAAAATTGTTGTAATTGTTCAACAGCTTCTGACACACTAAAAGAGAAAACATAAACATTATTGATACTTATGCTGAGGCAGAAACACAAAACCTAGAGGTGTAATCTTGCCTTATGTACAGTATGTATATCTCTTCTATACTGCTAGCTGTCTATGTACAGTACATTTATTTTTATAATGGCCTATTGTTTTTTAAGGAGTAGCTAATCCCTAAAATGGTAATTTTACTGGAGTGGTAACACACGTTCATGATTTGATTTCACATCAGTAACTTATCAAGGCAATTAACACATTCAGCATTATTCAGCTGCTCTCCTGTGTCTAATCTAAAAATAAAATATCAGCTGGCGTACAGCACAAAGTTTTCATTGAGTTTTCCAGAACAGCATCTAGGACATCCTGTCTGTGCAACTGGCATTTGATCACTTGGGTTTCCTTGAGCTTAATGTAGCTTCAGGCTTTCCCCACTCTATTGGGTTTGCAGTCTACTTCACATCCTGCTGTTTGCACTTATTTTAGTTGTTTCTTTTTTTCTTTTTCATGAGAGATTCTGGCTACAATTCCTCTTTGTAGTTTATGTACCATGGGTGAGGGAAAAATGCCTTTAGGTATGTGGTTTCCTGAATATCTGAAGCTTTATCAGTCTGGAATTGTAAAAAATCACAATTTCTGCACATTTTCCAGTGCTTTCAACGAAATAATTTAAATTTTTCAAATAAACTTCAAAGAATTCCGTTTCAGCAAATTAAAAAGTATTGCAAAAGAAACCTAAAGGAAAATTACTGTGTTTTTATTACTTTGGGGGTTTTTGTTTTCCATTTCTTCCAAGTTAACTTGTTCTCAGTCCTCGCTGAGCTACAAACTAGTTTTTGAGATGGACAGGATCCCAGCAGAAACTTCATATCCTCAGTATCGGTCGCTAACTAATGAGCTAATTAACTTCAATTAAAAAATAAATCTCAAAACGACATGTGGTAATGACCTCAAAGTAAACTACTGTAGCTGATAAAAGTTGGAAAAAACATTTTGCCGTATCAAGAGCTTCACAAATCCTTCTGGGATTCCAAGTGAAATAGTTGATGCCCGAACTGTAATCACCAATCTGGGTTTGACATACTGTAGACCAGAGAGAGTGGAATTTTTTTACAGGACCTACAAATGGAGCCTTTTTCTTAAAAACATTGTATCACTTAATTGACAGAACAAAACAACTGATTTTTTTCTACATAATAGTGAAAGGTTTTAATACCACATACACTATTTTCTTCACATTAGGCATACGTTTTAAGCACATTTTGTTCCTGCTGTGAAAAGATGACACCATTCATGTTCAAGCCGCATACATTTTAGTCAAAATTTTAACAATGTTGGGATATTTTTCTGTTTTTTCTCTGGTGGGTCTTAACTTCTTAACTAAAGAGTTTGCTGTTCTCTAATATCAGATAATCCCTATCCCTTCAATAAGTGTGAAAGTGTATGAATTCAGTATTAAGAGATATTGAGTTGATGAACACCTGTCATGGTTGTATATTTTAGTAAACTGTGTTTGTCTATCTTTCACTGACCTTTGACCCAGTGAAAGCCAGTGTTATAATTATGCATGTGAAAAATATACATTTTGTAAACCAAATCCAGATATGTATCTGGTTTCTGTTCTAAAATTACTGTCACTTTGTTACATTTTGGCATAAGATGAAGATTATTTCAAAACCACAGAAAAACAATTTAAGTTACAAAAAGCAGATACAATTCTAAGTACCCTAAAAAAGATTTTCTCCTTGCTTTTCTCCTTTCAAGTTTTAGGTCAGTATAACTTTGAAGAAAATGGAAAAAGCAGCAGATTACATTTAATTGAAAATGTAGTTTAAATAAAGAATTTTAAAAATTCAATCTATATTTGTTGGTACATTTTGTTGTTTTTTTATTTCATGTATCTGTATTTTGTTTCATGGTGTTGAATATTATTTAGGTAATTATATACAGAAAGGCTATTAGTTTTAATACCAATTTGTTGTCTTTGAGATGCCTTTTGGTCTACATGACTAGATCATAATTTGTGATTTGATATTAAGGATTTGAAAAATATTGCTGCTACTGGAAAATAAGCCCTTCATTAACATAGTGACTTCAGCAGGTGTCCTTTATCTTTATTAATAATCCCTGTTCCTCTACAAAAGTCCCATTGTTCTGGAATTTATTATTTTATAAAACAGATCTGCAAACTCAGTCCTGGAGAGCCAGTCAAGTTTTGTACAGATGCATTAAACCACCAATTCCTAATGTTACAGAATAATTCCACTATAATCACTGAACAGGTGATTTGTTCAATTTGAGATCATTTACGACTAAAATCTAAGTACTCTTCAGCCATCAAAGACCCGAGTTCTCTGAAATGTACATCTTAATTAATTAATCAATAGATTACAGATGACACCAATCTTTAAGCACAGGTGACCTATAATACTAACCGGATCTCCAGAACCAGGGAGATCCCTTGCTTTATTGTACAGTAAACCTTAACCATCACAGAATGTTTCCAAACGATACAATCTTATTAATGAACAGCTGAATTTGTATCAGCATATTTGAAGAAATAAAATGTGACTTAAAAACTACAGTGCCTTGCAAAAGCATTCAGACCTTGGCACAGTCTTCACATGTTGCTGCTTTAAAGCATGCAGTCATGACACACTGAAGTGGCAATTAATATTTGATATATACAGGACATTACACAACCTACTCCACACTTTCCAAACAAACATAAATAAAATTAATGTGAAAGAAAAATAGAACAGTTTGATTATATAGGTATTCAGTCCTCTTTGCTATGTTTAATCTAAACTAATTCAGGCACATCAAAATTAAAGAGCCACAAAATTAGTTCAGAGACCACCGTCTGTGTGCAATAATAGTTGCTCCCGTGAATTCAGAATAAATACACACATTTCTGGAAGGTTCTTCAGTCAGGTAGTGAATTTTGAGCAAATTCCACCAAGAAGACCAAAGACCATAGAAAACAAATCAAGGAAAAAGTTGTATCAAGGCACACATCCTGAGAAGGGATGTTTACTTCATCTTGTATTTAATTAATAAAATAGAACACAAATTATATAATGACTAAAGTGTGAAACAAATGGCTGTGTGAAAACTGCATAGGAAAAATGAACAATAGATTGCAAAAAATGATTATGTTTATTATAAACACAAATCTGAAGAGAAACTCTCACTGAAGTGGTCTGTTTAAGTCATTTCATTTAACAGAATTAAAACTTGACTTAATCCAGACATTTTATATTTTAACAGCAATTTGTATTATAAATTTAAAGAATATAAAGATAATCAAGTGACCATTTAACACATTTGATTGAAAATATCTGACTAATGCAAGAAACTCATATAGGCAGGTATCAGTTTCAACAGCATAGCTGGATAGCTTGTTTCTGGCTCCCATAACCCTTTGTTTTCTAAAATTGTCTCAAGTCACGATTTTTAAATGAACTTCATCTCAATCCGCTTGTCTTCTAATTTATATTTCAGTTTTGATGTTAAATAAGATCATCTGGTGGATCCATTGGGGATCTTTAAAAATATTTGAATGTTTAATCAATTGCAGTTTGCATCAGAAAGTTTTTCAGTATAAATCTCAATTGAAAAAAAGGCCCAGTAAGTAGTCTAAAGACACCTTTGGCTCCAAAGGTATATGCTTGAAGCAAGTTGAATTTAAAGAAGAACAGCAAATGTACTGAGACAGCCACGGGGTGATGTGTGCAAAATTCTAACACATCACATTCATTTTTCATATTGTAATAACTCTTTCTTTCAGATTCCTCCTAGAATCCTTGTTCTATTATAGTGCTCTTTGACTGCACACACTTCTTCTTCTTGAATCTCCTCACAAGTGACTAGATCTTGTGATTTATCTCTTTTAAGCAAAAGGCACTAGCATATTCAATAAGACTAGCTCTGTCACACAACTGCAGTATTCCTAAAGTAATCCCTTCAACTAGTGCTGGGCGATAATTCGATAACAATAATTATCGCAATCTAATTTTCCTCAATATAATTTTAACAAAAGTTCGATATATATGTTTATGCTTTGTGCATGCGCACAAAATACTGCACGAGTGCGTGTGCGTGTTGTAGAACGTGGTGGTGTATACCCACACTGTGGTGGCTGACAAGATTGTAGTTAGAGTGGGAAATGAGCGACACTGAAGCAAATGTAGTGCTGCCAACGACCAGCTCAAAGAGTTGTTTAATTTACCAATGAACTGTCTGGTTTCTTCAACTTTCAATCAGGAGAAAAAATCTGCCTTTAAGCTTGAAATAATGATTTGACATTTATCGCGATCATTATCGATATCGACTGATATTAAATTTTTTATTGTGATAATGTTCTTGGCCATATCGCCCAACCCTACCTTCAACACAACATTTTACCAAGGACCAGATCTTCACTAACAACCATCACTGGCTAGCCCAGCTGATCCTGTTTGGCCAGGGATGCCACTACATAATCAAGACCTGTGCCTCTGACAGTTTGATGTTAATTCTTTCATGACACTCTGAGTACTCCCCCTCTATCTGGTAATGATAAGAGACAGAGTACTCAGGACTCAACCTTTTTCTGTCTAGACTCCTCACTTTCAGTTTGGGCAGAAAGTACGCTGGCAACTTGCTAAGTAATGCCTCACTCCTCCGGGTACCAACACCTTCACCCAGCTGGCCAATGTGGTTCCTCAGAACCACATCCTTCAGTACAGAGTAAGCTGTATTTTCACTGAGTCCCAAAGGACTGTGAGCCAGCCAATTACTCCATTAGCCCATTGGTCCATTACTAATGAGGCCTTAGTAATGAAGCTCCCACCATCCTTCCTTTCAGACTGAAGCCCTACTCCTCCCAGCTATTCTTTTATGCCTCTCAATTAGCCAAGAGGGGTCCCTAATAATTAATTTGAATGATTATTTTCATAATATTATGTATAATATAAATCAGTCTTATTGACCTGTAATTCTTAGGTTCAGTTTTGTCACTATTTGTGGCCATTGCAATGGGCATTACATTTGCAATTCCCTAGTCCATGGGTACCACCTTCAGAGTAAGGTTGGTTACAAAGCTTCCAGCCGGAGCATGACCTCAATCTCACTTCCATATCTGCTGCCAAATGTTTAAAATAACATAAATTCAATAAAGCCATCACAATCTCCTGGCCTCAATACATAGAATGTGAGGGTTGAACAAAAGAAGGTCATTCACAAAATCACATCAAGCAACAGGAAGGAGCTGGGGAAGATTAGGTCAACTACCTACTGAGGAGTGCTTGAAAGCATTGAAAGGTTACAGTACATCATATACGTTATCAAAACCAAAACATGATGAGTAAAATATTTGTTTCGGCAGGAATGATTATGTAAATTAAGAAAAAATGCCATTTCAGACAGATATCCATCCATTTTCTAAACCTCTTTATCCAGGACAGTGTTCAGACGGATACAGATTTTGCAAAATCCAGATACCGAGAGTCTTAAAGTTTTTAATAAATGGATTCTATGGCTATCAATAGATTTGCAGCCAACTGCTGGTGCAATTGTTTGAAGCCCCAAAATAACACTCAGAAAGAAAACTGTAAAACAGCACAAACTTTATGTTTCAACTTCATTTTAATAATTCAGGATGAAACTCAAAGATGTGTTTAAAATTGTAAGTGGATTCATCATCCATAGGAAGAATTTGTTTGAAACCTCAACTAAAACAGTTGCCAGCTTGTCTGGATTTTGAATGACTGGAGTTCATACCTAATATAGTGGTGTAAAGCACTCAAAATCTGCAGTCACTACATAAATTCATCTTGGCCAACGGAACTGGACTACCGTTTAGTCTGATAAATGAGATCTTTGTACACATCAGTGAATCCAACAGGATAAACAAACATAAACATGCTTTACACTCTGTGACACAATAATATTTGCATTAGCAATTTAAGTCATAGAGAGCTAAGATTTTGTTATGTGTTGGCTTAAGTAGAAATACAAAATATAAAAATACAGTCTGAGGAGTGCATTATGAGGAAATGGATATTGCATATCTTTTACCCTGTTTGTCTTCCTTCTAAATAACATTTGTCCGTTTTGACTTTCACATAGTTTTTTTGTTGACACAGAATGGGACAGAAGTCCAAATTATGGAAATCTCCATTTGAATTTTAGCACAGCCTGTTATACTGTTACCTGTGATGTGTTCTGAATAGAAAAGTTACTTTTCAGAATTCGTTGGTTTACTTTCTTTTTGAGCGATTTAATATATAAAAGAGGAAGTTAGAGAAGTTACTTACGAAGTGGTTAATTGTTGTTTATACAGAATTGGCTTGACCTTGATGTGGATAGGATATTTCACTCAGGGGAGAATGCGTTGGCATCCTCCCATCCTGTGAAATGAATGAAAATGAAATAGAAGATTGTATCTTGAAGTGTTGCCAACTAGTAGACTACTATGTGGCAGGAATTGCCGAATGAAATCTGTTTTTTCTGGCAGTACTGGTGATGATGAACAATTCACTTACCATATATTGGTAACAAAATGGAAGTAAGACTTTGGAAAATCCAGATGTGTGTGGGACCAAAGGAAAGGCTAACGGAGAAAAAGGAAACACGCTCTTTGATTATAATTATTATTTTTTGATATTTGAGATACATCATTCTTCCTTTGAGGTAACAGATTTCCTTCAGAGATCCTTGTAAGAAGAAAGTGTTTCCCCCTGTAGTTTGGAATACTGAAGCATATTTCAGGTGACACAGACTCACTGAATAAAGAGATGGTTTTAATCTTTCATGTTACATACTCTCACAGTAAATTAAAAACAGACCCTTAACTACTGGACGTATTAGAACTGAATACTGTATTATTTAACTACTTAACAGATTAGAGTAGTTAGAGCAGCACATACCGTAATTGGTTTGCCTACAATTTACATTTCAGCATTGTGGAAGTTTTTTATTTAAATAACTTTGTGAGACAGAAAAAACACCCTCCCAGAAATTTATAGAATTTTCCTACATGGTATAAAATCTTAGGAAATGACTTGAAAATGGTGAGATCATCATAGCTCTCCCTGATTTGCATCGTCTTATGTGACTTCCTTGATTATCCAACACAGGCTTAATCACAAAATGAACTACATCCATGAGAAATTTCATAAAACCTCACTTTCATAAATCTGTGCTTAGTTTGTACCAGACTCTAGCAACAGGTTTACACCTCATAAAACAGACGACATCCTTCAGTACATCTGGCTCTAAACCTCTGTGGAAGTACTTCATTCAAACCAGCTGCTGTGTCACAAACAATGCTCTTCAGTACTTTCTGTCCCAATAGACTGCCTTTTTGCTCAGAAAAACATTTTTTCTTTGCCTGCTGCTCTTTATAGAAGATGAATGTTTTATGTATTCTGAACTAAAGGGTTATATGACACTTATTTTTTTCATAGTGAAGATATAAATGTAGTGTCTTAAATAAATGGGTTTCCATATGGTGTCCTAGGAAATTCTGAAGCTGTATATCTCCATTTACAAAATTAAAGGAATGTTCAAATCCTTTACTGTTGTTTTCATTTGCTAGATGTATTAACATGGAACTCAGGGCGAACTGGCATTTAAATGCATTCAGATTCTCTTGTCATGCATTTCTGAATCACACCTTATTGTAAAAGTTGAATTTCAGTTTTTGCTGGAAAAAAAAAGAAAATACTTTTGCTGTCAAGTAATCCCTAAAAACATGAAATAAACATTTAGAAATAATATATAAATAAAATTCCTATGTAGAAGCTATCATTGAGATAATGTTCCTATAAGCAAGGCTTCTGGAAAGGTATAGCATAGAGCATTCAACTGACTTAGGATTGTTAACATTCAGAATGGTCTTATTGTGGTAGCTGAAATGTTTTATGTTGTTTCATTTTTTGTTTAAAAATTCAGAAAGAGTCATTATGACCACGAATATAAATCCATATTTATTATACCTTCCTAGTGGACACTGTACAGGTACTGCTGGTCTAAATCAGGATCCACTTATTACACTGATTCATAGAAATTCAAAGTAGGAATTGGGTTGGTACGGAACTATAGTAAGGAGCCTTTAGTTTACCCTATATCTTACATGCTTTCTTAAAATATTTTTTTCTGTTTTTCTACGTTTGGTTTACCCGACTGTTTTAATCTGCCAGCCTCTACTTGGAAAACCTTTAAGACTGAGTCAACACATTAGACGGGTCTGCTGTTGTTTTTTGTTATTCACCAGATGCATGTGCACCAACATGACCAACAGTCATTCCTTTTGTGAGGTCTCTTACCCATAGCATGGTAGATGAAGAAACAGGCCTTACAGTTTTACAGTTCTCAGGAATGTCAGGCTATTTGTATACTTGAGACAATTGGTTCATCCAATGGAACATATAACTTTCTTTTACATCTTGGTGGGACAATGTTTATTTTCAGTATACATACTTTCTTGCTAAATGAACATATACTGTAGTATGTTTTAAGGAAACAACAGAAATAGTATTTGATATTCACTCTGTTCACTGTCTACTGTATTCAACTTACAAAATTACATTTCAGATATAATGCTCGGGATAAAGATATAATGGCTTCCTTGCAATGATCATGGATAAAAGGTCTAGAGCTCAACTGCATTGATTGTACAGTTGAATTTCATTTCAGATGCCTGGCAGGCAGTTAGAGCTGTCCATCCTAAATCACTACAGAGGAAATGTGGAACTTTTTTATAGCCTTGGACATTGTTCAAGTAACATAAAGCTTCCCGAGGGCATCTTACTGTAGTCCGAATGGCATGAGTCAAATAAATAGGGTATGTTGCTCAAAAGCTAAACAAATAAAAAATAATGTATCACATTTCGTAACAAGAGTTTAAATTAACAGAAGACAGCGATATAGTTTTTGCTTAAGGATATTCTGACAAAGACCAGGATGAGTTTTTCTGCTACTGTATGGTCTTTTTTGGGAAGCTTTGCCTTCTGAAATGTTTGTCCAATTGCTTGCCTTAGATTTCAGTATAAAAATCTAAAAGCATTACGTATTTGAAACTCTGCTTCAGTTTAGGAACCGTGATGGGGTTCTTTTCAGCAGTAGCTGTATTCAAAGCAATAGTCAAAGATACCCAAATGACTGTACCAGATTTTGTGAATTTTGTCATCCTAGTCAGGGCAAAGCAGTTTGTATGTGCTATTTGTTTTACACTATGGCCATGTGATTATTATCTGTTTAGCATTTCCTATGAATGCACAAATTTCACAAAATATACAGAATATGACTGCAATACTCAAAGAATCTTGAAGACTCATATATTCATCATGAACGTGTATATTCATTCATTTTCTTACCACTTCTTCCAATTCAGAGTCGCGGGGATGAGCTTGAGCCAATCCCGGCAAGCAACAGATGCAAAGCAGGTTACACCCTGGTCAGGACGCCATTCCATCACCATATGTATTTTTGTATCATTTTCAAATACCACTTCAAGGCAAAAATTAAAATTAAAAGATTTTATAGGCTGATTACCTTAGACCCAAGAAAATCATAGTTTGTTCATTGCATTTGCCTGAATTGCATTTGCATTGGTCTAACTTAAACAAAGTCTGACTGATTTTGTTTAATTTAAGCTTAAGTGAGGAACTATTGTGATGTTGTTTAATAAGTACAGTATTTGAATTGCTCCTTTGCCCCAGATGTCAAAGAATGCAAAGTGTTGTGGTGTGAGTGCTGGGGAAGGATTCCAGGACTAACAGTCAGAGCTCAATGCACAGATTGTTTTACCATTTCAGGCTTGTTAGCTTGATGGCTTCAGGGAAAACCTCTGGAAATGGCAGATGGGACCACTGTAACACATCATGCAATAAAGTTTGCTTCATTCATACACATACTGTATAGAAGCAGCATACACATGGTCATTTTATACTGCTTTTTATACTCTTGTCTTTTCTACTAAATGAGGACACAAGGAACATTTTACTGGCTGAAGACAGAAAAAGATCATTAGAAATGGTGCTGTGCTTAATTACGAGAGACTATGTTTGACTCAATAGAGTGCGGAAAATCCTTGTGTTGTAATCGTCCATAAATTTACTTATGCTTTCCTTTTATGTTAATTAAAAAAACTCACCAGTCTCCGATAATTCCCTTCATTCATTATCAGACGACTGCTCATTGGGCGGAGTGGTGGCACTGTGGCTAAAGATCTGTGCCTGTGGCTAGAAGGTTGCTGGTTCAAATCCTGTGGCCGGCAGAGGAATCCTACTCTGTTGGGCCCCTGAGCAAGGCCCTTAACCCCAGCTGCTCCAGCAGTGCTGTATAAATGGCAGACCCTGCACTCTGACCCCAAGCTTCTCTCTCCCCACCTGTGTGCCTATGTATCTCATGGAGAGCAAGCTGGGGTATGTGAAGTGACAAATTCCTAATGCAAGAAATTATATATGGCAAAAAAAGTGATCTCTCTTATTATCACTAAGGGTTGTAGCATCACAGAAGGCTACCCCTAAAGTAAAAGGCAAAAGGCAGGACTAAACCTTGAAATAGATCCTTTTCAATAAAGTGAACACACACACAAATTAGAAATGAGAAGTAATTTTTCCAACGCTTGTTTGATCACAGAACCCAAGAGCCTGTAAGACAGCTAATTTCCATGCCATTGTGCTGTCCCCAGTCCCCAGATATTACCGTTGTCAGGCTTATGAAAACCTTAAAGATTTTGATTTATTAGTTGTGTTTGTCTAATGTTCATTTTTCAAATCAGTCATTTTCTGTATTTTAATGGAACTCTGTGACTGAATGATGGAGTAAATAATGTTGTGGTGAAAAAAATATGAATTTACGTACATCACAATCACTCATCACTTTAGTGTATTTTATTCATTACATCCAATATGCTATTTCACTACCTAAGGTATTTACCATACTTATTTACCATAAGTATTTACTGTACATTTGTCTTACGTATGAAGTCTCTGTTGTTTATGAAGGTTAAATGTGAAATGTTTCATCTATAGTTGTTTGGTGGTTTTGCTTTGCCCACTAAGTAAAGCAGTATTTAAGTACAATTATGTTCTTCATAAATGATATCTCCTGAAAGTCTTATTGTTGCTTGTTTAAAATGATTCATCTGCCTTTTTTTGTTTTCGTTAATCATGAATTTTAAAATAATTTGCCCTAGCTGTTACCTTGTGATTGTATGCTTTCTAAATGAAAGCTGCACTGCTCTCACAATCAAAGAGAACTTTCCACATAACTCAGTCTAAACTGCTCCTGGCCTTCAAACAGTGAGATTTTAGTTTGCCAGTAATGTTCAGTTCAGCTTTAGAACCAAAGTACACCAGCTTAACCATTATAGACAGTAATGACTGAAAGAAAAAAGTGCTATGATAGAAAAGGAATGGATACTTTGTGTATGAAGCAATAGCAAATGTGCTATAGCAATAGCGGTTGTAAAAAACATATTTCTAACAAAGTACAAAAAATAAAAACACAAAGAATGGACTATTTGGGACATTTAATTTACATCTCCAGGTCCTATGATAATATTTTCTAAAATATAAAAGTATACTTTCTGTGGGTAAATTCCAAAACCACAGATTTACAGTATACCTTAGTAACAAGAAATAAATACTTTAGGGTAAGAAGATTTTTTTAGAAGAAATAGAGTTATTTCAATAAAGATATTTGGGCTAACACTCATAGTGACTTCCTTTTTATGAACAGAATATTTTATTCATATTTTAATAACCTATTACAAGAGAAATGAATGATAACAAGAAATGCAGAGTATACAGTTTATACTTTGTAAATATAATCCTTAGATCAGAACCACCGATCAGATATAAGTATTTTCAATAAATAAATGGGAACCTCTTTAACAGTTTCAAGGTAAAACATTGGAATGATCCACATGTTCTAGATTAACGGATTTCAAATTATATTTAGGAAGTTCACTAAATAGGAACATTTTTGTTCTGAGAGTTTTGAAAAATTGTTGAATAATATCTCTTTGTCTCTTTAATATCTTTCTAACAGAAGCTCTCGTGTTTTTATTTTTAAGATCTTGCACGGTATATGTAAACTATATGTACTGTACAACATACACTTACCATTTTGAATTAAATCCCAACATACTTCATATTTCAGAATTTAACCCAGATGTTTTGATACTAATGTTGAATCTGATTAATTATAAATAATATAATATTTAATTATAAATAAAGTACAAGATACTATACAATAATACAACTTACAAGCCCTATATATTTTTAATTAATATAACAGTTATATAACATGATAACCAACAGTACAATTTGAATATACTGACAGAATTCTAAGGTTCCATCCATCCATGTTCTAAACCACTTCATTTAATTCAGCGTCACAAGGGGAGCCAAAGCTTATTCCAGCAAGCAACAGGCACAAAGTGGGATACACCTTGGATGGCACACTAGATCTTTGCAGGGTGCACACAGCCAATGATATGTGAACACTCACATCAGGGCCAATTTTCCCAGAAGCCATTTAAAGAGGAACTACAGTCCCAATTTCTCAGACCAGTCATTAAACTGAGGTAATCAAATAAAATGAATTGACATTATAGAAAAAACAAAGAGATTTTGAATTAAGCACACAACGGTGAACTTTGTGAAAGGGCTGTAAGTTGCCATGTTGTCCCAAACTTCCATTCGAGTTCCCATGAATTGCAACGTACTGTAATGTGGCCAGGGCCAGAATTTGGTGTTCGTAGGCCCTAGGCACTTCCACTCTGAAATGTGCAAAAGGAGGGGTAAACGCTAAACCATGTGATTAATGGAGCAAGTCGAGTGACAGTCACCTAGAATAGCCGCTAGATAGCATATGATTATTGATTTGGAGCACCTAGAGTTGATCGCAACCACATTGTTTAAACTCGTTTTTTTTGTTAGCCACTCGTGTTTCCATCCTTCCCTTCTGTGCCTACAGTGCCTAATGGAAAATCTGGCACTGAATGTGGCCTGTCCTGCTCACTAGTCAACCGCAAGTCGAGAAATGTAATGTGAGGTACGAGTGAATAACTACAGGTTGTGCAGCAGATATTTCACTGCAGAAGTGTTCCAACATGATCTGCATGCAGATTTAACATGTAAGTAGCATTGGTCGGCAAAACCACCTTGAAATTATAAGCATATAAGTTACTGAGTACATTTAACTTTTGTGGTAAATGTACTCATCAATACTGATTCTTTCTATCTCGTAAATATAAAAGTAGCGTTGCAATTCCCCTTTAGCTTACCACTTAATGTGTCTTTGGACTTTGGGAGGAAACTGGGACACCCGGAAAAAAACTCATTGGAACACAGGGAGAACATACAAACTCCACCCAGGTCCAGAACTGACCCATGGCCCCAGCGCTGCAAAACAGCAATGCCAATAACTGCCCCACTCTGCCACCCAACCCCAGCCTGGGCATAGATATTTTAATTATAGTATGATCGAAGTTCCTTGTTGCAATAATTTAAAGTAGAAGTGGAATAAGGCAAATGAGGAATATAAGTTTAAGAGCATTTTATGTTTTGGTGTATTTTGTTGAAGTAACCTGCATAACACCTTCATAAAAACTTTACTTATGCATGCATGTTTTAGAAAAATGAAATGTTTAGATTTAGGATAAGAATGAAATGTTTTTGGTGTCACATTGAATAATTAATCATTCATGTTTAAGTGGGATACACTTCAGTGGCTTTAACCATTGTATAAGCACTAAGTTAACTCATTTATTATTTGTGACTATACAGTACATACTGTAGATAATGAGGTGATTTAACCTGTTGTTTAACCAATTTTCAAGCCTTGGGAAAACTGAACATGTAAAACATGTAAAAACTGAACATACAGAAAAAAAAAGACAATATGCGCAACTTACTTATTAAGAGAGCAATACTTTTGAGCCATCAGTATGTTGGAGGCTGTCATGTCTGGAGTATTCACAGCCAGCAATGTTTAATGGCATGATATTGTAGCCAAATGCAGTCTGTCAATGGTAGGGTACAGTTTGTGAGCCCCTGAGTCAAGACACCATGTCACGATCAGAACATCATCATCCAAAATTGATGCTCTGGGTAGGAGTATCTATCCACTAAAGAACTCCACATGTAGTGATTGATAGAACTCTGAATACATAACAACACATTGATCAAGTTCTGCAATTTCACTTGCTTCCCGTACTGTGTGGTCTTTTTTATGTGATAACATTGTAGCAGGACAGCATATACTGTGTATTTATGCTTATCATTCAATAATGACATCCTGTGAGATGAGAATGTGACACGCCAGATTTGAGCCCCATTCATCATTTGCAGAAAGAGTGAAGACAATGTGTGACATCTAAGAACTCAGACCTGTGAACAGGTCTAAAGCATGTGTCACAGATGTACAGTTTGTATTGATCCTAGTGGGGTTCACATAGGCACACACTACTAATCTAGAGTTTTTACAGCATAGTTGATCAATCCTGTTTATTGACAAATCAAAATAAAAAAGATGTCTGTTAAAAAGTTAGTACACCTGCTGCAATAAGATTCAATATTTCTCTGATAACATTATTAATACCTTGCAGTTGTTAATATACTGTACCATCATAGAAGCTACATAGAATATTCAAGACAAATCTTTAGAAATACTTAACAGGTACATACAGTGGGGTTTAACTATATCTCAAACCCTAATAATCCTAGAACTATCCCTATCACTAACCATAACTCTAAAATATTCAATAAAGTGAGCTTTAGCAAATAAACACTCATGTCTGTTATGTTTTTTTTTTTTGAGTAACAGTCATAAAGGCTACCTAAAGCCTAATTTAAACAAAGCATGCCTTGGAGATTATTTCATTATAGTTTTTTTTATGTTTTATGGCTTTTTATGTTTTAAGCACTGCATTGTTACCAACAAGAGTGAGGCAGTTTTAAATTTTATTCTCTAAAACATTGCTTTTCTTTAGGGCTCAAAGCAGTTGTTAGAAAGAAATGAGTAATTGGCTTCAGTTCCCTTTTTTGTAAGCTTTGTTGTACAACCTATGAGACATCTCCACTGTCACTCTTCTACAGAACAGTATGCCCTGTTGCTGGTGACTCCGGCTCGGAGGATGTTGGTTCCACCCACTTTGGAATCACCAGTTCTGGAGACACCAGCTGGTTCCAGTCCATCAGCCCCTCCCTTTCTGGCAGTGCTGAGAATATTTGCTCTTGTCCCAGATCCACAGTAATTCTGGGAAAGGTCCTCTTCATCTCCTCCTCTCCTTCGCTCTCTGGAATGGAGCTCAAATTCTCTCCTTCATTTAATCTAGGGACAGCCTGTATTTTCTTCCTTTTCTTTCCCTTTGTAGGGAATTCTAGGGCCTCAGGCATCAGCACCATCAGGTTCCCGTTTGTCCATCGCCGCACTCCTATTTTCGGCTCCTTCCCATCCTCCCCCTCTGTCTAGAGTGGACTTCTGTCTTTCCAAACTTGAGTCCTCGGGAGACTTCTATAGTATGTCCTTCAGATTCCCATTTCCATCTACATGAGGGCAGGATGGTGCTCTGTGGTCAGGCTCCATGTAATACAGAGTTACTCTGGGGCACTCTCAAGAGCAAGTTGCATCTGTTCTCCCAGGCCCTTGTGAGCAGGAAAACCAACAAAAAAAACATTAGCATCTACTGTATTTGCTATAGAAAGAGAGAGAAAAGAAAACTTTTTTTCAGATGTTTTATGGCATAGCAGACAATATCATAAACATGCATGAGCATGCTTAATGTATTTTAGTAGTGTCTTAATGCAAATTGTGCACTGTAACTGTACAAAAATTGTCTTTTAAATTGTAGGTATTGTTTTTGACTTTTCCCTCTTTTTGGAAATCTTCCAAATGTCTCTTAAACCTCAGTGAAGATTTACATGTTTCAGTTTGCTGCATCTTGTTCCCTAAGTAAGAGTTCTAATTATGTGAACCTTTTTATGTTTCACAATACAGCCACAGATGTGGCTGGCTGTCTGAAAGGCAGGGGGAGAGACAGACCAATGGAATAATTTTATATTCTTAGTGATGTCTTGGCCACAAACTGTAATACTTTAAGTCAGTGTAAATTTGCAGCCCACTTTTAGAGAACACCAAAATGAGTTTGAAAAATAACTAGAAAAGGCTATGTGTGTATGTCATTTAAACTTGTTCACATACTTTGTTTTAGGCTTGTAGGCCTATTTGTCCCCAACATATTAATTTATTTTCATAAATGGAACAAATTAGAACTTCTTTTAAAAAATAAAGCAAAAACACTGATGGGATGCAAATTATGCTGAGGATTTTTTTACTTGTTATATATTACATTTAAATCACTACATAGTTACTATTTGTAGAGGTTTATGCACAAATATTGGAAGCGATTTTTTCTATTTATGAATTCTTGAATGCTTCCATTCTGTTCCCTTTTATTACACATTGTGTTCAGATATTCCTATCAGTGGATGTTGTTGCATTACAGAAATTAAAGCTACAAAATATTATCTCTGTGGTTCATACCAAGTTTTTCAGAATCATGTCCATTCACCTGTAGAACTTTACGTGAAATCTGAATTTCAAGTAAACAAGCTAATTGCCAGACTCATTTTGTACTACATATTGAACAAAGCCAGTAGGCATTTTGAGACTTTCCTATCATACAGAACCAGTCCAGAAACTATACACAGAGGTTTTTGGATGTTCTCCAATAGACTACACAGCATTTCATTCAGTTTATGCAAATGTAATTTACTTTTCCATGCTGACAAATGCTTATCAAAGGCAATTGTTGTCTTAGATGTGGCAGACTTGAATCCAGGACAAAAAATGGAAAAAAGTACATTATCCTTATTCTCTTGTCAGCAGCAGTGTAGCCTGATCTTGTCAGATCTCAGAAGCTAAACAAGGCCAGGCGTAGTCAGTACTGGGGTGGGAGATGAAAGAAGATCAAGAAAACCAGGTTGTTGCTGTAAGTGGTGTTGGTGGACCAGTAGGTGGCACTGCACTAGAATTTCCAAACCAATGTACCAGTATGGTGACTAGGGACACTGATATAGGAGGTGCTGTCCTGCAGATGAGACACTAAACAGAAGGTCTGACTGCTTGGTCTTTATAGATCCCACGTCACTTTTCATTATAAGAGAGGTGTTAACTCCAATGTCCTGGCTGCATTCCACTGTAGTCTATGGAATAATCCAAGCCACATAAAAATCCCCCTTAATTCAATCAGTAAAACAGTTTCTCACATCTCCACCAAATCTATTGTGTAGAGGGGCTGCTGACACAGAATGGCAACTGTACTTAGCTGCAGAGCCTACTCCTGTTTAAAATTGTTTTAGAATCATTTGGGATGAAAGAGCTACAGAAATACGAGGAATTATCATATCATCCTCATCATCCTCTTACATTTCATTAACTAAATAGTAAACTGTGAGATCAGAAACCAAGACTCCTGAGATGTCCTACAAATCTGCATGTCTTTGTATATCTGCTTACAAGCAGAACCCTGTGTAATGTGACATATTTTTTTTTTGAAGGGGAAGTGTCACATGAAAGTAAATCTGTTCAGATTTTGTCTCATTAACTCCAAATATCTAAAATGTCTGATATGCTTTAGAAAATGAAACTGTACCTCTTGAGAAATAAAAGCTACGTTTATTAAAACCACAAAGCAAAACATTAAGAGGATGATATCAGTATGCAGCTGTGTCTTGTGAGGCTGATAAAAAAGACAAGTTTAATTAAAATGTATTCCTGCATCTTTGTTTCTGCATCAAAGTTCTATAAACTCAGCAGGGAGGTAAACCACAACATGACCAAGTCTTCAGCTAAACAGCACTTTAAAAAGTAGCCAAAGGGTTTCTGTCATCTAAACAGAGGTATGGAATATCGCTGACTTGCTGGAACACTTTTAAACAGTTCTAAAGATCAGTGAAGTGCAGACATTAAGAGGCATTTTGGAATTGTGTGGGAAACAAAAAACAAGCAGTTAGTTGAATATTTCTTCCATAAAAACCACAGCAAGGCCTTCAGACTTAATGGAAATGTACTTAAAATGATGATGCAGATCAAAAGAGTGCATTTGATCTGGAGTTTGAGTTGGTAAATCTCACCGATTGTCTTCTTCATTTACTTAATCTTCTTCTGCATCATCTACTTTCATGCTTCAAGCCCACAAATGTAAGCTGTATTTGCGGTTTCAGGGAGGGATGAGCATTGGCTTGAAAAATTTGCTGTAGGTATCACACACATGAACTGAGCCCCTTGCTTTTGATATCAATATGGTTGGATTTACAGTAGATGATTTACCACCAAGTCTAGAAATGTTGGTATTGAAAAAATGATAGCAATTCCATGAAAACCATAATACCGTTGTGTGTATAATGTCAAAAGAGATCTAAGTATAAAAATTTGCGTGGGAAAATATTGTTTAAGTTGTATCCCAGCACTGGTCAGATAAAACAATCTAGTTCACTCTTGCATATAACTAAAGGGCAACACAGGCATGGAAGATGAGCTAATGTAGCTTCTCCTTAAACACCTCTGTTTTACAAGTATGGTTGGATATAGACTTTTTTGTTGAGTTATATTTTGCTGAAAAATCAAAATGGTTTACCAATACATAACCAACAGTTCTCTAAACGTTCCTTTCATGCAAAGCCAAGCGTGTTTTTGTAAATGTGTAGTGTGCTCAAAGAGTAAGTTCACAGGTCTATTGTCCCACAGGCTTCCATGTTGGCCTAAACAGGAGAATGTTGTTACCAGTGATGTGTTACTATTACAATAAAATAACAGCTTCACACAGTAATGTATTTAATTGTTGTGGATGATGATCCCTTAGCCTGTGAACACAAAGTCTAAACATTTTCAGATACTGCCTAAGAAAACAGCTGCTTCAATAGCTAGCATCAAAGCAACTGTAGACAGCTCTTAAAAGGATGAGCGCTGTCTTGTGCCACATGCTGGTTTGTGTGATATGGAAAGTTTCCAGCTCTGGCACTCCCCTTTCGTTGTTCAACAACAGTTTCCTTCATGACAGAGAAGGAGAGAAACTCTTCCAAGGCCAGATTATGATCAGGAAATTAAACACAATCTCACTAAGAAAGGACCCCACCAGGGTTTTACCTAAACTACTGTTATGCCTAAGAGTAACAATTGAACAGGCCCAGGTCCCAAGTCACGTCAGTTCCTGAAGCCGTGCAACAGAGTTCCTTTAAGGTGACAAAAGAAAGCCAAATCCATCATTTTCTCACAATCAGCGAATCAAGAAAAAAACGTTAGGAATATCAATGAAAAAACATACCACAACTTATTTGCATTTTTCCAGTTGTCACATCTGAGGCTGAACCAATTCAAAATGAAAATCAAAAACAATAGGCTGGTTTTCAACACTTTATTCAAACCTTGTGGAAACTGAAAGTTACTAATAAAGTCTGACATTACAATTATTATTATTTTTAAATTGGGTGTCAGCATTGTTCCCAGTCCATAAAGGAATGTGTAGAAAAATCTGTCAGTCTAATGAGACAGAGCTGAAAGATATAGTCTGCCTCTCTGCATTTCAGGTGCTTGAAAGCACTGCATTAGTGATGCACCAAACAAGCTGCTTTATGTCATTCAACACTTTGGAAGAGGCCCATCTCGAGGTACAAGTGTTGTGCTACTCAGCTCTTTGTGTAACATTAGCTACAGCTCTAAAGTCCACAGGGGAAAAACTGTATGCAGTTTAGTAACAAGCTGTAGGATAATAAAATGCATTTGATCAGAGTTTCTAAAATACTTTAGGGGGCTATTTGTCATAGTCAGCTACTGTACCGTGTTGTTGATCATTTACAGTTATGAAGCAAAGACATGTAATGCAAAAATATTGGGAGAAATATTTCTCATAATTGTGTTACAATTTAATATTTTTCAGATTTTATCGATTAATTGGTCTGTGTCATGGATGGGCTACACAACCCCTATCCTGGGCTTAAAATTATTGGTGCACAACAGCTACAGCTATCAGACATCTACAGCAAACAAATTGTGTGGAAGGTCAATATAATCATGGACTGTCATTACTACCTGTTCCACAGTGAATTTGAGGTCCTTCCTTCTGGGCACTGATTTAGATTACCTAGATTCAAATGCAACAGAACTAAGTTATCTTTCATTCCCATGACTATTAACTTGCTTAATTAGGACAATTGTTTGTACATATATTTGACTTTCTATATTATTTTTTCTTCCACATCATACACATATGTCTCTTATTTAAGTATATATTACCTGCCTGAAACGCACATTTTCCACCTGGGACAATAAAAGGAAGTAAGTATTGGTAAGTATTAGAAAATGGATAGCTGCTCCAGTACTTGATGAATTAACAACACCAGTGGTAGTGCTGCTACTTTATCTACTAACCCTTATCTACTCAGATATCAGAACTGCTGTACTGGGACGGGAGACCTTCAAAAAAACAGATTGTTGCTGCAGGTGGTGTTGGCGGACCAGTAGGTGGTGCTCTTCTCTCTGAACCACAATTTCCAAACCATTGCCCCTTCACAACATCAGTGCTACCATATTGGGTAGAGCAGAGCAGTGAAAACTTCCTTTTAGCAATAAACAACACAAACAATACATAAATCACCTTATCACCTGTGCTCAATCATGTGTCTCACTAATGATATGTTTCAGTTCTTAAGCCGCTGTGTCATATGTACTGTATATATGCCAAAGTCTTAGCACTTGAGGGAATGATAAGTTATTGAAAATTATACCAAAATATGTATTTTATTATTTAATGTGTATTGCAATGACGATGCTATGGACTGGTGTCTGAATTGGAAGAAGTGGTTTGAGAAAATGGATGCGATGCAAGCTTTTTTTTCTTGACAAAACTCAATGCAGTGGGTTTTGGTTCGTCTGACAAATGTACGACTGGTGTCTGTGCATATCACAAAGCTTTCTGCAAGACATACAGTACACTCATTTATTTAGACTTGTTCACGCCCACATCTGAATTTCACAGATTCAGATGACAAATCTGTTTACTTCTGTGATGGTTAAGAAAAAAAAATATGGAAAGTCATATTTGAAACAGGGTGCAATTTCTTACACCAAGGTGTAAGGAAGGGTAGGGAAACAATAATTAGAGCTAAACTAGTAGATGATTTGTATAGGAATGATATCCTAGAGTCCTAGTCAACATGGATTGAAAAAAGGTAGGTGTTGCCTAACCAATTCATAAGAATTGAACAAGCAACAAGAGTAACTTGGACTAAATCTGAAAACACATAGAGCATTTTGGTGTTTGTAACCTTTCTTATGCTCTTATGTTCTTTTGCTACTGCAATTTCTGATATATGGACATAAAAATAAATTGTTTTAAAAATGCAAAATACTTACAAAAGAAGCTTGGTAAGGTGGTGCAGTGGTTAGCATTGTTGCTTGCAACACGAGGGCACTGGGCCCAATTCCAGGGGTTCTATCTGCATGGAGTTTGCATGTTCTTCCTGACTTTGCATGGCTTTTTTTCTGGTTGCTCCAGTTTCCTTCTGTAATCCAAAGACAGACAGATAGGTTAATTGGTTTCTTGGAAAATTGACCCTGATGTGAGTTTATGCTTGTCTGTGTTTGTGTTTGTCTGCCCGGCGATGGACAGGCATCCTGTCAAGGGAATATCCTGCCATGGATCGAAACTTTTTAAGACCAGAACATAATAAGAATAAAGGAAAACCAGAGAGTAGGAGGATCACCCAGAGACCTAACAAACTGACCTTGTATGTCATTTCTAGTAGTCTGGTTTTGGAAAAAAAAGAAAAGAAACAGATAAGTGTGCACTTAAGTGTGCTCTTACCTAAAGGGTGGTCTCTCCCTAGCCCATCTGGTAGGTCCAACAATAACAATTCTAGGCAACGATTATCTCACATGGAGTCCTGGCACTACACATACCAGACTTAAAGCAATTACAGAAAATACCACAGACAGCAAAGGTGTAACTGCAGCATGTAGGAAAGTCCCCCTCACCATTACTGCACAAAAACATAATTGTGGAAGATTAAAGGCTAGCCCTTGTTTTTGGTTGTGTGACTGATAAGGTCTTCCAGACCTGCATAGGGATGCAGAGACTTAGCTTTTGTAACAGACCTTGAAAAGACCAGAGCTTTTATTTGAGCAATGTGACGAGCCACCCAAGGATTCCATGTTTGGTCAGTAATTTGTAGCTCATATGGATTAGGTTGGATTTTTTTCCAAATCTTATGTTTAATTTCACTATCAGGTAATGAGGGACCAACAGGTCACTATGCTATTAGGATAATCAGGATTCTCCAGTCAGCATTGTAAAAGTGTAGTAGTTCAAGTGGGTAGCTGCGTCAGCATGCATAGGCTGCAAAGGAACAAGTAATAGGTTTATTACATGCAGAAAAAAAGAAGAAAGAGAACACAACGTTTCGGCCGTGGAGCCTGAAGAAGGCTCCCATATTGGGTAGAGCATTGTAAAAGTGTGACATGAACAATTCGAAAATCAAAATGAACCCAAAATGAGCAATATAAAAGAAAGCATGCGTCTTTGTAAATTGTACAAATGACCCAAAATCCATGCTTAACATAATAAATTGTAATAAATACATAAGGTAATTACTTTCAATTCACAATTGTGATCTACAGGTACAACAGATGAAAAACAGTTATAATGTTGAACTTAAAACCTTAAATCCACAAATACTTTCAAAATTATAAGCCCTTGCAAGGTGTGCAAGTGTCCTTATTTTTTAAAAATAAGTATCTTTTGGAAACTGCTTTTACATCTGCCTCAATTGAAACTGCAAATCACCAGTCTCTTTTCCTGTGGTTGTATCACATTCCTCTCTCCAAGGCTTCTATGATTTGATTGTGTCTGCTCTTGCTCAAAAACCCTGCACACATACCCACATATATCATCCCATCACTGTTGATAGGAGTTACATTCTGATGAGGTGGTTGTTTTCATTAAAACAATCCACTGGCTAATTATTTACATGACGGATGGGTGGAAGCCTGTTTATGTTTTTCCCTTTTCTATTAAAAATGATGAATTCATCCTTGATGTATAAAACCAGCTGAAATATAGTGAGAAAATTAGATCCAGAATTTCTCATTACAGCAACATCTAACATTTCAAAGTTCTGGCTCTAAAGGCTTTAAACATGTCATGAATTCAATTACTTCAGTGAAACCAAGCTTTTCGCCCCACATTTACAATTTTTATTTGCAGAAGTGAAATGAATGCACTATCAACAGAAAGCTTTGTCTAGACTGTGGTGTGTTCAGAAGTCTCAAGCTGACTCATGCGTTTTACTTGCAGGTGGATGGTAAAGTGCCTGTGTCTTTTATTTATAGTTACAGCAAATGCTAAGCCTTGTTTTCCTGCGTAAAATGTTTAAAGAATCTATTGGAATGTGGCTTTGGTCTTACTGTATCTGTGGTAGACTAAAAGAAAAAGCCCAACTAATATTCAAGGAGGTATCTAGATTGTTCAATTAATTTGGTTATGATTGCTTCTGTTAAAGATGGAAAAACTATTGATATTTGTGTGGCCATTTAATCTGATCTATATTTTATTGCTAGGCTTATTCTGTATCCAACACCTGAGTCCCTGACTTGTCATTTTGTGCCATGTGCTGTGACATCACACACTCTGAAACCTCCCATCTGTGCTGATAAGAAACGGAGTATTTGGGACTATGGGGAGAAGATACACTGCTACTTTGCCAAGCAATGCCCCAGTGTCAACACCTCCAGGTTCAACTAGCCACGCCTGTATCTTTCCAGTATATGTCATCCCCATTTAGCCTGGGAAACAAATTATTACACAGCCATCCTGTCTAGCACCTTCATCCCCTCTCAGTATAACCTGAACTGTATTTTCTCAAGCATCCTTAGCTCACAGAGCCAACTCAGCCCTGTAAGCCAGCCCAATCTAATGCTAATAAGACCTCTTTTGGGGCTCTCACTCTCACTCTTCCATTACAAACATAAACAGGATAGGAGGTAGTGTCACCTATACAGGTACTCACAGAGGTATCTTCATTACACTGTTGTCAGGAGGTCAGGGAAATTTCAGAGTCCTGTAGAAGCCTGTTTTTAAAAGAACTGTTGAAATTGCCAGTGACTTGCTTAGCATGATGTACATTGCATTCTAAGTGTTAGCTGCTATATAAATACAATAATTAAAATTGTGAAATTTGAAGTTTGCTTCTTTCATTTAATTGAAAATATGTCTGCTAATTACAGTTCTTGTTTCTCTGATTGCTTGCTTTTTCACATCATGTAATGCCACTCAGTTTACTCACAGTATTTTACACTTAAGAGTAATTTCACTTATTATACACTATTTATTTGATGTGTGTGCCTGTGGGTCTTATAATCTTTGGAATAAAACTGTTTCTGGTAAAGGTCCTTATGTGATATCATGTTGCTGTATAAAGGTAAGGATACTTTTCTGGAACCGTTGTACTAGTATTTCTCTTTTTTTTTTTATTTTGCTCATACACTTTTAAAGTAACGGGGATTAGGAAAGTTTTCGAGTTACCAGGGAGACAAGTAGTAGATTCCAGAAGTTTACCAGATTCAGATCTGATTGGCCACCAAAACGTTTAAGGGTTTCAGGAATTGATTGAAGGTATTGGTTTGTTTCAAATATCAACATCAATGATTCAGATGTCATCCTAAATATTATAGAGTGAAACATACATTTAAGCATTGCTGTACTGGATTTACTTTTAGCATCTTATTCTGTTCTGTTTAAGTGCAAGACACTGAAATTAAGAAATCACTGCATCTTAATTTTATATTGTTTGATAGGTGACAACTTCGTCAGTGATGTATGACTTACAATACACATTTAGTATTGTCATTTAATTTTCAGGTCTGAGATTTATTTTGTGCTGCATGCTATTTGCAATGTTCTGCACAGCATGTCTGTGGCAGGGCAGTCAAATGATTTTTACAAATTCCAGTAAATAAAACAACTGTCTTGTTTTAAAGCAACATCCCCATCTCTTGCATGCAGTACAGGCCTGCTCTCGGCCTTCTCATTTTACTTTAAGACTTTTGAAGATTTGAATTGTTAAAAACGATTAAAGAAAAAGTGTGCTCATTCTAAAATATTTTGCATGTAAAAATAAAACTTATTTCCACAGAAACTGATCTTCTGGCAGTTCTTTCACTTCAAAGATCCAACTTGAAGTACCTCCATGCCTCCGTCATTTAGGAGGAAAACCTTGGAAGTAACAACTCTTATTCTGGTAACCCTCAGTGAGCAGCAGCATTAAGAGAACAGGCTGGGGAAATGACTCCTCTCTTGTGTGCAGTCTCCTCTAAACACCATCATTTATGGTATTCCCTCTGCATTAATGAAAGATTTTTATCTAAACCTTTACATCAAACAACTTCCTGCAAACAAAGGGACAGAGTGTTCAGCAAAGTGCAAAGTGACTGTGTGAACACGTGTGCATCGCATTGACTTGTAGAGTGAGACACTCTAGAGTTTGTCCTTGCCATTGTCAGTTCTGTTTAGAGAACAGTTTAAGTGTATTAACAAGTTTAAGGTATCTAAATTTCAGTGACTTTAAAATGTTAGGGCTATTAACGTGGTAATTCTGAATGTTCGAAGTTCAGAAAACATAAGCACTGTTAATTTTTAGAAAGAAATCTGCCCTTCTAGCTTCACATATAATAATTGGGCTGCTAAATCCTCTTTGCATTGTAATGATACATTTTCAGGTTTGTTTTCTGTAGCTGGCTGAACTTACTGCCAGCACTGTGTGTGACATAATTTGGATTGCAAAAAGCTCACTTTGCAGTTTCACTTGTGAGTCAAAGTGACATCTTGTGTATTATAGAGCCTTAAGAAATTATTCCAGCTCCCACAAAATGAGAGCAAAAAAAGTCATTGTTTTGTTTTTGCTTGTAGGTCAAAGTTCATAATTCCCAGCAACGCAACATGGCTCACTATGATTAATGATGCTTGACGCTTAAGACGTCACTGTGCTTATCTGTGCAGAACATTGCTACGTCTAAGAAATCCTTGCAATATATGCAAACAAGGCCAGATGCAGAGAGGGAGCTTGCTTACTTTTGTAACATTTGCTCTGAGATTAAAGCCAAAATCTAGAAACAATTCTGCAGCAGCTCAAGCAGGGGCTCAGGAGTCTGGCTAATGTCACTGCAAGTGTATTCTGATGTTGAGTACACAACAGGAATGTTTGCCTGCCACTGTCATTCTGCCTTTCCTGCAAACACAAATGTTTCCCATATTTGGCCACTTGGCACAAGTGTAAGGAAACCACCCTTTTTTGAGATTGAAAGAAGGTCCTTACAGCTTTGCAATCTAAACTCAGATGGTCAGCTTTTTTTTAACTAACTAGATCCCTCTCTCTTCTACTATGGCAAGACATCTTTGGCTGTTCCCGTTTGCGGTCCATCAGTGGTATGTGTTTATATTGCTTAGTGTCTTTTCCCATTGCCCCACTGAGGGACAGAGCTTGCTCTCTCCTACTTTCCCACAGTACGGCACCATATAAAGCTCCCTGCTGGAACAGCCTCACTGTTTACTATCATTTCACGTCAGCAGGGCTGGAGAAATCGTCACTTCAGGCCTCATCTCCAGTGCTGCACTGGCTGACTAAGCAGGAAGTCCTGTGAATGAGTGAGTTTCTTGTTACGATCAGGAAGTTCATGCTTAGTCCTTTATTTTTGTGCAACACTTCCGTGAAGAAGGCAGAGGCGTGCTACAGCTGAAGCCAAGTACCTCTCCCAGCCCATTGTACAGCCAGTTAATTCACAACACATCCACTCCTTGATTGTACAATGTGGGGTGTTATCTTCCTTAAGGATGCACTCCTCCCTGTTAAACGAATATCAGTATCCCACAGTTGTTACCATCAACCTGTGCACAAATATAACATTTGACCCACCCTACCTGTAAGATTTTTTTAAAGGATTAAATAGACAGGCTCAAAGAATAACTTTAACTGGTAATAGTAATGATATCATTATGAGAGATATTAATTATAGATAATAGCTTGATTGCTTTTGTTTTTTTTCTAATTCTGCCTATCATGTTTTTATATATTTTTCATTTACATTGTTGTGTACAATTACAATCACCAAGTTACAAAAAAAGATATTGCTGCTCTATATTCATACCAGAGAAAACTGACCAGATACATTTGTGAGCTCAATGGAATATACTGTATGTACACTGATAGGTTAAAATAAATTAAAAGTCATTTAGATTTACATGTAAAAAGTCAACCCAGTGGATTTTTTTCAATAGCAACAGTGAAAGGTGAACCACTGGACAAAGATGGAAACTTAGAGGAAGAATACTTCTTAACACTAAGTTGTGGTAGTTTGGAAGAAATTACCCAGCCCTGCTGTTGAAACTGATACATCGTCTCAAGCTTCATGACATCCTCAGATCAATTATCCACTAATTACCACATTTACTAGAAAGGCTGAATTATCTATATTCTTATGCTAATATTTTGGTTTTCATAGAGAGTTCATATAATCTTTGATAAACAAGATTTTCAAAATTATATTAAACATGATTATATTAGTACCATAGTTGACCAAAAATGCTGATTTCTTTCTAACAGTAGAGCGGGAGAAGAGTACAGACAACTTTTGTCTTCTTTGTGTGATATTTGTTTTCTTATTATAATTTATTAAAATCCTTGTGATATCTATATTTTCAAAATTGAGTCAAGGATTATCGGAATACTCCCATTCTGGGATCCTGCAACAAGCTATCCAGCTATGTTGTTGAAGAAGCTTTCAGCAAATGGCTTGATGAGATCCTTGGATCTCAAACAGGCTGGATAGGAAGAATGGCCTCCTCTTTTTGTAAAATTTCTTCTGCTCTTATGTTCTTACAGTCGTGGTTAAATAACTTTAAGATGCCGTTTAAATAGAAAGAAGCATAGAACGTTCCACGAATCATGCTTGTTGTAGCTGCTAGTAGCTTAATGATTTAAAGATCTCATACAGACGAAAGTAGCAGATTCAACAATATTGCATTGCAGCCTTTTCAGATACTTACCACCCTTTAAAAATGTAAAAAATGCCTCCTGCCTCAGCACTAAATACATTTACTGTTACCATCCAGTAGTGCCCTCATGTTCTTGTTTTACTGCAAAGTTAGTGTAATTTAATGAATTGCTTTTCAGTGGCTTTCAGCATTCATAACAATTATAGTATTGTAGTTGATACAGTACCTTACAGACTGAAGACGCTCCTTTAATCTGTGAATGCCATTTATACCTCAAATTATTTTGGTTCCTCTTCTTTGACTACTTTTCTTGAATGCTTTTAGAATTTTGCTATTGAAAACATTTTATACAAAACAGAGAAAAGCTTCTTAAAGCCAAACTTCATGACACATTTTAGGTAAAGTGTAGCAGCACATTACTCAATGCTTAGAAGCTTCACTAAATCACTTGTTATTTTCGTCTTGGAATATATATCACTTACATATTAGATACAGTGACAAATGAAACACTGGACCTTATAAATGATTAGAAAAACAGCTTGTCCTGTGATATGTACAATGTATCCTTTTGTAATATTACTTTATTGATACAGAAAGAATAAATTACATAAATGTTCATAACCATCTTTATTATCTCTGTTCAAGTCTTTGCATTTTGATTTACAGTCACATTCCTGTTATCACTCAGGTGAACTATCCTTTCCATTAGGATTTAAATTTATATGCTTAAGCTACTGGTACTGAACAAGACCTGGACTAAGGAGCATTTTATATCTTGCCTAAGATAATCTGTCTCAATATCGCTTAAGGTTAATGGAGCAAAAATTAACAAAAACAAATGAATCACTCGATATGAATGCTCCATTAAAATGTTTACAGTGGTGTACCATGGTAATAATCTTGTAACATGTAGTAAAGCACAGGTGGTGAAAGCATTATGAGAGCCACATTAAGCAAATATTAAATGCAGAAGGTTAGAAAAGTGCATAGGTGGCATATGCCTTCATCATTTTGACACAGTGTCTAGAAAAAATGAAAGGAAAAAGCCTAAAGAGCTGGCTTCAAAAATGAAGCAGCAGTTAAAGTTGATTGTGTGCCAGAAGGTAATACAATGTTTTCAGTGGGATGTTAAGTCTATAACTGACCACACATCGATGCTCCTATCAGTCAGAAGAGCGGAGTGAAGGTGAGAGCACACACTTCACTTTTGTGTACATACCAGAATCAAGACATCCTGTGGGGCATACATTGAAAACAAATCCAAACCATCAAAATAAGCTGGACTTCAACCGGTCTAAAGGGAAAACATGCGCTCAGGTTCAGCAATTAGTATTTAAGAAAATAACCCCCCTTGTATTAAAGCCTTCCCAGCCAAAGGCTATGCCCTCAGGATCAGGAAGTTTACAATTTGTAACGTGAGACTAGATCTTGTTTTCTTAGTGTAAAAGGGAAAGCCTGTTTCTTTGTGAATAAAAAGGAACAAAAAGAAAGAAAAGAAAGGAGTCTCTTAGGATTCCTGACCTGGTGTTATGCAAATGGCCATTAACCACATGAAAACAGAAATATGGAGTCCATTACCCTACAGCTAGAAATGGTAACAATAAAATGTTACAGAAAGCAATTGTCTTGGAGTGTTTGTGGCTAATTTATTTTTTTAGAGCACCAGGTCATGCTGCAGATGTGTATCGCATTTGTGTGTTTTTCTTGGCAGAGTTCAACAATATTAAAATGCAGCATATCCCTTTGTTATTGCCCCAGAGATATATATTAATGCCTCAGCACCCGTGTTTTAAAAATATTTTTAAATTGCTTGTCAGCTTTAGAGTTTCATACCAACCCATCATTATTGACCTCAACTGACATTCTTTAACATTTCACTCTGAAAAAGGCCACGTGCGTCCCCTTTTTTTTGTCTTTTACAATTTAATCTTGAAATCATTGTTAGAAAGTTGCATGGTACATGTTATACTTGAGGCCAAAGCACACAAATAGCATTAAGATGTTAAAATAAACATATTTTAAAATAATAAACATATTCTAAAATGAAAACAGTACAGATTGTGATCCCGGGGGAAAATTGCAGTTTTCCACACATACACAATACTAACAGATTGAGTGATAGAAAGAGGAATCCACAGCAAATCATGTGTTTTTTAGGATTAAGCTTATTTAGCTTTTTGGTTGTATTTCAGCACGATGACTGAAGACAGAAAAAAATGCAGGGACATAAGACAATATAAATCATCTGTCAATGAGAAGTTTTTGTAGGTTCTCCAGTTTGTGTTAACCACTTTTACAAGAGTTCTGTAGGTGAGATTCCGAGCACAGAGATTCAAACAGACATTTTAGATTCTTCTATCTTAAACTGAAGTACATTTAGAAAAGCTATATTTAGGGGATATATTAATATTCCACAAAAGCACTGTTATATCTGCTTGCCACTAGAGGGAGTACAATACCCACATCTCTCACAGCAAAATGTGACAGTTTGTTGGCAGATAATTTCTCCTCATTCTCAACTTAATGTTTATTGTTGTATTATTTACCAAGTACTTTATTTTTCATCTACATTTAGAACTTTAATTCCCCTTAGTTTTTGAAAAGCAAATATTTTTCTTGTTTTTCCACTTTAAAGCCTGCTAATCAGCAAGAAGTATAGTTATACAATGATAAAAAATGTCTCATGTCTCATGTCTTTAAATGTCTATTTAAAACTATAAATATATAAATGGTATCTGACTTCTTTTACTATGCTTGCACTTAGTATCCACTACATTCAATAAGAAAACACCTGTTCAGAATTTGAGAAATTTGAGAATTTGAAAAATGCTGTATAAATGTTAATCCAGCTCTTCATGTACATTACTCAGTCCCCTTTTTTAGTTGCATCGCTTATTATAGAAATAAAACATCCTCAGCAAAGCAAAAATTGATAAAATCACTTACTTACATGTTCAACTATAGTGCTTAACAAATGCACATACCCAGCAGTGTCTATCAAACCTTGCACAGCACTTTAACTTTGTTTTCTAAAATAAATTTAGAGGAAAAGTACACTGTACTGTCAAGACACTTTTTGAATACACCTGTTACAAATAACAGTAGGTTAGAAGATTGACCACAAGGTGTCTCTTTAAGACACTAAAACGACAAAACCAACTCCAAGAATAACTATTCGTAATCTTAAAATCCTTTTAATGCAATTCCCACAACAGATCTGCTGAACCCTGTCATTAACAGTTTAGATGGTCTTTCACAGCCACCTCCCTCATCTCTAATAGGATAACCTATGAACCAATGTCACGTTTCTTCTTCCTATTACATCACTCAACAGTATTTTTGCTTTGCTTCTGTAAAGTATTAGAGTCATATAAAATAAGAACATCATTCTATATCAGGTCTGAGTTGAATATATTTTCCCATGTGATGTAAGAAACAGATGACACATGAAGACACATTACAGTACAGTATATCTCAGTGCTCTTTTTGGCCATACATATTCCCTATTATGTTAACAGACAATGTATACAGTAGATACCTAGCATGTTTGTCATATTGAGAGAAACCAGGATACAATTTTAGTACATTGCAATCACATCTCTTTTAGGTTTTAATGTCAAATATTTTAATACAAATATGAAAGTAGGACTTTACTGAAGGGGAAAAAATGAAATAGAAAAACAAGCTTATTAAATGGGGTACGTCAGTTACAAAAGTTTAAAAATATATTTGCATCAGTATATTGAATATACTGTTAATGTTAATGGTAAAACAGGTTGTGAGGAGATTTATCCAAAGGATCCTTTATTGAAGTAAGGACAAGGTGATGCAGGTATAGCACTAAGCATGAGTACAGATAAACAGGGAAGGATTTAAATCCTCGGGCAAAGTAAGCAGATCTCTCACAGACACAAATACATCTTTTTACATCTGTAATGAGCAACACTATAATGCTAAAATCACCCTCCCTGTCTGTTTCTCTAATTTTAGTTTTTAGATGTTCCAAATTATACAAATAGCCAAAATCTAATTTCTATTTATCAGTACAAGACACACTTCCTAAGTACCTTCTCCAACATTTTAAGCCCTTGGAAAGATACTGTATATCTGGCGTGCCTCAAAATGTATATTAAAACCATTATTAAGCCTACTAATCGCCACTGGGTTGTGCTGCAATAATGTAATATGTAGGAAATTCCAGAAAATAAAACCACAAATTCCATTAGTAAAAAGCAGCACTTTGCTCTTCAAGAGCTGCCACGGTTGCAAATTTTAAAATCTTTAAATTTTGAAAACGGTTACTCAGTCTCAATGGAAAGCAGGTTTTATATGTACATTATTACAACTTTAAAAAAGAAAACAGTCACAATAAATTTGCAGATTTCTTGTAATTAATGTAGTAGGTAAACTTTTGAATGCATGTAGCAAGGATTTTCGTGCTCATAATAGTAATTCAGATTAACCACTCATGAGAAAAGTCTTTAATACATATAGGCAGCTGCAACCTTAATAACTTGATGAGTAGCCAGTTATGTTTGCAGTCTTGGCTGGATTATTTATTAGAGTGGCCTAAATTGCTTTGTGCTGATGAAACATAAATGCTAATCCAGGGTGGCTCTTTAAAAGCACCTAAACAGGACTTGGATCCATCTGTAGCAAGGTCCAAATCCATCTCTCAGCAGTCCAGCCAGACGGAACAACATCTCTCGAGGGCTGACCGAGAACCGCAACCATGAATGGCACAGAGGGCCCCAATTTCTACGTGCCCATGTCAAATGCAACTGGCGTGGTGAGAAGCCCATTCGAATACCCACAGTACTACCTTGCTGAACCATGGAAGTTCTCCGCACTGGCAGCGTACATGTTCTTCTTGATCATCACCGGCTTCCCCATCAATTTCCTCACCCTGTACGTCACCATCGAGCACAAGAAGCTGAGAACCCCGCTAAATTACATTCTTTTAAATCTGGCTGTAGGTGATCTCTTCATGGTCTTCGGAGGATTCACCACCACGATGTACACTTCGATGAATGGCTACTTTGTCTTCGGCACCACTGGCTGCAACATTGAAGGATTCTTTGCTACCCTTGGTGGCATGATTTCCCTCTGGTCCCTTGTGGTCTTGGCCGTCGAGAGGTACCTAGTGGTCTGCAAGCCCATGAGCAATTTCAGGTTCGGCGAATCCCATTCCATCATGGGTGTTTTATTCACCTGGGTGATGGCCTGCGCCTGTGCTGTTCCTCCCCTCTTCGGATGGTCCAGGTACATTCCTGAGGGCATGCAGTGCTCGTGCGGAATTGACTACTACACCCTGAAACCCGAGGTAAACAACGAGTCCTTTGTCATCTACATGTTCACTGTCCACCTCCTCCTGCCGTTCAGTGTTGTCTTCTTCTGCTACGGCCGCCTGGTCTGCACTGTCAAGGCAGCTGCCGCCCAACAGCAGGAGTCTGAAACCACCCAGAGGGCCGAGAGGGAAGTCACCCGCATGGTTGTTCTCATGGTCATCTCTTACATAGTCTGCTGGACTCCCTATGGCAGTGTAGCTTGGTACATCTTCACCCACAAGGGAGCTGATTTTGGCCCAGTCTTCATGACAGGTCCGGCATTTTTTGCCAAGAGCTCAGCCCTATACAACCCTCTCATCTACGTCTGCATGAATAAGCAGTTCCGTCACTGCATGATTACAACCCTCTGCTGCGGAAAGAATCCATTCGAAGAGGAGGAGGGCGCATCCACTACTGCATCCAAGACAGAGGCCTCTTCAGTCTCTTCCAGTCAGGTGTCTCCTGCATAAAGCTCCTCTCTTCAAAGGGCCTAAGAAACACGATCAACGGAAAATATTTCTGCTACCGGAACCGACTGAATGCTATGTCTACAGAAATAACATAATGAACTTTTTTGTATTTTTACAAATCAGTTTGTTAAACCAAAAGACTGTTGAATCAGAAGGCGACACACTGTGTCCACATCACTGTTGTTTCTGTATGTACAGTAAGTCCAATGTAATGGTGCATAAGATGTTTTTTTAGACAAGAGGAAATATCTTAAATCTTTTACAGTTGGATTCTACCTGTAACCAGCTTAATGTGATTGTAGAGGCATGTAATCAATGCAACGTAAAATAAAAAGCACTTTGCAAATGTCTTACTGTGTCTCTAGACTTTTAATTTCTGTTTCTTTATAGTTCATATTTTCTATAGTTTAAAAAAGCATACACATTTTTGCAAAAACAAAAAAAGGTGTTTGATTTTTTTACAATTGTCTTACTTTAAAATATTAGTGTGATTTCACACTACTCTTTATTTAAATACTTCGGAAAGTGTTTATTATTGCAGGGTCTAAACTGTAGATTATAAATATAACAATTACTATTATCTGAGCAGGGTTCTAGAGTAATATTCCCATTTAGCAAAGACTCTGTGCTTCAGTTATTCTTATCTCAACATTTTTCTTTTGTGAAGGTGTGGTTTGCTCACTTTGGTAGCAAGAACGGTAGAAATCCAAAGAACTTTGAAACATATTGTGAAAATATAATTTAGCTTCAAGTATTTCATTTTATAAAAAATGTAAAGGCTCCTTACATTTATCTAACCTAGATATTTTTTTTGCACACTTTCGTATGTCAAGATGACCATACTCATTCAGAGGATTCAGAGCGAGCATCCAGTGTGAGGTTCCAATTTTATAAATATATTTTTATAGAGTTAGTGCTCTTTGGAAGTATAGATGTAATGTTTATAGTCAGATTGTTGATTCAGAGGCTCTGCTAATCAGAAGGATCTAGCTCTCCTTGAAGCAAGGTCGAAGTATATTATCACAATGTCACTCTAAACAATAAGCACCTGATACTCCCTAAGATGGATTAGGAAATAAAAATATGTAACATGCATTAAGCAGCATTTGTGAGAATTTAACCATCGCAAGGTTTCCCATTAGCCCCAGAATATCTAATAGAAACAAAAGAAATAAATGGAAAGTTTATTAAAAACCTTATGTATCTTGAAACGCAGTTAACAAATAACTACAGTCATTTATGATGTTAGTGATTACATAATACTGCTACTTTTTAAATGCATTGAAGGTAAGTAACTTTAGAAAGTGTAAGCATATTTCAATGTTGTAGTATTATATTTTACACAAAGAAAGTTGCACATTAATAAAAAAAATCACCATTTGAAAAATAATATATAATGATATATCCTATATTTATATCTAATTAGATATATTGATATTAAGAAACATACAGGTTTAAAATAACTCCATGTTTGTAAAAGGCAGTTACAAATCATGTGAACATATTCACCATAAAGAAACTACAAAAATGATAATTATAAATTATTTTATTAATTTGAGTTATCATGCATTAAAACAAAATCATTACTGTATTCATACAATTTTCAATAAGACCAACTAAAATCCAGTATCACTCAACAGCATTACTGGTTTACAACTGGAGGTAACAGATAGTTTTGATGTTGCCAAGTAATTACTCCTAGTTAAATCATGAGAAAAAACAACTCCATATTATATCCTTATTTACTCGGGAAACACCATAGATTCCAATTTTCATTGAGGCCTTTTGGTTTTAGTGTCTGTAATTCATGGATCTACTTTGACTGAGTGGTGAGTTGTAGCCAGTCAGGTTATTTACTGTCAAGGTAATGGAAATTAAAATTGCTCAAATAAGTCATACTAAAAAATAAAAAAAAAAATCAGTGGACTTTAAATAAATACTTTTTCTGGACATCACCCCATTTGTCATGTACTGTAGGACACACTGATATGATGCGCAGAGAAGCCTCTCAAGAGAAGTCACCTTTAAAGGCACTATATAAAATAAAGTTTATTATTATTATTATATTGTAAGATCCATGCACCCCTGCTGACAGGAGAGGGTACTGCAGCCTATGTTCCAGTAGATGATGGGATGTTATAACCAGAGGGTCATAATGGGAGCACGTGATCATTTGCTCTATTACTTTCTCTTGTGTAAGCAAACATTATTGCTATTTTTTATTTCTTAACACATATAAGTTTTACTTATATTTAGAAGTTAAAAGCAAGGAATATTATTTTTCAGAACAGTAAAAATGATGATGATACCAGTGTCCGCAAACTAGCCAGATCTAAATGCTTCCAAATCATATTTCGTCCCAACAATCAAGCAGACTATGCATTAAGGTGTAAAGAAAGCTTGTGCAGAATGTTTATTCCAGGAATTCTAATCTCCAAAGATGATCCTCATTTAAAATGTGTGATAGAATCTGAATCCCCTTTGATCCTGTAATGTAGAACACCGGCAGCAAACAACATTTAAAGAGTTATCAGAGAGGAGAATAGGAATGTCATCATTAAGTATGTAATTATGGGTCCGCTGCAGTCTACAGCGTCGGAGGGGAACATCATTGTAAATAAAAACCTGAAGTCTATATGGAGATGCAAGTGGAGGACAGGTAAAGAAATGTCAGGATTAAACCAAAAAGACAACAAAGAAGTAAAAATTAATTTTAAATGTTGTCAGGGTTAAGATCCCTCTAAGACCTTTATGCGGCAGAGAGTTAAGTAAATACATGCTCACTTCCCTTTCCATATGAATTTTAAACCTCTAGTGTGCAATCTATCCCAGTACCTTAATGGGAAAGGAAGAGGGATCAGTATTACAGTATGTAAGATTACAAGTAATTTAAGTGAGAAAACACATTTATTTGTATTATGTCTGTCAAAGTCAGTGTTTTCCTGTTTGAAAATATTAATGAGATTACTTACTGTGATAACATAAAGAGGAATACTGAGGTACTGTATCTGCAATGTTTGAGCAGTCGCACAATTGGGAATAGGAAAATTAAATTACTGCAAAATTTAAAGGCAGTAATGAAGAATTGACCCAAATTATTTTATACTTTGATAGAACACTCATGTCATCAAGTAATTCACAGAGAGTGGGAAACATTGTCTCTGTGTAAAAATATATAGTATCAAGAGCACAGAGCAATCAGCAATGTTGTGTTCAATGTTCATGGACCAGTTTCCAAAGAAATGGCAAACAACAGAATTGAAAGTGAGCATCTCTTATAAGTCCCCCCCACCAGCAGTAGAATACTGGGAAGAAAACATGTTGTTTGTTTGTTCATTATCCCCATTGCTTTTGGCATTTGGAATTTAATCAAACCTGGCCCCAATTCAATTTTTCAATTCAATTCCAGCTGTATTATCTCACAGCACAGTCCAATACAACAATACAACAGAATTAAACAGCAACACCAAAGTGTTCAGGACAACAATGTTTCAGGAGATAAAACAGTTATTTTACTTTGTTTGAGAACTGGATTGCAGAGGGAATGAAATAGTTTCTAATCTATTACCGTGGGACAGGATTATTTTAGTCAATTACCATTATTACCGTCTGACACCTAGGGGGATAGAGCATCTTCAGTATTGAAGTATATACTGTTAATTCACAGTGGAGGGGATAAGCCACACACACCATTATACTTTTAGTCTTCTTTAGAACCCTGTATTCTTAGACTGCATTTGGGTTGAGCTGATCTGCCCCAATGATTTTGCTAATTATCGTTACTATGTTTCCCAAACCATTACAGTTTTATGTGCCTATACTGCATATTCTAGAACCTTGAACAAGAACCTTCTTGGTGTTTAATGAGTGAATGGCATGGGAGAAAACAATGCCTATACCTGCAGTCATGATGTTGTGGAGACACCAAACATCTTTAACAAAGACCATCTGATCTTGGTAAACCCATTTGGTCATACATGCCTCCAGCCACTATCACAGATCCACAGCTTTCTACTTATCACCACAGCAAATCAGTCATGGGATGAAATTGGGCATAGGACCTTTGATACCAAACCTACTGTAGGTCTTTGTTAATAAGGGATATAATGGAAGACTGTACAGGTACATATCTCTTCTAAAAGGAGGTGTCATTTAAAAAAGAAGGAAACATGCTTGATCCAAAAGTCAGATACAATCCAGAAGGAATGCAATCAGTTCAAGATTTATCCTTTTTCATGCCCAACAATGACTTCCTTTGCTAAAGAAGTGCCTACAGCACACCAGTGTCTGCAGGAGAAACACATGATAAATAGATCTGAGAAATCTAATGATTTTCCTAATCATATTGTATGTCAAGTGTCTAATTTAGAGTAAAACAGGTGAAATGTTGAGTTTATCTGCATGAGATCTGACATTGATACCCCCTGTGCTAATCTAACAGCAGGATCTTTGAAAAGAACTCATTGCTATGGAGTCTCAAAGCTAATAAATGATTGGTCTGCCTGCCTTTAAAGTTGTAATTCTGCCTAGGTCTATATGTATAAGAAACTCAGTACAATGTCTAAACAGCATATTTAAATTCTGATTTCTGTTAGCTTACCATTAGAAAAAGCGATGAGCATGTTGTAGAAATTCAATAGTTTTAATAACATGGGATTTAGGGATGTGTGAAGCAAGCACTTTAGAATTATATTTAATTCAGTTGTTTAATTCACTGCTTTCTATAGAATGTGTTGGTCATTGACAAAGTCATGGTCAAAATCAGTTTAACTTCTAACCATGTGCAAAATGTCTCATTTTGTGAAGGTACTGTATTAAAATACCAGTGGCAGGCATGCAAAGACTTCAGACAATGGACCTGTGATCTGATAGCAACAAGGCTCATGTCTCATTGAAGTGCAAAACAGAAAAAAGAGACAGAGTTGGAAAAAGTGTTGAAGAAACAGAGCTATAATACAATTGATTCCAGTCAACTTGGGCTGGGGGGGTAACATACCACTGATTCCATGCTGAGAATAGAAAAGAATATAGTTTTGTCTGTTGAGTCTCATAAAGGTTGTGGAGGACACAAAATAAATGTGAGACAAGAGCTGTGGGGGAGAAATAAAAAAAATGTTCATATTGATGGGGTTGGGGGGAAAGGAAGCTAAAGATGACTTTACCTTCATCCCAACAAACAACTGAAATCTCCCCCAGAAAAAAGCCCCAGGGAAATGAAAGATCCCCAACTGCGAACCCCTCCATACCTGGTCCCCTCACTTTGTCAGATCCGTAGCATGTATATGTCTGTGACATGAAGGCAAAACACTGTTGTCCCTTTCATCACAATTCAATCAAAAACACCAGAAATTCTGCCTTAGTAAAAAAGGTCACATATACAGGTATAGAGGTAAATGTCTATTCATCAACAGTCAAAAATAATCACAAAAAAGATCCTTCTTTTACAGTCCACTAGAAAACATTCTAGGTGCACCTAGAATGGCAGATGTAAGAATGTGCCATTTAAAAATGCATTAAACAGTAGCATAACAACATGCAAGGTCAAATGATATTAACCCATATGCACAATTATGACAAGTGAATATCACAGAGGATATTTTTGCTCTGAAAAAATGATGTTGTTATTCCTTCTGATTTGATGATTTGAGCCAATGCCTGCTCCCATGCGTATACTGTAACTAAACTGTCACCTGGAGTGCCAAATTAAATGGGATATGAGATTTGAAACCTTAGCTATATCAGGTTTAGAAATCAATAAAAAATCAAACTTAAAGATTTTGCAACTTGCCCATTGTCATTCCACTCTGCAAGGATACACCACTATTGCTCTTTGCACCACCGCCTGTGTTATTGCCATAGAGCAGAAATCACAACAATTAATGTCTTTCAGATTTATAAATCCAGAATGCATCTTTAAGCATTATTAAACCTTAGCTATATCAGACTTTGTGATTATGAACCTTTCTTGAAGACTCACTATGTAGACATTGCTGTAACATCGGCTGTTTTTAGTTTAACAACTTTGTATTCTGTCCATTTTTTTAACCTGAAACTTGGTTCAGTTTTGAAATCATTACCTGAGTAGTTGAGATTTTTGAGGTTTTAAGCCAATGTATATACAGTATGTGTGACCTGTAACGAACAGTTCTTTCCGGACCCTATGTGGACGACACAATCCGAAGAAGTGGGGAAACACTAGGAAAACGTCATGCAGGAATACGGGGCTGAACACAGGGGGGCGTGTTCAAAGTGCTCTGGTGCACGGGGGAGGTGTGGCCGAGGCAAGCAATCCAAAAGAGTAATCCATAGAGGGTATCAAAAAACACAAGAGTAAGTCCATAGCCAGGAGATCCATCCAAACAAGGAATTAAAACCATGAACCGGGTCAGAACCGGCGGACAGGGAACAGGAACGGGAACAGAGATTAAAACCTTAACGGGAGCAGGCGCTTCCAGGTTCCGGATTCATACGG
This sequence comes from Lepisosteus oculatus, assembly GCF_040954835.1. NCBI lineage: Eukaryota > Metazoa > Chordata > Actinopteri > Semionotiformes > Lepisosteidae > Lepisosteus > Lepisosteus oculatus. The sequence continues at coordinate 49,224,772 of NC_090699.1, forward strand.
TGTGGAAACCAGATGCAGAGCCAGGATGAGCGTCAGTGCCTGGCTTTTAAGGTGGGCTGGGAAAAGGGATCAGGTGCACAGAATTAAGTCTAAAGTGAAAGGGTTGGAGCACCCTTAAAGAGGGGGGACTATAATCGTGACAGCAGCTTAAGATAAGACATTTGTGATAGTTCAGGTGAGTCAAATTTCTGCAGTTTCTGGTTTTAATTGGGGAAGAAATAGGCCGAGTCCAGTGTCTAATGACTTCCCAGTACTTTGGATGGCATTATGTAATTTTGTTTTTTAAGAAAGACAGGGATAGAAGAAGAGCTGTAATCCTGAACTATCACTTCAGCATGCAGATCACAGATCTTGTGTTCCCACAAATTATCTAGAATGTTATAGCTGCTGTGTTCTGCATGTTTATATACTTCCTAAGACTTTATGTTTACAGTGCCAAATTAGAGGCATGGTCCCTCACCAAGGACATGTTAATAGGAGTGGTTATGGACCTGAATGCAATGTTCTGTGAGTCTGAGTGGAAGTCTGTTGTATTGTGTTCTGGTTCCTGGAACAGTTGAGAGCTGAGCTTGGTGTTGCAAGTAAAGGGCAATCCTATTTAAGAACCAAGCATCTATCCCCTTAATCTTCTGAACACTCAAAAGCACTTTTAAATGCTGCAATAAACTTTCTTATGCCACTTGTTAAAAGGCCTTATTGTAAAGGTTGCAAAAACTGAATTATATATATTGGTGAAAGTAAAAGAAAGTGATTATTAAACCCCAGTGTTTTTTTGTAAATGTGTCTTGATAATTACTATATTCTTCTTTAGCCTCATCTTAAAAATAGTACATCAATGAAAATTGAGATTTTCATTGGAGTATCCTTCACATAAAGGAAGGAGATAGCAGCAGTATTACTCAGATGTGTTTGTCAATATACAATTACAAGGAACCTTGTTACTACCTGTCACAATAAAAACTAATTTTTACTTCTTTGTAACATAGATATTAATGGTATTTGTTCACAAGTGTTTACAAAACAAAATATAGTTTGACATTCTCCTGAGATCAATGTACGTAGACAACCTTTTACTGCCTGAGATTAAGTTGTATAAAAATTGTAATTGTGGAAAATTTAAATTTCTTCCTAAATTGGATTTCACAGCATCCAGGTATTCTGATAATAAAAACCACAAATCTGTAGCTGTGGCAGAGCCAAACAATTCGTGTCCCTTTTAAGGCAAATTATGATGATCTTAAACTTCCATAGACAGTTTAATGTTGGTTAGAGCGTGTTTTTTCCAAACTAAGTAATATCTAAAATCAATCCCATTGAAATAGAGTTCGCTATTAATCATAAACATGACCTTAATGGAACTTGCAGTCCTTTAAATATGGCCAGTGTTATTTTCAATCTAAATGTAATACTGTGCAGCCATGAGGGTGTCTTTGCACATGCATGGAGGTTTGACTTCAAATTAAGCAGAAACGCATTCATGTAAACCAGACAATTCAGCTCACAAAAAAGCCCCAGGGCCATCAATTTTACTGCCTTCTACAATAAAGCAAGACAAAGAGTATAGAGAGAGTCAATACTCTTTGATGTCTATAAACTTCATATAAAGGCTTTAATTGATCCATATTAGTATAGAAGTGGTATCCAACACTCCATTTTGTCCCTATCAACCAAATATTTTAACACTCCAATCAGCCATACCTTCTGCAGATTGGCCAGTCCTTACACTTAATCTTTCTGTTGCCAACAATTAACAACTAGTATATGGCAATATCCCTGTTTTGAATACTAGACAATTTTCTCTCTTGTTTAGCCAGGGGATTACAACCTTTTAAATTGTGTAGAAAATTGGGTCAATAAATCAGTACCTGACAAGCAACACGGATCCTGTATTCAATCTTCAGTACACCACACAGACCTTGATAAAGTCTTTCATTGTGTACATGCAAAGCTCTTGTAATACATATGCTCTTTTAATTTCATTCTTGGAAAATATGCCTAGGGTTGGGGGCTTAAGACAGTTAAGTGCCAGAAATGTGTAACAACAACCTAATACATTTGCAGGAAAATTCTCATAATTTATTTGTTAAATGGTTCTGGAAAAATAAGCAAATATTTAAAGACCCAGAGAGTCAGCACTTAAAATAAATTAATATTACACATTAAGCATCACTAATAATTAGGTTCTCCAGATATTCAAAACATTTTAAAAGAGAAAAGTTAAATACCCTCTGGTAACAAATATTAATATATTCTTTCTGTTACTGTGTAACGCATGTGATCTGTATTCTGAATATTTTTTGATTAAATGTCACATATTCCAGAAAGCTACTGTAGTATTGTTTCATTTCCAATTTTCTTTCACAACAGGACTAAGGTTATAACATTAGGCTACAGCGTCTTTGGTCATTTTTAATAATGTGCCGTCCATCAGGAAGTTGCATATTCCTGGTAAGAGTAGCAGCAACCGGAAGGCTATCCAAGAAATTGTGAGCTTGAGGCAGGAATAAACCCTGAATGGAACACCAGACCATGGCAGGACACATGCACATGCACACAGGGAGTCAGAAAGCTAGTATATCTTTGGAAGGTGAAAGGGAAGCAGTGCACCCAGACCAAAAACATATAGAGGGAGGACTTTTTCTGTACAGAAAATGCCCGAGTCTGTAAATGAACTCAGGAGCAAGACCTTTGACACAGCAGCATTGTCCGTCTTGCTGACATATAACCCATAATGCAGAATTGTAATTTAAAATTTCTTTCCTGTGCAGAAGCTACTGATGAAAATAATCATCACAGAAATAATCAAAAGCTAAACTGCCTCATGTGCTTTATGAACAGAAACTTGAATGTTTGCAAAAAGCACAGGATTTGTTTCAAATGTTATAGAATTTATTCTCAGGAGGACAAAGATTGAGATTTTCAGCCTAGGCAAGACAACTTAGTTTGTTAATTGTAAGAAGGGTATGAACATACAGTATAAGTATATATGCAGGGTAATATGGACTCCTGGTTTGGGCTGGAGCACCTAACCTGAAGTCCCCACAGCAGAAAATCCTGTTTGAGCCGATCTGTCAACCCAAGTTCTTCTCTTTTCTTTGTTGCAGCCACCTGAAACAAAATTGTTTCTGGGGCTTTATCGGAGAGTAGCAAGGTTTTCCTTGTATGGTGTTTAAATTATTGTTGTAGTTGTTTAACAATGGAGGAGTTTATTTGTGATTTATGTTGCTTGAGCCAATGAAAAATAGCTCTGCACCCTGCTGAGTTTGATGCCTTATTCTTTGAAATTTAGTTCCCTTCAAAACATGGAATGCAGTCAACCCAAACAGGGGATGTGGCACTCACTGACACAACACTGAGACTTCCATCCTCTCCCCAGGTTATGCAAAACTTGATTCATGCAAATTCACCTTTACATAAAATAACCCAGGGATCCCATAGTATGTTTTAAGACAAGGAGAGTTTATGTTATATGTACAAAGAGCAAGTAGTGCAGCTAGTTCTTTCTGTTGGGTGAGGAGTGAGTGTAATGTAGTCACCACCAGCAAACTTCACATGGGCTGATTTACAGTTCAGTTTCCCCTTGTTTTTGCACACGTGCCAAGCTTTGCATATTATCTTGTTCTTTTTCATTGAAAATTGTGCATAACTCATATCCTAATCATTACTACTTATTTTTTGTTTACTGTGCATTTTATGTTTAATTGCTTAAGAGTATAGTAGGGTAATGAACATATATTTACAAATGTGTTAAAAATACTGCATATTTTTAAATGTATCCTGTATTTGGTGTTTAATTATTGAAATTATACAGTTATTTCAATTCTCTCCCCCTATATAAATAGAACATTTACTTTCTTCATCTCTTTTTTTGCTCCTTGACTGCTAGCGTCTGCTACAGTACTTTTTCTCTTGCTCCCTGCTTTGAGATCAGCACACATACCCATTAAAGGACAATACACCCTGGTGGATCTGTGATTCTGCTCTCTTGTCCCTCCATCCTCACTCGCAGACACCGCTAGGTGAAATAAAGGAGGATCACTGCAAATTCATGAGTGTTAATCCTCTCTATGTATGCATGCATTGCCTATGGGTAATTTCTAACTTATGTAAGATTCAGGTTGAGTAAAGATATGCAGAACTGAACTCTTACATAGCCCCAGAGAGTGGGAGTATAACAAATTAGTTGTATGGTTTCCATCCTTGTCCCTCTTACTCCCTACTCTTTGCTCTCTATGTCATAAATCCATCAAATTGCTTGCTTTTGATGGCGCCATATTCACATCAATATGGCGCCATGAGTGCGGCAGCCTGTTGCAGCAGCTCCAGTTAGTTTGTGATTTGTGTGTCCTTTTTGTTGTTACTACCGGTAGTTACATTAGTTTTAGTTTGGGATATCGTTTTCTTTCGTTTTTGTTTCTGTGTTTTTTTTTTCTCTCGGAATCCTGACGGTCTCTGAGCAACTTTTTAAATCAGCGTGTACTATGGGCAAACCGGGCTCCTTTGTTTACACCAGAGACCAACTCTTCATGTAAGCCGGCAGTGTTCTCGGGTGAGCGATTGGAGATCCCCAGAGAACTAATTCAACGGAGTAGAGGCTGTAGATCCGGAGCAACGTATCGGGCTAAAAAAAGGAGGTACAAACCTTCTTTACCTTCCATCATAATGGGGAATGTACGATCTCTTTCCAACAAGATGGAGGAGCTAGTGGCGCTGACGAGGAGCCAGTGGGAATATCGTGAGTCCTCAACTGGTTCCGGACGCTAACGCTACAATAGAGGGTTTTCAGATAGTGCGTGCGGATCGGAAAATCAAGGAGAGCGGTAAAAAGAGAGGAGGAGGGCTAGCAGTGTTTGTAACAGATGGTGTAACTGTAAAAGAACAGCTCTGCACCCCGGACATTGAGCTACTAGCAGTTAGCTTGCGGCCATATTACCTACCTAGGGAGTTCATGCAGGTTATTGTTGTGCTGGTACTGTATATGTCCCGCCCTCTGCTGACGGAGCCTCAGCGTGTGACGTCATACACACTGTTACAGCCGGACTACAGACTCGCCACCCACAAGCCATGTTCTTGTAACTGGCGATTTTAATCATGTTTCGCTCTCCACTACCCTGCCTACTTTTAGTCAGTTTGTTAAATGCCCTACTAGAGAAAACAAGACTTTGGACTTGCTGTATGCTAGTGTCAAGAATGCTTACAGCTCCACATCACTCCCCCCCCCCCCCTTGGCAGATCTGACAACAACCTTGTTCACCTCCTGTCTCTGTACAAGCCTCTTGTACTACAGCAACCAGTAACCACCAGGACAGTGAAGAGATGGTCAGCTGAGGCTAATGATGCCTTATGGAGATGACATTGATGGTCTTACCCACTGCATCACTGACTACATAAACTTCTGTGTTGACAGTGCAGTGCCCACCAGGAAAGTGCGCTGCTTCTCCAATAATAAACCCTGGGTCACCAGTGATCTGAAGGCCATCCTAAATAGGAAAAAGAGGGCTTTCCAGGCAGGTGACAAGGATGAGTGAACACAGAAAGAGCTGAAGGTGAGAGTTAGGGAGAGCAAGGTGGCATATGGGAGGAAAATGGAGGACAGGCTGAAGGAGAGCAATGTGAGAGAAGTGTGGAATGGCATGAGGAAGATCTCCGGATACAAGTTGTCCGGCAGCCAACAGAGTGAGGGAGGCCTGGAGAGGGCCAATGAGATCAATCTTTTCTTCAACAGATATAGGGTCCACTGTCCATTCACCTCAAAGGCCTTCACCACAGACACCCTCTTCATGTCCTCAGTCACCCCGTCATGTGATCCCTCCTACTCCTACTCCATCTTCCCCTGCCCTCCACGGCCTATCCATCACAGCTGACCAGGTCAGAAGGGAGTTGAGGAGACTCCATGCAGGGAAGGCAGTGGGTCCTGATGGTGTCAGCTCCAGGGTGCTAAAGATCTGTGAGGACCAACTGGGTTCAGTGCTGCAGTACATCTTCAACCTCAGCCTGAGATTAGAAAAGGTTCCAATGCTCTGGAAGACATCTTGCCTGGTGCCAGTACCCAAAAAGGGGCACCCTAAAGTCTTGAATGACTACAGACCAGTGGCACTTACATCACACCTAATGAAAACTCTGGAAAGGCTTGTACTGGACCACCTCAGAACCCTGGTGAGTACAGCACTGGAGCCCCTGCAATTTGCCTACCGGTCACACCTGGGAGTGGAGGATGCAGTCATCTATCTGCTACACAGAGCTAACTCTCACCTGGAGAAGACGGGGAGCATTGTGAGAGTTATGTTCTTTGACTTCTCCAGTGCCTTTAACACCATCCATCCACCTTTACTGAGAGATAAGCTTAGGGCGGCGCAGGTGGACACTACCCTGCTGTCCTGGATTATAGACTATTTGACCTGCAGGCCACAGTATGTACGGCTACAGAGCTGTGTGTCCGAACAGGTTGTTAGCAGTACTGGGGCTCCACAGGGGACTGTCCTTGCTCCATTCCTGTTCACCTTTTACACCTCTGACTTCAGGTACAACTCTGAGACATGTCATCTGCAGAAGTTTTCAGATGACTCTGCAATTGTGGGGTGTATTAGAGAGGGGAGGGAGGAGGAATATAGGAGCTTGATTACCAATTTTATGGAGTGGTGTCATCTTAACCATCTCCAGCTTAACACCAACAAGACCAAAGAAATGATCTTTGACTTTCGAAGGAATAAGTCTCCGCTGAACCCTGTTTCCATCCAGGGTGAGGACATAGAGGGCGTACATTCCTACAAGTACTTAGGGGTACACCTGGATGATAAGCTGGAGTGGTCTGGTAACACTGATGCCCTGTACAAGAAAGGTCAGAGCCAACTCTATTTTCTTAGGAGACTCAGGTCCTTTGGTGTGTGTGGAACACTGCTACACATTTTATATGAATCAGTGGTGGCGGCGCCCATCTTCTACACTGTGGTGTGCTGGGGCAGCAGCATCATGACAAAAGATGCAAATAGGCTCAATAAACTCATCAAGAAGGCTGGCACTGTGCTGAGGATGAGCCTTGACCCCATGGAGGTGGTGGCTGAGAGGAGAATGCTGACCAAGCTCACAGCCATCATGAACAACACCTCTCATCCGCTTCATGGGACTGTTACTGGGCAACGGAGCACATTTAGCAATTGACTGCTCCAGCTACGGTGTTCAAGGGAACATTTCCGCAGGTCTTTCCTCCCAGCGACTGTCAGGGTGTATAACGCTGCCCTAGGCTAGGACTTTTAGCCCTTCATTTGCTCCTCTATGGACAGCATGTTGCACTATTGTACTTTTTGGACAATCAGTCTGTATAAACCTATGCACATTTTGCACATATTTTATTGTTTTTACAGTGACTATGATCAGCACATTTTGCACACACCTATGTACTTATTTATTTTTATTTATCTTGTTTGTCTTTTGTTTTATAACTATTCTGATGTCTGTTTTGGTTGTCTTGGGCTGGACTGCTGTAACACATCAATTTCCCTACGGGATTAATAAAGTATTATCTGTCTATCTTTTGCTTTGTTTTATCTGTACCTTGCAATCTGTTCCCTCAAAGTTGCATACAGTCATGGCTGCACAGGAACCTTAAAGATCCCACACACAAAACAAAACATTCTAGACTGTGTGCTAATTTAGGAAGTAACAGCCTCAATTAACCATAGATCAGGGCAGTCCAGGGGAATCAAACTTGAATATGAGAGTCAGAAAGAAAACAAAGGTAAGAAGTAATAAAGATTGATAACACTTCAACAATACAATTATAGTCCCATGACTCACCACACTAATGAAAACAGCATAGATTGTGGAAAACTTACATATAGGCCTAGGTCTGGGGTTATTCTTGTTACACACAGATAGTGTGTAACTCAGCAGGAGATATTGTTCTCAATACCCCGGGAAAGATGCTCACTGGGGCACCTGATTGGTACAACAGGAAGACACACAGAAACCAACAATACAGTTATTACCAGAGATATTATTTTGTTCGTTTACTAGATGTGTCAGGAACTAAATGCTCAATTTCCCAAAAGTGAACTCAATGAGTGATCTGCATTTGATGCAGAAGTAAATTATTCAGCTACATAGGGTTATGATTTTGGGACAAATGAATGCAACATATCAGAACCCATGTGTCATTACACCCACACCGCTCCAGGAGATCCTTGACTTCATGTCCTCCTACCTACAGTATACTGGTATCAAGAAGTTCCCTGTCTGAATGAGGGGTGTGAAGTTTTGTGTGAAACTTTTTTTGCTGAAGGGACCCCCCAGACCTCAGCAAACATTCTCTCTGCTAGAACTGTTAACTCTTCCAAGTGTCACAAACTTTATCTAAAGTCTAAGAGACACATCTCAGTCACCTTAAGCTGTAACAATATATAAGATAAAACCAAAACATGCATAACAAATAACAACCATAATAGAATATACTGTATCAGTGAAATGATCTGCTGTGATATGAAAGCTGATTGTTCACTCAGGGATTACAAAGATTCAAATTAATAACTTCAGAGTTAAAATATGCATCAACTATAATGGGTTACAGTCTAGCTCATAGGTTCTATCACATTTAAAGAATATTCTCTGACACAAGTAAATTTGCATTTACTATTGTGAACTAAACATCACATATTCACATATGCCTTTGGAATAATAGTTCAGCTTTCAAAAATTATAATATGAATAATTATTTTTTACAGGACTGGATTGGTCTGTGCTGGGAGGGTCCTGATGCAGACAGAGGAGAGAGAAAGAGGTTTTCCTTGTTTCCTTGCTTTAGAAAGTGAAGAACAGGACACTGATTTCTGTGATATTGCGGTTCTTGACCTTAAAAAATTACCATTGCCCACCGAGTGGGTTCGGGTTTTGTAAGTTTCCCAAGGTTTCTCACCACTTGGCACAAACAATTATCGACAAAAAAAGGCCTGATTCTGTAATTAATTGACTTCTTGGCCTCTCTTCAATAGTGTACCAATGGTGGTCATCTGTGCAGTGTTGATGTGTGCCTCACCGTCTATGTCTGCCTTAGTGTTGATTTTCCTAGATGAACTATTAAGTTCTTATTGGTTTGCCACTCACTCTTTAGTGTGGCATAATAAGGATTTACAGAGGTAATTATATTTCACATGCATAAATATATTTTTATATCACTTTATCATTTTCATTCTATATCACATATGATAACTTTTCATATGACTGATTCTTAGAAAATCAGTCATAGACTCAGCTTGGTTGGTACCACTAACACAAGGATGCAGATGAGGTGAAGTTTATGTGGATAAGAGTCTAGTTTCCTCACTGAATATTTTTAGAAAGTCCATTAAAATGGGTGGTAAAGCTAAGAAAAGAAAACTGAAGATAACTTTTAGAAAATTCTGAATGGATATTTGTTTTCTTAAACCTTCAGCAGCAACAGGCATTTTAATGTGTTTTTATCAGTCAGTTCTTTCTGTGTCAAGCTTCAGGGAAAGTACAAGTGATTAAAAGGTTGTCAAGGCAACAGCAACTTGTGATGAGGCAGCCTTTCACTTGAAATATCAGTAAAGCAACAACTATCAATCCAATGAAGATATATGCTTTGGACATAATTATATTATTCAATTTGGAAATAATTATATCAAACAGCCTGAGCAAGACAGCACCCCAGGCACATTAATCATGCCTGTCAGTACCAGCCTGCCAAAACAAGTTGCCTTTACTTTTACAGACACAGCGTGCAACTGAAAACCTAACTAACCCCATTAAAACCACTGCCAGCTGTGACAAAAATGTTTTGTACCAGGTTGCAGATGCTGTCCTATAAGATTGTGTCTCATTTCCCTTGTAGAGCTTGGACTAGCAAGTCACCATTCACTGTCTTCTGAGCCCCAGATGTTTTTTAGTGAGGTTCACATTTGATGAATCAGTTATCTGCAATCAGGAATCTTAATGCACACAAAAGCTGTTTTTACACAAGAAGCATCAAGACAAGTGTTGCCGGGTCAGAATTCCATCAACCACTACAAGTGGAATTCTATAGAAACTAGACATCCCTTTTCAGACATTTACACCTCTAACACCTAATCCATTGTTCTGGTATGCCTAACAATAAGTGCATTGTTCTGTATATCTGTGTCATACTCACTGATATCAGAGTAGTCTGAACAACATCTTGACACATCACTAAAGAGGGCTAGGCTTTACTACTGGTGAACAGCAGCAATGGTTTTGTGCCAAGATGCTAAAGACAAAGGTTTCTGCCTTTCTGTGGTTTTCTCTCTTGATTTTCCCCAGACGTGACATTCAATACGTTAAATCACTGATGCCTGAGACATTAAACCCATATCCCATATTTCATACATGTTTTCTAAACATACATGCATAAAGAATCATACATTTCTTTTTATGTCTAGTATAAATCAACAAGTCTGAGAGGTTGGTTCTCCATGAGGATCATTAAAAAACAGAGACAGGAGACTGCTTTTCAAACATGGTGCATTTGTTTAAAAAATAATCAAACTACCTAAAATAGAGGGGATGAAAGAAAGGTCACCACAATTCAAATACAAACCTAGATAGAATCTAAAACTCAACCAACTTGGGTTGTTATGAGAAGCTCCTTAAAGGACTGGAGTCTGCCTTACAAGCACCTACAGTAACTTTGTTATCTGAGCAACTAATGAAAATGAGGCCTGTGTCTTCACTTTCATGTACAGTAGGTCAATAAAGCAGCCCAAACAAGACAGTCAGTACCTGTCAGCCACAAAATAATATTAGATCAAATAATATTATATTATTACAAAATTACCTTTACACTTACAGAAAAGGTAAGAACTGGAAACTGAAATATAAGTAACCCCCTAAATTAAATTACTATATGTAAAATGTCAGTGATTACAAACCAGGATAACTTTGTTCCCATTTGACATTTTTTCCCTCATTTTGAATGCATACATGCCTTGTATATTATTTGGTAAAAAATAGTGATTGTTTTGCATCTGCAGTTGTGAGAAAAAGTTTTTTTTACCCTTTGGAATCATCTTTATTTCTGCATGAATTGCTTCTAAAGTGATCTTCAACTAAGTCATAATAATAGATAAACACAATCTGATTAAACAAATAACACATCAATTGAACACATTGGTTAAACATTTACTGTCTATAACCTCTAATAAAGGGGATAATTCGAGTCAGGAGTTCCAGTCAATGAGATGACATTCAGGAGTGAGTTTGAGGTGCCCTGCCCTATGAAAACCAACAAAGTTTAGTTACCAACAGATCTTCACAGCACAGGTTTGTTGAAGTGAAGAATGCCCCAAGAGGGTTTGGAGGACCTCAGAAGAAGAGCTGTCAATGCTCATAAAGCTGGAAAGTTTACAAAAGCATTTCTAAAGACTCAGGCCTCCATCGATTAACAATCAGGCTGATAGTGTACAAAAGGAAGAAATTTAGTACCCATTGGGAGTTGTCATCCAACAAAAATCACTGTAAGAATGAGCTACAGTGCCTTGCGAAAGTATTCGGCCCCCTTGAACTTTTCAACCTTTTGCCACATTTCAGGCTTCAAACATAAAGATATAAATTTTTTATTTTATGTGAAGAATCACCAACAAGTGGGACACAATTGTGAAGTGGAACGAAATCTATTGGATTTTTGAAACTTTTTTAACTAATAAAAAAATGAAAAGTGGGGCGTGCAAAATTATTCGGCCCCCTTGCGTTAATACTTTGTAGAGCCACCTTTTGCTGCGATTACAGCTGCAAGTCGCTTGGGGTATGTCTCTATCAGTTTTGCACATCGAGAGACTGAAATTCTTGCCCATTCTTCCTTGCAAAACAGCTCGAGCTCAGTGAGGTTGGATGGAGAGCGTTTGTGAACAGCAGTTTTCAGCTCTTTCCACAGATTCTCGATTGGATTCAGGTCTGGACTTTGACTTGGCCATTCAAACACCTGGATACGTTTATTTGTGAACCATTCCTTTGTAGATTTTGCCGTATGTTTGGGATCATTGTCTTGTTGGAAGATAAATCTCCGTCCCAGTTTCAGGTCTTTTGCAGACTCCAACAGGTTTTCATCCAGAATGGTCCTGTATTTGGCTGCATCCATCTTCCCCTCAATTTTAACCATCTTCCCTGTCCCTGCTGAAGAAAAGCAGGCCCAAACCATGATGCTGCCACCACCATGTTTGACAGTGGGGATGGTGTGTTGAGGGTGATGAGCTGTGTTGCTTTTACGCCAAACATATCGTTTTGCATTGTGGCCAAAAAGTTCGATTTTGGTTTCATCTGACCAGAGCACCTTCTTCCACATGTTTGGGGTGTCTCCCAGGTGGCTTGTGGCAAACTTTAGACGAGACTTTTTATGGATATGTTTGAGAAATGGCTTTCTTCTTGCCACTCTTCCATAAAGGCCAGATTTGTGCAGTGTAAGACTGATTGTTGTCCTATGGACAGACTCTCCCACCTCAGCTGTAGTTCTCTGCAGTTCATCCAGAGTGATCATGGGCCTCTTGGCTGCATCTCTGATCAGTCTTCTCCTTGTCTGAGCTGAAAGTTTAGAGGGACGGCCAGGTCTTGGTAGATTTGCAGTGGTCTGATACTCCTTCCATTTCAAGATGATCGCTTGCACAGTGCTCCTTGGGATGTTTGAAGCTTGGGAAATCTTTTTGTATCCAAATCCGGCTTTAAACTTCTCCACAACAGTATTACGGACCTGCCTGGTGTGTTCCTTGGTCTTCATGATGCTCTCTGCGCTTTCAACAGAACCTTGAGACTATCACAGAGCAGGTGCATTTATACAGAGACTTGATTACACACAGGTGGATTCTATTTATCACCATCAGTCATTTAGGACAACATTGGATCATTCAGAGATCCTCGCTGTACTTCTGGAGTGAGTTTGCTGCACTGAAAGTAAAGGGGCCGAATAATTTTGCACGCCCCACTTTTCATTTTTTTATTAGTTAAAAAAGTTTCAAAAATCCAATAGATTTCGTTCCACTTCACAATTGTGTCCCACTTGTTGGTGATTCTTCACATAAAATAAAAAATTTATATCTTTATGTTTGAAGCCTGAAATGTGGCAAAAGGTTGAAAAGTTCAAGGGGGCCGAATACTTTCGCAAGGCACTGTATACATGAGCTCAAGGAGGTGACTGTTATACCACGCCCCCAGAGGACTTGTCATTCCACCTCGCATTCCAGCATGGTTCCCAATTAGCCCAGTTACCCCAGCCTATTAAATGCTGCTTCACACTCTCCCTGTGCTCAGTATTAGGGTTTTTCCTGGCTAGAGCTACTCCGATTCTTGCTATAACCTACTACTTGGTTTTTGGCTTCCTAACCCTGGTTTGTTCTCCTACTACTATTATTTGTTTAATCAGATTGTGTTTTTCTATTATTATGACAGCGATGAAGATTAGATCACTTTTTATCACCAATGTAGGAATGAATGTGTTTAGAAAATCATAATAAAAAATGTCATCTATGGGATTTAATAAAAAAAAATTGTTTTAATAAATACATTAATAAATAAAAGAATGACTTAAAGCTCAGAAATTAGTGGCATGACAATTGGGCATGTAGAAACTGGAGGTGACACACAATTGCTTAATTTCCCAAGACCATAAGTTAATAATTAATTTTTCTTCCATGATGTTCTTGACATCTTATAAAAAGAACCTGAACCCAACTCTTATGTTGGGATTTTTTAGTACAATGTTATTCCTTAATACATACTTTTACCACTATGTATAATAGGATACAGACAAGCTGAACAAATTATTTTATTTTTCATATTAAGGTGGTGTGATCGGCACTAGAGTATATAGAGATGGTAATTTTGTTACTCAGATTTTAGCCAATACAAGGGAGACAACTCAGCAAGAATATATAATTACTGATCCAAACTGCAACAACATAGGTTAGGTAAGAAATAATTTAAAGAAAAAAGCCACAACATTATGGTTATTTGTGATTCTCACCGTTCAAGTCTGTTTTTACACCAAGTTTAGAAAAAGTAAGACAACTTCATATCTTAATTGGCCTCTTTCTTCCGAAAGCTCTTTAAAAAAATTCCCCCAAAACTGTGGAGAAGAAAGAGTTTAAAGTAAAGTCTCCAGAATGTCATGCTGGAATTCTTCAAAACAAGCAGCTCCTCCATGAGAATTGTACACAATATTCTGAATGAGGTCTTATTATACTTAAGTGTGTTGTACAATTTTATTGAGTCGTCTACACCTTTAATTATATTTCCTAATTATGTTTGGCAAAAATGTTTATTAATGCTCCACATAAGCATTAATGATTAAAATTATATGTTAACATAAATTACTAAGTCTCCTTCAAACATAGCCTTCACAAGCCTGATGGTTGCTCATTCTCGATGAATAAATATGGATAGATGTTTTTCTCCCAGAGAAAAAAAAGCATAAACTCCCTTAATATTGAACACTGCAGCAGTATCAAGGGTAGAGAACACATATGTAGAAAAAGTGAAGAGGATATAGGTTTGATTTTAAAGAAACAAAATGGCATGGACCCAAGTGATAAACCATTGACTGAGAAAAGTAATATTAAATCTATCTTGTTTTGCTATCTACGCTCATTATTTGTATCTTCGTCTTAAAATGATATAGTAGATGAGGACTGTGAAAGTAACATCTCCAGCCTGCATGTTGAGGCACACTGCTCAATGAAAGACAAAAAACAAAAGTTCTGTTTAGGCATACTGTAAGGAGCCTGCTCTGTTATAAGTCTGATCTGTTTCTCTATATTCTGTATCTTTTGAAGAGAGAGATGTATATGTTGAAAGGAAGTCCCTTAGTGCTTTGCATCACATGTGGGTTACTTATTTTTTCTCATCTTCAAAGCTTTTTAGTAGAGAACTTTCTTCTTCCAGAACTTCTCAGTCAGTTCTCATTTAACTCATATCGCACAGGCTGTAAAATAAATTCTAAATGATTTATGGCAAATTCAGGACTGAGCATCCCATACTGAGCTGTCACAGTAAGATATAAATATAAACACTAAAGAACAGTGAAATGTGGACCAGAAGGCAAAAGTGTAAACTCTGTGGAAGGGCATTTAAAACGGAGGACATGGAGAACACTTCTTTACCCAGAGAGGATTTGCAATCTGAAACAGGCTGCTCAGCTATGTTATTGGAGCTAAAATCTTGGCTTCTTTCAAGAAATGGTTAGAGGAGGTCCATGAATCAATTAGTCACTAACTACCAAACATGGTTGAATGGTCTTCTCTTGTTTGTAACCTTTCTTGTGTTCTAACACTTGTATGTAGATAATCTGCTAGAATTTAGAATTTAAAATAGTAGTTCTCACATATTGAAATGAGTAAACATATAGAAAGTTATTTGTCTTTCTTAGATTTAAAATCCTGTTTTGTGAAATGTAGTTTTAAAAAAATAACCTTTTCTCAAATATCATTGTTTTTAAATGCCTTTAAATACTTCACCATAAATGCCTGAGTCAAGCTTAGTAGATAGAAAGCTTGTGATGCATATGTCAGGATTACTCTTGATGTTTCAAGAAAAAAAAATATATTATTGCCATTTTAGAGAGACCTGAAATCAACCTGTGAAACGCTAGATTGAAGTATTTAAATTGAACAGCATAAATGAACACTGAAGCTGAATATGTAGTAAGCTTATTTAAATTAATGCCCAAAGAAAACCATAACTTTGCAGGCACAATCTTCACACTACAATAAACAACGGATTAGTCTTTACTGGCATGTAGCTGTCTTTGAAGAGATTATTGACTCTAGCCCTAGAATCAAGGTATTATAGCATCATGTAGAGAGTATTTTTTAATAAGGACTTGGAAAACAGACGTTAAGCTACCTGTGTTGAAAGACAATAAGATTTGAGCACAAACCCCAACAAATGACACTTTTGTGATCTGTTCTCCTTTCACGAAAAAATACTTTAAGGAAAAAATGAGGAGACAAAAAAGTTTGAATTGACATGAAATGGAATGAAAACGGAAACTGTTAAAAACCTTCATACTGTACATTTATTTTTTTTAAATACCTTCTGTTCAAAGAAAAGGGTTTTCCTGAACCCATTCTGGAAAGAGACCATGCACCTGGGCCAAAGGAAAACTACAGTAAATACATAAGATATATATATATAGTATTATAAGATTATATATACAGTAATTATAAATAATTGAAAGATATAACCACAAAGAGTAACATTACAGCTTATAGCTGCAATTGTTTTTAAACAATCATGTATGACTTTGTTCAATGTGTACTGCAGCTCTTGAACAAGTTAAAAAAAGGGAAACACAATTAATTTCTGGTTTCAATGTAATGTCTTTAAAATGATTAAAGGTACTAACCTCAACAGTCCTTTGCAGGAGAGATTGGACTAAGAATTATTTTGCAATTCTTCTTCAGACTACATACATAATCCAAAAATGTCAGTTTCTTATTTTTAATGAAAACATTCCCTTAATACTTTGTGATAAATCCTTGGTTTCAAGAACATTTCCACAAGCCTTCTTGGGATCTAAAATTAAATTCTTTCAGTTCCGTACCTCTTTATATGTAGATGTACTGTATATGTTTAATATATTATACAAAGATGTTAATATCATGTACTGTATGTACTTTTAGTATGCACAGGGTATCTACTAAATAAATTAATCAATAATAATTCATCCCTCAACGCATGAACAACAGGGGTCTTGCTGGCTGAGCTAAAGAAGACCTTCCTCAACCTGGGCGGTCAAGATCCCTGTTATGTGCAGGGGCATATTCGTTACAATACAATACTATGCAATACTATACAATACAACACAAAAGGGGTTAGGGGTTTTAAAAAACCTATATCAATGAGTGTCTGTAGTATTACAGTTATGCCCTGCCAGTTCCAGAAATGGGAATTGAGGTGTTAGCTATGCATTTACCAATCTTATCTTCAGCACACAAAGATTCAAGAACAGAGATTCAGGTTCAACCTTTTCATGGAGTGTGAATTTCAAGTTTGACTTCTAGAGATGACCACTGATGAGACCATGTGATGTGATGAGACCATGTGAGAGCCCATGTTCACCTAGGGAGGCAAAATATGAAGAAAATAAAATCACAGAGCAGCAGGTGGAAACATATGAACTATAGCCAAAAATTCACATTCTTCACTGGATTCCTCCTTGAAGACATGAATCTTCAGACATGTATTAGGAACAACTATGTGTTTCCTTCTATTAGTCCGCCAGACAGAGTTTGTAATCTTACTATCATCTGTTCTGAAGGCAATCTTACCTGTGGAGGGTTTTTTAGTTAATAAACACACATATTTACTATTTTTATTGATTGCTGATTGATGTCTGATTCTAATTGCACTATATTAGTCTTAATTTAGTATCTAGCAAGAGTTGTAATGTATAGTGCAGAGCTCTCAGTGTCAGGACTTAATTATTAAACTATAGCCTCTTCAACTTCTTTTATTACTGACACATCCCAGTTTCTGTCACAGTATAATATAAAAGATTAAAATGCGATGTAGGATGTTATTAGTAATTGGGGATCTTTACAGGTTGTGCAACAATATTTGATGTGATAAGATAAAACAGAGCTGTGTGTGACCTCTTGGGTAGCTATAGCAACCCTAGTACCATCAGATTTCTTAGAGAATAACAACTGTGACTTGGTCATGTATTCTCATATAATGGTGAAAAAGACCAATAAAAACAGTATTCAGCAGCAGAATTAGAGAGTTAAAATTCATTTCACATTTTATGGAAATCTTGAGTGTATTCAAATTAAAAATATATAGTATACAGTATGTACAAATGCACTGATATAGCTAAATAATTGTGGCATTTGTGTCCCCAAATTAGCATATTGTGTATTTAAAAAGTCTTTTATATTTAGAGCCATTGTTTTCAAGAGACAAATACATAAATTCATATCTTGTTTCTCAAATAATGTGCATTTATGTATACCTTGTCATGTAGCAGTCTAGTTTATGTGGAGAGATTTTTTATTATTTGATAATCACCAAAATATTTTTATTACTTACCTAACCAGTTTGGAATCACCAACTGAGAATCACCAACCAAATCTGGAATCACCAACGAAAAGAGTAGGGGTGTAACCCCGGTGTCCTGGCCAAATTTCCCATTGGCCCTTACCAATCATGGCCTCCTAATAATCCCCCTCAATGAACTGGCTACATTACTCTGCTCTTCTCCCCACTGATAGCTGATGTGTGGTGAGCGTTCTAGCGCACTATGGCTGCCGTTGCATCATCCAAGTGGATGCTGCACATTGGTGGTGGTGGAGGGGAGTCCCCATTACCTGTAAAGCGCTTTGAGTGGAGTGTCCAGAAAAGCGCTATATAAGTGTAAGCAATTATTATTATTATTATTATTATTGTCGTTGTTGTTGTTGTTATTATTATTATTAACTGTGTCTTGGCATCTCAGCATGATGGGGAGACAGAGGAAGTGCAGACAGGCTCCATACGCACTCATTCACCATTTTATTTTAGTTTTTCATTGTAAAAGATCAAGAGATCTTTTACATTCATTCACCAGTCAGAGCTTTTGCATAGAGGGTAGAGGTAGAGGGTTAAATCAACAAGGTGGTAATAACCCATGACTTGTCAGTGAAAAGAAATGACGGAGAAACTTGAGACTTCAATTAGCAGTGTAAAAGATTTGTGTGTCAAAACTGAGGTCAGATTAGAGAAGCTGAAAAGTTACTAAATATAAATCTCATCTTCTTACCCATTTTAGTAAATTATGGCTTTAGCAGGAATTTAGGTGAAGAAGGAATTTCTATAAGCTGAAGAAAAATTATCTTCTGTGGCTGTTGTATTGTGCTGCTATAGCTTCAAAGTGTAAAACTTTCAGGGGTGAAGGTAGGTTGCTGGGTAGGAATCATTCCAAGTGAAGCTTTGGGAGGTGTTGGGGGGGGTGAAAACCTGTTAAGCTGCTTCTATCACAGAGTGAACTTTCTTGAGTTCTGAGACATATGTTTCCCACCACACCGTATGTTTTACAACCTTTCATCTTTTGATGTTCTATATGTTCTGCAGTGACGTGCAGGATTGACTCCCATTGGAAGAGAGGCGTGTCTGTGGGAAACCACAGGGGCTGGCGTCATAATGAGAACTAAGAGAGCCCAGGCTAGCTACTCCCACTCTCAGCCAATCATGCACCACCTCTTGAGGAAGCTGGCCAAGGTCAGCCAATCTGGGTTATTTTAACTGAGCTGTACCTTGGATTTGATCAGTTTGAGCAATATGCCAATGCTTCTTTTATAAATTATAAAACTATCAGAATCAGGCCCACACAAATACAGGCTATTTAATAATCTTTTCCACTCTGTATCTTGTGAGATGACACCTTGCCATGTGTCCAAGTAAAATTATAGGCAGATGTAGAAGATTGAACTGCCTTCAAACATATTCCCATTTTTTTTGGGGGGGAGGATTTTACTTGGAGAACAGATCCTGTCAATAGTCCCTGCACACAGCCCTGTCTATTCAGTACCAGCAATAAGTCTTTGCTTGTACACCAGTTTTAATGGCCAAAATAAAAAAAAAAGTTCATCCATTTTCTAACCGCTATATCCAATTCAGGGGAATAGGGGAGCAGGAGCCTATCCTGGCAAGCAACAATAACAAGACAGGATATACAATACCCTGGATGGGACGCCATGGATGTAAAAACAGACACACATTCTCTTACTCCACACAAAACACAGGGAGAACATACAAACCCCATGACGTTAGTACCCCAGGTATCAAAACCAGAAGCCCACTGAATATAAATACAATTTAGATCTGCCTGTTGGAAAAGCTTAATGTAACATACACCATACATGAATGTGATGTGACATTAGAGGCATTTAGAAACAGCACTTGATTTTTTTAACATTAACAGGACAACTTTGAAACTTTGAAAAACACTTTGCTCCAGGGCAATGTTAACTCTATTCCTTTCTTTCAAACAAGAGCCCATTTTAAATCCCAAAATTTTGTTTAAACAAAACATATTTTGTTTTCCTAACCTATTTTGTCTTATGATTGCTTAAAATCTTTGTACTTACAGCTTCATGTTTTATTATTAGAGCCAACTAAGAGCAAATTGTGCTCTGGAGATCTGACAAACACAAGACCTCTTTTTAATGTGATCTTTTTAAAAAGTGGATCTCACCTTTGTTTTCTTTTTTCTTGGATCTTTAAATAGCATTCCCACTATGTAAACATAACTAATAAGGAAGTAAACCCAGTAAGCCATATTAATTGAACACAAAATTAAGAAGAGCATTGTTTTAGAGTGACACATGCAACCTGTTCTAAACCATTTCATTTTAAACAATATAATTACAATCTCCCATCTTAAAAATCATTCCTACTGTTTACATCCATACATTTTCCAACCACTTCACCCAATTCAGGGTCACAGGCAAGTGTTAGCAACAGGTGCAAGGCAGGGTGCACTCTGGACCATTGCAGGGTACGCAGATACACACTCAGGTCAGGGCCAATTTTCTCTACCGACATGTAGTTTAATAATTACATATTCACATCCCATAACATTATTGTTTAGTCGCAAGGCTTTGATTTTGTAACCTATTGCAAGCAGTCGGAGTCAGGACTTAAAGTTTTCTTGCCTGGCCGAGAGATTGAGTCAGTAAAGTAAATTATTCTGCCCAAGATATTTTTTCTGAAATCTCACGAGCCCACCGTTATTTTCATCCGATCAACGAAATAAGGACTTTTTTATGTAGTCTGAACATCCAAGCAAGTTCAGTACCAAGCTGCGAGGAAACGAGATCTCTCACCTGTCTACCTTGTGGCTGGATCTAGGAAGATAACTGTGCACAGTTTTAAAAACTACCTTAAAAGACAAGGGTCAGTGCAACACTATATGCTTGCAGAGCTGCCTGAGGTTCAGCACTAGGCAAAGCTCTTCTCTGCTTTGCCTGGCTCTGCTCTTCTTACAACAATAAATACATATTTACTTGTATCTAACAATATGAATGTGATGGAATTATATGAGACTGATAAAACCTACAATGTAGACCCTAACATATCATAGATTATGTAATTTTATTCTGCAAAGGAACAAGTAAAGGTTTATTCCATGCTGAAAAGAGGAGAAAGGAAACACAGTATTTTGGTTGTGGAGCCTTCTTCAGGTGTGGGAAAGACAGGAAAGTCAGCAACTGATATAGCATAGGAGGACAAAAACCAGGAGTGTAGAGGAGGCAGGAGCAGGGGGGAGGCAGATTGGATACTTAGGTGGTGCGAAGTCGAAAGAGGTGAAGAGAGGTGTGAAGTCGAAACTTGCAAATGAATAGAGAGGTTTCGAAGAGAACGAGTCTGTCATGGAATAAACCTTTTCTTGTTCCTTTGATGCAGCTACCTACCTAAAGTAATTTAATTCTGAAGTTATTTTCTCTTCTCCATGAGTAAACAATCAACCTTACGTTTCACAGCAGATCAGCAGATTCACAAATCTGTTCTGTTACTTTTGTCACTTGTTATGCATGTTGGTGTCATCAATAAATTGTATTTAGAATCTAAGTGTGAGACAGTAAATGATTGTAAATCAATACTTTTAACAATTCCTAAAAGTTGTCAAGTACTCTTGCAATTTACAGTTACAATTTCAGGATGTTCCAGTAAATTAAAACTCTTACATTTTTTTGCATCTTACAAATGCATTTCTTTCACTGCATGAATTGAAACCATTTTATATGTAAAACAACTAGCAATAAACAAATAGAACAAAAAACCATACCACAGAAAATAAAACCATATTGTGGAACATAAATAGAGCATAAACAATAGAACAATTAGAACATAAAACCACATTGTGTGTAAATAACAAAATTTAAAAAATGACTAATTCTTAAATTTATTTTCAAAGATCTTATGAGGAGAAAAAAGTAAATAAGGGGTAAGAAGAGGTACAGTATATATATAGAAAATTAGGAGAACAACAGACCCAAATTTCTATATTATAGTGTGGATAAGACTTTAAAGTACATGACATTTTATCATTTCATTCTGCTGACTCATTAAAGAGCCTTGAATTTGTACTGGGTATTCATACTGCAACTGCCACTGTCACCTCTGTTCTAGTCAGAATTAACTTAACAAAACAAAATCCATTTTTGTGTTTCCATGACAACTAAAGAATGCACATCAAGGTCAGTCAGTCCTGCTAGTCCTCAGCAGCATTACTGATGTAATAAATATGTGGGTTGATTTTATTAACAGTTTTGAACTGGCATGAATTATAACCTGTTACTGTAACGTGCCTTTGTTTAAAGAGTTCATACTAAGCTATATTAATTTATTTAATAAACAGGTTTAAAATGAACGGAACATAGACTTTGGTATTAGTAGTATATAGTATAATTTGTTGTTTAATTTACTCTTCACTGGATAAAAGCTGTAAACTCTTCTCTTCATGTCCTGAAGGAAATAATGTTGATTTATTCCACAGTTACACCTCTAAACTAAGTCCTGTTCTCATCAAGACAGTAACACATATAGTAAATTCAATTCAATTCAATTTTATTTGACATTATACTTACACAGGTTCATAGTATAATGAAAAGTGTTTCTCATTAGTCTCTCAGGTGCAGTATATCTAAAGAACAGCAGACAAGACAGAAAATACAATAACAATAACAGTGTAAACAACAGTATGGTACCAGTGCGACAGTATCTGTTAAAAACTGTGCAAAATTACACAAATCAAAACAGTGCAAAATAATATGGCGAACAGTGCAAAACAATACGGTGATTATCAAAGAGTACAACTATCAAATAGTACATTAACACATTTAAACTAAAAACATAATAATGTAACCTGTAACTCACCCTTGTAAGGATTAAGACAGCTTCTTTCAGCATTTACCTGCTTTTATGTTTTCTTTGCAAACTCTTTGTCATCACACTATCAAATTGTGCTTGATTGAGATAATAGAAATATATAGTTCAGGTGGGTAACTGGGTCAGCATGCATAGGCTGCAAGGGAACAAGTAATAGGTTTATTCCATGCTGAAAAGAGAAGAAAGAAGGAAAACACAACATTTCTGATGTGGAGCCTTCTGCAGGTGTGACATACTGCTGTGAATCTGTGTTAGTTATCAGTTATGAGGATTACATATATCCATCCATCCATTTTCCAGACATTTCTTGCAGGTCATGGTCTCTGGGGAGCAGGAGTATATCCTGGCAAGCAATGAGTGCAAGTCAGGGTACACCCTGGATAGGACATCAGTCCATCACAGAGCACATATAGACAGAGATACACACTCTTTCCTCTGAAGCCAGTTAACCTAACAGTATGTTTTTGAACTGCAGCACGAAACCAAAGTATCCAGAGGAAACCCATGTGAACATTTCAATATGTTCAATACTGTGAATATACTGTACAAACTCCATGCAGATAGCGGTCCAGGTCCAAATTTCAACCCAGGGCCCAAGTGCTAACCACTGTGCCACTGAGCCTCCCATATTCCTTTATTTAAAAATTAAATTTACTTTTAAAAAAATTTTGACATGGAGAAAAACAGTGTTCCCAAAACCTATTGTCCACAGATTCATGAGTTCTCACTCCAGGTGCAATGAGTCATACTGTTTGACATAAACTATTTTTCTACACTATACTGTTGCCACTGTGTTTCTCAGTAATAGATAACTTACAGTTTTCACCACAGTAATGTACAGTATATAAATATAAACTATATTTCCTTCAGCTTGTTTTAGGTCTGTAGTCAACTGCTCATTAAATGTAACTAAAACAGCTTATATGAGACTATTTGCAAAAGCTGACTGATGAAACTATATACTTTAACAACTATTACATGCTATGAATTTATGTTACCAAAATTACTAACATGAGTGTTATAGGAGTACTCTATAGTCAACTAAATTCAAACAACCATTATCATTCAGTCTCATGAAATGAAATCAAGAATGCATTTGAAAAGGAAGAAAGGAAGAAAATTTATGTATGAGAAAAAATAAAAACCTAATACCAATTCAAACACATGCTGCAGGTTTTTATTCGTATGGCTGATGAATTACAGTGTTGCCCAAGCAGATACAATTAATACAACATTTACAGGCATATTATTGGACATTTACAGACCACATTTAACATTATCGTGAGACCACTCACACTAAGAGAACATTAGTACAAAAGAATGATAAAAACTAGAGCTATTCTGCCCATCTAACTCATTGGGTTGCTAATTGTGAATTGATCAAAGTATCTGATCCAGTCATTTCTTGAAAGAAGTGTGGGTATCTGTTTCAACAACATGGCTAGGTACCTTGTTCCAAATAATCTTTAAAAAGTACATCCTGTTATTCCATTTAACTACACTTTCCTTCAGTTCCAATTATTTCCCCTGGGTCATATTTCATGTCTTGAGAATTTCCCTTATTTGGTTGAGTGCATCAAAGTTATTGAGGACTTTGAATACTTGAAGGCTGGCATGGTGTTGCATTTGTTAGCTTTGCTGGGGACCCAGGTTCTGTTTCTGGGGTGCTACCTGTTTGGTTTTCCCCATGTTCACATGGATGGTCTCTGGTTTGCTGTGCTTTTCTGACATAGTTCAAAGACACTGGTAGGTCTATTGGCTTCTTGGAAAACTGGACCTAGTGTGAGTCTGTATATGTATCAGTATTTGTTCAGGTGGGTAGCTGAGTCATCATGCGAAGGCTGCAAAGGAACAAGTAATAGGTTTATTCCATGCTAAAAAGAGAAGAAAGGAAACACAATGTGTCGGCTGTGGTGATCCTGAATGGAAGAGTTAAAAAAAGGATGGATACTTGACTCTTTGAAAACTTTAATTTCTGTGCTTGATTGTGTGAAATGGCTTGATCAATGCAGGAATGTCCTCTCATAGGTTTTCTGGCAAACTGAGTAAGAAGTGATCATTAGGTATGTTTACCATTTCAATTTCAGTTTCTGATGCTGAAGGCTTTTCCCAATTGCTGTATGTCAGAAAAATTCAAATCTCCAATTTCTTCCTTTACAAACGCGTTCCTGATTTCATTTCATGAATCTGCAGGATAACGGATGTTTGAATTTGGTGGTCTATAGCGTGCTCCTATAACACTGTATGTTTGGAATGTTTTTGTTCAATCTGACACATATAATAATAATAATAATAATAATAATAATAATTGCTTACACTTATATAGCGCTTTTCTGGACACTCTACTCAAAGTGCTTTACAGGTAATGGGGATTCCCCTCCACCACCACCAATGTGCAGCATCTACCTGGATGATGCGACGGCAGCCATAGTGCACCAGAACGCTCACCTCACAGCTATCAGTGGGAAGGAGAGCAGAGTAATAAAGCCAATTCATATAGACCCTGAAACCTTTATCCACCTAGGGTTACGTTTCTGTGCCTGAATACTGTTTTTAACGGATAATTCAGGACCTTTAACTCTTCCACTCTTCATGTTTCTCCAAAATACTGTCACCATTATTTTCTGTTAGTCGTGTTTTTTTACTTACAATTACACCATAGTCACATGCTAAAGTAGTAACTTTTTGGTTTTTTTTGTTCATAACACTCCTGGCATTTAGATAAAAGCACTTACTTTCAAGCAATTACCTTGCTCTTTAAATTGTTGTTTTTACTTTTGGTTCTCTTTTTGTCTGTACTCACAATGAATCACCTTTGCTTAATTTGGAATTATAACACCTTCAGTTTAACTGTTTCAGAAAGCTGAACTCTCTTTAGTCCAGAATGTCAAAATGCATTCTGACCTTGAATCTCAAATTAGTGTCTCTAATTGTTGACTTCTGTTTGGCTGACCTGGGCTGCTAGCCCTTGACTAGCTGCCATATCACTCTTCAGCTCACAACTGGCAACCCACTGAAGCTAAGCAGGTGTGAGCCTGGTCAGTATGTGGATGGGAAACCTCCTGGGACAAACTAAGGTTGCTGCTGGAACAGGTGTTAGTAGGGCCAGCAGGGGGCACTCACCCTGTGTCCATGTGGATCCTTATGCCCCATTATAGCGACAGGGACACTATACTGTAAACAGGTGCTGTCCTTTGGATGCGATGTAAAACTGAGGTCCTGATTCTCTGTAGTAATTACAAATCCCAGGGTGTTTCTCGAAAAGAGTAGGGTTGTAATCCTGGTGTCCTGGCTAAATTTCCCATTGGCCATTACCACTCATGGCCTCCTAATAAGCCCCATCTATGAATTGGCTTTGAAGAAAGATATAAGATGTGAAGAAGGGGTTAACTGATTCCTTTCTGCACAAAGACTGGGCTTCTTGTGTCACAAGACATTCCAGGCTTTAAGTTATGGCAGGCAAGGGGGATAACAGGTAAGGATTCCAGATGCCAGCTAGAAACCCCCCCAAGGAAGGAAACCTAAAACGGACCATTAAGAGTGGTCAAAGCCTGGGGGACTGTCCGAACACTGTGACCTCTTCCCATTACCATGGTAGCGAGCTACGTCAGAAGTGGCTGAAAAGTGCTAAATAAACTGGAAGTTTTGTACTGGTACTTCAAACAATACTTCAGTTTTATTGTTCCTTGCATGCAATAAAACTCATCTGTTTAAACTTCATCTCGGGATCCAGAACTTATTTGTCTGTTACAACAGCTTCATTACGCTGCTCTCCTCCCCACTGATAGCTGATGTGTGGTGAGTGTTCTGGCGCACTATGACTGCCGTCACATCATCCAGGTGGGGCTGCACATTGGTGGTGGTGGAGGGGAGTCCCCATTAGCTGTAAAGCGCTTTGAGTGGAGTGTCCAGAAAAACGCTAAATAAGTAATTATTAAGTAACTATTGTTATTAACTCTGGTCTGGCTCTTTGACTCTTTTCCAAGATCTTTAAATTTGTTAAATCTGGACAATTTCTTACTTATAAAAGTGTTGTTTGTTCCAACATTAACAATGAACACAAAGTCTTCACTTGTCTTTGATAGGAACCCATATACTATTTGGACAATGTTTGTCATGCTCCACATAAGGGAGATGGCATATTTATTTTTTGCTTATTGTCATAGCAGTATATATCACTTGCACAGTTCCTGAGAACATAGTCCTGGAGTACATTAAAGTGGTTTGACAATATTTCCTGTATATTTGATATTTCGTATAGAAATATAAAAAAATCTCCTGTATCCAACTTCATTTGAGAACCCAGGGTACCTTGGTGAAATTGAAGTATATCCATATCTCCCAGTTTCTGCTTTTATATATTACATTATTTTTTCAAGGAAGAACAGGACCCTATTGTAGATTTCAGTGGTGACATTTAGCTATGATCTAGGATGCTCCATATGTGGAAGACATTGCAAATCACAAGTCTGAAGATTAAGTTTGTATTAGGTGTTTTGCGGGTATTGTGGATGGCTTTTCAGGTTTGGCATCTCTTTGATAGACTCCATGATTTTTTGGTGTGGGATGTCTTCTTACATATAGAGTTTACTGCTGGCATTTATAACATAGTGTACTGGCCAAGTAACACCTCTCAAGGCTTATAAAATAGCAAATTATTTGTTTAACTTCTAGACCTTACTTGTTACTAATCTATCTTAATTTGAAAGTTCTTCTTTCAAACTCAACTTAAAGTACAATTTAAAGACAATTCAGCAACAGACAAAAACTCAAATGATGCCAGATCTGCCAGATAACTAAGAAACAACAGCTGTTAAGTGAACTGCATTCTATCATTTAAACCCTAGGAAATGGCACAAAAGAAACCTGATTGCAATTTTATTTATTCTCCTCTAGTGGGAAAAAATAAATTCCAATCCAATACTGCTACCCTCCAATGTCTTTGCTGCACAGTGCTAACACGCTGAGTGAGTTATCTAATATTTTTTTGCTATTTAAAATACAATTATTTTGTCTGAAAATGGCATTTTCTAAGCTACAAAGGCACTATTGCACAGACACCAACCTGTAGATGACATCTGGAGCTATTACAAAGTTAATTATTGAACATTTGAGCCTCTAAACTGCACATGTAGGAATATTTCCACATGTGATGTTCTGCATGAGCAAACTACACCATCAGAAGGCTGATGGGGAGGGAGAGCTGATGCTACTAGTAGCACTGAGGTCAGATCTATCTGCCAATCAGCATCCCAAACTCAGCACTTAAGTGAGAATCCTGTTGGCACGAGGGAGGATGGCCCTTTAAAAAACAGAGAAATAACAAACTTGTATTTTGCAAATTGGTAGCAATTTGATGTTGATGTTTGAATTTAGTCCAGAGAGAGAAATTACACTTACCTAAGCAAGCAGGCTACTCATCTGAGATTGAATCATATTCTAGCACATTGTTTGAGACATAACTGAAAGAAATAGGCTTTATTCTTTACACTTCATCAAGAGAAAAGGGGATACAAGGAGAAATGTATGATCAGAGGATATCCATTTATCAGGATTTTACTGATTTGCACAGGGGCTGGAGCTGAAGCAAGATGTTAATTAACATTACAAAATGGAAACACCTGGGGAAGTTAGGAACACCAAGCATCTTGAATGCAAAGACTTCTACATAGATGTGGCTAAGCTTAGGGTCATGTATAACAATGCAGCACAGGCTTGTTTGCCTTAAGTTATGGCTAGAATGTTTACAAGAAGAGACCTAGAGGACTTTGAGAGAGGGGTGATTGCTGGGGTGCATTTGATAGTAGCTTTAGCTCAACATGCTGATGTTTCAGGATCAGTGGTGTCTTAGGTGATGCCAGTATGGAACTCTAAGGAAAGCCATCATCAGCCAAGAGCAACAGTAGGCTAAGAAGCAAACTCCAGGACAGTGATATCTGTACATTATTTTTATTGTTAATAATAATAATAATAATAATAATAATAATAATAATAATAATCATTTCTTACACTTACATAGCACTTTTCTGGACACTCCACTCAAAGCACTTTACAGGTAATGGGGACTCTCCTACCAATGTGCAGCATCCACATGGGTGATCCAACAGCAGCCATAGTGCGCCAGAATGCTCACCACACATCAGTTATCAGTGATGAAGCCAATTTAGAGATGGGTATCATTAGGAGGCCATGATTGGTAATGGCCAATGGGAAATTTGGCCAGGATGTCAAGGTGACACCCATTATCTTTTGAGAAACACCCTTCGATTTTTAATGATCACAGAGAGTCAGGACCTCAGTTTTATGGCTCATCCAAAAGACAGCGCCTATTTTACAGTATGGTCTCCCTGTCACTATACTGGGGCATTAGGACCCACACAGGCCAAAGGGTGAGCTCCCCCTGCTGGCTCCACTAACACCACTTCCTGCAGCAACCTTTCCCCAGGAGGTCTCCCATCCAGGTACCAACCAGGCTCACACCTGCTTAGCTTCAGTGGGTTGCCTGTTGTGAGTTGCAGGGTGATATGGCTGCTGCCTGAATTTAATTAAATGGAAGTACAAAACAAAATGATCTCTCCAAACTGATATTTCCCCTTTTTGCCACTGTCTGCCATAACCTTTCTAAACTCTCTCTATCATTGGTCTTACGCAGAAGTTTCTGAACACATCTTCCTCCTTCTCTCAATGACAGATTAATCTTTTTCTAAATCCTCTCCATTAATTTGCTGATATAGGTCTTCCACATTACTCCTTCTGTTCTCCATTATTTTGGACACTAATTCCTGCTATATACCCATACCTACCCCAGCCCCCCCTGCCAGGCATTCTCACTCTTTTGTTCTTTGTTCTCCTCACCTTGTTTTTTTGCAATTTTCCCTCTCTCCCTCATACCTGGAGAAGGCTCCACTGCCAAAAGTAGGGTTTTTTTTCTTTACTCTTCGAGTGGAATGAACCTTTACCTGTTCCATTGCTAGATTTAAGTCCAGTGTTACAAAAAGCAAAGACAAATAGAGGTGAAATGTGATATGATCATGTTGTCTGGTGCCAACCTAAAGACCTCTTCAGTTCCGCTTGGTTTCCTCAGTGAAGATTTCTGGTGGTTCCATAATGTTGTTGGGTGCATTTTCCTGGTATGGTGTGTATATAGCCATTCCCTTAAAAGGCAAAGTCAACACTAAATACTACTTAATAGTACTGAGTGATCATCTTCATCCCATGATGCAGCATTTCTTTCCTACCAAAACCAGTGTCTTCCGGGATGGCACTGCCCCTATCTACAGTCTCTAGTCTACAATCTAAATGTTTTGCCCAGTGGTATGCTTAGCATCTTAGCATGACACTGATATGCTTACTATACATCATGGCCTTCTCAGTCACCAGCTCTGAACCCAATTGAGCATTTATAAGATATTCTGGAACAAGGCCTAAGACAGCGTATTCCACCTCCATCAATCCGGCAACAGTAGACTAAATTTCTAGTGGAAAATTGGTGCACTACCCTCCTGTAAATTTCCACACACTGGACTCTATGCCATGGCGCATACAGACTGTACTGACCATACATTGATACCCCGTTAAGTGGCTATACATTCGAGTTTCCATTTTTTTGTTCTTTACCTGTATATGTACAGTATATACTGTATGCATTTGTCTTCATGGTTTTACAGTGATTTTGGCATGCATTCACACAAACTGGAAGATTATTCTAACATATGCTGACGTTCTGGCTCATGAGAGTGTTATCAGCCCTTTGAAATTACTCAGAAAATTGACAAGTGTGGAGTGGCAATCTCTATGAGCAGAAGAGACACATGAAAAAAGCTTACTATATCATACTGAATTATTTTAACGTACGGTATTGTCATACAAATCCTACCATATCTTTAACAGTGGACAGGAATTTCCTGTAGTAAAAGTGTAGGATTTTCTATGCCTTTTGGCAACTTTCTCTTATAACTCAGTCTACTTTCTAATGCTTTACTGATATTTTGATTCATACATAAAAAAATAAACTTCTTACACTTTTGTAAATTTCTGTCTCTTACTATATTTTTGTACTTTCAGATCAAGTTTTTAGATGAAAAAGATTAGTTAGAATAATATCTGTATACATGGCTTGTTAGTTTTCCTACTTACTCTGAAAATATACTTATAGTCACTAATGGGATTCTGAATTTAAGCTAATTTTATCATTTAAAGGATCTGAAGCCTCTGAGTGGTGTAAGGTTGTAAGCACAAAATGGTTCAAAAATGTATTATTGAAAACCTCACATGCTCAGTAAGAAATTTCAGTTATAAATACAAAATAAAAAGCAACTTCTTTAACTTAAGAGGAAAGACTTTTAATATTTAGTTCCTTTTGAATATGGACACAATGGCTCTCAGTTTTTATTGGAATCCAAGTCTTTATTCAGTTGGAAGCAGCCCATTTTTACTCAGCACTGACAACTCCTATCCATTCCTGGTTCTCTATATTAGTACAGAGAGCAGGTGCACCAGCAGACACAAAGCCCAAATTCTGTTCAGAATTACCTATTCAAAGGATTGGTTTTATTTAATGCCCCATTAGTGCAAAGATCAACATATACTTTAAAGCTGTATTTCATTATACACTTTTCAAAACAAATCCATCAGCCTAACAGCTGCAGCTTAAATGCTTTTTATCCCCCTCAGTTTTATGATATAGTTATTGGATTTGCTTCATACACACTCAAGATTCTTGCATATCTTGATATGCTTTGAATAAGCTAATTGTCCTAAGTGGGATCTCTAAACCCCGAATCAGCCTTTGGAAACTTGGAAATGTACTGAGGCCACCAAATTCCTGGAAAAAAAGAGTGGAACAGCATATGAGACTTGTGGTATATGCTCAATTTGATTTGAAAGGAAAGACCACAGAGTGATAATTGTAAGAATCACCTCAGAGGGAAGAATATTTAATGGCACATTTCATAGGCCTGTTCCCAGACTCCTCTTGTGCATATTCTCTAGAAAGACTACAACCTGTGCAACATCCCAATATGCAGCAATGATGTAATGTAATGTTGTAATTAAAAATCCTTCCATTCTTTGTGGTTTTGATTAATAGTTTTCATGCTTGTGGTTATATAAAAATTTATATATTTTTTTGTCCTTGTATTCTGTGAGAATGACATTGAGGTTTATATTGATAATGTGCTTTACTACTTGCTTTATCCACATATTGTATAAGACATATTTGAAAACTTAATATTCATAAGCATACATTTTTCAAATACTTGTTTTCAGAAAAATTGAATTTTCCATGTTTTTAAGAAATGCGCTTTTATTTCAGGAAGCATGGCGCTTGAATCTTTTGTTAAACCTAACATTTGTGTAATATTAATCAGTGGTTTCAAAAGCTTATTATAACTACTCCTGAACTAGCTAATTTTAATTTAGGGAATAAATCTAGGACTACTTCTAAACATTTTCCATTAACAAGGCTTTCAGTTCTGAAGTCTGACTTCAATCATGTACTTAGCAGTTATCATACAATACTAAGAAGACCTAGCATGTACTGTATATAGCATTTTATATACAGTACATCTTCAGAAATTTGTGCAAGGATACGTAGTAATGTAGAATTTATGTTGAACAATAATGAGCAGAATTAGATAACAGTTTTCCTCTACCTATACATTTGACGTTTCAAAACACAGCAAAATTGTATCCAGCACAGAATAAACACATACAATTCCTCTTTTTCCTTGTGGCAGAAGGTTACTTAATTGCACTTACTAGATTGTAAAATAGACTATTTCCCCAGCCCTGTTTACAGCACCAAAGACTCATCTATTTCCCACAAACAACTGTGTTTCTCAAGGGTAGGTGGATAAATTAGCATATCAGCATATCCGTGCTCAGCTTCCTCCTTCCCACTCACCTGAAATCAGTCCAATTAAAATTCTAGGGGTTATCTTGGCACATCCTCGTCAAGCATGTTCATAAATTACAGAAATGTTCTCATCTGAAAATGGTAAATTACATATAATCTGTTACATTACAACTCGTTATAAGTATATGATATATATTTATGCATGTGATATATAAAATCAGCATTTAACACACATAAATTCACCTAGGAATAAAATTAAGGAATGTACTTAGTGAAATTTCTGTAAGTGCCTGCTATCTCAGCTGGAGAGCATGATAAACATGAGGGTTGTGAATAATTAGGATTGCAATGTAATTAAAGCTTGCCTGTTTTCTGAACAAAAAATGTTCTCACTTTCATTGGAGTTCTTACAACAGCGTTTTGGCAGAACACAAGAAAATGTAGCTACTGCTACAGCAAAGCAGGTTATAAACGACAAGGGGTAAGTGCCTTTAAAAGAGATTAATCGCTCATATCAGTAGTCTGCAGGGTTATGCAGTTCACTACTCCATTCCAGTAGGTGACTAATGAGAAGGCTTTTGAAGTAAAGCAAATGTGAGTGCATGAATTTCCAATGAAAAAACTATCCTAAGGTTAAATTGCTAATGAAATCTAGAACATTCTAAATTTTACTCATTTAAATTCATTTCATTTATATCTAGTTTTCCTAAGACAATTGCTTGAGATGGCTAGTCAAAAAATAGAGTGACATCTAAATTATTCACTAGCCTGTAAAAAAAGAAAATTGAAAAATACCATTCAGTCCTTGTGTATCCAGTAGAATGGGTTACTATGTTTGAAGCTGATCTTGCTTATAATGTAATTTCATATTGGCTCTGGACTTGCAACAGCAAGAGCCTTGTAGCGGAGAGGCAATAACACAATTTAAGGTTTTTATTTCAATACCTAGGTTTTTACTTAGTATTATGACCTGTGAAAACACAGTGTCCGAACCAAGTGATGAAGTGAGCATTCCTTTCTGGTTGTGTATGCATTGAAATGGAGCAATGAGATTTGTAAAGTAATGTGTTTAGACAGTTGTATTTCTTCCTCCTTTTAAAACATGGCTGTATTCTCATTCTTATTGTCCTGGCACCAAAAGTAATTACATAAGTTGGCTCAAAAAAAAATAATCTGCTTGTTTTTGTTGATGTCAGTTTAATTAGCCTTCAAATTGAATTCTGATTACTGCATGAATACACACCCAGCTGCCTAAAAATATTAGGAAAAGGATATGGAGTGGGAAAGGAGTGGTAACCAGCTTCTGCATGCAAGCAGCCCCGGAACAAACCTTCACCGTAAAACATCCTGGACTTGGGCAAGCACTTAAGACAGTTTAGCACGTTCTCTGCAATGTTTCTAAATATTTGCAGCCCATTCCTGTCCAGTGCTTCTAGCAGGATTAAACGTGTGATGAGGATGATGGGTGTGCTGCACAGAGCTGCCTGTACCAGATTTCATTGGTTTTCAACAATATGCAGATCTGAGGATTGCCCTGGCTTGAGAAGATGTTAACCCGTCTCATTCCCCTCAAAATAACCAGCTTCACCTGGTTAGATTGTACTAGGGGTTCATTATATGGGTACTGACTGCATGTTGGTTTCGGTCTGTTAGCTCTTGAAAAATAGATTTTTCAGAGAGCAAAGGAGAATGACCCAACTGGAGAAGACAATTGGTCACATGACATTTACAAACCAAGGAAGCAGAAGCTTCCAGTGTGACTGCAGTGTGATACCTAGTACAAAAGAAGAGTCTTTCTGAGGAAAGTGAAAAAGAAGAGGCAGTAGATGTAAGTTCCAGAGCTGCAAGTTTTCCTTGGAAAAGGATTTTGAATTAAGGTTTTGGTTTGTTGAGTGGGAGTTTTTGGAGGCTAGGAGCTAGGAGAGACACTGAAACAAGTATAGACAGGGCTGAAAAAGAAGCTTTACTTTCATTTAGTCTGTTTTGTGGTATTTCTTTTTGCACTGTATGGATAAAGGTGAACATTTTTAAACATGACAGATACATTTAAATGTGTTTTCCAAGGCTGGCTATGCTACCCTGCCCCCGATTGCTCCATATCATCTAGCATTAGACTTCCAAGGCAATGCAGATACAGCAGTTGGACTGAGAACAGATTAAATAAAGAGAAAAGGGGAGTACAAGCAAATGAGAAATACTCAGATTAGAGTGCTATAAGGAGCAGAGTATTGCAGGAATTTTTATTAGGACTGTGTATTAATTGTATAAAAACAATATATATATAATTGCACAAACACAAGCTTCTCCAATTTGTGTGACAGGGACTTGCAAAACTGACATTCTGTGGGACTACAGTGACCTCTGTTACTCATTCAATTACACCATGTAAGGAAAACCAGTGTTCTCAAGGCACTAATTTATTCTCTGAGATAACGATGTTAATTTTTTAAAAAGGTGCACCATGGATTATTTTCAAACTCTTTTTTGGGAGGTAAACCATGCCACTACAAAGCCTCAAATAAAAAAAATGTCTGCTGAATTCTGAATGAGCTTTTATTTTCTCTAGATTTTCATTTCAGATTTGCTAACACAGCTGAATAGAATGTAGTGACAGACTATGTGTTGGATAAATAACAGGAACCATAGGCATTTTTCACCCCAAGGGCCTTTATGTGCCCCAGATTGATGAAGTTGTTTTCTGCAGGACAAGCTGTATCACAGGCCTGTAATCTGGAATGCATTCAGCAGCATGTCTCTTAGTCCCAGACCTTAATGTGCCCCTCAGATAAAGTGAATTTGTATGTAAAGCCATACTGCAAAGGATCAATTGGGTTATCTGTTTTGACACCTTTTTTCATTTACTCAGCTCAGGGCTGTTCTTATTAAATTCTGACTCCCACCATCCATCTCTTTCTTGCACTTCGATACCTCAAGTGATTCTGATTTTAATGTTTAGTTATAAGATTTATAATTAGACTGAGCACAAGAAAAATGGGATTCAGATCCTTTCAGAGATAAAGGCAGGTCAAGTTCATATACCAAGAACAACAGTTTGCTTGCTTTAATTGTGACAAGGTCTTGTGCATTGGTAACAAACTGCCAGATAGCTGACCTTATTAAATCTCTTTTCTGTTGGGCTCTGGACACTCTCTGTGGTCAATTATCTATTTGGTAATGACCAGACTGCAGACTTTTGCCTCATTGGTGTTGCACTGTAGGTACCTTCATTAACCTTGCTGCTAAATATACAGTTATATTAATGATGTTATAATAATGATGCTGATGTGGAGCCTATTTTTTGGGGGAAAGCCTGTTTTAATAAAAAAGCAGGTTTTTAAAATCTGTTTTGCCGAAATGTGACACACTCGTGAATTTGTATGGAAAACTTTATTTGATAATAAAAATAGCATTCACAGACTTCTTTTTTTGTCGCTACATATACATTGTGATCCGTTTCAAGGAAAGAAGCTCGTACGGGGTAAATCCACATCTACTTGTACTTAGACTAATGTTATGTATAGCCTTATGCATCAAATAAAGCTATGAACAATGTAGTATTTATATATGCATAGTGTTTTATAAAAAAGATTGGCCCATATACTGCTTTTCATCAACACATAAGATAGCATTATGTCTATAGCACATTGCAAGAAATAATGCTTAAAGAACAGACTGCATACAAGTGCTTTATAATACACAGGCAGGCCCACCATGAAGAAAAATTCAAACCAACAAAAAGCTTCAGATTTACTTATATAGTCTTCCATTTTAAAACTGCTTTACATACCTGATTCAGTATACATTAAAATATTTCCCATGAATCATGTGTTCCATTTCAGAAATATAAACACTTAATCACATTCCTCACAGCTAAGGTTTATCATAAATTCTCTTTTATACAAGAAAAAGGCAACATTTTATTTTTTTTTCCCCAACAGGCTCTATTAATTACATATTAAATTCTGTACACAGGATGGTTGGCCATTAAACTTTGTTACAGTACCATGGCAACAACAGTGATAAAACTTGCAATGCTTTTGTTGTTTTTTTCATGGAAAAATGTGAAACATTACACATATACACACTAATGCACTGTAAAGCAGCAGTTTACTGTAGTGGTCTGACAGTAATGGCAAACATTATGGCTCAGCGAGGCAGTTAGCAATCATTTTCTCAATTTGGTACCACAACAGACCTTGACCACACAACACTAAGATGTAGCTTGTCATTTATAACTCAAAGATGTTTCACTGATCGTTCTAGATAAAGTTGCATTGAGGCATTGCAACCAGAAGTTCTGTTTTAAGTTAATTTCTTTTGTTGTCCTCGGAAACAACCGTTTTACCATCTTACTTCAGTGCATTTTTAAAGTCATTAACAACATTAACTGGGAAAAGACTTTCCGTTTTTTTTATCTCCAGAACAAAAGCACTTCATTAGGGTTTTATCTTTAAAGGCTCAGGAAATGGCAGTACATTCTGCAAAAGAGATCAGAAACATAATCCTGGTACTGCTCTTTTTTCCCCACTATAGCATAAACATCCGACCATTACTTTCTTATAATCAGTAGGCTTCTTTTCAAAACAAATTCAGGATGGAAACAGCCTATTTTTTTTGTTTGTGTCTTCTTGGAAATAGTTTCAGTATAAAAGAAGAGCTCCCAACCTACTTTAAGGGGATATTTCCATTTTTTTGTGTCTTCGTTGCTGGAAGATAAGACAGACACTACTGCAGTTCTCTCAACAGTAGCATACAGCAGTACAGAGCGAAGAGTGAATGAAAGAGGTAACATTTACTTATGTGACTGTGAATCACCACTGCCCCTTAAATCTAAAATGTGCTAATTTCTGTGCTGAATTTATATAAATATTAGACATCATTTTCAAGAGGATAAATCAAATATATTATTTTAATTTTTCCTTCATTCCTTTAAAATGAACACTTCTGAATATACATATACCGCAAACTGCCAAAAACTATATAAACCAAAGCAGGATTGTGCTATATTGTGATCAGATAGCTAGAAAACAGTGGCACTGATAAGGACAAAAAAGTAGCCAAAACCATTCAGTTTTAAGACATGCGTATGACATATCTGTGCACCAGAGGTCAGAAAGAGTCTGGCGCATATAAGGGTTCTCTGGAAAAAGAAGGAATTTGTATTCATCTAACAACTGCAAAAAAACCTCTTTCATCATTTAAAAAATGTCACTGTGATACTGTTAGGCACATAATCGTTTTTTCTTGTAATTGTTCGGTAAAATTTTGAATAAAGCATATATGCAAAATAAAACAAAGAATGCATTTTTCAGATTGTACTTCTGCTGTAAATGTTGGTAATTTTTGAATCTCTGGGAACACAAGAAACTCAAATCAATAATTTAATATCTTCAAAAGTCCAGGTTCCACTTCTTCCAGGGCAGACGGGCTGGGGTTGTGAGGAGAAATGTGGCACAACCACGACATGAGATCAGATGCTGAGGTCATTGTGGCTCTCTCTGTAGGGCCTTCTCTTAGGCTCAGGGAGTGGTCTGGAACCTCTGCTTGTGTTGGACTTCAATGTGTTGTACTCCTTGACTCTGGGCAGGACCTGGTCATCTCTGTAACTTCTGTCAGGCGATGGGTCTCTCATTAAATTTTCATTTTTGTAATGTCTTTCAGGTGACCTGTCTCTCAGGAATTTTTCCTCTCTGTCACTCCTGTCAAGAGACTTGTCCCTTACAAAATTTTCGCTCTGGTATTTTCTTTCAGGTGACCTTCCTCTTGAGGGGGTTTCCTTTTTGTAGTTTCTTTCTGGCGACATGGCTCTCGTCAAGGTTTCGTTCTTGGAGCTTCTTTCCGGTGACCTGGTTTTCCACATATTCTCACTTCTGTTGTTTCTTTCTGGAGACCTGCCTCTTAAAAACACCTCCTTCTTGTAATTCCCTTCAGGTGATGCATCTCTCCCAAAGTTTTCCTCCCTGGAGTTTCTCTCAGGTGACCAGTCCCTCTGGCTCTCCAGAGAGTGTTCTCGTCTTCGGTCCATGGACTTTGCTCTCCTCCTGTCAGGAGAAGAATCCTGCCTCCTCTCTGGTGATCGCCTGGAGTCCCCATATCTGTCCAGGGACCTCCTTTCTCGGGAAGGGGATAACACTCTCCTCCTCTCCGGCGATCTTTCCTGCCTCCTGTCGAAGGTGTTGTCAACACTCTTGGCTCCACTTCGTCTCTTGTCAGGAGAACGGTGTCTCCTGTGGTGCGAGTGGTGCTCAGTCTTCCTCTTCCCGGGACTCTCATCCTTCTTTGTGCCCTTCTGTGGCTTGGCTGTTCCGTTTTCTTCGGATCTCCTCCCATGGCGCCTGTGCCCACCCCTGTGTTCGGGAGACCGGTGTCTTCGATGCGTGTGGCTCTTGTAGTTTCCATGACTGGTCCATGTGTGGTGGTGATTGGAGTATCTGCCATGCTCCCTGCTGCCCGCAGGATCCCTCATCCTCTTGTCCTCATTTTGTGATGATTTGTGAAGATCTGGTGGATAACTGGACTCCGATGATGGGTGAAATCGACTGTTGTGTGGCAAGGTTTTCACTTCCGAAACATTTTGTGAACCTGCGGTGGTACTGTTCCTGTCATTGCTGGCGTCTGTAACATACATAAAGAGTAAGGGGTTTTGTCACATATGAGCACTTGTCATTGTTCAATGCTTTCTTTATGCACTGATACACACTACTGAGATGTTAACATTTTTAGAAGCCAGTTTCCAGATTAAGTTCAGCAAATGTTTTAGTTTTTTGTATTATATTTTGACCACAGTATACAGAAAAGTATTAGTTTTAATGAGCCAGAAGCAAAATGCAAGAGCGTCTGTGAAACGGCCAAAGCTGCTAACAAAAATACAAGTAACTTACAAGATTTTCTATCTCAGTTAAAGATTTTTGAGTTTCACTTGATTTTATCTATGCAGTCGGAAACATTATCACCCTTAGGGGTATACGTGTTCAAATTTAAGTTTTATGAATGCAGCACATTTTTTTTAAGTTTTCAACTTCTGATTGTCAGTCAAAGATATTCTAAACCCTTTGATTAGCCTCTTTTAACTTGCAACAGAATACAGTGTGCAAGTATAATGCAAAGGTACATCACTTTTTTCTTAAACTGAAATAAATAGTATATTTAGTGTCTATTTGAGTTCATGAGCATTAAAATGACATTAGATACTGCTTTTTTAAATTTACAACAGCTTGACTTAAATGCATGATACACATTTCTAGGCTAGGATCAATTTTATTTGTTTAGATTTTTTTTTAAAGAAGAACACATTTTCTTTTCCTTATTTTAGTGTTATGTTTAAAACCTTTATTTCAAGTTTTATGTACTACTTATGCTATTAGTGAAATAATGTATGAACAGAAAAATAATTTAATTACATATTATAATGTAATTTCAGCAAATAACATTTTGACAATAATGTGTTTACTTAAATGTCCTTCTTTCAATGCATACGGTGCTAGAACTAGGCCATGGTTTATTATTTCAGAAAGAGCAGTTACATTCATTTTCAATGGAAAAAATGATTTTGTCATTTTCATGAAGTATTCTTGATAGAGCGCCTGTCTGTGTATATATTTTTTTGAGGTTAAGTGGATTAAAATGACTTATTTAATCACAGCCACCATCATAGGAAATCCTTTCTAAAAATTCACGGAATCCTGATCTGAATGTGTTTTTATGAAATACACTGAAGCAAGTAAGTGCCTGGCTTTACAGATAAACACAATGATCAATCCCTCTGGACTGTTTTCCTCTAATGACCTTGCCATAAAATATACCAATTTTGTTCACATATTAAAGGTACAAAAATCCATTAAAGACATGCAATTAACTGTATTTAGAGTGTGTATTGGACTTGCTCTTTCATAATTGTGAAACAGTACCAATCATTTAAAAAACATTCTATTGCTTAAATCTCTGCTTTGGAGCCCAGTGACTATTTAGGCAAATGAGAGTATCAATTTAGATCAATATTGACATATCAAGAAAGGGAGAAATTAAAGAAAATGTGATATTTTATATAGCTAAATTTGTGGATTTCATCTTGTAGATTTTCACAAGATTTTACTGTCCTATTTCAATGGCTGCCACGTTTAGATCCCTGTGGTGAGCTTGCGCTGCATAAGTCAAGAGAGGTTTGTTCCTATACATCCTGTGTTAGACATTTTGAATGTGACAGATTATCAGGTGGAATCTCCTTCATACATATGAAAAGGGCTCAGAAGAGCCACTTTAATTTCTGGCTGTAGGTTTAGCAAAAAGAGATTCACACAAGGAAGAAGGCTTGGATGTATAAGATACTATTCAATTTCAGCTCGTTAAGTTTCACGCTTCTGTTATTACCTGTGGATAAAAATCAAATTCGGACTGGAAACAGACCCCAATGTATCCAATTAAGAGAGCGTTAGATGCCACGTAGATCACTGTATTACTAAAGCAGCTTGCGAAAAGGGATTCCAAAACTGTTTTTGTTAAAAAAGGCTGAGAAATATTCAGAAGCACAATGGTAATAGCTAAAACAGCAGAAAGCAAACACAAGAGAGTGTCATAATATTAATGAGGTGAGGAAAGAAAGACAAAAGAAAGAAGAAAAGGTCGCATTTAAAGAGAGGACATTTCCAGAAATTAAATGCGAGGGGTAATGCATGAATCCATTTATCATTGACAGCGCACAGAAAGCCATTACGCAGTACAGTGCGAATTGAATGAATGGATTCATAAGCATGAAGCACAGCACGGGTGACAGTGAATCAGGCCACACCACAGAGAGACCTAATGTACTGATTTCATCTACAAACCGTAGTTTGATTATGGCCCATAAGGTAGAAACAAGGCTCCCCCAGCTTGTCATTTCTCATACATGCAGCGAGATGGGGAGGTATCATCGCTGAAGGAAGATGGAAGAGCCCAGCATAAAGGAAGAAGAGAAACAGAGAAAAAAAAAACAGAAAAAAAGAAAAAAACAGCAGAAGGTTTAGATCCTCCAAATAGAAGAAAGAAGAATTATTCTTTTTTATTATGGAAAAAGGTGTTTATTTTTCAATAGAGCAAGATTGTCCAGGCAATACCCCTTTGACTGAAAAATCCAACATTCACAGAGACCCAAGCAGCAAGACGACCATGTCCCAACAGGCAAAAGAGACACAAGACAAAAGAACATGTGCACAAAACTTAATTCACAATCTACATTTAAAATAAAGAAAAACTGTTTTAGGCAGTCAAGGATTTAAAAAAGTACAAAAAGTTATAAAAATAGACAACCTCACAGACAAGCTATACCGATGTAAGAAAAAAAATCACATCACATTGATAGCCTAATAAATTACAGGAATGGACATTTCAAATGGTAACTAATCCCATATACCACAAAAACAATTTACATGCATTTAGGAATCAAAGGTCTAAAAGGTAAATATAAAATAAAACCCATTTCCATAAATGATACAGAAAAGGGATTTTTGTCCTTTTTTGGTTTACATATAAATCTTAAATAATACTATTATAATTAAGGTCAGATAGCAAAAAAGAATGGTTACATTAGGGATTAGTTGACCTTCAAGTTTGGCAGATTTCTAGAAAAATTACAGCAGGTGACAAGTTACTCAATGGTAGTGAAGATGACCTATGTGGAAAAAAAGAAATACAGTATTGCAATTTCCCTTTGAACGAGTATAGAGTATAAGGATGGGTTGTGTTTATTTTTTCATTTAAATTAAACTCAAATTCAGTAGTTGACATTTCAATAAATACTATAAATATGTGAATTAGGTGTTGCTTATTATCAAAGTAAAGCACCACAAAGTATTTCAGAACTGTCTAGGCCATGAAATGCAATAAATCAAGTTGTGCAACCTGGAAAATGCCTTTCAGTACGTTTCACGAAATGCAAATTGACGAGTACTACAACTTGAAAAAGTAGAAGCTCTCACAGGGAATTTGGTTCTTCATTTAGCCTATGGCACAGTAGACATCGTGCCTCTTGCACCTCTGTAACCAGTTGGCACTCTGATTCCTCCTTATACTTTATCCCAGCTCAGGAAATCTAGCACAGGACAAGACTATGGACAACTCAGAACCCACTCTGTAGCAACTACAGGGCTTGGTGTGGAGAAAAGAGAATTTCCCAGTTTAGATCCCGACAGATTTCATGGAGTGATGGCAGGGGAGAAAGGAAGGTTTTCATAGACTGACCCACCATATTCAGGCACAGAGCCATCTCCACG
This sequence comes from Lepisosteus oculatus, assembly GCF_040954835.1. Taxonomy (NCBI): domain Eukaryota; kingdom Metazoa; phylum Chordata; class Actinopteri; order Semionotiformes; family Lepisosteidae; genus Lepisosteus; species Lepisosteus oculatus. Next base: position 49,267,756 of record NC_090699.1, read on the forward strand.
TTTCAGAACCATGTGGACTCTGCGGCCCCCATTTTTAATCAGTTCTATTGCGCGGGAATGTTTCATGTTTTTTGTGGTTTCTCCATTGATCTCCAGGATCTCGTCGCCAACCTGTTACAAAAGGCACAGCACAAAGAACAGGGCACATTAAGAGCAGAATAAATAAAACAAAACACTAACACTAAGAAAGAGCAGGAATAGGCATAGCCTTTGTATAAGATTTTTTAAAGATACTTTGCATCTTTTTAGGAAAGGATGCTAGTCACAATTAAGAGCAGCAACTACAAGATATCCAGATTTAATAACAAACACGTTTACAACACATTTAAGTATCCTGCTAATAATTCACAGAAGGAAAGGGCATGAACATTTTTTGCTGTTGTTGTACAGATAATTTAGTTTTTCATTTCTAGCTGGTAAATCTCCAATATTATGATATTTCTCCTTACAGTTTTTGCAAAGAACAGTGTGTCAGAATCAGTCTTCCTTAACAGTCACCATCAATAAAGTGACATAACTATCCTTAGGGCAGTAGACTGAAGAGACACAAGGATCGTTCTCTGTGCTATTGCATTAAACTAGGTCACAACCAGAAAGCAGTGAAACCAGTACACCAGCTGAAGGAAGCTGGAAGATACGTGAAGGAAAGCATACCCTCATTTTCCCATTGCGAACTGCAGCACCATCTTCAGCTAACCGCAGGACATAGAGATCCATGTTATATTCTCGGCCACCACGCAGGCTGAACCCAAAACCCTTGGAGTCCCTTTCAAGATCAACAGAGTAAATTTCTGTATCCTTGAAAAGAAAAACAAAAACAAAAACCAAACTCATTGGAGTACAATGACTTGGAAAAGACAAGAAAAGTAATGACAAACCCCTCCTGGCCAGAAATCCTTACAGGAAATTGTTTCTTTTTCTTGACAGTTGACACCACTGAGCGAAGATGCACATAATCAATAGAACTGAAGTACTGTGAAGTCTAAGGGATAATTTATGCAGACAGAACATTGTAAGGGAGCTAAAAGGGGGCTTCGACTAATATTGTCTGAAACATGATTTTGTGTAATATTGTTAATGAAATTGACAATTTGTTCCCCATGATTTTAAAAACAGATTAAAAAATACTTTAAATTGTTACACTGAAATGTTTTTTACTTAAAAAACCAAGCTGCATATGCATTACATTTATATTTAAAACAGCTTTTTAAAAATTTGGTTTTAAATACAAAATGTGAACTGAAAACATACTACGGCCTACTGTAATTTGTGCTTTACAAACAAGTGCTGATGGCTGGTTCAAACAGCAGTGTATTGTCACTTAGTAATTCAACAGCACTACATCACCTACCAGTAGACCAGCATTAGAACAGCCCCACAAAACAAAAAAAGTGTAAAAACTATTAATAAATTACATTTACCTGGGCTTGAGATTGTGCTGTAGCTGTGGTTGGAGGTTGGGGGGGTTTAAATTCAAACAGAGTGTCCTGTTTTGGTTTTGAGTTGTTCCTGCAAAGAAAAATGACTTTCCTGGTTAAAACTGTGCGTAATGAGCTAATATAATAAGTTGTTACAAAATAAGCACCAATGTGGAAAGGGGTACAGGGGAAAACTCAAAAGCATGGTCAATATTTCTGAAAGGGAGGAGGAAAACTGCCAATGGTCTTTGCCCAGTAATAGGCCTCCCTCCACCTGCTTACCTTGTCTCTGGTGCAGCCTGTTGCTGAGGTGTATGTGTGGTGGTTATGGTGGCAATCTTCTCCGCATTAGTCAAGAGAGACGCATTGGAGGACTCTGAGGAAAAACATGTGGGTTCTAAGGATAAGAGTCATCTTGAGCATGTTTAATTTTGCAAAAGTAAAATAAAATCTCTTTTTTAGCCTCTGCATACAGCACATCTTTATTTAACTGTCACACCGTATTTTGATATGGCTAAATCATGCTGTCAATTCACACAAGCAGTTTCTTGCAGAAAAGTCAAGTAATAAACAGCAGTAAAAAAGCGCTCTTTTACCTTAAGAGAAACACAGTTAAAGTGGAGGCAAAGATCTGTGTATACTAAGAGCACAAGAATTTGAACCAATCAAGTCTGATTGCTTTATGGCACTTTTTCGGTCTTCTCAACTTCAGCAACAAACATGCAAATTATGAGGAAGATATATTCGAACACACATTCTTTTTCCAGTGTCTGTTCCCTTGTAGCCTTTCCAGATTCATAATATGTAGCAGTATACTAAAAAACTTTTAAATGTAGTTTTTGAAACATCATAAACACGAAAAAAAAATGCTAAGCTATGTTAACATTAATATTAACTAACATTAACATAGATAATATGCAAAAACATTAGAAGTAAAAAGAAGATATTAAGTTTGCAGAAATGTATATTCAGGTCAGTCATTTGTCACTAGGTGTAAAATTATGGTGGCACCATAGCACATTCTTTTTTTAAAGCACTGCATCTTTTGAGACTGGAATGCAAGCCTTTTCTCACAAAATAAGTTGTATGTTTCTGTACGAATGTGACACTAGGGAGTTAGAATCCCTAAATATTTAACCAGGGATTTCATGAAATCCCTAAATGTTTCAGTAAATATGTGATATCCCTTGTTAGACATTTAGACTACGGTTTCTTACAAAGCATATATCATTTTGAGTGCTAATTTTCTTGTTTGTTCCATAGTTGGGGAAGCAAATAAATATTTCCTTCTCTCCTGGAAATCACACCCAAGAACAGAAAACTGATGATGGATACGAATCGATCTTCTTCTAAATAGAATTCACTGCCACTAGATACAGTATGTGAACATTTACAGAAATCAATCCAATAAGCATGCTGCATGCTTTCTTTTTCCCTGTGACTAAAAAACTCAGAATACAACTCAAGAAAACTCTTTAAACTAAAATCTTTATTTCTTTTCAGTGACCAAGAATAATAAAGCTTTTGTTTGCCAGAAACTTAAATAAGGAATCTGGGTTCAATGTCATATCTATAAATTGTCCTTTACTTTTTTTTAAAGAAGCACATTGTAAATTGTCAGCTGTAACACATATATTGTCAGAAACATACAAACTTATTCTATGAATTATGAAACAATTAATTATGCAAAATTGAATATTATCTTGAGCCCTACAAGGACTTCATATGCATCTCAACATTTACTTTATACATGCTTAAAAAAAGTTAGACGTTTGCATAGACAGGTTGGCTTTCTGTTACTGTGAAAGGGCTAGAATAATTTCACATTCTAATAATTTCTAACTGCTTTCTCATGAAAAACACTAGATCCCTGAAAGACACTGCTTGTAAGATATATACAGTATATACTGTACACTAGTTTCACAGTTCAAGTTAACTAAATTGTGCTAAAGAAGCCATTATATACTGTATGCAAAGCATAATCACAAGCATTGTGAAACAGCCCTACAATTCTTATTCTCAGCTATAACTTATTACACTTAGCTCAGAATATGTCAATTTTGCTATTCTCTGAAAACAGTCAATTAAAACAATCAAAATTTGGGTTACAGATTTTTTTAGCCCTTGTACTACAAAATCACAGGGGTGATTTCTCATTGTATGAGATTCTCTCTCATACAATCCAAAAACAGTGTAATATCAGACTTGGTCTTTTTTTTATTACAAGCTCTCAGGGAAAATAAATAAAAAGGAATCAGTGATGGTGCATTCCCCTGCAAATGAAATTGCATTAAGCCTTAAGCCTCCGCAACGCAATACACATTATTCATTATATTTTAATGTAAATCCGATTTTTCCTCCAGTAGCCATGCACATCAGCAAAATTCATTAATTTCTAATTTGGTTAGTTCCCTGACAGTGGTACACTCTTCAGTCTAAGAAATGCTCTGCATACAGAAGAGAAAGTAATGCCATTTCAGTATCATAAAAATATATATTTTCTGTGGTGGAGACTGTGCTGCAGTTCATTTATTATCTATTGGTGCATCTATTTTCTTACCAACCAGGCAAAAAAGACGATCTGCCACACTTTGTTTAATAGCTGACTCAAGACTGAATGCTAACTAATTTTAACCTTTTCTGTTTAGCTTAATTAAGCTACAATCACTCGAAACTCTAGAGCATTTAGTCTTAGAACTAAAGTAGAGTTCATGTGAACTTTGCAAAGGCTGCTGTTTTCATAGGCCCAGAACATCTATGGCTAGTGACAGGTTAAAACAATGTTCTTCTTTTCTAATTCATGAAACACACAATATGTAGTGGAGTGACTCATGGCTTTCAGTTCAGATATGTACAGCCATTTCTGGAAGAGACAAATGACACAAAGGCCTGCAGGAGAGGTAGCAATATCTTTTTCATCTTCAGACTACATTTTCATATTAGTTATTAAAGCTAAAATGACCTTCTTCCTTGCAATTTGTGCTCTTTCCTTCTTTTTAAAAATTTGACAGTTGTAGACTCCCAGAGAAGAACAGAGTGGGAGGCCAGTAGTCCTTATATGATGACTCTCAGATGAGTTCTTCTGGGATGCTATTGTTACATGAAGTCAGTACAAGGCAAGAAAAATCTATGCAACAGACCTGCAGCTCAATATTCTCCCAAGAAGACAGCTTTATTAATTAAGTAGTGAGTTGTTAAATAGTTAATCCTTTCACATCATTTGATGAGAAACATGCATGCTATCCCTTAAGACATGATTAAAAAAAATGTTATTGCATGAACACTCTCCAGTAATGCAGCTCTAACACTCCAGCACTGTGCTTTCGAATGTGTTTAATATCATACTACATAACATATTTCAACTTCATGAAGAGCCAGGTCTTGTAACAATTTTCTATTCTTAGAAACCCCTTAATGCATCACGAGCACTAGTGAGTGATTGAATAAAGTGCAGCAGATAAACTTACCATCTCCTGGAATGATTCTTAAGGTGACAGTATTTCCGGCCTCCTTGATTAAGTTCACAATGTCCGAGTGTGATTTGTTGGTGATGGAACAGCCGTTAACAGCCAGGATCCTATCTCCTACTTTCAGCTTCCCACAGCGGTCCGCTGGGCTTCCCTCGATAATCCGACCTATTTTGTGAGGCATGGCCACACATGCATTTCCAGCTTTGGCATTATTGAGTGTTTGTTGGTGTGATTCACACATTTATATTCAATTAGGGTAAAAAAAAGAGGTAAAGGGGAAAAAGAAAAGGACAGGAAAAGGGAAACAGAAGGTTAAGGGTTAATTACACGAGCCACCAAGCAAATCCCATAGAGGACAGACCCAAACCTGCTTTTGATTAAAGAAAAGTATTGGCCAAGAACATGAAGAGCACCGCGATGGTGCAAAGGAGACCATGTCTTGGATAGATCACTCAAGCTGCGCTCAGCCCATTGAGATCTTTTACTGTTAATATGTATTCTATATAGACACTCACACTCAAACTGTTCTACTGTGAAGTTAGAGATGTCATTCTGTTAAGAGTTTACCAGCATGATGTCATTGAAACAGCCTTTAGCTACTTCACAATCAGTGGGGAAATGCCAACGACTGAGCCACTTAGAAAGTGTTACTAGATGGTTACTAAAAATATTTGCAACGTAATGGATGGGAAAACATTTGACCTTCGTCTCACTGTATAGCACACTATACATTTATCACTACAGCACTGGTTTTTTTTTCCTCTGTAATATAAAAAGATAGCAGTGAATTCCCTTTACAGTTACATACTTTCAAGGGACCAGAGTTAGTTTTTATATGTTGGCTTCAAAAGGAAGGATCTTGGTAAAGTTACCCTTAACCAAGGCACTGCACTGCCCTGACATCTACGGTAGCACCACAATGAGTACAAGTGACAGTGCTCAATGATTTTATTTATAGTGCTTATCTGTGCAGCCCCCAGGCTTTCTCCTTTGACAGTTATATTTATAATAACATCTAAAAATGGGGGATCGTATCATCTTCATTATAAAGCACCAAACAACTGCAGTATGTCATAGCTTTCCTTTCTCAGAGACTGCTTAATACCTCCAGCCCTTTTCATTTTTTTTCCAGAATAGGATCTGCGGAAGTATGTTACATATGAGGCCCTGCATAGAATCTGCCAAATGGAAGTCACAGGTGTTTTTACATTTCTAAGAGAAAAGAGCATTCATACAGATGAAGCAGTGATGCTTTTAATGAAAAATGAATTGACAAGGGAAAACATTTCTTAATTTGGCATATAGAGCTGTTCTAGAAGTCTGACTTGAAATGTTTTGGATGTCATTTCCAAACAGAAGAGATCAATAGATCCTGCTCGGATGAAACTTTAATAGAGCTTTCTTGCCAATGTTTTCTTCTTTGGGCTTCAGCTTCTATTTAATTTAGACCTAATGTGATTTGCTAACACAAAAAAGCCTCCATTGTAACTACACTAAGCTACACCATGCATTTGCTCCTCCTGGGCAAGAATCATCAAGAGCTTGACAGATAGTTACCCAAGACCACAAAAAGTGAAGGTACAGGACTGCCACACAGTAATAGGAATAGACAGGCACTGCACAGTGACAGACAGATGTTCCATGCAGGGTGGTAGGCAGCCACAGAATGTATGAAGCAGCCACACATGTCCAGTGTATTATATTTGCATACCATATCCAGAAGCATTTACATGTAAATCATCACTTAAGAAAGCATTTATGCAGCCAGTCCCACACACCCTGCTCAACAATTAAATCACCCAGGTTTGTAGAAAATCAACAGACCACATAATGGACATTTGAAGTATTCTGTATCTTGTGCAACAATGTGGACACAGCCAGCAAAAGCATACCAGTTCAGGTTCCTGAGGTTCATGAGCTATGAAGGGTTGCTATTTAATCTCTACTGTGCTTCCCTCTTCTCAAAAAGGCTGCATTTTAAACTGAAATATCTTGCAGACAGTGGAGAGACTAACAATGCTTTGTGACACCTCTTTGACTTGAAAATGTTAATATTCTGGTGAGCTCAATACCCATACTATCATAGAATTTACTTAATCATATTTGTTTCCGTATTAGAATACTTCAAAAGTACATTGAATGGATCCGTTAGAGAAGAAAGTGCTTAGCCTGTGTGATAAAGTGCTTTAACACAGTAGACAGAACTGTATTACACATAAAGGATTCCACATTTTCCTATAAATTTGTTTCTTAAGATAATGGGTTTGTAAACTCCGTTTGCACATTAAGTATATAACCACACAAAACATTTTCTAGTAGAAGCTACTTACATTTACTGCAGACTGACTTAATGAATGATGACTGTCACAATATTATAATTCTATCTGGAATATGGTATCAATTATTCTCATGAATAATACATTTGGACATGCTGTGTATTTATGTGTGAATGGGTTATAAATCCATATTCAAGTTATTTATTCAGTTCTCTGGAAATAATAATGTGATCTTCTTTACATGTGATTCACTGCATGTTTTAAAAATGAGAGGTTAATAATGTTAACCATTAGTAGTAGGCATACTCGTTAACAGCGGTGATATTTACTGAAGGGTAACCACTGGTCCATTTTTTAAACATGTTTAAACAGCATGTTAATTGTATGCAACCACTGTTGTTACTTCCCCACTGGTTACCACCCTCCAACCTTTAAAGTGGGATGGTGTCACGGGGCACTCCCAGGAACCTCCTGCTTGTAGCCTGGAAGTTAGGAATCTGCTGAAAACTAAATACCGCAGTTCTGTGGAAGAACTGCAGAGAGGCAGAACTGCCGGCTCCTTCGTTGAGCGCTGAAACTTGGAGTCTTGGAGTCTCCATTTGAACTCGATATTGGACTTGGTACTGGAGGGAATCTGGGGTGACAGAATAAAGTACCTTTTCGCTTGAATGGTGGCCTGAGGATTTTCAGTGCAGCAGATTCCAAACTTCCAAGCTACACACAAAGAGGTTCCTGGTTGGGCCCGTCACGGACGGAAAAAATGAAAGTTCACAATCACAGATATCCAGACTTAACTGATAAAGCAAAGGTGCGGCTGTCAGACAGCTGGATCTACGGATAACCACACTGATGGAGGGCTGTCGCAGACTGTGTGCAGGACCACGCGGCTGGGGGAGGCAGAGGCGGATCGCGAGCGAGAGGGCACGTGAGCTTACCGAATGTGGTTCCCGCCTCGGGCCGGCTGACTGAGGACACGATGACAAACCCGAAGCCCTCATTCTCCCCGCGGCGGATCTCCACGTCGTAGGGCTGCACCGCCGCGCTGACCACTGCGCTGCCGCCGCCCCCGCCGCTGCCGATGCCGCTGGTGCTGCCGCTGCCCGAGCTCACCGTGTTGAGGGAGTTCTGGCTGCCCTGGGGGGTCCTCTTCTCCTCAGTGAGGGAGGGCGCCTGGTTGCTGCTGTGGTGGGAGGAGGCCGGTGAGGCCGGGACATCACCGTCCACTTTGGATACTTTGGAAAAGAGGAAGAAAGATTGTAACTAACTCGCAGCAAAAAGACGGTCCTTCCAAAGGGCTCCTCTTTACTTTGCTCATCCTTAAAAGACAGTCTGCAAAGGGAATAATTCAAGAAAATATATTTTTTCCTCTACCATCTGTATATCTCTTCTATTTCAGTCTTAGATATTTAGTGCTTTTTTCTACAGACATAATTTTCTTCATTCACTTACAACAACACAAACCCACACACTCTTCATTTAGCTAATTCTCATTACTTTGTAGAAGCGGTGCGTAATCTTGGCTAATTCATTCCTCGATAAGAGATTTTGAGGGTTAATAACAGCGCTGAAGTGCAATGCGTCCGCCAAAATCTACGGATATGTTAAACACAAGGGTGAATTTCATTAAAGTGCTGAATTTTAGAAGAAAAGCAATAAAGTGAAATTAATTTGAAAAACATTCACAGCAGGAATGATTTTTTCATAGGATTTATTTATAACTCAAAGGCAGTGTCATAGGGAAGTAATAATACCAGGAATGGCTGCCCAAGGGTTAATGATATAACCAAGTATTATTGTTATTATATATTTCTAGTACCTTTAGAAGAACCTGGGGGGGCATTTTATTACATTTTACTTGAAAAATGACAGGTTTCATTACAAAACCTTGCAAATGTATTCCTCTACATTATGCTTAACTTCAGTCATATAGTTGTGTTTGACCTGAGGGAGTGTCCTTCACCCTGTCTTCAGTGTCACTACCTACTGTGCCAATCAACAATGGACCTCAGAAGACTTCAGCATAGGTTACCCTGTCAGATTTATGGACAATCACCTGAAATGGATTTCCATGGCATTTCAGAAGCTTTTTATAGTTTCACCTCAAAGCTTTGATGGTTTCATCTTCCATGGATTTCAGTTGGTCTGTATATTGAAAATTATATGACAGCCGATAAGACCTTAAGAAGGGTTATAAACATGACAAGGACACCTGTCCTATGTTTATTGGTTGACTTCCAAGAACAACAGCGATCCCTAAAAATGTCCTGAAGCTACTCCTTTAAAGTTGCAGTTAATAGATGGCTTCCATGCAGTAACTCAGACCTGTACTATGGCAGTCCTGTACACAAGACCCTCTTACAGGAATGACGTTTTAAGGAGACTACATAGCATGCTGTACTTGGAAAAGGTTTATGCTGTGTTAAAGTTTCAATTTGTTTAAAAAAGGAAGAGTCCTAATGTTAAGAAGATTAAACAGTAAAAAATGCACTTCTGAAAACTCAGCCTGTCATTATTAACTCCTAAGTGTCATTTGTTAACTCCAAAGTAGAGACCAACACTTAATGTAAGTGTCTTCTATTAACTTTTAAATTAGCTTCTGCTTGCTGACTTCTTTGTTTTATCATTCGGGGAAATAAGTTAGAGTAACAGCAGACATTTCAATCATCATTTTCAACAGAGCTGCATTGTTCACTGAGACCACTTAAGCTCTGTTGTCGTTTTTTTTTTGCCATGGGCCACAGCCATTAACAAAAAGAGATCTGGATCTAGATTACCTCCAAACGCCGTCTTGCGCCTCACAGTCAGGTTGACGTGGCCCTGCTTGGCAGCCTGCTGCATCAGTTGGACAACAAGTTGGTGGGATTTGCCTACAACAGCGGTTCCATCCACACAGATCAGCTCGTCCCCCGATCTTAGCCGTCCATCCTCATCGGCCGCTCCATATTTCACAATATGACCAATATAAATCTGAAGGAGAGAATATTCCATGACAGTAAGATCACTTTTAATTTGTGCTTTTCCAAAATCCTTTTCAGCAAAATTCTCCTTTTTTACAGCCCTTTCCCATTGATTGGCGTGAGCTAAGTGAAAATAATGGTTATGGATAATATACAAAAGAAAACTTCATCATTTTATATAATTTCAATTGGATAAATAATTAAACAGCCTTCTTAAGCACACAAGCACTTTTTTTTATTGAAGACATCCTCTTGCTTTTGGAGACGAAGCTAAGCAGCACAATAGACAAAACTCGTGGGCTTAATTATTTTCTTTCTGCATGTACTTCTTGAGCCGTCAAGAGCTATATGCATCACATCTTAAGAACAAACAAGCCAAGTGCTTTATATATAACTGCTTCTTTCTTTTTTACAGAGTAGATACATGGTTGCAAAGGGATATAAAATGCAACTCTTGCTAGGCTTTCGTCTTCCACAGCCTTTTCTATTAGGCTTAATTGCAGTCAGGAAAGGAGCTCTGATTGAATTGGATCTGGCTGATTTTTACTACTGTCTTGCTTGACGTGATGCACCTGTGGACCCAGTTCCTCTACCAGTCTCTTCTGTTGAGGCAGAATGAATCCTGAAGCAAATGTGTTACTCACAGGTTCTCCTGGCTCGTTGCCACCCAGAATTCGGAACCCAAACCCGGTGTCTTTCCTCCACAGGAAAATGTCCTGCTCTTGATAATCAGGTACTGAAAAGGGGGTAAAAACCATCTGATGAATAATTTGGCAAGGCAATATGTTATTTCACCCCCCATTTTAACAACAAAAGGTAAAACTGTGATCTGCACTTCCTCAACTCTACCCATCCAAAATACATCTCCTGAGAATAACTAGCGCAGTGTTTTGCCATCCCATCTGCATTGTTATTTCAAGTACAAATCCAATGCGTTGTTCCCACAACAGTCAGCAATGGCTAATGTCCTCTGGGGAAAAGCATTTCTAATTGGAGCCACTTTGAAATATAAAATAAAGATTTTGTTTTAAGGCTTAATTTGACAACCACCTCTCCAATGAAACAACATTCTAAGGCAGAGCTGTATAACCCTGATCATTGGACTACACCTGATTCTGTTTTACATCAACTCAGTTACTCAACTGAACCCTCTTCTGAATGAATATTGGGCATACATAAACTTTATAAAAAATGTTTGCACCTCTGAACCCTATGGAAATTTCACATAAAAACCGAAATGTAAAATGTGTGTGTATGAGCTCAACTAGGAACTCGGTTAGAAAAAAAGCCAGAACACAGCCAGGTTTCGAGATCCAGAGCGGCGAGAACCTGCCTGAGAGAAAAAACACATCTTTTTTAGCACTAAGAGCAGTGTCCGCCAATTGTGAATTGCAGCAGCTGCCAGTGTCACAGGTCAGAATTACAAATTTTATATCTATAGTGCCAGTGTCAAAAACTCTTACAGTGTTTAAAAATTGGATTTGACCACATACTCCAGATACGGCAAGCGAGCAGAGAGAGCTACAGGAGAACACTTGTACTGCAGTTCCCATACCGCAGTGGGCGATTTTGCAGCTCTGTGCAAGCTGAAGAGTCAAAAACAATCTGAAGCACTCTTCAGTCAGAGGAATCTTGACTGCAAAAGTGCTGATGAAACAGCAGGTGAAGGAAACAAAGAAAATAAAAAAAATCCTTAGGCTTAAAGCTTTTAACCATAGCAAAGCAATCTTAAATGATATCCGGGATGCATATTGTAACAGATATGGCAAATTAAAAGGCGCCTGAAAATCTGTCTGCTGTTTTCAGAGTTACTTCTTTGCTAATAATTTAGAAAGTGGCTAATTGAATTGTAGGGATTTGATTGAAGTTAATAAACTTCTTCATTGCCATTATGGAACAAAAATGAAAGGAAATCATAGATTGTTTTGCTGCCTTTAGATTATTCTGAATCTGCTGAATTGCAGTCTAGGTTACACTGGAAATGTACACAATATGATTGTTACATAATCAAAATGCTGCAAACATGCTTTGTAATCAATATCTTGGAAGCAGGTTAAAGCATGATTGCAATATCAGTATAGAGTGGGGTTTTTTTTAAGAAAGGAAGACAACGGTCAGTAGTTAGCCTTTCAGGACAAATCAGTGAAGCACACGGCTTCCCTTAAATGGACAAAATGGGAGCTGTAGGGGAGCCCAGCATGTAATTTTCTCAGCAGACCCTGACACTCCAGTGTTTGGCAAAGCTTTCTTCACACCAAATGGTATGATTATTTCACGCTCTATTAGTATCATGCTGCAGTAAGTTTATAACCCAGTGAAAAAAACATTTCTAAAGTGTGGTGTTGCTGCTGGGTCTTCTCGTGAATGTTGCCTCCAATATGTCCTTCACACAGCCCATAATCACTTTATATAAAGTGACCCATTCATACAGGGTCCATATGACATTAGCAGTTGACTCCATTCTTAAAAATGGTATTAGCGGTGTAGCACAGTATGGTTGTCAAGTAAAAAGCAAAAAAGGAAAAACTACAGACAGAGAATTATACCCAAATCAGACAAGATAAGCTTAATGTCTAAATGGAGGAAAAAACAAAAATGCCTTCTGCTTACTCGAGTAGCATTTTTTCCAGTGTGAGTATGTGTTTCTAAATCAATTACAGCACAGCTAGCTTCCAGAGTATTAAACCTGTTTCTTTTGTTCTCATGTGTTAATTGGATTTTTTCCCCCTTAAAACTGGATCTCATTACTGGCATGCAGACTTCGCAAGCAATAGACAAAGTAAAAAAAAAAAGACTTTTAGAGGGAATTAAACTCTTCAGCTACTCTACAGCTATCAGAATACTGAATTGAATTTATATTCTGCAAAAATTGTCCAACTTTACAGTGAGCAGATAGAACAGAACAAGAAATTAGGTTTATGTTCAACTTAGTTTTAATTCCTTTAAGGATGAATCAATGTTGCCTCTTTGAGAGTGTATAAAGTATTTTATACTGTATGTACTGACTTGTTGCACTACACATGAAATATAATTCAGGTTCTCTGGGGTCAGCTATGAATGATATTCTTCTTAATTGGGAGGTTTATAAAGACAGAATAAAAAATCTACCGTCTTTCATCCTCACCATGTCCAGTTAGATACAAATCTGTAGTGAGATTGTAGGTTTCAAAATTAAGTTGTTTATTTTCAATATGTTAACCCATGGAAAGATTAACCACAATTTAACTACCTGAAACCATAACATCTCTTTAGTCTGCATTAGGGTAAAGTTGACTTTTATCTGTGATTTTTAATCTATGGAAGTAATTTTTAAAGAATTATCATTGTTGTTCTGCAATTATGGAAGACATCACTTCTGAATCTAATTCACATTTAATGAAAAAGGTAGTTGTGAAAATAATTCCAGAAAAGCTGCCCCTAAACTTAAAGACCAATAAGAAGATATTTCTAAATCACATGGATTAATACGGGCTATACTTTTTTAGTAAACAGGAGACAGACCAACCCAGTGCAATGAAAACACTCCCATGAACTAAGCTCTGAATACTTTGCTACATACTGTACAAGAACACAAGATAGTTCACTATACTGAAAGAATTTTGATATTTCTATTCTCTGGTACATTGTTCCCAAAGACAGTTCCATTGTCAAGCTATAGATAGGAATACGTTTCAGAGAGAGTTATACAGTGAGATCAATCCATTATAGCACATTAATTATTAGGTTTTGCAACTGCTTGAATTATGTGCATGAACACTGATTCTCCATCTATCAAGCCATGTCTTAAACTTCCTCTGACAATTCAACCAAACCCCACTGCTAGTCATATCAACAGCCTTCTTCACATAGATGAAAGTTTTTGTCTTTTTTTCATAGATGAAAGTTTTTGCAAAAACACACATTGTAGTAAGAATGGATTACATATGTTAAGAAGGTATCATATGCAAAGCGAATTGTTCTACAAAAGAAATTAACGGTATTATGAGAGCTCTCCAACTTGGATGGGCAAGTTTTGTTGCCCACACATAAGGGTAACGAACCACAAAAACCCGAGTGATAAAAGAAACAGCTAAGCTAGAAGTGTTTTGCTTTAAAAAGTATCAGATAAAGACATCAAGTCTTCGTCTTCCTTTAATGCTTACTTCACAAACTGAATTGCTTTACTGAGTGGTCACTGATTTCTGCAAAAAAAAAGTCATTTTTTATTGACTTGACAACATTTCTCATGTGAACATGAAATTCATCATATTAAAAAGATCAAATAAGCTAAGGACGTGAACAGAACAAAAGGACATTAAGATACTGCTTTACCCCTCAAGCACTAGTAGCAAACCAGCTTCTGGGACTATAGACAAAAACTCTCTTTAGAACAGAGAATGGACAACAGGAAGCTAACTACACTACTTCGCAGTATACTTACGCCTACTTTCATACATGCTCCTCGACTGGGCCCAGATTTTAAAGGGATCTGGCTTCTTCTGCGCTGTGCCGTCCCCTGGTTCCTGTGGCAGCTGTATGGGCTGGGGTGGCTGCAGAGGCTGTGGGGGCTGGGGAGGGGGCGCTGCTCCCTCCGTGGCGGTGCTGCTGGAGTAGCTGGGAAGAACGGGGGCGCTGTGAATGGGCGACTCAGTGCGAAGGCTCCGGTGGCTGGAGACGCTGTGCTGGGAGCTGCCCTGGCTGTCTTTTCTCTCAAGTTGTTGTTGCTGCTGCTGCTGGTGGTGTGTGTGTTCGAGGCGCAACAAAGGAAAGCAAGAGCAAAAGGCCATTACTGAACCTGATGGCACTGTGGTTCCGGGCAACCAGACTCCATACAATGACTATATGAACGCACCGATCAACTGGCATTTCTGAAAGCCATGCAGCCACATAGACTCCACATAGCCTAAAATGGCGAAATCAGAAATCATTACTAATGTTTGTGCAGAAGACATCACCTATGTTATCCTAAATAGTATATATCACATGGGAAGAAAAAAAACTCAACAAAATCCAAATAAATAACAATTGTTTGTCTAAGATTTGACTCCGAAAATTGGCAGATGCAAGAAGGCTAAGCATTTATGCGGAACGCATTGTGCTTAATTAAATGAGTGTCCTTAGAGTTAAAGAAACCTAAACAGACATAACAAAATGTTTATCCCAAGCAAAAGTGATGTATATGCTTGGGTAAAACTGTCATTCCTTCACTTCAATGGAAAGCTGAATGTATTTATAAACTGCATGATAGTAGTGCATACCAGAACATATTCTAAGCACATCTCTGTATTTCACCAAAGGCCGATTTCTTCCAGAGTCTGACACAGAAGCACACACAGACTGACATTTCTATGATATAAGAGTGAGTGTAGTCCGAGCTTCCCTCTCTCAACACTAATGTGAACTGACATCGGTCTAGACCCACTACCCCCCCATACCCTACACACCCCTTCACCAAAGTCACGTGACTTCAATAAGCATCAGCCCCAGCCATCACAATTATTATTGTCTTAATTAGCTCTGTGCTTTCTTTGAGGTCAAGCAAGAGAATGTGAGAATACAAAGACTTGGGTGGGAAAACCGGAGTTATATCCCATTCGGCTGTACTGCCACTTCATACTAATCAAAGTGCCCCCCATCTGAACCACATGTTCTACAGAGGCACCAATACGGGCGGACCCTGCGAGAAACAGCGGCAGTCTGTAAACAAGTCATTCTCGGCTAGTCAAGGAACATTTTACACTACACTGGTACGCTACCACAACAAGCATTTTCACTGTTGTGGAATTCTCAGATCTTTAAATACAGTTAAAACTTTCTAGTAAAATATATCTTCATATCAAAAAGTAAAAATTTATCACACCATTTAGAAATGGTATTGCCAGGCATTCTTGATACATAGTTGAAATTTACTGTGAACCTTTTTTCTATCCTCTTTGTTATTTCAAGCAACAAACACTAAAATTCCTACACACATAATAATATAACAGAACAGGTTGCCACAAAAAAGGTTTTCCATTTAGCTTTTTTAAAATTTTGTTGCACTTTTAATTGGGAAGAAACAGCAATATCACAATGTTATTAAACACCAATATCACACAGCTGTTTCTTAGATACTTTTCCTAGGGTTGATCTTCAAAAGCCCTGTTTTTTAGCTAAGCAATTAAAACACAACTGCCCTGTGTAGGAATGTGAACTGCCACTCTATCCTGCTCACCAGCCGGATGTCATCAAATGCCTAATTAGACAATTGCTTAGATTCAGAAAGAAGGATGATAAAAATGAAAAAAAAAACACATTTTAAAAATAAGATCTACTTCTTTGGAAATCTGCAACACAGATCCTTATAAACAGGAGAGAACACTCTGATGAGGAACTTAACATGGTACGCATTGGTACTCACCAGCTTTGGACTCTTCTTTGTAGGCACCAGTCCTGTAAAGCAGCAGCAGAAGAGAAAACCATTAATTATGAGTGTAAATATTTTACCTTCCCTACAAGAAAAGATTTCCCAAGACAGATGGTTCCTAATGTAGCCTTTTGTGGAACAGAAGCAGCCTTCTTGCCAGCGCCTGAGTTATCGGTCTGCTCATATCGAATTAAGAGTCGGGCGAGATGTATCTGCATTAGCTATGCTGACTCGTGCTGCAGCAGCCCTGGAGGGGTGGCGAAATTCACAGACCTCGGCAGGCAGGGAAATTGAATACTTGGGCAGAATTTCAACTATTTTACCCAGCAAACAAGGGCTCTAAACGACTTAACGCAAAATTAAAGACCAGTGTCATTTTCCCTTTCACTGAAACCATCTTCGAAACGCCTTTTCAGCCATCCGCTCTCCTGTGAAAGGCTTGCATATTGAGAAGCAGATTTTGTTCTCTCTCACTTTTTCGCTTTTTTTCCTTCGCCCTCCCCCTCCTCCCCTCACAGGGCCTTGCTAGCCTTTCCTTGCTCTTCTTTTCTCTCTCTCTCTCTTCTCCCTGTCATTCACTCGCTCACACATGCTCTCTCCACTCTGCCTGTGATCGATCGGAAAACAGATTTAAAAGGCCTAAATAAATGATACACTCATGCAGAAATAGCGAACCTTTAGGAACCTTGATGAAATATTCAAAGTAGTACAAACTGAATACATCAGAGGAAAGGCTAATATTCATGAACCACTCTTTAACAGCATGCTTTAAAACCTCCAGCAGGCAAAAAGGCTGCACGCTACCAAAATAAGCCACCTTATTCATGAATAGTGCAAAAAACAGTTTCTTTTGAATGATGGCAAAAACGTGAAAACGTCTTCACTATCTGCTACTGAATTAGTTTCATCTTTCTTGTATTTCTTCATGAAAATGGTTACCTTGAAGGGAGACCCTCCAAGGATGGCTAAACGTAGCTCTGAGATGTGTAATAAGATAACTTATTAAAAGAAGACAAGGGGGATTTCTGTTACAACTTCTCAGGTGTAATATTGTTCTGAATGATAAACACGGCACCCTTCTGGGATTGCTTTTCGTACATAATCAAACAGTCCTTCAACAGACAAACAAAAATGTCTAAAATTGGATCTTGCAATAAAACACACTGACTAGCATTTTTAAGGACTGTGGAGATCTTCATGCTAGTACTGTCACAAAGTGTTCTAGCTTGGACACCTATTATCTGCTGTACAAATAATAAAATCTGAAACGCCATCTGCAGTACTCTTCCTCAGAAGCAGTACAGTACAAGTCATTAAATGTTAAAACTTAATAGCTCCTTGCTGCAGTACAGCTCTCTCTACATGATTTATAATTAATTTCAGCAGTTTCAAATCAAGGGGCTGAATAGAAATGACAAAGAAATAAAATATTATGCTTTGTGGCCACAGTGCTTGACAGTCTCTTGGAAGAAGTGTGGTAAGAACTAAATAAATAAGAATTAAAAAAAAAACTGAATAATGCATAGATAGACATAATTGTGACTTTATAAAACCCTTCAAAGACAAAGGAATAATGTTTTGAGTTTTGAAGGAAGCTTGGCAGAATACTGTAAAGCAAAATTCAACACCAGGGTACTACAACAAATATCTTAATATCTATTAAGAAAAACATTTTTTCATCTTATGAAAGTAAGTAGCATAGACTAGCTGTAAGACAGTACTGCAAACTTCAATTGCATACCTTAATAGTTTCAAAGAACACATCAGCTGTATTCTCAGTGCAAACAGAACACTACATCTTTACTAATAACTAAGGATTGCAGTTCAAGGATCACCAAATTAAATCAGGAGTGGACAGTATGTTTGCACTGAAAAGAGATGAATTAATGCTCTTGTAATAGAAAATGACCTACAAATATATTACTTCATTTTCTGTGAAATGACCTTTTCAGTTAAAAAAATAAGGTTTACCAGAGGCATCTTTCTTGATGATCACATCATACGCCCCCCGAAAAAAAAAAAAAATGCAAAAGCAATACTTCACACACAATGGATTTTATTTCCCTTAATGTTATTGTCTGGTCATTATTGACAACACAGAGGCTCAGTCAAGGTTTTCTGAAGTATGAATGAAATTGGAATGTCTGCCTTTAAGTCACCCTCTTTTTATCAAAAAGAGCTAAATTAGGTAAGAGGCAGCTGCACAAGGTATATTTAAAGTGTCTCAATCCCACGAGGACAATATGTGAATGGCTTGCCAGTTGCCATGGCGAGGGGTTTCTTGGGTGAATCTGAAATATGTCAAACCCAGCGGACTCTAAATTAAAACTATTAACAGTAAAATTATCATGTACATTTGGCAGATAAAAGCCCCCATCTTAGTTCTGGTCTGTGAGAAACAGTCTCCGACAGGCTGAACCATCTGTTAGACAAAATGCTATCAACAGGCAGGCAGGATGCAAGACTTTTCAATAGCACAGATTAGAACAGAAAAGTGTTTTTTTAAATAAAATAGTTGTAATAGATGTTTAAGGTTAACTGCCTTAGGAGTCCAAAAACTCATTTTTTATTGATATCATTATAGTACTTCACCCCAAGAAATTCTAATAAATGTATTCCCTCATTGCTTGATAAATTTGTGTGAGGAAGCCACTGAGTGGAAGCGGCCATTGCATCTTGTTTAACTACACTGAAATATGTACCAATCGCAAAGATTAAGAGGATTCTTAGCACAAGACCTGGAAAGATGTCTTCAGAAGTATTCTGAAATAAATGCTAGCACGGTTGACAGTCACACTGTAGTCAAAAACTCAAAACTGGTTTTCATCCTCAACAGTACACAAAACCCTCTTTCAACACACTCAAGTTGCCTTTAAGAAACCGCCTAGTTTCTGCAACACATCCTGGGAAACAGTCCAAAAGGTTGAAAGGGGAGAAATAAAAAAGAAATAAAAAAATATTAATTGGAGAGACATTGCATATACAGTATTATTGAACTCCAGCCTGCACTGTGGTTTATTAGTGTTATTACTGCTTGTTTATGTTTACTTGCAATACTATTATGTTCATTTGGATTTATATTTGTCCTAATGATATTCCTTGCCAATAAGGACAAATACACCAAGCTTATGAAATCGAGGTTTTTTTGTAATAGATTTTTCCTGTATTTTGTTCTGAACAGCAGTCCTGGTGCTGGTTGAAGAACCACACTGCAGTACTGCAGCGCATCGTCATGGAAACAGGGAGCGTAGATCGCAAGGATTTACTACCAGCTTTCAGAGTGTCAAGGTGTGAAGCAGAGATGCTCATAATGAAATTTTCTCACACACACATGAGCACTCAAGTCTAAGAATAAACACCCATTATTATCATTAATTTATAGAAACACAGAAATAGTCATATATATCATATGGCCTCAGTCTCTATGTGATATATTGCTTTGTAAATTGCATTAGCATTTCATGATATCACTGCTTATTAAATTTTGTAACTTAATTAGTGATAATTCTGACTTTAAATATATGCTGCTAAATGTAAATGTATAATTATACATTTAGAAAAAAACAAAGCTTTGCAAAATAAACTGAGCCTTTGAAACTGTTATGTGGTATTCATCCTTGTTCCTGTGGTTACTTGATAAGCACCTCCCAATATGAATGCCTGTATTAAGCAGGAATGTAAATGCATTTTTATTACCATTTCAATAGAAAGAAAGCAGAATACTACCTTTACATTAAAGCAGCAATATTCTACTATGTTTTTTATTACAATTTATCTTACTCTAGGTCTATTAAATAAAGGGAAGCATCCAAACTGCCTTTTCCCCTAAACAAAATAGCCTTTTACAAATCTTCCATAAACACCACTATGCCATAGATAAAAAGAACTGCTGAGCACTTCCAACATTACGAAAAAATACTAGTGTTCATTTCAGGAATTACTAATAAAAGTAATTCCTTTTGCAGTGAAGCACAGAGTAGGTCTGAAAACGTTGGTTTGGCAGCTAATATCTAATATTCTTATCAGCAGTTCTGACAGCACTGCATTCCATACAAAAATAAAAAGGACTGACTAATGGATAGGTGATTAAATCTGAGTCACTTGTAAAGACAATTAGATGACAATGGCTTAAATACGAATTTCTAGTGTTTCAATGCGATTTCTACCATCACATCTTTCTCTGCTTTTAAAAATACTCATTTGGTTTTCCACTGCTGCAGCTCAGTCAGCATTGATTGATGACAAAAGGGCATTACATAGAAGTCAGCACTTTATGATATAGCATTTACTGAAACACAATTACATACATATCTGCAGTCTTCCAAGGCAGACATTGCTGTTTATATTTACTAAAGGAAACAGATTTCTCAAAGTAAGACCCGCCTCTCCATTTGAATAAATAATTAAGAAATACATGGTTATGGAGCTAATCACTCCTTGCATCCGAAAGCACATAAAATACAGGAAGAGACTAACTCCATTCAGCTGTGAAGAGCAGTACCCACCTGGGTGAAGCATGGCAGCCATTCTGCACCAGCAGCCCCACCACACAAAAAATGAGATGGCGAACTGAGAAATTACTTCACCACGAATCAATGGAGAAACTTAGAGAGGCCAGATTGTGCAAGGCTAGAGTGGAAATTAGCCAGGATACTGGTGTTAACACACCTACTCCTTCAAACAGAGCCATGGAGGCACCCTGAATGACTATGCTGGTAAAAGCTCTAACCCACATGCACGATAAACTCTATAATCACAGGTTCGAATGTGGGTCATGCCACTAGCTGTCTGTCTCAGGGCAGTGCATAATTATGCAGCAGTGCATAATTGAGTTGAGCGCCTTTGAAAACAGGGTTGGACTAATTGGCCAGGCCTCTCTCAGCTACCCTTGCAGGTGTTTATCAAAAGACAAGTGGTCAGAAGGTCAGCTGGTCAGACATGCCTGTCCACACTTATTCTCCTGTGTCTGGTCATAGGGTTTGTAAGTGTCAGCAGAGTTGTGATAAAAAGGCAACTGGATAATCCAAATTGGGTGGGTATTCCAAACAATAATTGGTGATAATAAAATTTAAAAGCAGTGCTGTGGGGTTGGTAATTACCATGTGGCTGGGACCTTGGTTTAATGTCTCATTTCTGAAGGTACACATTTATACCTCTTACGGAACATATTGAACAGCAGTGTTCTCAGTATAGAGGGTCATTGATGTGGAAATCATGCACCAGGCAGAAGAGTTCCATCTTCACTTTCCTTACGGATCTCCCATTCCACTACTGACACAGCTTGCTTCGCTTCTGAGATTCTAATGAATTAAATTTTGCAGACTCCTGTACTGACAAGTTATGACCACTATTCAAGAATAATTAAGTCATTAAAATCAGCAGCAGTCTAATGATGGTGTACTTAGTGTAAAATACACTTTGTGCTAGCTACCATGCTGATAATTACAGGCAAACAGCTTTGAATATTTAGGATGATCTATAACAAAGAAATTAAACCTAAATCATGATCTTTAGTGTTAAATTATCAAGACGATGGGAGATCTTACAAGAATAGCATAAATAAAAGCACATGTATGAGTATATGTGGACAAAACATTTTTTACATCTTCCTAAATTTGGGAAGAACTACAACCTCAACTTTTCTACATTTTTAAACTATAAAAATTAAATACTGAACAAGGATTATTTCAAGAGAAATGCAGAGTTCAGTTGCTTAAAAAGCCAAGCGCCACAAACTGCAGAATTATTCTTCTAAAAGATTGCACTAAGATAGCCTTATTTCCAGACAGCCTATGAACAATAAGACAACTGAACACTGCCTTGCAGACTCCTGAACGTACAGGATAACGAAATATATTTCATGCAGGATGTGTTGCATATGACACCAGTTTTAATGAAGTGTGTGTCCTTAGAGACTGAAGCACAGATAGACCAGAAAAAGTACAGTGAGCTACAGCATGACTTCAACCAATTAGAGCTTTCTCTAGGCTTTATAACATCTTAAGAAAGAAAAGCTGTAATTGGGGGGTTTGGAACTAGTGAAGGCTTCGCATGAAGAAAAACAATACTACAATCAAAAGCAGCAATTAAAAACCAAGGAAGAAATAGCCACTTTGTTAGACGAGTATGGAAGGAATGGCACTGTTGTGGGTTGCCTCTTTTGTAAACAGCTAGATGTTATTCACTAGAGTTTCTCACCACAGTTTATTGGAAAAATGTATAAATTAAAGAGTACAATTAGCATTTTCAGCAGTTAAAAGCAAGCTTAAAAATCCAAAATGCACACATTGCTGAGAACATTTGAAAGTGTTTTTCTCATATGAAGAAAATTCTTCAAACCAAGTTCATGTTATAGCACCAATCATCTAATCATAAATACAATACACAAAAAACCATTGACAAATATAGTAGCTTATAGTTATGCTTACATCTTACTATGCATTACTAGTGAAAATAATCAAATTAGTTTATCTCATCCAATACAGCCACTGAGGCAGCAATAGTGACAGCCCACCATGTAGCATGGTCTCTTCAGATTTCAGAGGATAAGCAAGGCTGCACCTGGTCAGTCCTGTGATGGAAGACCTCAAGGGAAATATGTCAGCTACTGAAAATGAAGAAGGT
The DNA here is from genome assembly GCF_040954835.1 of Lepisosteus oculatus. Taxonomy (NCBI): domain Eukaryota; kingdom Metazoa; phylum Chordata; class Actinopteri; order Semionotiformes; family Lepisosteidae; genus Lepisosteus; species Lepisosteus oculatus. The sequence goes on from NC_090699.1 coordinate 49,290,886, forward strand.
GGACCAGTAGATGGTATACTTTCTTCTGGACCAAAATTTCCAAACCAATGCCCCGGTATGCTGACCAGATACATTGTGCTGTAAAAGGTGCCATGACATCAAACCAAGGTCCTGACTACATGAACTGCGGCTACTGGAGTGTCATCTTGATGAATGCTGCACTTCAGAGGTAAATGAAGTAGGTCCCCTTTATGTCTTTATATAAAAGTAATTTAGGATCCTTTGGGATGAAAGCAGTATACAGTATAAATGCAAGGAATTATTGTTATTGTTGTTTTTACCAACACATAAGGGCACAATCAAAAGAAGATTGAAAAGGAAAGTAGATCACCATAACTGAATTATATTTATGATCTAAAGCAATTGAGAGAGCACTCCACTTCCTATTTTATAGACACATTAATGTTTCTGAGTCAAATGTGATTGATTAATAAAAGCACAAGGCCTGACCCAACAGTTTCTCAGTAATTAACTAATTGAAATTTTATCCTTTTCGTAACGGCACTGATAAAATGTCAGCAAATTATTCAAATTATCAATTTAATGTCCAACCCACGTGATACAACATGTGAAATAATTGTGTCATCTACTGTACTTTTGCAGTGCAAATCCAGATTTATGCTCATTTCACTAGTAAACAACAATATAGGTAAATTTCTTCCATTTTTTTTCCCTTCTAACTTTAAAAGTAAATGAAGTTCCATGTTATGGCTTTGTGTTTTTCAGTATAATTCCTAAGATGAGCAGCTATTTAGAAAGAAAACCACATACATTAATAATCGTGAAATGTCTATCCTCTACTTTCACCTGCTCTGTTTGGAACATAAACTGACATTTATCAACGGATTCATTTACATGCACATACACCTACACAGAACAGAACGCACGTCTTCTCTTTGCATTCCAACTGCTTAAACAGACATTCCCTGACAAGCAAGACTGGCCCAACTCACTGCTGAAAAGGAAACTGAATTTCCACAAACAGATGCACAGAACTATAACACCAACTCAATATTCTTTTAAACTCACAACCTGACAATTTCAATTTTAACTTGCCTTTTACTATAAATGACACAAAGCTACAGTTAAGTTAAATTTGTGAGGTGATGGACAGCAAGACTCGAATGGCTCGGGGGGGTTGGAATTGCAAACATGACCCGCTTGTGGAAATAAATTTTTTTTAATCATTTTTCTGCCTTGGAGGCATGTCAATCGCTGTCCTGCAGTGGAATGGAAGCAATCTGTTACCTACCTCTCTGAACCAGCATTGTGACCTCACTTCCTTTCGGGCACTTGCTCAACATGTCCACCACTTGATTATGAGTCAGGTTCTGGACATTCATCTTGTTCACCTCCACTATAATATCCCCTTCCTTCAGGCCTCGGCACCTGGGATAGTCAACGATCTGCTTCACCCTCTGGCCTCCGCCTTGCGGACTGTCTGCAATGGTGAAACCGAAGCCTTTGTCTCCTTTCTCCATGTGAACTGTAATTAGCTCGGGCTGAGTTGCTATAGAAGATGCCAACGTAACTACATCATTCGGGTAACTTTGGGAACTGTTTGAAGCCACCTCAGCGGAGGGGCTGTAGGGTCTCGGTTCCTTCATTCCATTGACGTTGGCCGTTTGACTGCCATGGCTGGACGGTGACTCATAGTTTTCTTGGCCATTGACAATGATAGGCTCCTTGTCCAAAATTGCCACAGATGTTACCAAGCTGGTGTTTGGGTCATCGGGGTCAAAGGGCAGAGGATAACCCCGGCACAGTTCAAGGTCCACCATGGAACCAATTGGGATGGACTGGAAGATCTTCACAACCTGAGCGTGCGTGTATCCCAGGACACAGGTGTCATTTACACTCACAATCACGTCACCTACAACAGAAAAAAGTCAAGAGTTACCATGTGCACTTGCAAACAACTTAGGAGGTCCGACAAGTCTGATCTTCACTTCAAGTCATGGTCAAAATGATATACTGTCTAAACTATTCGAAGTATTTTAAAATGTTACATGTGAACATCTGCCCCTTCTGTCAATCGCATAATAGTAAAGGATGACAAAAATTATACAAAGTGTCCCATTAATATCTCATACTTTTAGATTTAACCTATCTGAGAACATATATACCTTTGACTACATTTTTTTTTTGTCTTTTACAGGAAAACTCTTAAAGAACTGGATGACAGATATGCCAACACGAATTAAAACTAGTTGAACTGTACTTTAAACATGACAGTACTGTTGCCGTCATAGATTTTATAGATGGGAATTACGCCACACAGATGTTCCATTCTGTAAGACCATTCTCTCCTGCATTAAGAAGGTTCATGAAATGGGAAATAATTCATCTAAGCACCTAAGATTAGAACAGAAAAAAGCATTGCTTCCATAGCTGCAACAATAGGACAAAGCCCTAAGAAGTCAATTGGTCATCTTTCACATCTTTCAGCAGAATGTGGTTCTGGCAGAACAAATGTCGCTTGTATACTTAATCTGTAACAGCCTTTGGGCTATTACACAAATAAATGTGTTGGGTATAAATGGGACACCCTATAGTTAACAATAAAAACAGCAACTTCTTCGGAACCACACACACAAAATATTTAAGCAAAGACCCAAAGGAACCCACCCGTTTCCATTTTCCCATCAAGAGCAGCAGGCCCATCCAGAACCAAACTTTTAATCTGAAGAAACTCGTCGGGCTCATCCCCTCCCACCACAGTGAAGCCAAACCCTCGGCGGCTCTTTTTCAGCTTTGTGTGAATGAACAGTCCTTTCAGCTCTGCAGGATTTCTGGTGAAGAACGGTTTTCCTCCTGGAAGGGATAATGTGCCACATTTATCAGCAACCATTACATGACTCCTGATCCCGCTGACGGTGTCCTCCATTCACAACAATGAATTACTAACAACACAAACAGGACAAGTAGGAGCTGCAAATAAATTATGTTTATTAAGGATAATTATTAGCAGATGCATGTCTGACGGACAACTAAGATTGGGAGGTTATGTACACTAACTACTATTTCTATAAATGACCTGCAGTGAACTGTCCATCCACCTGTGATGATAAAACATAATTGCAATAATTTCACATTAATTCAACAGGAGGTGTCATTTAGTTAGACCCTAAACCAGGGGTGTCAAACATAAGGAGCCCACACCAGGATAGGTCTGCCAGGCTAATTAGTCTGGCTTGAATGGCAGGTTTGTTCAGAGCCTCGGCCGGGATTTAATTCACACTTTATCTGAGACTGCACAGCCCACGCACAAGCAAGCAGGGTCAGTCATGTTACCATAACACACAGTCTCGTACACACAGCGCCCCCTGTGGTTCTTCATCTCTTTCCAGGTGCAGGGACACTTCCCGCTTGTCAGGGGCGTGTCTTTGTACAATAATGGAATGTGTTGGGAGAGATTGGGGGAGGTGGGAAATAACACTGCGTGTCGTGCCCTTATTTTCTTTCTTTAAACTGCGCCAGCTAATTTTTCTCTGTGGCTGAACCACCATCTCTCACTGAAACTCTATCTTGTGGTTTCTTCATGGTCACATAAAGATATTTCTGAACATGGTAGTAAGGGCAGCATACTTAAGTTACCGAAGAAAAGAAAAAAAATAAAGGAAAAGAAAAATCAGTCACATCGTGTGGTTCAAGAGTCACATCATCACTGGCACTGAATGTATCAGTCCCTCAGGAAACTGGGGATGGTCATCACTAATCCTAAAAGCCTCCTTCACACAGAACTTTTGAGTCCTACACTTTACCATAAGACATTCATATATTTCCATGCACATTTATTTTCACCAGTAGTTGAACAATATGTTCTGACCATATTCTTTTCAGAGATATTTATGCAGTGTACAATAATCACTACGTTGTCTAACTATGGTGTTTGAAATACATTCAATAATGTTAAAAAATATCCCATAGTCAGAGTGCCATGAGCAAGTTTTGCTACATCTAATGAATATGCAATGACTGCTAAGCGTATTTTGAAGGGAGGTAATGTATGCTGTTGTAACAAACACCAAAAATGCAAAAACAATAATGCTAATTAATGGTAGTGCAGGATAATGTATAGTACGGCCCACTTGGAGTACATTCAAATCACATGTGGCCTGACATAGCAAAGAGCTTGACAAGAGGGTCAAGGGCTTTACGTCCTTCCAGGCAACATCAGAAGTACAGTGCACTGTGAATTTCCTCAAGAAACTCCCCTTGGGTGACAAAGCCAGAGGCGTTTAGCAGGAACAAAACGACTGAGGTCTGTCATTATGTAACTGACAAAAGCTGTACTTTTATACTGTATTTTGTGATCCATGTCCATCTGACCAGATAGATCTATTACCAGTCTTGCTTTTAAATTTGACAGATGTAACACTGAACAAGACCACAAGGTCCTGTTTGCCTTTTTTTACCTCCCTTGAAACCCATAAAGAAAACAATACAGAGACAAGGCTTTCATGAGGCGAATCTCTCCACAACTTTTCGGATGTGTGTCACCCAATCCTTTAAAATACAGACAGGTGGGTAAAGTGTAAAGAGAAAACAATAATGCAAAACTGGGTGTTTAAGGATCCTGGGGAGCTACGGTGTACAGAATATAGTATTAAAAAGGCACTGACTTTTCACACCTAACGGAGGCAGGGGTGGAGGAGCCGCCTGAGGTTCTCTGTAGGTTTCTTGGTGGTTTGTGGAATAACTGGCGAGAGGGGCACCAGCAGAGGAATGTTCCTCTATCCATTCTGAAAGAGAAGGGCCACATTCCTGTGTTTAAAGACTCACAGGCTTCTCCAAGCCTCTTGGAGCTACTGGAGTACTTGTTAATGATCACATTCGAAGACTGTGCACTGCATAATAACTGGCAAGCTGAACTAGATCATGTGACTGCCAGAACAAAACAGTCCACACTAAATATAAATTCCAAAGAAAAAAACCTGTCAGTCCTTCAGAAGACCGCAAATTCTGCACATTATATTTTGTTGAGAGAACACTTCAAGAACTTATGCTGGCTTGATTATCATGGCAAAACAATTATGTTAATGTAAAAAAATAAAATATTAATTTTAAGAAGTAACAAAATACTGATTGAATATGAATGCATAACATGTACATAATTCTTATAGGTACCATGAGATGAAAAATTGTTGCAATACAATGAAATAATTGTTGAAAATATAGAACACATCTTTCATTCATGATTGGAAACGATTTGCCTTTAATGTCTGAATAGTTACTCCTGGGGACTAACACTGAGTCAAATATTACAGTTATGTTCACTGAAAAGAAGCTCTCCGTGCTCTGGCTATGGGTTCAATTCTGGACCTGGGGTGCCATCTGTGTGGAGTTTGTATGTTGTCCTGTGTGGCACTGGGTGCTCTGGCTCCCTCCCACAGTACAAAAAAACACTTGCATGTTAAATGGCTCCTGTGGAAAATGACCCTGTTGTGGTGTTTGTGCCCTGCGATGGACTGGCATTCCATCCAGGATGTATCCTGGCTTACACTTGTGTCTTCCAGGGATAGGCTCTGTCATCCCCATATCCCTAAACTGGACAAGGTGCTTCCAAAATGGATGGAAGTTCATTGAAACAAGCTCATATCTCAAATGAAAGTCGTAAAGTATGAAGCAGGAAAAAAACTGAGGTTAAATATTTTAGCTCAGTTATTTCTTGCATTTTTTATTGTTTTAAAATTATTTAGAGCTGTGAAGGCTTTGGGAGATCAAAAGGTTTGTAAAAGGATTTGTGATGCACTTCTCTAAGACTTGCAGGTAAAATGCTTTGTTTTCTGCTCAGTAAAATTTGAACTTTGGTCTAAGGGACGTAAAACCGAGGTCCTGACTCTCTGTGGTCATTAAAAATCCCAGGGTGTTTCTCGAAAAGAGTTGGGGTGTAACCCCGGTGTCCTGGCCAAATTTCCCATTGGCCCTTACCAATCATGGCCTCCTAATAATCCCCCTCAATGAACTGGCTACATTACTCTGCTCTCCTCCCTACTGATAGCTGGTGTGTGGTGAGTGTTCTGGTGCACTATGGCTGCCGTCACATCATCCAGGTGGATGCTGCACATTGGTGGTGGTGGAGGAGAGTCCCCATGACCTGTAAAGCGCTTTGATGGAGTGTCCAGAAAAGCGCTATATAAGTGTAAGCAATTATTATTATTATTATTATTATTATAAGGGCAGATATGACTTCCAATGGCGATTTCCAGCACCACAGGCTTTTGGCCAGCAACAGGGGGCGATATAGCATGGCTAACCCAGGATCCTCCCCACCTAATCCTCCATCTGGACACCAACAGTGGGGACACTCCCTTGTAGTACAGCCTGAACTGAAATCTGTAGCTGGCCATCTACATGCTGTAGGAGGCATTTTGTGCTTCAGAGGAGCTGCTTGGAAGCCCCTCAGGATTAAAAAAAATGTATTGTTTTTAGCAATTCTCAAAAAGACACATACCAGATCTTATTCTACAATTAGACTGTCAGGAATCATTATTCATTAAGTTAAAAACTTGAACTAGTTTCTGTTACTATTTAAGTTTGTTCACCAAGATGAGCAGCAGCTTATAACTCTCGGGGGCAGGGGATGGGGAGGTGAGTATTTTTTCTTATCCACCACTGTTATTATATAAATTCTTCTGAATTTCGAGTGTATTACAAGGAACACTCTGCAGAGAAGGTAAAGCTTGCTGCACAACCCCCAACATGGTAAATGGTTTCTGTTAGATGCTAACAAAACCTGTGATGACAAAAACATGCGGCGATATGAAAAAAGAAAGAAATGACGCCATGCCTGGCATAGGAAACGAACCTCGAATGTACCGCTCACCTTCTGGCGGCTGCTGCTGTTTTTTCCTTTTGGCTTCCAGTATGGGATTCTCATACTGTGTCTTCCTGTTGATGTGGCTGGCGGCAAGAGAAAGACATGAATTGAGACAATGATAAATTGGTATGCATGTCGCCTGACACCACTGCTGGTGCTGAAGACTGTAAAACCCTCCAGCACTGAAAAACAAGGGCAGACAGTGACTTAACTAACAGAGCTTAAAGAAATACATGTACAGAGCATCAAAAGAAACATATCACTTTTATTACTATTATTAAGTATCATTCTTGTAGCAAGTGAACTGACGTGTAATTAAACAGACGTGTAAATTCATTTTGCCGATTATTTGTCATCACCAGGCCATGTGAAAATCACAGGCTAGCAGGTTGTGTGGCCACCATTTGAAGCAATAAGGCTTATGTACATGTATATGAACAATGCATGCTTTTAATGCTATCATGTAGGATTAGAACCTGGGCAAGAATGCATGTTCACATGTGAGCTCATCCCACAATAATTCCGTGGGGCTCAAGTCTTCAGAGAAGAGCATCCACGTTAACCGCCACATTTTCGTCTTGCAAGAAAGCTGCTGATACACAAGTGCCACGATGACGCGCATGTTGCAACATCGGTATGAGCTCAGAGGCATGGCGGAAAGTAAGGTACCAGGACTTGATCAATAAAACGCCATGCAGTCAAAGATTATGAGTGGAGTTCTACAGCAATTAGACACTCCCGCCTAGCAGTGTAAATGTATAAACATTTGTCTCTGACTGAGAAGTAGGTGGCCAAGCTGGAGAAGAGTGTAGAGATGCTGTGGAGTATCTAGAAAGACCTGAAAGACCAATCTTTCATACAGTGACAGTGACACCCTCTTTAGTTTCTCTGCCTAGACCATCACACTAAGTCCTCTTCACAGACTGGTATGTTTTTCACAAGAATTAACATATTGTTCTGCGTATCTGTGCTACATTCACCGACCCAGGTGGGTAGTGTAGGGCTGTGGACACAAGTCCTTGATTTTTTCAGTAAATTGGCTCTTCTACAAGTCCACCTGGCATTTCTGTGTCTTGTTGTAAGTGGGGCATACATGTTTTTTTTTCACTTTTTTCTTCTTGATTTTTACCATGCTTGACTTTTAACTCATTAAACTTTGTGTCCAATCAACTCTGATTAATGAGGTGACTCAGTGCTAACAGTCAGTCACCTGGATACATAACAGTCATGAATGGTATTTTAATCAGAATGAAACCAAAATATTTATTCAATATGCCAAATGTAGATATTTTTATATATCTTTTATGAATACTTTATATGTACCCTAACCCCTTTTTCATATAAGCAAAATATATAAGCATTATAACAAAAGTGTTTTCTTTAGATGCTCACTATATGCATCATGTGCTCATTCCACATTCATGAAATGAATAAAAGGTAGTATTTTTCTCTAATTTTGTAGCAATGCAATACATTCAAGAAGAGTATCCTGGAAACCCACATTGTCTGTGACCCATGAACTGAACCATGTAACATGGAATTAGAACAAGCTCAAGCATATCAAGGAAATTCAGCAAATGTTTATATGATGCTGCTATTGTAACAAGTGGAATAATAAAAATGACAATACGCAATATGTGATTACAAATATCAAACCATTTAAAGATAATTAGTATCTTTTTGACACTAGATCTCAATGCACCCTTTCAACAATGCACACAAAGGCCATTACAAATTCCCATCAAAGTTGAAAACTTACTCTACATAGTAAACACCATATACTGGGTCATCTATTTTTTCCCATCCAGCTGGTAGTTCTGAAAAAGAACAAAGAAAAAGGGAGGATAAGCTTCAAATAAACACAACCCCAAAGTGAGGTTTACAATTTAAAGCTCCCTGCTGCTTGACCCTTACAGCTTCTGTCAAGGCCAACTCTTCGAACAGTTAAACTCAATGGGTGTGTGGAAACTAGGCAGAAACGTTTCTCATTTGCCAAAATTAGTCAAAGAGGAATTCGTCTTAGGATAGGAACAGTGGAAAAAAAAAATCTAAATCTTATAGCAACTGGACACATGACAGATTACACAAGTCTCAACAAACAAAGTGTGATTGATACATTTAATTGATGTTTATCAGAATATTCTTGGCTTCTAAACAAGAACATTATGTCTTATTCTGAAAAGAAACATCAAGTGAAAAGGCCTGCAACATGGTACTTTCAAGAATTATTACAAGTACACATCCACATTGTTTCCTTAGAAACCTAGCCCGATGATACCGATATCCAAAGGTTTTTTATAGAAACAAATGTAATTTTGAACTATAAACGTCCATAAACGTTTCAAGACTTTCCAATCAGAATACAGCAGCAACACCAAGGAGAGTTCACAAGCCACTGTCTCACTGCAGTTTAATGAATAAATAATTCAGCTGTCTTTCACCGACTCCAAAAGATGCCAACTGCTGTCTAGGCGATCCAATCAAAATAGCACATACTTCGCCAATTTTACATACATCTTTTCTTATGCACCTGTCCAGGAGCTTACACATAAATTAAAAATAAGTGATTTTGTACTATTTACCCTTTTGTAGCTTTTTATAATGCTATTGGGTGAGTTTTATTATGATTACTCTGACATGCAAAAATAAATAAAACAAAACATTATGTGAGTGATTACACTTTAAGCCAGCTGGGGAGTTGTCAACATCTTTATATAATAAACAGTAGCTATGACGTTTTGCTGCAAAAACAAATAATCATGCAATAAGCTGGTACAGATTTATCACTGAGACTATTACCTTGTAGCCTGTAACAGGAAATGGCCTTGTCTATGATGTTTAGTTTCAGTGAACATAATTATTTAGTACTGTATAGACTCTATAACTCTGTATAATTTACTATAATGAGCCTTTGATTATGGTGCTTTCTTGCCTTTGGGGAACATATATTTTAAAGAAGGAGATTCTATTTGTATTAGCAATTAAATTAATTCCTTTCAAATGGAAGACTTAATATGTAATAGCAGTAACCATTTATTCAAATGTATATATGCCTATATTGCCAATCGACTATTTCTGTTGCTTAACAATTTAATTAAATGTAGAACATGCTTCACTCCCTCACGTAAAGCATGCACGCAGTCTGCTTTCAATTTACAGGTGATTAAGAGACATTATCTAGCGACAAGTGTTTCTCCTCTTCCTTCCACGTTGTTATATTAAAAATGGCTTAGAGCACTCCCAAATACTGCAGGCTACAAATGAATAAAACAGGAAAAATACTTCTGTTGGCTGTTGGTAGTTTTCACACATTACAATTCCGTTATGGAGAAGCTTTGTGATTAACTCTGATTTGCTATGATTCCTCCAATTATCTCTATTATAAAGTTTACCGTTATCAATCCACATCAATTTGTTTCACTGGTAACTTTGTCTATAATCTACCATTGTTAACAGGTGAGAGTTCCTGTTATTCCACACATTACTGATTATGAACTGTTAGATTCAGCTCTGTAGGAAACTTGTCACTGTATCTACAGCTAAATGTCTTCATTTAAAATACTTTTTTATTTTTGTACGTTTTGTACTCTTACAATGATTATAAGTTATCATCCTACCATGAGCCACACTTTCTGAAATTCTGAAAATCATATTAGCATAAAAAAGAAGGTATACAAGTATATAACATACAATATAGTTCACAACAGAGGTGCATAAATTGTAGCATTTTCCTACAATCAAGCAAATTTGCACCTTCAGCCATTTGAAATTATTTGATTATAAATTATTTTAGATTGCAGATTTAGAATTTGATTTTTCCTTTGTCCACTTGTATTTGATTTCACATATGGCACAAGAATAACAAAAAACGCTTCTTGCAAAAAGCTTCTCTTAAAATAAGTAGCACATTCATTAAAATATCATTGTGTTTTGTTCAGAGGGGAATTTGGAGACAAACTACCCATTAAACTGTTTGTAGCCCATTTTTATCTCTTCTATATCTGGTTTCCATTTAAAGGGAAAATGCTGTATGCTTAGACATCTCTTACTTCCCAGGAAAACCACGGTAATTGCGCTTTTGTGTTTCACAATCAATTATTATTGACTGCTTATATCTAATCTGTCTGAAATAATAGGAGGCAACTGTCCAGCTGAGAAGCCACAGAGCTAATAAGAAATTCATTCCACTGAAGTGAACCTCAAAAAGCATAGAAGGTATCTGAATTAGTGATTTTTTTAATCAGTGAAAGGAAAAATACACTAATCAACAACACCATATCAACACATTTTCAATGGGCTGGAATATCTACTAAACATAAAAAGAGTGAAAGTGGCACTTCAGAAGTATTCTTCATTCCTGACAATAAAATTATAAGCAGGTAGTTTATTCATTTTGTTTCTGTTCAAAAATGGTACACCAATATGAAGGATAATGCAATGCACCCAATGTGGTCATTTGTCCCACAACTAGTTTTTAGAAAATTCCATAAAAGCAGCAACTCTTTGTTCACTTTTTAAAAGTCACAGTAAATTGTTGGTTACCACACAATGAATGAGGGGATAATGGATTCAAATGAAAAGTACAGTGGTAAAGTATAATGACGCCACAGGTAATGCTAAGTTTTGATAAGTAAAAACACATTAAACTGCAATTTGAGTCACTGTCTCGACTGGGAAAAGTATTTTAGGTTGTGTTTTGTTTTTGCAATGTCAATAGCAAGTATACACTAAAGCAAATGGCAAGCTGAAGGACCACACATTCTTTACTCTGAAAATTATGGTTTTCAGAAGAGTTTAAATTTGCAGAATTCTGCAACATGGAAAGCAATTCAGATATGAGGTGCACTGAAACATCCGAAAAGAGGCAAAGAAAAGTACACTCAGCTGCACAGAGCACAAGAATAGCTGGGCAGGTGGCTGTCATATCCCTTGAGGGTGGAAATCAAAGCACAAACAGAGGCATGTTACTTTACCTAGCTCATTGTCCAGCTCCTCAGTATGTACCCCTTCTTCTCCAAGGGAAAGACCGAAAATAAACAGAAGAGACAGGAGAGAGAAAGATTCAAGTACAAGCACCCAGCAAAGAACCCGCACCAAGCAGCATTTAAGCATAAAAAAGAGAAAGATGTTGTGCAACTTATTTAAAAGGAACAGAACATGCATGCAAGTTTGTCATAGCTTAGATGGAAATTAAACCACCTCATGCAACACCATCATCTGTATGCATCTAATTGTGCCACACAAGTAGTGAATGGATATTACAAATAACAGTGAATGTACAAGTAGATTTTATCAAGCTTCAGAAATTGTTTTTCAAACTGCCATAAGATGGCACTGTCCCTGAGGCCTCAGATACAAAAGGCTGTAAAGCAAAAACCTTTAGTTATAGCAGGAGAGTATGAGAAAAATTCCTCTCTACAGCAGTCTATTTCCAAACCAATCCTAGAAATGTGAGCAGGTACATTTAATGTAAAAAAATTGAATTCTTCACTGAATTTGTAAATAAAAACATCTATGTTCTACAAAAGCATATAAAAGCAAAGTATTCATAGTTCCTAGTTTCTCTGTGGAAGTTAACATCCATTTTCGTGGTAAGCTATGTTGAGACTCAAAACTACAGCCTGCTTGAAATGTATCAACAATTTTGTTCCCAGATAAAACCAGACCATCTCAACAGGTGGCAGCCTCTAACAGCACAGTCTTCTCAGGTACTGCTATACTCACTTTCCTCTCTGAAAATAATACTGCTCTATCTTGGATTCTTTTGTTAATGAGGTATTTTGTGACACTAGGCAACCAAGCTGTTGTCAGTGTAATTAAGCTGATGCCTGCTGCTTAAAACATCTTTGTGTACTCTAACATTCAAGATCATTTCATCGGTTAATTATCTGTCCTCTTGGTTTCGCAAAGGCTGCTGTTGATTTACCATGGTGTACAAGCAGCCATGCAATAAAGCAGAAAATAAAATCTGCTGCCACTAACAAATAAAGTGCTGTATATCCTGTAAGTTTTCATTGTTTATTCAAATTCAACTTCTGTCATACTGTATATAGGCAACTACAGGTTGAACCTGAACATAGGTTAATAGCTTACAAAGCCTGTGTGACAGTAAAAAATAGAGTTACCATCTTACCACAGTATTTCCTACACTCTGTTATTCTTTCAAGTGGGCACCTCTTGTTTTCTGCAGGCTGTTAAGTGTTTTATTTAGGCCCCTTAAGAAGACCTGAACTGTTTGTTTTGAAACTAGTGAGACTCAAGTGTGCCACCTACGGCTAACAATGCAAAACCAAAAATTACACTACTGTATTAAATACAAAGGAGAACATGCCCTACCATCATCTTCACACTCCTCTAATGGTTTCTGGGGCTTCTCCAGGCACCGCGGATCTATCCAAGATGTTGTTTTTGTGTTGTGGCTAAAAAAAGGTACAGATTTAGAATTGTTTAAATTTTGTTCTCCGATACACTAAGCAAGGTCTATTTTTATACACATTTTGTAAAATAATAATACACTTTATTTTTTATAGCTCCTTTAAAGGTGGCTTCTCGAAGCATTTATGTAAAGGAAATAAATCAAAACATGGTCCCCACCCCATACATGCAGCATGATTGACATTTTTTGTAGTCCCAAAAGTCAAAAGTGTAATTCTCAGGAATTGATTGTACAAGCAGATCACGTTCCATTTGAAACAAACAGGCTCTCCAATTAATGGTGACTCCATTGGAGCAGTGAAATGAAGAAGAGTGAAGTGTTTGCCAAAGCAATTATACTGGTTTGAAAAATGTTTCTAAATCAAAACTCAGTCCCCGGTAAGTACATTAGAACAATAACAAATAAGGCCATTTGGCTTATCTAGCTCTAGTTTGTTTCATAGTTAGTAGCTAGTAACTGATCCAAGAAGCTATTTCTTGAAAGAAGGGTATCAACTTCAACAAGTGTAGCGTGCCATACTCCGAAAACTCTTTTTGAGTTGAGTCTCCTGTTCCTGGTTTTAAAAGCACTTCTACAGGAAAGCAAAGAAGGTCCCACACAAAGGAACAACAGGTTGAATGCAACCTCTTCCTTACATCTGTGGTGTTGAAGTGATTAAATATCCAAGGCACACAAAAAAAAAAGTACAATACTAGTCTTCAACTGGAAGTGTCAGGATACTGATTCCCTTCTGGTCTGAAAAGGAAATAATTCAAGCCAACTAAAGTCTTCTACAGTTAAAGAAAAAGGCTTGTTGGGAGAAAAAAAAAGTTGCAGTGACATTCTGTTCTGAAGATGTTGCTATTGGTCTGGCTATTAAAAAGTGACAGTTCCCTGCGAAGCAGTCAGTCCCCGGACAACAAGGCCCCGCGCAAGAACAGCGGCACGTACTCTATGAAGTAGACCTCCCCATTCTCCGTGTATGCCATCTCCCAGTTGTCCGGCAGAGGGCCGAGCTCGTCCTCTTCAGGAGGGTGAAGGTGTGGGTGTGGCTGCTGGGAATTTTCCGTGGTTGACGCAGAGGTGTTGTTAACAGTGTAGGACGGGGCTTTTTCTCGGGAGGGGTGCAGGTGGACGGCGGGCAGCTCGTCTTGTTCACTGGAGTCTCCTGTGGTTTTGGGAAGAGAAGCAAAAAAAAACGTGAACGAGACTGCACTTTCCCGATGTGGCTCATCCAGGGGACAAAGAAAAGAGAGGAGAAACCTTAAGTGGACTCAATTTATATTTCATTCATCTATTTAATCCCCTGTGAGCTGGAAACTGTGGCCAAAAAGAAAACTTGAAGCTGGCAACATGCCTGTGGCTTAAAATGCAAATAAGATTGTGAGGCCTATTTCAAATGTGAGACAGCAATTCAAAAGTCAGCCTCTCCCAGCTGGACAACTGTTTCAATTCCAGGCCCAGATTTTAGTCACGAAAGAACATTAACACCTTTGCTGGCACTGTCTCAGAGCACCCAGGATCTGGAATGAGAAAGAGAATCAACAATATCTCACCCCTATTAGGACTATTCTGAAATATATTGGCAAAACAGAACAAAGGGAGCTCCGAAAAATACCTGCCTTCTTTCCAAACGGAATAATCTGAGCTCCTTTTTTCAGGCTTTCGCCTTTTAAAAAACACTTGCTATTAATCTAAAAAGATATCAACAGCACAAACAGTACTGCACAGTGCAGAATGTACAAGAATGTTTGCAATTGACCTACCTTAAAAGTGAGTTGTTATGTGAATTCTCAAATTCATGTGCTTTTTTGGTTTGAAATTTGAATTTGGGTGAAACTAGAGCATAGAAAGGCACTTCAGTGGAAAACGTTCTCTGTGTGGAAGGGTCTTTATAGCAGAAAGACACTCCCCCTAACACAGGAAGCCAAGGGGGTTGTGACTCCATTCACAGATGTCTTGCTTTTACAATACACACAATGAAAGTAATCCATTCACAGGGATTTCAAGAGACGTTATTTAGTAAACATGACGCTCATAATTTATGCACTCTGGTCATTATTGGAGTATTTTATTTCTACACAAAGCTTAGTTTGTCTTTGAAAGTTTTTAAAAGTATATTTTAACTGATATTTTCATGCAAACCTCTATCAATACTCAACACAGTGAAACACTAAAGAGAACCTATAGCTGTCTGTCTCTGGCCTAATCTTTCTTACAGAAGCTGCATACCTTAGATGTGAGCTTCAGCTACACATATAGATATAATATATAAGTATATGGATGCTTGTGTGCTACATTTCTACTAACCAAAACACATTATTATAGGTGGCTAATATAGTCCTAATAAACGAAAGAATAAAAAGTAAAGGTTTATTGCTTTTAACTGTACTCTGTTCTGTTCAGGCAGAAAGATCTTTTCTTGATAAATTTTCTGAATCTAAAGAAGGTGAAGAATGCTTGTTACATCTGGGAGGAATAAATATATTACCAACATCTTCATTGTCATTTGAAATGACCACAAGGACAATGGGTCAAAATGTGCACCTTTACTAAATGTTTTAGCAATCAAACTAAAGGTGTTCACATACACTTCAGTATTATATCAAAATCATTTTTTTCTTTCAACATCAAAATGTATGCTTACTCTAGAGCTATTTTATCTATGGTAGAAATGGGATATCCGGGATAGTGAAAGGTGAGCCAAAAGTCAACTTATTAACTGATCCTTCATAAATTCATATATTGGAGACCAATTTCAATCTTCATGTGTTCTAGAGACTAAGCGAAAACAATTTTAAGCTAACCAAAGAACTATCCTTCAAAGCCATTACTAACCACCTTAGCTGACAAGGAGGCACCTATAAGTTATGGCATCAGTTGAATAAAAATCTTAATTAAAAATCCTGCTTAAGGGTTTCTTGCGTTTAAATGTGTTGCACTCGCTGAAGAAAAAAAAACATGTAACTCTTAAGGCATGTGATACTTAAAGGGTTTATGCAATCAAGTCCTCAAACTTAATGAGCATTGAAATTGGACATGTATATGCAGCCAGGTGGCACTGTCATATATCTCTTAGAAAATGATGTGAAAGTAAGTCTCAACAGCTGCACCGATTTACCTGTAAAACTACTGTTCATTTCAGGCAGTTCGTCATCATCTTCATTCTCTGTGTGCTCTATTCCAGCATTGTGCATATCATTGTAAGACTTGGTCCGTTTAGGGGTTGACTGTTGGGAGCCAGGCAGGCTGTCTTGCAAAACATCGCTGGTATTCACTTTCCCACTGAGGGGCTGGCTCGGAGGCTTGGGAGTTCCATAATAGTTACCTAGGCAACAAGAGGACATTAGCATGTAAAAGAGAGGTAATGGGGAGGGCTGCTTTTATAATCAAGTCTTTGTACACACAGAACAAAACATAGAAAAACTATTTGCTTGCTATATATTTTTTGGCAGAAACAAGTGCAATTTAGTAATGAATTTTTTACTCCAAATATCTAGTCATGTAGAAATTTCCACTTCGACTGAAAAGTGGTTTTGTTTAGGAGCAGTGAGCATGTAAAATCAAAACAATAGCCTCTTGCTTTGAAAAACAAAACTTTAGCTCATTGCATTAGAATTTCAATTAAAATGCCTGCTCTATTCAGCTGTTTCAAATGGCAAGATTATATTTAAACAGGCATTTTATGAAATTACTAAATGAGATTCAGGTTGCTGGTGTCCAGTCGGAAAAGTCACATACATGCACAAATATTAGAGCACACACACACAAACTGTAGTTGTATAATCCCCTATTCCATCTGGGAGAGTTTAAAACATGAACATTTGCTTCAAGAAGGATATGAAATATTCTTCAAAATTGGGAAAGGGGGCTTTCAGAATAGATCAGAAACCAAAAATTTTCCAGAAGAAAAGAGAATTATTTAAATTATGCAAATAACAGATACTAGCAATCAATCTTTACACAAAAATAGAAACAGGAAATCAAGAATTTGTCAAGTAGAAAATCAAAGTATTTTATCAAATTTAGTTTTAAGCAAATATGCTTGGGATATTGAAAAACATCACAGATGTTTGTAGAAGGGCAGCATGAGAACCCTTTTGGCAATGGGGAGAGCATATTGATGTCTCCTCCTAATGTCTACTCCTCCTTGTTCACAGATGCAGGATTGTCAATATCTTCTCTGAAGAAGTGTTAAAACTAAATAACCAAACATTCAGAGAACAATGACAGAATAGGAAGCAGGAAACAAGATTAAAATACCCAGCAGTGGTATCAGCTCAAATGATAAATGTTTTATTCAGCATAGTAACTGTGACAGCTTAAGTCATCCAAAATTTTACAGACAATTTTATAGACACAGGTGCACAAGGAAATCGAATGTGTTCTGTAAGAAAAGCACTTAGTTAAAAGTGATGCGAGAGTGCACATCAGTTCAAGAAATACATTAAATAACATTAATTAAAAAGAAACCCAGCACTATTGATGCCAATCTTTTCCTTTAATCTTTATTCCAGTTTGTAAACAATGTTGAGTGATAACCTCCAACCTTACCCCTAAGGACCCAGCCCTTATTAAAAACAGCTTGGTCTCCTCCTTAATCTAGTCTCTACTTAACAGATACACATATTAGTGAGCACCTTTGATTTATTCTTTAATTACCGGGAGTACACACATTGAAAAGGACCATTTTGTATCATCATCACTGAGAAGTTGGTAAAGGAAAAGGAAAGTCTCAGCAAGAAAACCACAAAATGATTTTAATCAGTTAAGATCTTGAGAGTAAGGGGAAATACTGTGAGCTCCACATGATTTTAAAGTGCACATTTTATTTAAATAAGACTGAAAAAATCCCCAGTATCTTGATTCTAAAGCCTCTAAAGGATTCTTAATCCTCACTGTTTGGCCTGTAAAGAAAATGCCCTGCATGTTTCACAGGAAAGTGGAATTCCACATTGACTAAAAACCTGGAATCATTTATATTTAATATCAATTGTCAAGAATTGGCTCAAGCAACTCATTAAAAGCTTGAACATAATGAAAACGAGGAGAACCCCTGTCTCTTCAGTACCTGGAGTGTGGATCACTGCTCTAGATATAATTAGTAACTTTGTATTTATATAGTTCTTATGTTAATGGTTCCTTACATTTATATAGCAATTTTCATCCAAAGCAATTTCCACATACAATGGGACCCACTTCATCCACTGAAGTGAAGTGTCCACATAGATGACACAACAGCAGCCGTTTACTGCAAAACTGATCAGGAAGGACAGAGAAAAACTGCTTCACATTTGATTCAAACTGTAACTATACGAAGGCTAGATTGTACGAGCTGGCCCAGAGTGTAATTTTTGCCAGGACACCAAGGTTAATAACCTCTACTCTTACAAGAAAATGCCATAGGATCTTTAATGACCAAGTAGACAAGACCTCTGCGTTTAACTGATTCTATCTGAATGATGACTTACAGTGTCTCCAGCCACCTTACTGCGGTATTTGTTGAGAAGTTCTGTTCCAGAGGTATACAACTGCAACAGCAAACTTGTTTTTCTGAGAGGTTTACCTTCCCACTACTGTTGCAGCCCAACCTTGCTAGTATTGTCCCACCCCAACCTTGCTGAGTTTCCGAGATCCCATAACATCAAATCAGAAGCTGGTAGTACTGTCATCACTATCCATTCATGCAGACTAGCAAAAAATGCTTATTAGTTCTCATATAGTTGAAAAACTACAGTGCCATTCTGATACATGTGGTTATTTGTCTACCTGCTTAAATATAAAAAATACTCATTCTAATGGGCCTTATCGAAGAAGCAAATTAATAATTACAGTATATCCTCAATGTAACTTAATTGTGTTTAGTCTTAATTCCCAAATAATGATTGAAAATAATTTATTGTCCAGTCTTATTTGCACATTTAGGTCTTTGTGAACACAGTTTCCTATTCATAAAATGCATTTTTCCAGGCGCTTGTGTCATCCACTCAAGAAGCAAGCCTCAGTCACTCAGTCAGTCTCTAGCCCTGCTCGGCCCCGCGCCAGTACCAGGTGGTAGCTTGTAAGGCTGCTGTCTCACGGCTTGGTTCCGTCTCGGCTCAACAGAAAGGCCAAGGGGAAATAAGTTGCACCATGGGGGTACAGGTCAGGTTTGCCAGTGTGAAAAGGCAAAAATTGAATTAAAAGGAAAATTGGGCAAACTACCTTGAGCGAACAAAAACTGGAATTTAGCCAGGACATCAGGTGCTGATATCGTTATCTTTCCAAACAACATCAAAAGGAAACAAGAAAAAAGAAGGGATTCATAAGGGTGCGCAGATTGGACAGCTTCAGTTTTCAAAACCAAACACTTCAGAGTTCTACTAAACACTTCAATCTGTTCAAAATAGTAACCATACTCTGGCTACTGCCATCAGAAAAACTTCACGTTCACCCCGACTAAATCAAGGCACTGTACACTGAACAATCCCAACAAAACTAAGTTTTTCATTCAGCGAGATTTACACCAGGATTTTCCAAGTTGGAGAAGAAAGGCTTCATCACAGCCTGCTATAAATCCTCTCACCAATACTGTGGAGCTTTCCATAAATCTGACAAGAATTTCACATGTGCTATAGTGTTAAACTGTGTAAAAAAGTGTTATCTAAGACAGCAAGATGTAAAGGGGGGGGGGGGGGACAAGATTACAGAGGACAAGAGGTTAAGAAACTGAAACATTCGGGAAGATATTTAACAGTACGACGGCATTACTAAAATACACTCAATTAAAAATGTCAAGGTATTAGAATGATTTTGAGTTTGCAGAATTAAGGGCTGTAATAACCTAAATCCCACACAAAAGCACACTAACTAGTATATTTTATTTTTCCTCAATAACATCTTGCAAAAAGAACACCAGAAACTAATATAAGGTTATAACTGATTAGATGCGATGAGATTTTTTTACAAAAAAGGAGCAGACATTATTAATAACAATCCTTTATTTAACCAGACAGGTCAGCTCAGAACAAATTCTCATTTATATATTAGTCGAGTACATGTTCTAACATTGCCGACTGTTGAATTGTACTTCAGAGACATGTTAAATCACACTTTAATTTGGTTTCAATTTCATATGAGTGAGTTAGGTTTTAAATCACTCATTGCAAAATCAAATCATTTAAAGAGGAAAAAGGTCAAAGCTTCAAATGGTCTATGATTTTTAACTATGTCCTACAACAATTTAACAGGAAACAGGGAATTGAAAACTCATACAACCTTAAAATAAGGAACTATGCACGATTATGTTGTACAGTCACAACAAAGGACAATTATGCTGTCCTCTAAGCATGTTTTAACCACAGGGATTAATTTAAATTCATCTTAAAGCACTGCATATCCAAACCTACAGTGTTTGAATACACACACGATAAAACATTTTACCTTTAGGTAAATGCAGTGTCTGTCTCGTCTCATTAACAATTTTGTTAATTTACAAATTATCTGCTAAAAGGATTTTAAAAACAGCTTTACAAACAATGTAAGTGACAATTACTTATCAAACAGTGAGGCAAAGACTTGCTGCAAGGCTGAAAAGCATGACTGACTGATGAAGCTGTGGCACTAGGGAACCACTGGAATTACTGTCAGAATGGAGAAATATGGCAGTAATTAGGGGATGGAAATTGGGTTTCGAGAATGGTTTTCACTAGTCAGCAGAAAGTGCAATGGCCCACAGGTTCTTAGGAGAAAAAGAAAATAGTCACTGCGTAGCTAATTAGTGAAGCTGGAGTATGCTCTCTATGGACCAAAGTGAAATAACAAAAGGAAAACATACACCAGTGGAATTTTTATGCACAGTAAATTGGAACCACATGGCTTGAGTCAAACTAAGCTAAAAGGGTCCAAATTGCTCCATACTACAAATCTTACCTGAAGAAGTAAGGTTGTTTCCACCCAAAGCCCAATATTTTACACACAAATGTAACAAAGTTTGTGAATGAAAGAAGGCCATAATTCCCAACTAGCTCATTTGATTTTAGTAGCTTATTGATCCGATTTCATTCTTCTGTATATTGTCAAATTTGACAGTATAGTTGGATAGCTTGCTCTATATTTCCACAAACCTACTTTAGAGATCCTTTACTCTTCTCTGGACTAATTGCAGAGAAGCAATATCTTAAATTGTTAAATGCTGTATTCTAAATATGTTTTTTTTCCAATTATTGGACAAATGTAACATAATATTCCTTGATTTCAATTAATCTCTCGTAAATATATATAAGCATTCTGTTTGGCAGTCTTGATTGCTTCCTCACAAGAAGACACCTAGGTCTTCTACATAGGTATCTTTGTCAAACTCAGCATTTCTCATATTATATCTATAGTGTATTTTTTAACTTTATATATCTGCATGTAACATGGTACACTTCTTTGTATTAAGTGTAATATGTCAGTTGTTTTTCTCTATATTTCTAAATGTTTTTGAATTTCCATTGCTTTACTCTGTTTTCTGTTGGGCCTTTTTTTAAATTTCCTTGAATGTGTACCATTTGCAATTTTAGACATTTTATATTAGGAAAACTGTCTCAAATCTTCTGCTGTTGCATGCTCAAATAACTCCCAATAACCAAATAACTGATGTCCCAACTAATATGTTGAATACCTTTTTTTAAAATTCATGTTGACAGGCACCTAGAATCCTACTGTCCTACAGTTGATCATCTAGCTTAGTTCTTTTTATCATTTCCATAAATTTTAATGTAACACATGTAAGACTATATAAGAATATTTTCTAGTATAAGTATATTTAAGCAATAAGGTACAAGAGGCCGTGCTATACTGCGAATACAGTCACAGTTAAAAGGTGGTGTAAGGCCCGAAGCGAAGCAAAGCTACTTTTTTGGAGGGGTGTTATATTAGTAATATTTCAGTCAGCTTGAAGAGTTCTGCAAATGGCCAGTAAATAACTTCCCTAGTTTTTTAGGTAGAATTTGTAGGATAGCATTTGGAGATTTCATTTCGGTTTACATGTCAAGAAAATCACTAGCTTACGCTATGCTGAAGAAAATAATGAATAAAAAAGTACCCGTAAGTATGCAACCTTACAAATCAAACTTACCTTCATATGTTCCAATTTCTAGAAGGGTCCCACTACCCTGAAGGTTCAGAAAGTCCTGCACAGACAAAAAATTATAATCTACTCCTGGGACCTCTCCTTCTCTTGGAGGCCGGGTTGTGCCTGGGGAAAAAGATATAAAAGGTAAGAATACATTTTGGTAAGGCACCTAATAGGATATTAATTGCAGAATATTCTCATTATCAAACTGGATTCTTTACTT
Source organism: Lepisosteus oculatus (assembly GCF_040954835.1). Classification (NCBI taxonomy): domain Eukaryota; kingdom Metazoa; phylum Chordata; class Actinopteri; order Semionotiformes; family Lepisosteidae; genus Lepisosteus; species Lepisosteus oculatus. The sequence goes on from NC_090699.1 coordinate 49,313,444, forward strand.
TTTTTTTTGGTAACCTACAGTTTATTATTTTTCTTAAAAAAGGAAAAGAAAACGGGCACATTGGAAAATTTATCAAAAGAGCTCGTACACATAAGGAAATTAATGAAGTTAATATTAAAATGGTGTTAACTAACATTCCAACTGACTTATAGCATTAAAACCACTCAGTGAATCATTAAATAGAAATACACAGGGATTGGGTCTCAACTCAGTCTCTAATAAATCAGAAAGTAGACTAGTTAGTCATTTTAAAAAAAATTGCAATGACGGAACAGTCTCAGATCACAAGAGCAAACACACTAACACATCTATATTACATATACTACAGAAAATATGGGATGATTCTCATGAAATCCATCTTTGAAGGATGCTTCATTTTTTTGGTATACCCAATTGAAATGTCACTTCAACATTCCACAACGTTCTTCCAGTCACGTATCCATTAAGCTTTGGCGAGCATGATAAGGGATAACTCAGAAAGAAAAAGCTTAAATAGACCAATGCTACTTGGATTCACTGGGAACATGGTCAATGCATACAAGAAAAAATGAACAGATCTTATGAAACCCAAAAGGATTTGGATCTACTTTCCTGGTATGGGACAGAGATTTTTAATGGTGCAATTGAAGGTCAAACTTTGCTTTGACCATATTGGACTTACTTTTTTATTGTTATTAACAAATATTTGGAGTGTTTACAACCCTTAGCTTAAAACTATAAAGAAATGAAATTTTAAGTGCTCTCTAAACAGCTAGCAGCAAAAGCAGATTGATGAATTAATTCAAGAAAAAGCCAGAAACACATTTTAAATGTTTTTAATTGGAAAACTCAATGAAGTGAAAGAATTAGCAAGAGAATTACACCTTAAAACCTGATAGACATGATAAAAATGAACTATACAAAGTATGGTTTTCATTGCTAAAAAAACACATAAGAAATGTTTAAGCTTGCAAATGACTACCAACATAATGTGCTAACGAGATTATAGTTTTCATCACACTAGTTTAGGGATCATTCAGGGAAATGTGTTATAACACTGTTAATGTTAATTAATGTGTATGTGCCAAAGGCTGACAGATCTTCTTGAAAAACTGGTGGGTGCTCTTCAGAATACAAATCCCTTATTTGCCCTGTGATTACAATCATGCGTGAGGGCAAAGAGGTTAATTTTATTTTCTTGCACACCACCCCACTGTATGACTCTTTTAATATACTCTTGGAAATGAATCTAGCTAAAACACACAGGGTCCAATTAGATTCTCAAAAAGACAGAAGAATTAAGCACTGTCTAGTGCATCTTCACAGAACCACTGCAACTCTCTGGTGCTGCTCAAAATATTTCTTTGCTTTTATGTAGAACAATCAAGCTTACGAGGACAAATCTTTCTGCATGAAACACCATTTACAGCCTGGTTCCTGTCCTCAGGGAGCCCAGAGCTTTGTCTTGCAGTTGCCTGTATTGTGCAGGGAAACTGTGAAGACGACACACGTTCTGCCTTTGCTTGTGAAGTTATAAGTGAAACCTCTTCTTCTAAAATATTCCAGATGAAACTTAAAGGCGGCTTTTACAGTTGCTCTGTCCTGCGTGATTGTTGTCGCAGATAAAAGAATATTGTAGAAAACATGAGAAGAGTATGTCAAATTCCAAATATCTTCAGCAAAACAGGCTTTTCAAAAACATCTCCCTTTTAACCTTTCAGAAAGGGTAAAGTTTGCTAAAGAAAGGATTTGTCATGACAGAATCTTTACAGCACCATTCGGGGAAGGCCATTCACCAAGAAGAAAGCCACAGACGTGCCCAATTGTTGACTGAGGGGTGTTCAATGCCTTGGAAAATAAAAGAAAATGCACCCTTCCCCTTGTCAGAGTGACAGGATGATGGCCGGACACACGCCTGGCAGATGGCAATCCAAAACGTTTTCATAAACCATCTGGGACAAGAACAATGATTACAAGCCACGCTCACAAAGGATTTAGATGCATCTCACAGTACAAGCACAGCACAAAGTAAAAAGAGAGAGTATTAAGTTGGCAAACAACATGATGCACAAGGCAATGCTGGTTATTTCAATCTGAGCGTGGTGCTTCATCTTCATATATATTTAATCTTACTTGTACTTGTCCTCTTAGGCATTTACTATTATAGGAAAGCAAACTTCAAAAGCAGTCTATAAGGGTTGCTATGCTTGTTGAATCAAAAGTCCCATTGTTAGACAAGATCTTTAACAGGACCTCTGACTATACACTGGGATACAGGTATTCCACAGTTTCTTCGCTTTGCAGTTGCATCCATTTGAGTAAAGAAGCAATACCTCACAGGGAGTACATTCATATATATCGGGGTAATATGTGGATTTCAATTTTATTGAGTTTCTCTTTTCAGAAGTAATAATTGCTGGCCATGGGAGATGATAATATGAATGATGATTCTAGTTATTCCTCTGATAATATAAAAGGGCTTAATGTGGAAGTCCAAATTATTAAATGTAGTGAAGATGGTGTGACAGTTATGATTTGTACTCTACTATAAATCTGTAATAACTAAAAGTGCTTTAAGTCTGTTGCTTGTTTGTATAGGTGTATTTTGTTATTCCCTCTGATATATCCACAAAAAATATTGCTTGCTTTATGCTCAAATTCTATTTACTACAGGTGTAAGGAACCTAACACAATGTAAGTGCAGGGTATTCTTGTATTTAAACACCAAGTATGATTAAATTCTCTGAAAGTTAGTTCCCTGTTCATTTTCATTTTATATATTAATATTATGAAAACAATTATTTTAATGGAGACTCGTGTTCTACCAAGGCAGCATAATTTACATCAAAGTCTATAAAATTGAAGAAAAAGTACAGTGTTTTCAAAAAACATTGTTTTATTCTTTGATCAACCATGCCTTGCCCCTATTACTCCCTCACAAGCTTGAATTGGAAGAAGCAAAAAGAAAATGGAGGGAGTATTATTTGAGAACAGCCAAAGTGTTCACAATGGGACTACTAAACCCTTGTGCCAGAATAACAGAGTTACATCGTAAACATTAAGGCCTTTCACTTCTGGGTTCAAGTGAGGTTATTAGGTGACTGAAAGGCGACAGGAAAGATGATCTCAAACCAGCTCTAAAGGAAATTAATGCACCTTATTTGAAATCATTTGGCAGAGTACTAGGAAAATGGCAATTCAATCACCTTGCTGTACAGGCCTGAAGCATGCTGCCAGTTTTGCGAAGGACATGGATGTGCAAAATGTTATTTCATGATCAATGAAAATCTCTTTTATTTCATTCGACAGATTTTTTAGGTACAGAAAGAAGACACTGAATGAAGATGCATAAAATAAATCCCAGAAAAGACAATCGAAAGATTAGACCTCTCTTCACATGCAAGCATAAAAAATGATGAAACATCCTCCATAGAAACTCCTGAACAAAAGGCTAAATACAGCATGTTCAGAGCCCTCTTCATCACATCACAGTGGCTACAGAAGAGCTGAGATAAAAATAGTTCAAGAAGGTGTTGGATTTTTTTTTAATCCAGTAGAACTCTGAATGACAGCTAGCTAAAATAAAGTAGCTGAATTGTTGCAAGAAGTTGGAAATATTCATAATAATTTTATTTATGATTTTATTTATCCTAAAATACTTAAAATGAAACACTGCTAGATTTTATTTCTATGCATTTTGGTGCTCAAACTATTCTAAACAGAGTATTATTATATACAACTGTACTAAACAGAGTCAGAGATGAAATACAGAATGAAGCCCAATCTAAACTATGTGACAAAAGTGAGAAAATTGTCCAAGAATGGTCCCAATCACATTGAGATACCTTCTTTCAGAAATAGCGTTGTTATTTGAAGTAGGCAACTTCCAAGATTTCTTCATATTGGCTCTCCAAAAATATTATCTTTGCTTTCTTAGAGGACACTAAAAACAAAGTGCATGGCATACAAATGTAGAAGTCTGAGACAGCTCAATTCTAGCCATGGATGAGTCCTGAAGTAAACTGTCCAATCTTACGCTGGATAGGAATACAATTGTGCCTTTCATCCAGATGCACAGCACACAGAGCACTAGCATAACAACTGAGGGTCACATTCTTGACAGGAGAATTAAGATGTGAAGTTTTGAGATATGCCTTTAAGGCCTATCACATTGGCTATTACAGCAATTCATGTAAAAACACTACAAAAATGACATTGTATGCAATTTAATCTTACTTTTCTTCTTTCTAAAGCTTTTATTAAAATCTGCTTCCCAGAGGTGCAGTTTATGGGAGTTTACTTGATCATACACTTGGAAAACAGGGACCGCAGAAAGATAGCAAACCAATAATGAAACTCAACGCAAAAGAATAGCAAATATCAAACAGCTCGTACTTCCTAAAGTTTACCAAAGTATATACATACATATTATGCTATGCATTTTATGTATATTTAACTTATATCAATTGCAGCTTGTTTCTTTGTCTTTAACCAACCATTTTCCCCGCAAATTCAAATTCATGTTTGTCATTTAATAGTATACAGTTTAAATAGACACCAGCAGTTTAGAATTTTATTGATCTATTACATTAATGTTTAGACTCCCCACAATGAACTAGAGTCCTAGTCACTGTATGTCATAGGATTTCACATTTAACTATGTGAAATTATAAAGCTTAAACATAACTTCCCTTGAGTTAAATTCACACTTTTTACTATTTTGCTACTGTATATATCCAAGAATTATGTTAGCTTTTTTTATTGCTATCCTCATTGTCTTGATGAGGACTTCGCAGACTTTATATAAACACCTAGATTCATTTCCATTATAGTTTATGGCAGCTCGGAATCACCCGTGAAATCTGTATCATGCAAGTTCCCATTTTCTCTGTGGATCACTTTGTACTGGTCAAACAGTACAAAATTAATTTCCAGCATCTGCCTAATCCATAATTTTGTCAGGATTTCACTGCTTCTGTTTTTCTGTAACTCCCCCTTTTTTCCTATCATCTGCAGTTAAACTGTACCAGAACATAAATTGTTGATGTAGATGAGGCAGAACAATGGGCTTAAAATGTTCACCAGCCTTCTGCATCAAGCGTAGAATGAAGACTATAGGATCCTGTCCTCTTAAGGACTGCAGGTGCCTGTCCCTTATTTCAGGGGTAGAAACTTCCTTATTGATATAGCATTGGACAGTATGACACTCCCTTAAGACAATATTTACACTGCTAGACTTCAGCAAATAATTAGCAGAATTCAGTGAGACACCAGCTGCTTACTGAATAATCCCACATAATGTGAAGAAAAACAAACTAGGGTTAACCCAAGGTAGCAAAACAAGGTCACGGGGTTAAAGAGGGAAAATAAAAGTGAATTAGACTAAAACAGAGCAGAGGAAGTTCGGAAGTTTCTTTACACCGAGAGCTGTGTGTGTCTGGAAAAGGCACTCCACCCATGTGGTTGAAGCCTTAATGCATATCTTCATCAAGAAGTAGCTGGATGAAATTTTAGATAAATCACTTAACAACCAAGATGGGCCAAAAGGCCTCCTCATTTGCAACTGAACTTATATTCTTAGGACTGCATCTCCACATCCCTGAGAAGTTTGCGCTGAAAAGATGAATCCATGACATTAAGACTGTAAAACACAGGAGCAACTGGGAGAAGGTACCTTACTTAAGGATAGTTTATCAAGGATACAAAATAATCCTCCAGTTTGGAACATGGTGCTGACAATTGCTCCACACGACTTCTAATGTTTGAAAAGATTGAAGGGTATATATGTTGTTAAGGAGGGTGCAAGAAAAAGGAGTTATTAGGATACTTCAAGGCTTTTGTTGTCTTGTCACATTATATATATATAAGAACCAATATAATTGTATTTTATAAGAATATAAGTTTTGTTACAAATGTTATTCAGTCCACCTATCTCTGCTTGGAAATTAGCATCTGATTGATCCAAGAATTTAATCAGGATCTCATTGAAAGGCGGCAGGGTTTCGAATTCAACATGGCTGGGTAGCTTGTTCCATACTCTTGTCACGTTTTTTTTTAAAAAAGTGCTTTGTGTTTCTAGGTTTAAATGCATTCCTCCGTAGATTCACCTTGTGTCCTCTGGTTCATGTTACACTGTTTTATTCTCAAGAACTCTTCTGGGTTGACTTTGCAAATGCCTTTGAGGATTATAAATACTTGTATCGAGTCCCCTTGTAGTCTCCACTGTTTAATACTATAAAGGTTTGGTTTCTTCAGCCTGTCATTATAGGACATTCCCTTAAGCCCTGGAATGTATTAGCTTATATGTGAGGTCCTGGAGCAACAATATATTTTATTGACCAAAATTGCAGAAGAATTTTGAATGAGTAAGTAATGTGCTAATTTCTGCTCTTTTAATATATTGTAACATTGCCTTTTTAATGCTTACCGGCATAGAAGACGTAAATGATATGTCAACATAAACACCTGAGTCTTTTTCATAAGAAGGTTCTTCGAGCTCATGTTTCCCATGTTTATTTTTTATTTTGCTTGTTTTCATTTCAGTTCATTTTGCTACCTGCATGTAAAACTCTACAACATCTACAACATTTTTTCCCCCCAGTGTTGAATCTTTTAAAATTTCATTTGCAGCTTTTGTAGTATTTGAGAACCCTCCCATTTTGGTATCATCTCAAAATTTGAATAGTGTTCTAACTATCCTAGAATCCAGGTCATTGACAACATTTTGGATAACCTCAGCAGACATTATATTCCTATGATTGGACAAGTCGGATAATGTGCTACTTTATCAACATGCACGGATACCCCTTTTTGCCAAATGTTGTAAAGCCATGCACTTAGCCTAAAGATGTGAAGTCAATGGTGCGTTACGATAACCAATGGAAGATGAATGGAACTGCAACTGACAAAATATTCTTGTAGATGCACAGTGTATGTATCTCGCTTTGATATGACTGGAAAATGTGCTTCATGGCCTTAAAATATAAAAAAAGCCTGTGTTCATACATGTAGTATGTATCTCAGAAGAAACATTCATTATAATCCACTGCTCCCTGTGGGCAGAGACCTTGTCCTGATGGAAGATGTCTGTGCGTGCTGAGGCACCCTGCAGGGTCACAAACATCTGCCAGGGGCACTCAAGGCAAATGGGTCTGGCAGGTTCCTGATTAACATTAGACCAACTCTCCTCTAGCCCTCAGTGGTGGAGCAGGCAGCATCTCAACAGTCTTCTCATTAACACTGGGTGGTAGACCTCAATCTCATCAAGATAATGTGGTCACTGTAGGTGTATAAATCTTTCCAATGCCCAAAGGAGGCAGGCACAGGTTTCTAAAACAGGAAACAACATACTCCCAAAACCAACTCTTCCATTTATAAACATCTGCAATTTCTGTGGATCGGTCAGTGGAAATGGGCCATCACAGTAGCTCTAAATGAACTTTGCTACAGATCATCCTGTGGTATGAGTAACTGAACTGATCAATGAAGAAGCTGTACATGATTTCATAGATGTTATGTTAATAAAATCAGGATGCACACTCTTTTTTTAGTTGTAAATAGAGTTATAACTCTATTATTGCAACGTCTTTAACACTGTGAATCTTTGAACACAAAAAAGCCAGATGAAGGATATTAAAGCCTTAGAAAGAGTCTAAAGAAGATCAATAAGCATGATTATTGGTCTCAAGGGAACTGTCATATTTGAACAGGCTCAAAGAGCTAAATCTCTTCAATTGAAAAGGACTTTGATGAAGGAGATTTTGTGGTGAAATACTGAAAATAATACATTGGAATGGAATTCAGAGTATACATTTCCAATTGATTTTTGTTAGCACTTTGTTAACACTGGGTGTGTGTTCTGTGTCTTCTTCTTTGAAGCACTTTTTGAACAGATATGTTGACATCACTGATCATGTTGATAACCTGTACAGAAGAGAGGATATCAACATTTTCCAGTTTTCCTTTTTTGCGTTCAACAAATACAGTGCAGTCCATGCACTTCCTGGTTTGCTATCTGCATTAAACTTAGATTAACTTCTGCATTAACTTCTATAGGCTACAAAAACAAAATTATGTTCTAAAACACATTGAAAATCCAGATAATAGAATTGAGCTTTGTATTGCGTCTCCTCTTAAGATATATGTTCTATTCATTTTGCATGTCTCACTTCTCAAAATCTAGTCGTTAACATCATCCCTGGTGCTCCAGTCCCCTCCCAATATCCACTTGCTTAAATTATTTGCTTATATTGTTAATCAAATTCACCTACAGAGTGAATTCACTTCAGTTCATCACAGATTAAAAGTGCTCTGAAAACCACTTTCATAGAATAGACTCTGATTTGAGTCACTATGAAATTCCAGCATGAGAAACATTTATTGCTGACTTTTCAACAACAAAATTTCTATTAAAAAAAAGGGCCTAACCTCTTACATGTACATTATTTTAAAGTCTTAAAAGCCTAAGTTTGCTTTTAAGCTTAAACAGTAACATTGCATTATGAGTCATGCTAGGTAAAATGTTAGATGTGTCACCTTAGAAGAGAATACTTAGAATAATAGAATACTATTTTTGGAAATCAAATTGGTCGACTCACGTTATGAAACAACATTTCTGCGAGTAAAATTCTGAGAATTGGAGATTTTGAAATTCTGTAAAGGTTTTGTATTTCCTTATCATTTAAGAACTTATAAATATGGAAGCATTAATTTATGTGATATACACAAAAACTAATTCTGTGTTTATATAATTTAACAATCATACTATTTCTATTTAACATTACACATCAATTCCAAAATAATAACTCAACTTTTGTGTTCTACACTTGACCAAATCTCAGAAAACAAGACTGAAAGTTTAACAAAGAGGGAAAAAAATCTTCATCCATCCATTAATTATCAGAAATCTGGTCTAGGAATGAAATATTCCTAGAGCCCAGCCTCCAGCATAAAAGCACAGGGTGCAAGACAGGACCACACCCGATTAGCCCTCACAAAGCACACACACAGACACAAATTTACCCAGCCACCTTGACCTTGGAACGTGAGAGGAAACTGAAGCTACTGGAGAAGAAGCATGCAAACACAACAGGGAAGGTTTCCCAGTCTGGGACCAAGCCACCCAAAACATTTGTAAATTATAGCAATACTCTTATAAATACATCATGTGAAAGCTAAGTGCAGGTAGTTTGTTTTTGTTACATTGCTAAATGAGTTTTATTCCATCTGGTATACTTGTTGATTCAATATAACAAACAAAGCTTTGGTGACAAAAAAAAAACAGGATATGCAGGCTTGCACACTTTTTCCAAGCCAAGATAAAACACTGTGTAATTGCCAAATCGAAGCACTAGACGAACAAATGAGATCATTAATGCACAACCCACACAAAGAATTAGTGAGGCCAATGTTAGGAAAGAGATTAATTCTGATATTCTATAATATATTCTTTAACTAGCAGAACAATGGCCAGCTTTTCTGGGCACAATACCTTTACAAATTTAATAGAATCATATGTGTATATTTCTTCCAAAATATCACATGGATAATCTGCATTAGAGTAGTCTTACTTGAGCACTTCATTTGCTGTATGAAATCACAACCATTAAACACAAACAACATGTGAACACTAGGATCGTACATTTGAGAACAGAAAGAGCAAGATACTTGTAAAAGACTCTGAACTAAGAGGAACAGATTTCTTCATTACTGAATATTTCTATAATTCGAAACCCATTTTGTTAAGTGGGCTGGAGCAAAATTTTCAAAGCTGATTTTTAGAAATTCTGAACGGAGGAAGAAAATTGCTGAAACACAAGCTCATTATCCATGTTAAGACTATCACATAAACTGGAGAAAATTATATAATATAGATATTACTTAACAATGAGCAATGAGCAAGAGATAACACACAAGTGTAACACAAGATGAAGTGATATTAACAAAATAATTCAAACGGTAAACACATATATTGAACAAAAGCCCTCTTCTAAGAATGCAATTAGCACGTCTGGCCTGTGAAGGTCACATGAAACAAAAATGGCCTGTTTAATAGCAGGCAGGTAAATCAGATTGACAGCCTGATGTCAGACAGATAGGCTGCTGAACACGCTGTGTATTGTACTCTTTGTAATGTACTGTGGATATAAAAAGTCTACACACCTTTATTGAAATTGCAGGTTTTGTTGAATGTAAAACCAGAAACCAAGATAAATCATGTCTAACATTTTTCCATCTTTAATGTGACCTTACAACCAATAAAATTCAAGAGAAAAACAAATAGATAATTATTGGAAAAAATATTTGAAATTAAAAAACATACAACACCCTGGTTGCATAAGTGTGCACACCCCTCCCAACTAATACTTTGTGGAAGCACCTTTTGCATTTATTGTAGCAGTAAGTCATTGTGAATAAGTCTCTATCAACTTTGCACACCTGGACTTTGCAATTTTATCCCACTCTTTCTTGCAAAAAAGTTCAAGCTTCGTCAAATTGCAAGGGGATCTCCTGTGTACAGCCCTCTTTAGGTCATTCCACAGGTTTGTTTGGGGATTGAGGTCTTGGCTCTGACTCTGCCATTCCAAGACTTTGATCTTCCTTTTTTAAAGCTATTCCTTGGTTGACTTGGATTTGTGCTTTCGGTCATCATCATGTTGGAAGGTGAAATTCCTCTTCATCTTCAGCTTTCTGACAGAGGCCAGCAGGTTTTGTGCCAAAATACCTTGATTTTTGGAACTAGTCATTATCCCATCTATCATCTGAAGAGAAGCAGCCCCAAAGCATGATGCTGCCACCACCATCTTTCACAGTAGGTATGGTGGTCTTTGGATGATGAGCTGTGTTGTCTTTGCGCCAAACATCTTTTAGAATTAAAGCCAAAAAGTTCAACCTTTCTCTCATCAGACCATAAGACATTTTCTTACATTGTTTGGGGTGATTGAATGTATTTTTTTGCAAAATGTAGACGGGCCTGGATGTTCTTGTTTGTGAGAAATGGCTTCCGTCTTGCCACCCTACCCCATAGCCCAGACGTGCAGAATACGGGATTGTTGTCACATGCAAGGAGTGACCAGTACCTGCCAGAAATTCCTGCAGCTCTTTTAATGTTGCTGAGGGCCTCTTGGTAACCTCCCTGATATGTTTTCTCCTTGTCCTGTCATCAACTTTGGAGGGTCGTCCTGATCTTGGCAATGTCCCAGTGTTTCACCACTTATTGATGATAGTCTTCACAGTGCTGCATGGTACATCCAATGCCTTTGATATTCTTTTATACCCTTCCCCTGATCGGTACCTTTCAACAATAAGATCCCGTAGATGTTTTGTCAGCTCCATGCGGACCATGGCTATCCCAGTAGGATGCAACCATGAAGGTTTCAAGGAAACCTTTGATTTGATTTTTATTTGGGGTCAATCAGCATCACTTTCATTGATGGCAAGTGTATGCTCCTTACCTTTGGACAGGATTTTGAATGTGATTGGTTAACTCTGAACACAGCTACAGCCCCCATTATAAAAGGGTGTGCACACTTATGCAATCAAGGTTTTTCAATTACAATTATTTTTCCTAATAATAATCTATTTGTTTTTCTCTTGAATTTTGTTGGTTGCAAAGGCACATTAAAGATGAAAGGATGTCTGACATGATTTATCTTGATTTCTGGCTTTACATAAAAAAACCCTGCAATTTCAATAAGGGTGTGTAGACTTTTTATATCCGCTGTACATTAATCTGTCTCTTTTAGAGTCACTTTCCACTAATACAAAACACTGAACTTCATTAAAACTTTACGAAGTTTAAATGCTGGAATATGAGACCTCTTATTAAACAACTGTCAAAAATAAAGTGGTTTCAATCTGACGAGGCAAACTATGCAATGAAATGCATATTTCTGCTCTTTTGCACCCTGCACACCAAAGCAACCTGATCTGCCTCCCTGAAGCTTCCTACTTTCAATGAAAAAAAATAATTGGAACTTGGCAATGGTGCACAACATTTCCTAGATGGATAAGTCATTTTAATTATTATTTATTATACATCCTGAAAGTGAGCGCAACAAGCCAGCTTATCATTAGCACCCATTTGTGAAAGAAGAACTGAAAAATTATGATCATTAAAGCACGATAGTTTTCTTCAGGAAACATATCAACTGTCTAAAGACAGCAATAAAAAGCATTTTTTGAAAATCTTGTAAAATAATTGCTGACTTGAAACATCTGTTGTTCCATCACCACAACCATACATCATGACATATTTGGTAAAGGGAAAAAAAAATATTTAAAAAAAAAGTCAACTGACAGCTATTTAACTTCACTGAATTATACACAAAATGATTATTACTCTGCCTTTTTTTTACAAATCAGACCGATTAAATGACATCAATTGCTATGTTCAAACACCAAATTAAATTGTCTGTTCCAATAGAACAAGAAAAAGAAGTTATACGGTAGTCTTTCAATTCAATTAAATCTTGAGTTCAGATTTTAGACAAATAGAGAAATTTCCAGCCAACACCCAGGTGAAACTATATACAAATGTGCATGTCTGTTTGGACACTCCTTATTCACTACTAGACACACTAGATTTATTTGTATGTCACCTGAAACAGGAAAAAATTGCTTGAATTATTTTTTTTTATACTTTCAATGACTGTGAAAAATTGTGCATACAGTAAGAACATAAGAAAGTAGCTAACTGATCTGAAGTTTTCATCCAGCATGTGAAGTAGTGCCTGCTCTCCTAATTGGAGCATCTCAGCTTCTTCTTTAAAGAAGCCAGGGTATTAGCTTCAACAACATGTCCTTGTAGCTTGTTTAATACTCCCACAACTCTCTGTGTAAAGATTTATTTTCTGTCTGCAGATTTCAGTGCATTTCCACATAGTTTCCACTAGTAGCAGAGTAGTTTGTTTTACCTGACGCAACCATCAGCTCATTATATGAATGTAAGTTTGTAGTTCTCATGTAATACTCTGCTACCATCTTTAAAATGTGGTTAAACGTCTTTCAGCTCTAAGATTAGATTTCTTATGCCTCTCATGCCTATGTCACAGACAAAAACATTAAATATTTTTCTAATATGAGTTCTTATATTCTATACCATGTTTTCACAATGGATTATACTGTGTTTGGGGATGTAATTTTGAATGATTTTCCCTGCACCTGCAAATTTAGATTCACTCCTACTCTACTTGGTGTAGGACAATGTACGCAAGGAGAGGAGAAGACAATTGGACTAAAAGCAAGCTAATGACAATACCAAAAAGTGAAACACAGACTAGGACAATTTGTACTCTGAAAATCAATTTTGCATGTTTCATGCACAAAATTGTATATAATTTACTAAAAATAGTCTCAGGCATGTCTTTCTTTACATAGTATTGGTGCTAGAACAACTAGAATACACACTCACGAATATTTCAGTTAAAGCTTCTACAAAAATCGAAATGATTATCTTCAAAATAACTCAACAATTTATTGCTTAGAAAAAAAAAGAAAAAATAATACTTCTTAATTTTATAGGAATTCAGATAAAAGTGATATCTCAATGTGCCTAACCCATCTGTAAGATGACAGTTAAAGTTTACTGCAGATACCGTTATCTTCCTATATAGATTTTTCTTCTGGTATTGTACCACTGTATCTCATCCACTTTGGTGAACTCTCCAGTTCTGGAATAGCAGTGAATTCTTTAATCTCCTTTTATCATATTCATAAAAGGCTTTTAATGTAACAACAGCCACTTAAGTATGTTTTTAATTGATAATCAAACTTGAAACCCCCTTACAGCTGTAATCTTTACTCCATATGTATTTCCCTCATTTTTTGGAATATAAATCTATTTAAATTCTGCATTTCTTTCTTAATGTATAAAATACATAGACAAAGGGGATTATTTAAACACAAAAAATATTTCTTTTGTCCAAAAGAATATTACATACTGTGTTGCCATTAAGTAACAGATACTATCACACTCTTAAACAAAAAAAGTACAGAACAAACTAAACAAAGAACTTTGCTGTGTTTAATTTCTTCCATTGTTTTTTTTTTTTACAATCCCCCAAAATAACACTCACTGGCAATGCACAAAAAATTGTTGAGGAAATAAGTTGTTTTTAATAATAACAAATATTTTTTTCAACAAAATAAAAGAAAATGAAAAATGAAAACATATTCCACCCCATATAAAATCCCCTCACACATCCTCCATCTCCCTCAGTGGTACCCATGACACTGTAGCAGAGAAGAAGTGGGTACATACTGTATGGCAACAATAACCTTTTCAGAATCTTTCAGCCACTGGTTATTATTTCGCTTGTGAGAACACATGACTCAGCCACAGGCGTTGGAAACTCAATCTTTCCTGAGTGTTGCTTTCCAGAAACAGAGCAATCACTGCTGACAAACTGCTCTCCCATAACAGTCAGATATATTTAGCAAAGCTACCAACAAAGCTTAACTGTCATGAGCCATTTGTACCTTCAGATTATACTTCAGTCAAGATCCGCACTCCAGCAAAAATATGATTAAGTCATTTAAACACACAATTAAGTGTTTGGTTTGAATATGCCCAGAATCCTGCTGCACATGTTTAATATGAGTTGATTATTTGACCTCTCCTGGCATGAGGTGGAAGACAGTTTATTCGTATGCATAAATTATTCAAGCAGAAGTACTTTCTTCACTAAACAGTACTTGATCAAAAAAAGACCTTTTGGAATAAAGCACAGTCAGACCTGAGAACACTGAAACACACATGAGAAACAAGAAGTAACTAATAAATACTAACTGTTTTTGATTTACTTTTTGGCTTCCAAAGCATGCTTTTTGTACTTGTCTGGTTGGGACAGTTTCTTGGTTTTACCAAGAGCATTGTGTGGCTGCATCGGGAGAACACAGTGAAGATATCTACATCTTACTCTGTTGTTCAGTCAGTTTCCTGTGACCTTGCCAGCAACATATAAATCAATCAAAAAGCTGTTGCTTTTTCAAAGTAGCACCAAGTTGCAGTCTGTGCACTGTTCTCATGAGCTGCACTCCCCTGAGAGCTCCTGACCACCTGCTGGTGTAGAGGCATGTATCTGCCAACATCTGATTCACAAGCCTTCCCATTCCCCCAGAAAACAAAAAGCTGTTCCATGTCAACCTTAAAAAACAGCATTACGCCCTCAGAACCACTTCTAATCTTATTTTCCAGCAGTGTTAAATGGCATCAAAATAGGATATCATTAAAAGTCTTATTGCTTTTAATGTGAATCCAGGGGTTTGGCCCTTGTTATATTTCTGCATACAATTCAGCACTTTAAAATTGGCTATAAAATAAGTGTTGATAGATTTATACCACCTTTATGGGCCAAAAAAATATATTTTTTTACACCACTACATTCAAAACTTGGAATGCTTGCCGATATTGTGTTCTGCTGCTGCAGACAACTCTGAAAGGATTAAATCAAACAGGATTAAGATCTTGATTTTTTTAAATTTCTCCTAAACAATGTTTTTTGAAATACATACTATGTATACATACAATGAGTTAATGAATGCACATAAGACCAGGGCAGCACAGTGGGTAGCATTGCTGCCTCACAGTGCTGAGCTCCTGGGTTCATTTGTCGCTTCATGGTCGCTATCTGAGTGGAGTTTGTATCACCTAATTTTCATGTGTATTGCTGGATGCTCTGGCAAAGTCCAAAAACATACTGGTAGGTAAATTGGCTACAGTATGTGTGTGCCCTGTGATGGACTGTGATGGATAAAGTCTTCCCCCTGTTCCTTCCCAGGATAGGCTATAGCCTTTTATTCTTGTCTGACGCATATACAAAATATGCAATGCTACATATCAAAAATACTATCAAACATAAAAGTTGCATACAAAGGTCAATTGTCACCATCACAACTATTTTCTCACTAGTATGAAATTGAACCTTTAAAACATTCATCTCCAAAATAGCTGCATTCCCTCCTTCTCTCAGCATCTCAGAATGCTCCAGTCATGCTGGAAAATGCTGTGAAAACCAAAGATGCAACTGCTCAAAATGACGTCGGTATTCAATGTGCTTTAAAATGTTCTTTTAAGACTTTTATCACCTGAAAACAAAAATAAGTGATTCTTATTTTTATAAAACAGCATAGCTGAATTTTAAAGAGAAAAATCACTTTTAAGTATATTGGTGATCAGAAAATTTGGGTGCTCTCAAGTGACTCAGGCAGACGCTTGAGTGCAGGCTGAGCATGCGTGTCACAGGTTCTAGCCTGGTCCAACTCACTAGCCGACTGGGGATAGGGTTTCCCAAGCAGCGGCGCACAAGCGGCAGAGTGACAGCAAGGGTTGGCTGGGATTTGATGGCCAGGTCTCTCTCGGCTATAGGTGACACAGTGACACTTGTAAATTTCAGGAAGTTCATGGTATTGTCAACGAAGGGCATGCCTCTCCTCAAATCAGTGCTGAGCCACTGGTATAGGTTGGAAGAGTGTAGAGATATCCTCATTGTCCCACTGCAGGAAAGTTGAAGGGATCATAGCCGTGTGTCAACACATAAAATACACACTACTGGCAACTCCAAACAAGATGGGGGATATATAATATAAGCATATAGCTGTATATATTATATAACATTCATTAAATATAGAATTTATTTATTATCATATCATTTATCATATTATAAGTGCCAATTATAAATGTACAAAAGTGGGGATTTGTCCAGTTTAAAATCACAGATGGATGTTTTTTACAGAAATATGTGCACAACAAAATTACAACTATTTCCTGCTTTCAGCTAAGCCATCATGTAAGACATCTTGTTTGTCCCTAGAGAGCGTCTCTAGTAACAATTCCTATTCCCAGTTAGGTAAAATGTGAAGTAATTATACAACCCAGCTGTCAGAACTTTCTTATCTGCATAGTAATTAGCTCACATGTGATACTAGGCTGTGAAATTAATAAGAGCTAAACCTGACAGCCCTGAAATGGAAAACATCCTATGTAGAAAATAACTTTGGACTCTTTTTCTCACTTTCTACAGCCATTTACTTAATTATTTAAGGAGAAAGGGCAGTTTTGTGTGCCATCAACCATATCGATTTTTCTAAGAAAAGAAGATACTTGAGATTTGGCACCATACCAGTATAAAGCCATGCAAATTATATTGTTCATGGGTAACGACTGCACCAAATGCTATTAAGCATGACTAGGTGCATAAACATTCTTGTAATGCTCCAAAGGTTAAGAGACGAACACTAATCAGCAGCTGTTTGCTCGCAGCCTCGACATCAATCGTTAGATGCTGTCTGCTAACAACTGGGGGCCACAGCCAAATGGTAGAGAAGAGAGCACCCTGGCAGAGCCGTGATTCTGAGCAGGAAGAAAAACAATCATCTAATGGGCATTTAAAACCTCTTTCAAGCCCCACACCCTCTTTGAGCCCTCATCAAACTCCTGAAATCCCTACACCGTTTTACTCGGTAGAACAACGAGGATACAGTGTCCTCGATGTACCCTGCAGGGTCTGCTGGATTCCATTGTGTGTTTGTTCCTCTGCCGCACATCAAGGGAGCAGCTTCTCCATTCCAAAAAGAGCAGCAGCGTATCAGACTGAATCAACATCAGCGTCTCCGGCCCCGGCTTCGCGATGCTCATTCAAAATGCTGCTGCAGAAGCCCCAGCGCTGGGCTGGACCATTTGTCAGATCAGACCTGCAGAGCATTCATTTCATTTTGCCTCCCTGTCAGCAAGCTTTACGAAAATCATATGTATGCATGTTCCCACATATTAATTTCCACTTTTTATGACTTCAGGAGAATGCTGGTACCGGAGGTGGGTGCATAAAAATTCAGTGGGGCTCTGCTGAGCATTTAAGAAAATGAATTATTTCAACAGAGAGCTAAAGTACACAAATAATCTTTTATCACTGCTCAGCTTTTATGCTCATACTCCACCTCCAACAGCATCCCCCCACCTTCAAAACACTAGTGTTTATTTCCTCGCTTCGGTCAGGAAGCGTAATCCTTTCCTGTGTTCCTTCCATGGTGCAATGTTTGTTCTACTGTAAGGATGAGGTGTTGATTCTGTTGCAGACTCGCATTTCAAAGTAGGAAGTGGGCAGGGATGCTGCGCCATGTGTTGCCTCTATGCCATTCCTTGAAAAGGTGATGTAAACAACGCACTGCCCCTAAAACTAGAAAAACAGGTCACCTCCGTGTATATATAATTTAAGAAACTACCTTGTTTGACTTGCAAATGATGGCTGGTGTTTCTTTCCTGCGAGGCAGGAAAACGGCTCCAACATATTTTATGTGAGCAGAATGAATAATTTGTCGGAGAGAAAACAAAAAGCCAGATGAATCTGTGCGCATCCCAGACCAAATTCTCAATTTTGGGCATTGGATAATGACTTTAATATATCCATATATTTATAATTTCACAGAAAACTCCATGAAAAAACATCATAGGTAACAAAACAGGTAAAGAGGAATCACACCATAGACTACTGTCTAGGCTTATATAACACTGTTTTTGTTTTTGCTGCTAATCCATTATATTGTACTTTTCTCAGTAACATAAAAGGGCACGGAAAAATTGTAAATGTAACCCCTTCATACTGTAACTGCAGTTTTTTTTAAGAAGCAATTGGAATCAAGAAACAGAAGCTTTGGCTTTTGAATCTGCTTCTATCACTTTTTGCACACAGAAAGGCTTAGTTAACATTTCTGTCTTTGAGACTCTAATATGGAAACGGCAACAGAAGGTCTAAAAAGAAAGTTAATTAAAAGCCCTTTAATAAATGCACATCTAAGAGAAACAGTGCTTCTCCTTAATATCATTTAGCAATTTTTGTTTAATATCAATTTTTTTTTTAATATCAATAAGCACATTTTTGTGTTGCATATATAAGATGATTGCAAAAGATAAAGTACCATAACTAATGCAAAAGATTGACTTTTGAGGGTTTAATGGGCAGTAGGCCTAGCTAATAGAAGACTTTAAATAATGCATTGTGTTCAGTTTTTATTTTTGGATTCTTGTCTTTTCAATAGTTACTTGCTCCCTTCAGCTATGAAGTGTGCAAGCAATATTTCATGATGAAGTACTACAGTGCAACCTATTGTCCTACTTTTTCTGAACCTCTCTGTCCATATGAAAATATAAACAAGGTCTTAAAAAAAAACACAGACCTGACAGATTTCAAATTACCTTCAATGCAGCTGTCTAATGAAATATTACATGCCATAAAAATCCATACGGGGAAGATAAAGAAAATAGGACATGAGATATTGAAATAAATGGCCACTATAATATTTTTAAAGTGGTGTTTTATGTCATCTATTCCTCCAATGATCTCTCAGTTTAAGTTGTGGATCAAGGGAAGCATCCTGAACTAACAGCATTTAGTAGTATTTTTTAATGAAAAATGGACCTGAAATCATGGGTAAACCATCCAAATGTCAGCTTCACAAACCATAAAGGTTGAAAGTCACACTTGAAACTAAAATGCTAAAAGATAACCTTGTGGTTTGCTCCACAATGAACTTGCCAACGACTATAAATAGTAACATGTGAAAATCAGTTTATTTCCACTAGATTCTTAAAAGACAGAGAGCTGAACAGTGATGTCACAAGTCCCTGGAGTCATAGTTTGAGTTTCAGCTGTGACCTACATTCAAACCTTGCGACAAGGGCATTTTACGAGGGTGGGAGGGCTTAACTCTCAACCATATTTACAAAAACAAGCTGAAATGTTTTAATATGTTTCAGAAAGAACATACATTTTTTAAATTTTTGCTTACATTAGTACAGAAGTCTTTTGTCTCAGTCTTCAAAAAATGAATCAAGTACTATCAGTTCAATTACTATTTTTTTCCTGCTAAGAATTATTTTTTTTCCTGTATGCTTTTAAAATGTATGGTGTTATGTTTTTTTTCTACTCAATCTCATGTACAATTACTAGCATCATCCTGAACAAAAACAGGAAAGACTCTTCATCAGTGGGTGGCCAGTTTACAGCCTGTAGTGATTTTAAAAGTCACTGTAGCGATTTGGGAATGATAATTTAAGAGAGACAGATTAAAAAATGGCACAGCAGCTAGACAAACGCACCTCTTGTTTATTGTGTAAAAGAAAAGATTTTGGCAAGTTACAAATTGAATTGGGGACAGTTTAATTTTATATGACTCATCCTGTGAGTTCTGGTTTTCTACCAAGAAAAGACTAGAACACTTAACTTGTCTGTTGTAACATTTCGCGGGAAGGAGAGAAAACTACATTACAGAAAATACAGAAGCCATTTACTGAGGTGCTCCTTCCAATTGAGATTATAATCTGATGCAAAGGAGGCAAAATAGTAGGCGTACATTAAGGAAAACGTGAAAATGAGAAGTGCAAAAAATATATCAACTGGTCGATGTTATTAATCAAAGTTCCAGGGACACAAATGTGAGGCCATGAATTAAAAAGGCTGAGGCTGTGCGGATAGGCGGCAGTATGTGTGGCGAGAAAGGACGACAATGGCCTGCGGTGACACCTTGCTGATAAGTCTGACACACTTGCTATCCCAGGGTGAGGGATCAAGTCAACTCCAGCTTTACTATGAAAGTGCTGTGTTCCAGCCCAGCACTCCCAGCTGCCCACCCTGGAAAGGTGCAGGCGGGCTGAGGAGAAACAATTAACGCACACTGCCTGGCACTGCGTCATTTTGAGCTTTACCACAGCTAGCGCCGCACACGGAGGTCTCGGTTCAGAACCCGCTTCCAGAACTCTGCCCGCAGTATCAAACACACAAAATGACAATTTCTGACAAGGGGTCATTGTATTAAGCTCTCAAGCACACTGCAGCTCCAAAAGACAAAGACTGTAAGAAGGAAGTGGTGTCTCTAAAGCATTCAGTTTCAGTTACAGTGTGCTAAAATACTTGTGGGTAACTTTTACTTTCATGCTACACACGGACATCTTCAGAATAGGAAGCGAAATTCATTTTTTAAGTTTATCTACACTGGAGTTTTTGGTTTGAGGGTGGAGTCCCCATTTTCTAATTGCCCAAAAAGTATCCCAATGACCTACAATATGGATCTCGATAACAGATGTATTTGGCATAAGTTGCTTTATGGTCTTTATTCTTACAGGATTATCATCCTCTCTGGCCTTTCTTAAAGATCATGAGTGGTAAAACTAGTAAATGTGCAAGCCCTGGGTCAGGTCACTAGCTGACAATGACCAGGATTCACCAAGCAGTAGTATACAATTCAGTCAAGCACTGTGAGGGGTAGAGTATGGGGGTGGGGGGTCATTCTTTATCAGGGCTCTTGCAGTAAAACTGTGACTCCTGAGACTTTTTGCAAGCTTGTAACAGCATTGGCAAGATAAGCAACATTTGTCTAATCAGCATCAACTCTCCTGAGTATCACTGTGGAGTACGCAGCATGCCATAAGATGAAGGGTTGAATCAGTGGGCAGTATGGAGGAGCTTATCTCCCAACACTGTACAGGAGTTGTTGATGTGAGACATTCCAGATCAGAAGAGCATAAAATGAAAAGCACCAAAAAGCTTTGAGAAACTAGATCAGATGTGATTTCCTTATTTGAAATATATCATTAACATGATTAGAGGTTAAAGACATTATTTTAAAAACACAGAATCAGCAGAGCTTACATTGCAGAATACATATTGAACTCTGTGATGGGGAAAACACAATGCTGCAGACATTTAGACAGGTGTACAGTGTATAGATTACTTTCTTCTTGAATTCTTCCTTATAATCATGGTTGTATTTATGCCACTAAGAAGTCTCATAGCAATGCCGTCAGCAGCATACCCATCTGCATTTTGTGCAAGCTCACTTGATGTTTTCAAGCATTAAACAGAAATACTTCAGAAAATAAACTTCAGATGTGCCAACCAATACATATGTGACACAAAAGAATGTATAATACTGACAGATCATGGCCAAGATGTCTGCATGCTCTTCTTCGAAACTAAAATCTGTGAATGGTCTGTGCTAGCCATTCTTGTTCTTACAAATCATAAGTAGGTTTGACTCATGGTGGAAGATATACTTGAATAATTTATGCTTTTGGTATGTATTAAAACGTTAATATTGACTGAGGCAATTGAGAATTCCGAGCCTGGCAGAGCCAATATTGCAAATGATGCTATAGGCCATTGACACAGGTAAATTAAGCACTGCAACAACCATCACCATAAGATAATGAAAAGGAAACCATTATCCAGACGGACGGACAGGTTTACTGATCAGCTGTTTAAGGTATGGGTTATTCAGAGGTCATACAGTTTAAGTCATTATATCCATCTGAAAGCAAGACTTAATGTTGATGGATTCAAAGTGTAATGATGCAATTATGTAGTATTGATCAATTTAAAAAAATATAGATATGAACAAAACGTGGCAGGATGCTACTTGGTAGGAAAGTATTTGGTCCAATGTTGACACTTTTTGCATTGCCTTAATTTAAATCTAAAATAAAACCGATAATAATCTACAAATATATAAAACATAAGATTCACAAAAACACAGCTAGGTACCCCATGGTTTTATAATACAAATAAAAGACGTGTAAAGAGATAATGGACAATGAATTTGAAGAACAACAAACTGCTGGCCAGAATACTTTGTTTTATCAAATACTGAATGGTTAAACAGAAATATATAAAGACTAAAAGAAAATGGTCTCTGTCTTTTTCCTCTTTACAGAAAGTATTTAATTCAAGTTAGAAGGGAAGCTGTTATCTGCAAAGCTTTATTTAATATTTCATGACTGTGATCCACAGACGATGCAGTGCAATTCTGTCTGCTTGTTCCACTCAGCATTCACTGAGTACTCAACATGGTAAAGCACAGCTGCAGTTTAACAGGAGATGAGGCCTGGTGCTGTAAGGAAAGTTCTTAGTTGTCTCCTTACTTTATGCAAATTCAGCTATCTGCAATGACTGAGAATGAGGCTGCTGTTATGCAGACAAAATATCTTAAAACAATAATGTCAGGCAAATAAGACTTGCTATTTCTAGCACACACAATGCAACAGCAAAGCTATACAAGTTTCTGCAGGGCTGGGTGTATTTAAGATTCTACTGTGGCTCTGCTCATGATGGTAAAGGATTCCATAACTTTCCCTTTGATAAATGTCATGTTAATTTAAAGGTGCAGTGCATGGAGTGAATATGGTGACTGCAGACAGAATGCTTAATTTACATCCTTAAACCTACAAAAAAATGTTGCCCCAAAACATTACCAAAAAACAACAAAAAAGAGGCATGTTTTGGCACTATTTTTTTTTGTTCATTTTTTCGAAAATGCACAAAACAATTAGCTTCCTTTTCCATAATGAAAACTCACACCAGTTTTTTCCAGGACAAGATCTTTGAAAAGCAACAGCAACGTAAAATGTGCTGCTTGCAATATGTAACATTGATTCATCTTAGAACATATGAAAAAGATCTCAATATGGGCCAGCGGACTAGATACCACGACTTTCAGAAATCTAAAATATTGGCAGTCAGCAGGCAAACTGTTTTGCTTTCCACATTGTCTGCTGGCCGGCTGTGACCTTTTCCTGTACACATGACACTATGACGACAGTAGGTGATCTTCACAGTCTCACAGCTTTATGCTTTTGTGCTCAATGCCAGATTGGAGGCTGCATGCTCTCACTACATTTGGGTGGGTTTTCTTCAGGTGCTTCAGTTTCCACCCACCTCCCAAAGATACGTAGTCTAGAATAACTAGTGTCTTCAGACTGTCCTTGTGTGTGACCAATCCCATCTAGGGTATAGTCCAATCTAGCCAGCACCCTGTGCATCTCCAATAGGCGCTGGGTAACCACGACCCTCACCAGGAATAAGCAGCTTACTGATAATGGATGGATGAAACTATGATATCTGAATCTAGCATTAAATGTCTTATAAGAGGAACTGCAGACTAAATGTTTATTTTGTATATGGAAAAGGGATAGACTTGACAGAAACAGTATGCCACAATTTTACTATATTAATTTTAAGTATTTAAGTATTATTTAAGAATGTAAAAAAAGCCTTTATTAACTTGCAGGGTAATGACATATAATGTGAAGTGTGTATGTCAAAATGCATTATCTCAGATATCAATTACCATGTGTTACAAAGACTACTGGATCTACTGTAATACAATATTTTCATAAAACAACTGTCCTAAATCTTGTGCCTTTAGGCATGCATGTATTAGAATTTTATATACACATTTTGTGCATTCTGTAGCACACATGCTTCAAGTGGTGAAATGAAGAAGCCAGCTTGTATTTTTAAATTACTGCAGACAAAAGACTTAACCAGGGAAGTCCAACAGCTTTGCAAAACTTGTATCATCTGCAGTCCGTAGTCTGGAAAGCCACAATACAATGTCTAACAAAAGCTGGCTCTCTAACATCTGCTACTCTTAACCCATGGAGTGCTGAACAATTGAGTTCAACTGCCCTCATCTATTTACATTACGTAACTTTTGCATGACAGCATGATCATGAAAATGTAAATGCTAAAGCATTAACACCAGAGAGTAACGGGAAGCAACACAGGAACTTTTGAAAATCATTTAAATGGAACATGAACATTTTATCACATGGTCTTAAATATATACCAAAAGATGCTCACTGACTTCACTATAAAGATAATTTACCTTCTAAATAAAAAAAAGGAAAGACCTTTTGTTTCTTTTTGTAAAAATAAACAATATACAGTAGTGGTGCCTAACAGAAAACTGATTTTTCAGCTGACCTGAGGAAAAAGGGATTTGGAAGAAGACCGGAAAAGTGGAATGCTAAAAAAGGCAGATTTGGAGACAAAGCTAGTCAAGGGCTTGTGCAGTTTCTGAACATGCTCTGAGCAATGATGCCATGTTTCCTCATTATAGTTTCTTTCTGTCATGTATGGGAAAGGCTTCAGACTGTATCGATTTACTGCACAGCGGAACCCTTTCTTATCGGTATGTTAGCAGCAGGCATGCACGGGAACTGGAGCCCCTCACACATCACCGCCATAAAACCATCTGTCCAGGGAAGGGGTTAATCCCCCCAGACAATCTACAATAAGGTCTGTAATTTCCAGCATTTTCCAGTCTACATATTCTCAATTCAGGTTAATTCTTCGACCCCACGGGGCTTACCACTGCCTCCCCCTGCTCCCTCATTTTCACGGACCTGTTTTTCGACAGGCACGGGGTACAGCCCTCACGGAGCCCAAGTGTGGCTCACTGAGGAGCTGTGCCAGAAAAGGAACCAGCACGATGACAGTCCAACACAACAGGCCAGCCTTTTTTCCAAGCTTTTACGGTTCTCCATTTTCTACAGCTGAGCCTCAGCTTTATTCGTAAACGTTTCAGAAAAAAAGGGGGGGGGGGGTGGATTGGGAGAAAATCCCTAGAGGCTACAAAACAAAATTCAAAGCTTAATTATCCAGAAACCTCGCTAATTTTTTTTTATTCTTTCAGTAAAAGCAAAGGCAAGGAGGATGAGAGAAAAAAGCTTTAAATCTTCCATTTAAAGAGAGCTGCAGAAACCCAGAAGCAAGGGAAGAATGGGGGGGAGCGGGGGGGACAGAAGACAGAGCGAGAGAGCAAGAGAGGAAAAGCGTGCCAGCATCCTATATACCCTTCCCAACAAGAGTCAGCAAGCCGGGGCTTAAGATAATAGCCTCAAACACAAGAAAGCATGGCAACAGACCGCGACGTTAACTGGGTTACTTCATTCCTCATATCAAATGGAAGTCCAGCTCACAACGAGAGATGCACAGCAATGCCTCACCATCACAGAACAAACACAGTGCTCATCATGCTACAGCCCTGCATAAGCCCGCATTGATGCTTTCTGCTTCAAGAATAGTATTTAAAAGATAACCCACCGGATTTTTACCCTCATCAAATCCTGGACACCTATGCCAGCATTCACAAAATGAAAACAGGAAAAAAAAATCTAAATAAATACCTCAGGAGCGGCTTCCACCTTTATTCCTGCAGGAAAACCCAAACAGGATACACTACAGCAGGTTTCATCTAGAAAGAATTATTCTCCTGGTTTGTAGATCAGCCCCCAGTCTCATCCACTTGCATCTGAGCAAGCACTGGCAGCAGCCTTTTTTTTTTAATCAAAGCCCACAAGCACAGCAAATTAGTCCTCCTGCCCAGCTTAGAAGCTAAGCCAATGTGAGCTATTCACACACAAGCTCTTGTCTGAAGCGAATGTCTCCTGCCCCTCAGTCCCCCGATGCTCCCGCCCACCTCAACACAGACACACACGCTCTCTCTCTTGCACAGACTCACAGACATACACAAATGCTCTTCTGATAAACAGGGTATTCGCATCACCCTCTCACAGGTCATGTGACCCTGGCAATCAACACTCCAAAAGCAAATGATGGGCCTCCAGAGGATTAGGCCTGGAGGAGATTTAGAGATAAAGCTGGCTGGACAGGTCCTGCATGCATATAGGTTCATTGTTTTCATTTAACCCTGCGTGTGTACTACATGGAGGAAGCAGGGCATTAGTAATATTGTTGTAGTGGAGGGGCTTTTAAAATAAAGGAATATTGTTGCATAATGCCTCACAACAATTTCAGAATGCAACAGTTTTAGAAACTGAAATAGGCAATACTTGGCTCCAGGGGCTCCTTGCTGGTTTAAAAGGTACAGTATCCTCAGACATCATGGACCAACTAATAAAATACAGCAAACAATTGCCCTGCCAAAAATACTTTTTCATTTATTTAGAGAGGAAAATGGAAAAAAAAAATCAGGGAACATGACCTGTGCCTTGCTGTATTAAACAATTTGAAAAGCAATTTCAAAACAACGGCATTTCTGCAATGTTTTGTTTTTGGCCTGTCTTGTTTTGAAAAATCAACTGTAAGACAAATGTGTGCACAACAAAAGTTAAAACTTGCTGCCCTCAATTGTTTTTTTTCCAGTTTATGTGGTTATTGATTAACCCTCTTGTATTACTCATACCACTCAAAACAGCAAGGAGCTGTTCTCAAGGTTCTAGACTCCTGAGCACAGGATCATGGGTTCAAATCCCATTTGGGACACTGTTTTACTTTTAATCAAGGTACCTTGCTCGAATTGTTCTAAGTAAATAAATGGGTCTCTAGGATGTCTTTGTAAATTAGAATTTGTTATTAATGTACTTTGTTAAATGACTTCAGTTTCAGCTTCATGGAAACATTTTGGAAAGCTCCTGGGGAAAAAAGTTTAGTTTTTTATATTTTTAACACAGAAAACAAAGTGCATTAAAACATAATTTTCCCAGGTTTTGTTTGTTGTGTCCATATCTCAACTCATGTCTTCTTTGTGGTTGTCAGAAAAAAGGTCAGCCTGTGAATCTATTTACTCAAAAGATCTCTATGAATCTAGTTTGACAGGCGTACAAAGTTTGCAACTCAGTCACTATATAAGTTCTAAATGACACACCTGTGGAACAAACTATATGACCCCTGTGAAACTGAATTTCAAATTGTTTACAAAACAGAATAGTATTCTCACTAGTATTCCTCTCACCTTTAAAAAAGTGTCAGTAGAAAACGCAGAAAGAATTTGCTGTACTACTGTAATCATCTGTCACAAGGGAGAGAGCACTGAGTACAACAGAAAACATTTTCTCTTAATCAAATCAGTTACACATACTGTATATCTGAACTGAAATTAAATACAAAGGACAACATGTAGGGTGAATTTACCTGATTTTAACCGTGACATGCTTATTGACTAAAATTACATTTTCACATTTAGGATGAAAATTTACCAATTTATCTACCTATATTAGATCTTGTCTAAATCTTAGTAATGGTTTTATGAAATATGTATATTAAAAATGAGCAAATGTATGCACTGATATGAGAAACGTGAAAATACACTTGACACTTAAAACAGATTTTCACATTCACGGACAGGTGCCGTACAAGTGAAACTGTCTGTTACTGTTCGAATTTTTAATTATCCATTTCATCACTCCAGAAAATACAAAAGTATCTTTCCATCTCTGCCTCCCTTGTGTTTTAACCACTAGTATTTTGAATTATGTTAAGATATTAATACGATGTAAATACGGAAGCATTTGTACTATTGCAAAACTAAAAATAATGTGGCTTGATACTACTTTTAAAGAGAGAGTTTTTTTAAAAGAAAAGTAAAGTTACTACTTTTAGCAGTGTAGACGCAATTTCCTCTATTTACTTCGGCATATATATAGGGCACAGAAATGCCACCTTTCTTTTCACATTCATCAAAGCCTTACCAAATTGTTTTCCAGCCTAAACATGCCAATAGATCATAGGCGTTAAACATAATTTACAACAGAAGCATGTCCTTTCACAAAAATAATATCCAAGTTTTACCTTAGTTTTTTCCCCAATTACATTGTAAAAATAATCTCATGGAACAATTATTCAAACAAGCGAAACTACTAATTAATTGTTCTCCTTATAATTCTAGTTCAGTGGGCAAGGATTTGTGCAGCTTTTGATAAGCTGTTAGTATCTCTTCTGAGGAAATCTGTTCCCTGACTGTCAATGTATATGAATTTGAATGCATTCAAAATGGTGTGTTTTCTAGTATCCGCATGTTTCTGAGAGAATTCAGGCTAGATGATCGTGATGGCCAGTTGAGGAAGCTCAGTTATCCTTTCTTGAACTTTCTGGTTTTGTGCATGAGGACTGGGAAGCAGTAGGCTGGAAGGCAGGGCAAGAAATACTCAAAGAGCCTGTGACCACCAAGTATCTCTTCTGGATCTAGGCTTCTTTCGCCCAATTAAAAGAGTCCCTGAGAGCTAAAGTGTTTGGGGGGGAGACCTGGAATTCTATCCTCAGTCAGATATTACCAAGCATCCAGCACACGCAGTGAACCATATGGGGAGTACCCAAGAGGAGCAACTTTTTTTACCCGGTTGCATCATCTACAATAATAAAAATGACTGTTGAATCTTGACCGTCTGCATGGAAGCAGTGATTGTATACCTCTATTTATTTTCTTCCTTTTTCCACCCACCAGACTTGATTACCGGTTGCTCTTCCATTTCAATCACTCTATCTAGTGGAAATTCACATAGGTCTGAATCTCCACTACGTTTCATCCAAAAGCATCAACCTATAAATAGAAAATCAGCCAGCCATTCCAGTGGGCTGGATGACACAGTATTAATTGAATCATGCTGAGTCCCAGCAGAGAGCAAGATGAACAATTTCAAACTGTTTCCTTTTTGATTCCAGAACTGGAACTTGACATGCTGAGCACATGATGTTCAATGTCAATTGATAAAACTTTCTTTTTAATGTGAAGCAATCCCATGAAAGTTTAATCGTGACAAAGCACATTTCAAACCTAAAAAAGTCTCTTCCTAGCTATCTAGCAGCATAAACAAATACAACAACAGTCTAAACTCAGTAACCAATTGTGCTACTCAGGTGTTCTAGATAGACGGGCAGTTCAATACATTCAATACAACTGGACATCTTTCCTATCTTGCCAGCAAACCAATTCTAACACCTTTCAGGACACAATAAATATCTGTCCGAATGGCCATGGATTTGCAGTGAGTTCTTCATGAATGTGACCTACTGCTGTCACTCTGATATACTGTATATACATCAGGCAAACTCTGTTGAAGCGTGGGCCAAGAAAGTGAACTAAATATTGCTTTCAGTCAGGGAGGACGTGCAAGATTATTTCATTTGAGGGCAAACTGAACTGAAATCTTATAGTTAGCAGATTTCCAGCTTAAAAAACACAGACAGGCAGAAGGTGGATGCAGAATACTCCTAGAATAAATCCACAGTGGAGATTTGTTTTCTATGTATTGTCAATACAACACAAAAAAGGGAGTCAAAACATCTGTTTAGATAAACTGACACACAGTAGTTCAAATTACAATTGTAAAACTTATACAGTGTCTTTCCAAAGTCTTCTGACTCTATGGTGTCCCTTTCTGAGAAATTAGAAAATGACACATACACATTTTTAGTTATTATTTTATTAAAAATCTGAATGTTCAAACTGAGGTATTCTAAGGGTAAGTTATGGTAAATGGTCAGATAAAACAGGAGGAAAAAACAAAACACGTTGATTGTATGAGTCTATATTTGGTGAAAGCACCTCTGGCAGAACTTGCAGCTGCAAGTCTTTGTGGGTAAATCTCAACCAACTTTGCATACTGACATGGTACATTTTATACCCACTCTTCTTGGCAGATTTGCTCAAGCTGTCTCATGTTGCTTAAGGAAGGCAGCATTCAAGTCTTTCCACAAAAAAGAGTCAGGACTCTGAGAGGGACACTGAAGAACATTCACTTTCTAATTCTTCAGCCACTCCAGTGTTGCTTTGGCCTGGGGCATTGGGTTATTGTCATGCTGAAAGGGAAAATTTTGTTCCAGTTTTATGTCTAAGGCAAGGTTTCCCTTAAGACTTGCCATCTTTGTTCCCATCAAAGTTGATAAGCTTCTGAGTCCCTGTTGATAAAAATCAGAACTGTGACATAATACTGCCACCAGTCAGAAATGTGTTGACTGAGCAATCAGGTTGCACTTAGACCATGATGTTCCAGATCTGTCTAACCACAACGGTTACAAAGCCCATGCAGAATTTCAGACATTTTTTTTTTATTTGTTCCATGTACGTCCTCATTGTGGAGTGACCAGGATATTATTAAGCCATATATATTTTCTCACGTTTCAGCTATTGCACAGTTTCGAAGTCAATGTTGGCCTTACAGTGATAAACCTCACCAGGTTTCTCCTTGCCTGGCAGCTCAGTGTGGAGGGACAGTCTGATCCACTTCGTAATCATTGAATTCATTGTGCTCAAAGAGATATCAAAGGTCTTTATAACCGTTTTCATATCCTTCTCCTGAACTGTGCCTTTATACAGCATTACCCCTTCAACAGATCCCTAAAAAATCTCTTTTTCATACCTTACTCTTTGCTTGGAATTCTCTACGTAACTGAGGAACATTACGGATATAGGCATGTTTAGTTTGAAATTATGTGAATCATTATTATTGCACACAGAACAAGACCACTCAACCAATTGTGTAATTCAACAAGTAATCTGGTGTATCTAAATTAAGTTTGCCAAAGCAAAAGATTTGAATGTTTATATAATGATTACTTTTCCATTCCTCTTTCATGTTTTTATCTGTTAACGAATTTCTTTTCAATTTTTGGTTTGAATGTAGTATCGCCCATCATGTAATAGTGGATTCCACTGGAGCTATTCTGATCTTTTGACTGATAAAACTGAAATATGGCTGACTTTACTAGGAAAAATGATTTCCCCACAGGTTTGTTGTCAATTTGTAGGCATTTGATGGCTTGTCTTTTGTAAGTGCAACAAGTGCCAAGGTCTTCAAGGTCTTGACTTCAGAATTTAACGGAAAATAAGCTGAGGTATTTGACTTCTCACAAAATAAATGTATTTATGATCTTTTTTTCCCCATCACAGATGTCTACTAAAGACAAATGACATTCAAATGTGGAGTGTATTCTTACTTGTCATCACAAATCTATTTGATTGTCAGTGAAAATGACTTGACCAAACTAAACCTTGGTCTTCCTATTAATGCTTATAAAATGTTTGAATGCTTCTCTCCATGCAATAAGGTAATAACTGCAAGGAAAGCCAATGTGAAGTGCATTATGGAACCACATCATTCTGTGGTGTGATGATGCACCATAAACATCAAGATAGCACACTCTAACAGTGGTACATAAAACCATTACAATGAAATATCGCTTCATGTAATCTTTCACAAATGAAAAATAAAGCAAACACCCTGAAGGAGCAATCTGTTTTGTGTATGACTTTGCATGTCATTCTACTTTATTCTACTCTATTGAGCATAATCTCATAGTTACACCTTGTCCTACATAGCAGTATGTTGTATCTAATAGACCACATAAAGGAGAGATCTCTTAGTCTGAAGCATATTCCCTGGAGCAGAAGGCAAGGTTACCAGGTAAACGCTCTCCCTGTAAAAACTTGCTGAACTGTTACAAAAATTCTTATTAGAACAATTCTATTCAGAGCACAGCAATGGAACAATATGAAACAAATGAAACATATGTAAAGGGAGATGTGGTGAAACCCAAAGTCAAAAGTCACTTTGTGTGTTGTGGAGTGAAACTCATTTCATTTTTTACACCTCTTGACAAGAACACAACATAAATAAGGGGGATATTAAGCTCCTCTGGTTAGGGATACCTTTTATAGAAATCCCACTATCTTATGACCCACAATTTAGGGGTCTATTAGGGTCCCTCAATGCAGATGTAACAAAATGGGGAATCCCTTAATCCTACATTCAATCAAACTACTTAATAAAGGAGTTCACGATAAAGGAGTATTGGTTTATAGATAAATACAATTATTGTTTATGTGACTGTGGATGAATTAAACTTCTGGTAGGATTGCTGTGAATTCCTAAAGGAGTGGTGAAGACTGTGTATCCGTTCATGTCTTTTATCTGATGTTAAGTTAATTTAATGTAATTTAATGTTTGGATGTCATTTATAAGTCTCTGTGAGTATAAAACATAACTGTTTGGATGCAACAGACATCAAACAAAGTATTATGGTACTGTATAAAATCTAACTGAAATAGGTCTTTCAAAAAATAATGCTACTAGTATTAACTGTTTAATTATAAGACAAGATCCACTGGAGGTTTTTTTCTGAGAAAATCAAGTATATAACTGTTGTTTTCACATAATTCAGCAGTCTGGGTAAAACAAATGGGTTAAATGGCTGCTCTCATTTGTAACCTTTAAAGTTTCCCCTTCTTTCAGGACAATCTTTGAGATCCCTAAGGTCGTTCAATTTACAGTACAGAGCTCAAAATAATAGCTAATACAAAGCAAAATAAATTTAATTTTGTAACATATCAGTAGTTTCCAAAAGATGCTGTATTTTCTTTTGATTTTAATTAATCAGGAAGGTTTTTCACCACAGGTTAACGAATTCTAAAGCATACACTGCATTTCAATTTTCTTTTGGAAACACTAAGCATTTGTTTTAGGATAAAAAATAATGCTCGCACGCTGTTCTCAATTGCAACCTTTAGTACTTTAATAATTAGAACAAAATCTCCCAAAGTAGAAAACTTTGCACTGCAATTAAAGTAATGCTCATCTTCTGAGTTATTTTAGATGGAAGACGACCTATTTCTCGAACAATGAGGTCCTGATAAGGACTTAAAGGCTCATTAATCTATTTTCTTGTGGTTTCATGGAACCAGGAAAACTCTACTCTTCAGATATGTAGCTAAATCAATTTAGCCATGGAAATACTGAATGCTAATGTTGGTAAAATCACAGAATAAAATTACATAGAATGAACTAACATTGCCTTAGACTCTTCTTGTGATCCAACTCCCTCCTGGGTTTAATTCCTTACCAGTTAAGTATAGCAATTATATATGACTGGCGACGGCAGTTTTGAAATGCCTTATTTTGCTAATCAGCCATTGATGTCAGAACTTCAGCAAAGGTGCTGTCTGACTCCAAAACAAATACTCTCCAGCATGTTAATTGAGCCTCATTTTGTTTCCCGTTAAGATCAGCAATTATTCGCCATTTTAGTAAATGGAAGAATGAGACACCCCTATCTCATTATACAGGTATTTCATTTATATTAAGAATCCCGTTTGAAAACCGGATTGGAACCAGCACAAACATCACAGCCCTGAAGCCACTCAGCACCTGGCATAACATCATTAACATGCACCACGAAATCTCGCCAATTTCTTCTTCTGCCGTTTTTAGCTAAACTACCTGGGCTGTACAATCCTTTTCATTCAATAAAATCCCTCCAACCTCAATAACATGGGGCTGTTGTTGGGTTTTTTCCCCCCATAAAGGAACGATGAACGCAAAAACTAAATCTACTCGCCCCATTACATTGCGGAATGTACTTCATTAAAATTTAGCTCCCCAACTCTAACCTGCAATGCGGAGGGAGGACAATGCAAGCGCCACGCTTCCTCCTTGCATTCTGTTAAAAAGACCTTTTGTTCTGGTGGCATCTGGACCTGATCTCAGCCTATTTGTGGCTGATGACCCCCTTCCCCTCCGCCCCCTCTCAACCACATACACACACCCGTCTCCAGCCGAGTGAAAAGAAGGCTTGTATACCAGTGGGCCTCGCATAATGCCTTCTGGATGAATTAGAAGGGGGAAAAAAAAGCACCACAACCACTAGCCATCTGTCCTTTTGGGCTGAATCTGACTGAACGTGCCGCCTCCTCCTCCACTTCCCCACCCTGCATGCCTGCAGCCTATATACAAGCCCCAAAGTAATTCCACCTCAAACACCGACATCTAACTTGCTTTGCATACATTAAAGGCATTTATGAAATGGGCTGCTGTCTACAGAAATAAAAAAGCTCTCACTTGCCTGTATCTTCAGAAATGCAAGCCCAAAATGAAAGATTAATCCTCCCTTTGTGAGCTACAAACAGAAAGTCGTCTTGAATAATGATCCCCGGCTCTCCAGTCGGGAGGAAAAAAGATAGAAGCTTCAGGAATCGTAAAATGTGTGTGTGTGTGGGGTAAAGGGGCTTAGTTCCGATAGGGCGGCTGCCACTCAGATAGAAAGATTGGAAGTAAAAAAAAAGATTGGAAAGTGGGATGGGATTTGTTGGGGGGGGGGATACTAGCAGAAGCAGCTGACGGTGCAAAATAAAAAATGCAGCAGACTGCCTTTTATGCCGATGGTGACATTTCCAACACATGACAACAATGCCCATCTGTAGCTGGGCTGGAAGTGTAAAAAAATGAGAATGCCATTGCAATGCCCACTTCCTGCTGGCTCTTCCGATAGGGGGTTTGGAATTATCAACAAGCACCTGTATGAGTCAAGCTGAGAAAAAAATGACAATTGGAGATGCAAGCCTATATTCCCATCATAGGCAAGTCTCTGAAAGATGTGTTTGTATTCCGAGAGGCATTGTGTGGTTCCTGAACAAAAGCAAAGCAAACTAAACATTCTCCAAACCTCTTTTGTAACAGCCTCTGATTTTCCTATTTTATTCCATGGGCTCTTGTTGGGGCTCATTTATTCAACCATTTTGTTTCCATCCCCTGAACACATAGCCCAAACTATTTGCTATTTGCTTCAGTTAAATTTAACATCCAAGCTTGAAAAATTGTTTTTGCACTTATGTAGTATACTTGTTCTTACATTTACTCGATCGTTTCCTAAAAGGATTTTTTTTTTTATTTTCCTTTGTGAATTCAGATAAAAGCACATCTGCAAGTGCAATACCGCTCGTAGCATTCATGTTTTCTTCTGTAACTACCACCCAATGTGAAAGCAATAAAAATAAAGCTTTAGACTTAAATTTGTTAAACCACTACTTTCGTCAAACAGAAGAATTTAAGTACTCAAACTCTTCCTTTAAACCATGTACGTATCAAGTCTCCATTATTATTTTGTCTCATGTCCAGAAGTCCCAGCACTCTTCCCTCAGTGAACCACCTGGTAAGGTGACCTGCTGGGCAAGCATTTAAACCATTGATGTGCTAAACAAAGGAGAAGCAGCTGCACAACCAGACCATAACTCCACACCAAATTCCAAGACCTGACATATTCAATGGATTTGGAAAAGAATGACATGAAAATAAGCTTTTATTAATTCAGCTGCACAGTTTAATGATGTTGTGCTTCATCTTCAATTGCTCCCCTCCAAAAAAATAAAGTTTTGTAGACACTACAGCAGAGACACTCTTAGTTGTCACATATTTAAGTTGTCTGTGAAGTCCAAGATGTAGCTATGAATAAGCTAAGTCTAAGCAATCAAATCCTAAAGTCCAAACACTGTTGACCAAATCAGCTGATCAGCCTTTTCTGGGAAAAATAGTTGCCTTGCCAATTTTACTGTAAGGGAACCAAGTAATACAAACAGTTTCTGCCTGAGACACAAGCAGCCGGTACTTTACGGTATTTTAAATTAGAAAAATATACACAATTGGATGTGTGGATCAACTGCCATTTTGAGTTCAAAGGGTATATCACTGCCTCAGAACAAGGTGAGCCCACACCGCCTTTATTATGTGAAGCTTACTGAATTCATTAGAGAACTTCAGCCAAAGCAGGGCCATGGTATTGATTGCTTCTTCAAATGATCACGCCGGAGACGTTGAACATCACTTCACATCAGGCCCTGTTAAGGTGCAGAGCACGTAGCGTGCAGTATCAAATCTCAACACAAAGCCCCCACTACGCCTGTCTGAGCTACAGCAGCCATGTGCCACCTGCTGCGCCGCCTGTCCTCTGTCCAGATAATAGCTCCAATCAGCCAGCTGTAACGGCAGCACAGGCACGTGACCTTGCCTCGACGCTGCTGAATTCACCACGTCCAGCAAAATTAAGCCCTATGTGTCACTTTCACAAGTTTACAATCAATCAATCAGCTTCCTTCTCTGCAGAGCTGCTGAAAGCCCTTGAGAGAAAGTCCTTTCTTCCACCAGTCAGTTTGAAGATGATCTCACATTTTGCCTATGCTTTTTGTAACTGAAAACAAGGGCTATGTCCAAATACTGTACATAACCTTGCAGTAGAAAAATAAAAAATCCCGAACAGTTACAGAGTGGTTTTAACAACAAAAATGATTTATCAACAATGGCTCAATTTTTGAACTTTTTATACCCCAGTTAAGGAATACTAGCAAAAC
This sequence comes from Lepisosteus oculatus, assembly GCF_040954835.1. Lineage (NCBI taxonomy): Eukaryota > Metazoa > Chordata > Actinopteri > Semionotiformes > Lepisosteidae > Lepisosteus > Lepisosteus oculatus. The sequence continues at coordinate 49,350,107 of NC_090699.1, forward strand.
ATTCTCCAGCAGTTCTTTAATTCAAACAAAATATTATAAAAGAGAATCATATAAAGCAATATCAACCTTTTTAAAGTATAGGCTGCAGGTAAATTAAATTTAAATGTGAAACATAGACCTGTAAGCAAAGTTCATTTTGAATTAGAACTTAACAAGACTAAAAACAACAAACAAACAAAAATAAAAATTAGGCATCAATGCTACAGCCAGGCACCACTGTAAGTCAATATCACCTTTACAAAGTTAGTAGCTAAATTTGCATTTAGCTACTAACACGAGCTCTGCTTTTAAGTGTTCCCTTCATTCTTTTTTACAAATCACCACAATGAAGCAGTATGCCACTGAGTTGACCACTGTAATTATTTCATAAGAATAATAAAGACATAAGAGCACTTATAAACAAGATGAGGCCATTCAGTTCATCTAGAGTTTGATAGTTAGTATCTAACTGATCCAAGGATCTCATCCAGCCATTTCTTGAAAGAAGCCAGCATATCAGTTTGAATGGCATAGCTAGGTAGCTTGTTCCATACTCCAACAACCCTATGGGCAAAGACATGCAGCTGTTCTCAGTATAAAATGCACTTCCACTTCTGCTTGTGTCCTCTAGCTCATGTTTCACTGTTCATTCTTCAAAAGTCCTCCGGGCTGACTTTGTCAGTGCCCTTGAGGATTATGAACACTTGTATTAAGACTCCATGCAAGATTGTCTGTTCAAGGCAACACCTTCAGCCCATCAGCCCAACAGAGCCAAAATATACACATTTCAGATCAAATTGAATTTGATTTTTCCATATAAAATGCCATTCTTATGATTTGCATAGGGAAGAAGTGAGAGGTTAGATTGGACGTTAGATTGCGTGTTAAAATAATGACACTTCGGGAAGGTGAGATGGTATTTTAGTATAGATTAAACACGAGTGTATTGAAAATAAAATCAGTTTAGAGGTTTAGTGAAGATGTTTCTACACTAATTCAGCACTAATTGTATCTGTTATTGTATATAGTATGCTATTTGTCACTGGGGAGTTGTGTTAAAGACAACCTGATTTGAATATATAGCTCAAAAACACAATTCACATATACATAATATTTCTTTATTGATTTTGAAGGTATGATGGTACAAAGCCCCTGCTTCTAAGAAACTAGAACAGACAGGGAACAATTTTACACTTTAGAAAGCGCAAAACCAGCCTCTAGTCACATTTATGCTGAACTCTGGTTTTCATTGATCCTGTGTAATAAAAGTTAGGGAGGGAAGGAGGAAGCAGTAGAACTATGAGCCCTCAAGGTAAGGAAAGCTAATGAGTTGGAACTACATTTAACAGCAGGCTCCACCAGTGTGTCACAGCTTGTCAGTTCTGTGGAATAAAGCCAGTCTGGGAAAACTGAAGTGTCTGAGTTCTGTCCTTCCTGTGACCACCCTCCAACCATCAATGATTTGAGAATGTGCTGGTAGAACAGACCTACATTTAAACACACAGATGAATCACCAAAACTGGCAAGTTCTGAAATTGTTTGCTTTACTGAAATAGCCAGCGATAGAATAAAATAAGCCATGGTTACATCACTTTCTGTTCTGACAGACAGTAACATTTCTAAAGATAAAACCTAACTTGTTATTAATCTCTTTTTTATTTGGAAATCACACAGTAATCGTCATACAGTGCAAAAGCATTCACTAGCTTCCAATAATGTCCGATGTTGTTAAATTACAAAAAGATGCACACAGTTTTTTTTTAAAAGTCCACCTTGACACCATCTTGAAATGAAGAAGGAAACACCAACAAGGCAACAAAAACATTAAAAAAACATCCAAAGTCCAAACAGAAGGCAACCCAGTAACTGAATGCAGGACCCAAGAACTGCAAGGCTGCACCACTTAAATATTTTTGGTGACCCACAATTCCAATTATTGGTGGAAGATCTGCAAAAATCTGACCAAATTTTTTTTGCATTTTGCCACTATTGGCTGTGTTCCTCGGCTGTTATAAATGTATTCTTCATGTGGCATATTTGAAAAAAAATCAATATAAGGAGACAACCAATAATGTCTGCTTTTATATTTTTCAGTTTTCTTCAGATCGATTTCTTAAGTCCAGCAAATAGATGCTAGTGAATATCTTCCATAAGAGTGCCCTTACAAAATGTGTGCGCGATTTTGGGGTATAAGGCTCTCTGACTAAGCATTTCTAAGATCCAAGCTCTGTTTTAATCACCTCAGTCCCTTTCTCTCTGCACACATACAACTATTCAGCAGACTATTTCAGTCATGCTCATTTGGAGTGACATTTTCTGCAGCTAACATGTTTACCACATAATCGCCAGGGAATTCTATTTTCAAAATACAAGACATCATAATCCAACAGTGCTAGAGATTGGTCTGTGGGCCCTGGATTTACTGGTCACATGTACTTCAGAAAAATATGACAAAACAAATATTAATCTACAAGCCAGCTTCCAGGCCCATGGCGATTTGCTTTCAGGTCATTAAAATGATGTTGCACAGCAATCTCCAATTATAATGCTCTACCAAGACATTTATAGTAGCTTTTTATTTTGAAATTGATCCTTTCTCCAAAACACGCCCGGCAAGACTGTCAAGCCATCCAGATAGTGGGAGATTTAACTGTTGGTTGACATTAATAAAACAGCTCTGTGGGTCTGTCCTCAACAGGGTTTGTTTAGACATCTGTTAAGTCGATAGGCTGCCATGAGCTCCCCTTCATCCTGTATTCGTTATCTGTTCCCTCAAATTAGGTGCAACTACTAATTAAAATGCAAACAAAATGACCGAAACGGATTTGCGACTGATTTTTCACAGACCATAGCCCTCATGGGAAAATGCTTGATTAGAAATGAAATACTCAGTACCTTGTTTATAGTACCGGTCTGTAGCCATATCACTGTTTCATGTATAAACGGTCAGATCTCAGATTAAAGAGGGGTCTGGTCTGTATAATAATATGGTTACAGCCTTGATTGGAAAGCGGGGGAAAAAAGATCACTCCTTGTTTTATATGTTGGCGTAAAAAAGACAAAAACCAAAAATACAATTTTCCTGTTGAACATAAAATGAAGACTCTCCACTTCTTAGGCTGATTTGTCTCATGGAGTTTCCATCTGTGCTCCAAACGCATACAAAATCTCAATAAAAAAAACACAAAACTACATTCTAAACCCAGCAATCTAAGGAGACAGTTCATCAAAAAATGAGGAAGAACATCTTTAATTTTCCTCTGTAAAACACAACAAATACATACAAGCAGAAAACCTTCTGAGTAACTCATTTACTAAACTACTTGTGGTTCACCCAGGCTGAGCCCTGTAGACATCAGATGAGAACAGACAATAGGAACTTCCAGACGCCTGCAAGCTTATAGCCACATCATTGAGAGGCATGCTGCTCCTTCAGCTGAAGCTAGTTCTCATGAAAGGTGACAAGGACATTATAGGTGTCCGAAAAAGAGGTAGGTGTGACAGAGGAGAAGGTGTCCATGAGTTGCAGGGATTGTAGATAATTGTTAATTCCAAATTGAGTGGAAACAAAATGAAAAAACAATGTCAAGTAGAAGTATGGGCATTCATTTCAATTTTTCAGGTGTGAAATGTTTCTTTTGTGTGGGAATTCCTTTAAGTATTTTCTAAAAAAATGTTATTCATTTGTAATCCAGCCTTGAAAAAATGTCCTGCTTCTGATTCATGTATTTGAGCTGGATTTAGTCACATGCGTTCAGGAGGAATAGAAGACTAGCACTGAAACAAATGGAAACTAGAGTCGATTCTTTAAAATCTGAGCTTATGAAGTAGATTTGTCACAAGCTGCTGTCACATTTTAACAAGAACTACTGATTCTAATCACTGCTCTCATTGATCCCTATAAACTTCAAAGGGTTATTGATTGGAGCGTGCTGGACCATCTCAGTTTCATCAAATCAAATTTAAATAAACACCACAGCACCAGAATCAGTTTGATTGAGAAGATCAAATCGAATGAACAAGCTGTACTTATCCAAAGTATTAGGCACTAGTATGTTAGATTCATTTGGCACAACAGCACAATCCAAAAAGTGAACATAAGAAATGACAGCATAAAAATACTTTTTTTCATAATATTAATATTTCATAATATTTTTCACTTGAACACGTTATGTGATGGTGTATGATGGTGTTGGTAGACCAGTAGGTGGCTCTCTTCTCCCTGAATTTCCAAATCAGTGCCACAGTATGGTGAATGGGAGCACTGTGCCATAGGATGGCACATTGATGAGACATTCAAAAAAGGTTCTGACTACTTAGTATTTGAAGATCTCATGGCATTGTTTGTAAAATCAGGGGTATTAACTTTGGGGTCCTGTCTTAATTCCACTTTGGGCTTGAACAATGTGGCTCCCTAGAGCTCCCATTTAAGTGTTGAAGTAATGTTCATGTCTCAACCTGATGTAATGTTTTGGCTTTGGCATGATACCAGGGTGGGGACTGCACTTCAGTTGTGGATGAATTGGGTTTGTCCCTATACATGAAGCTATTTGGGATGTTTACTATGAAAAGCGTTATACAAACACAATCAATTGTTATTCATTATTATTGGTAAGAATACACATAGTTCTTTTAGAAGCACAAGCTGATAAAGAGCTGAATACTCACAAGGCACAGCATGGCGATAAAGGTTATTTCTGATGGTTTGCTGTAGCTCATGGTCTGCAGATGACTTCTGAAACCTTTGACTTAGATATTGCTTGAGATCCTTATTGAGTCTGCTTCCTGGAAAAAAAATAAGGCATATCTGTTAAAACATTATGAATTTGCCTGGAAGAATACAGAGGACTGTTCAAAACTTTGAATGGATCAATTATTCAGGCATAAAACAATAAGGCAGTAAAATATTGTTCACAGTGAAGTTTTTAATTATTTTTTTCCAAAAACAATCTTGGAGAACAATATTTGAATTTGAAACAATCATGCTTTTAAAAATCATTTTGCTAATCAAAACAAATCAGACTATAAGAGGTATGAGATTTGATAAATTACCGAACAAGCCACTAACTAGAGAGATGTTGTCGGTAGCATTTAGATTTGAGCCTGTGAAATCAGAAAATTAAAATTGTTTTAAAGGAATATTGTCTAATAATCTTCATAGGGTTGTCCAAACACTTGCTGAAATTGTCAATACAAAATAATTTCATTTATTTAAACATCCATGATTTGACTGCTTTGCTTGTAGGAAAACAGTGAATGTTATAGGAATATTATTTAAAATCTCATACACTCCTAAAGTTAAACATTTTACATGTTCATAATTTACTGAGAGGTAAATTGTATCTGTACCTGTTTTGTTCTTCCTGTTAAATGTACAGTCCTAGTTGCCTTTCAAGCACGATTTATATATAAGAAATTAGGATAAACTTTTATCTTTAAAATTACACCATGTATAGCAGCTACAATAAAGCCATATTGGATGGACTTTTTAAGGCCTCATAAATATGAGGAGAGCCACCACAATGTCCATTAACAGCCATATAGCCCTCACCATTTTATTCCCGAGATATTCTTTTAGGCAATGTAAAATCCTTGAAAATTAGAGATAATTAACATAAACCCTTACATACGGGAAAATATAGGGTACCTATTTGTTTTTTGTTGAGTGACCTAAAATGATCTTTAACAATATTAATGTTCATCTATATCATATTTTACTGCAATGCCAGCAGTACAGTTTCAATGTGTTGAAGAACTAATAAAAAATATGAAACAAACTGAAGACACGTAGCAGACCATTATTTGCTGAACTGACAACATGCCTTAAGAAATTCACTTTTTGTGTAAGCCCCACACTCCATGAAGAATACTTCATTGTCTAGATTGACTAAATATACTGACATGGCACAATGAAGATCCAAAGCACTATTTTTTAAATGCTGATGTGTGAGACAAACTGGGCATTTTGACTCAAGACTTTGAAGAGCAGGAAACAGGGGAAAAAAGAATAATGCAAGTTAAACCACCAATAATCATAATGGCTGCATCTGAACATGACTACCTAACCTACGACCACTAAAAAGGTGCATGAAATACATAAAGAAAGTGTAGTTATAGGCTGAAGTGAATTTTACCTTAGCTACTAGGTGTGGATTGGTTATAATTTAAAGTGAAGAAGTAGTGCATGTCAAATCAGGTGATGAAAATAAATCAGGCGCTCTTTTATATGTCCTTGTTTAATCTTTGCCTATAAAACACTTGTTGGACTATTAACCTTAAATATCTCCCTAAATACCACAATATATTTTTTTAAATGTCAGTAGTATTCCCTCTGCACTTAACAGAGTGGTAAATTACTCATCTGAATTATGGTGCATATTCCTTGAGTTTGATGGTACATCTCCAGAATACAAAGAATTAAGAGCCATGATATTTCTCCCTCATTAAATGTCACAGTGTGCACATTTACTGAATTCCCACACAATAGCAAAACCCAAAATCTTAGAGGTTTGTTTACACATTTTATTGTGTTCTTGGATTACAAATGATAAAATTGTACGGTTTCACGTGCTGTGATCAAGAGCTCAGAAATATTTATAATAAGCTTTAGAGCACTCAACTGATGCCGCAAATCAGGACCCATTTAGAAATCCTGTGTTTCTCAGAAGCTCATTAGTATGCTTGTGCTGACAGGGATGTTAAGCAACATCTCATTTTATATCGCAACTCATCTGATTGACCTGAAATTCAACAATCAAACCTGTTTGACTTCAGCAGTAGGCTGTCTATAGAGCCACGTAATTAATTCAAGAATACCACAAATGGGGAAAGCTACAAATACAGCAAGTATCCTACCAATCACAAATTCCTAATTAGCTTTTTAGCTCTCAGTGTGTAATTTAATCCTTAGCTTCATCATAGAAAAAGCTGCACAAGGGACCAGATTTGCCAAAGCTTTTGCTCCATTTCAGAGCTTGCATCACATTAATCTTCAATAATGGGTTCATGGAGCCTAGTTGCTGTAGTGTCTTGGTTCACCTCTTTTAGGCTTTCCGCAGCAATGTAGTTTGGTGGCTCTGGCTCAACCTAGCTTCACCTCACTTTAAGAATTCTCCTCTCAAGAGGATCACAAACATGTGACACCTTCAAAAGGCAGGCCATGCATTGACTGGATGGCAACATAATAAGAAGTCTTCAGGCCTCCAGAACATCAAAACTCTCTGAAGTATAGAATCCCACCTTGGGAAAAAAATTAAAAAGGATGGGTGTGTGTGTTACTTTTGGAATATAGAGGATTAGGATTGTGTGAGATGCTCCTGAAAGTTCGGCTCATGAAGCCATTTTGGTACAGAAAACTGTCCTTGTTTTACTATACAGTGTAAAAGGCTTAACTGACTTAACCATATTTACTATTTATCTGTTAGGATTTCATGCACTTGGATCAGATTTGCTCTTTGTTCTTGACTGAAGAGATCCTTTACATTGTTGGTATACTATATTCCCCTGAGACCAGAAATCATTACTGTTGTTCTTATCTGAGCCCTATAACATCCTTCTTATGGTTTTGTGAGCAAAACTGGATGCAATATTCTAAATAAGGTTAGTGTGGTGCATTGTAAAGCTTGAATATAACTTCCTTTAGTTCAAATTGCTTATTTTCTTATTCCCAAGAAGTCTATTGGGATTTTTACTGCTTCCCCACATTATCTTGATGAGGATAGAAGAATCCACATAAAAACAAAGATTGATTGCATGTGTAGATTCCTGCAGTTCTTAATCACATCTCTGCCCCATGTAGAAAATTATTACTACTTTACACATGTGCAAATTAAATTAAATGTATCAAGTGCCTGGCCAAAGCTTTTGTGATTCTCTTGCTACAGTCTTTCCACTCCCTCTATTTTTTGATATTCAGATTTATCTAGTTTCACCCATTTTAAATAAAAAAAACAAATAAACAAGGATTAACAAAAGTATACAAAGAAAACTCCTTCTGTTCCAGAGTTAGGACAGACTACATCTACAGAATAAACCCCAAACTTGTAAGAAACACACCCTTGGCAAGCCCTGGAAATCAGGTTTAAGAAAGCATTGTATTTTGAATTAAGCGTTGCTTGAAAATAATAAAAACATTCTTTCAAGAGCTTGATTCGCCTCTGATAATTATGTCTGAAGGTTTTCATTTAGAGTCAGAACGGTACCTGATTCTTTGATATAGAGAATAGATAATTGTAAGACAGATATGTGCATAATTTGCCACCCATGGCTTGTGCCATCTGCTTCTCAGATCCAGACTATCTAGAAATGTAATATCCATTATATACTTTTTTTGTTGAGATGCCAAAAGCAGTCACACAGGATGGGCCATATCACCATGAGACCCTGAGAGCATCTGTACTTTCTCATGTATAGTGACATACTGTACACACCTTAACACCTTACATAGAAGGAGAATATCACCAGCTACCATCCACCAAATTGACAATTAATGGCTCCTTGTAAAAATGGGTGAATAAAATTGTGTGACATTACGCGGAGCCCTGGTAGAAGGGTGATGCCTCGCCTTTGTAGTCCCAGCTGTCTTGGCTTCTAGTTGATGAGCCCCAGCTGGGTGGGTCCTGTAAAGGCACACTGGACACCCCCCGACGGGACGAGCAGGGCCACCCCAGAAGGGGGAGTTTGACACCGACAGTCCCAGAGGGGATTGCACCCGAGTAAAGTTTTCTTTTTCTTTCCTTTTTTATTTTTTGCCTGTCCCATCACTCACTTCCACCGGGACAGGCCCACACACACATTTTTTTACACACTAAGTTCTTGTACTGTTTTTGCCTTACGCGCCCTACTCTCCAGATTGGACCCCGCTAAATAGGGTAAGTCCAGTCTGGTCGCTGCTGTGCTTGCGGCTCTTTTTTTCCCAGGCCAGACCCCTTTAAATAGGGTAAGCCCAGCCTGGAGGTTACGAGGCACGGCGGTACACTTCCGTCTTCTCACCCGGGGTGTTGACTTTTTACCGGTGCTCGCTGCGCCTCCCACTATACACTGTCACAGTTGTAACAGAAGATATTGGAACGCATACGGACGACATTAGAGGTTGTGCAAGCCGGCTTACCAGTGCAGTGACGTCACCGCCCTTCCCTGTGAATAGCAGGGACCACAGCCGTCGGGCTGACGGGAGAATTCCATTTAGCTCAACTGGCTGGGTCTCTGTTGAGTGATGCCGGAGGCCCGGGTTCGAGTCCCCAGCGGTGGGGGGGCCGACCTGGGGTGGCAGCGGCGAGGGTGCATACCCTGTGAACCCGAGAGCGCTACAATATCCACACTAAGAAGTTTTTGTTTTGACCAAATTATCACATAATGGAGTTGTGTAGCAGTAAATGCAGGAGATGGAGCTACTGGAGGGGGTTACCCAGAAACAGTGAAATCTGAAAACTATATAAAACATTGACATAAAGGAAAATAAATATAAACTGTTTTTTCTAAAAAACTACTTATTAAAAATAAGCCACATCCTCTGAAAGAGCAGTGCCACCAAGGATGAATATAAACAGCTACAGCATATATTATGGAATGACATTTATTAGGTAACTCCAAGTAGGATGCAAATCATTGTTTTAATATATTGGTTAAAATAATGCTGTTTCAGCACTTAATTGATTACAACAAGGTAATACATTTCACTTCCCTGATGTGGCTGATGACCAGAGTGCTTTGGCTTAAACCTTTAGTTGACACGTGTGTCAATACAACCAAACAGGTTCTTAAACCTAAATATTTGCTAAATTTATTGCTAAAAATTAAACATTTTTTTCCAGAACAAGAGAGCATTCTTGTAAATCAGCAATCAACCCTTTCTCTAATTCTTGGATTTCTGACATTCAGATACAGGACAACAGAGTTGTAAAGGTCTGTCAGAACGAATGAGGGGACTCAGATGGCCTCGAGTCTACTTTGAAATCTCCAAAGCTGTTGACCATTTCTCATTATGGGGTCCAATGTTCTAAAACATTATCAGGGAATTACACATCAGACGTTCACACAAATGCAGAGTATCATTTAGTTTGTTTATGGTGTAAAGGAATAAGTAATAAATAGGTTTATTCCATGCTGGAAGAAGAAGAAAGAAAACACTACGTTTCGGCCATGGAGCCTGCTTCAGCTGTGAAGAAGAAGCCGAAAAAAGGCTCCATGGCTGAAACATTGCGTTATTTTTCTTCTCTTTTCTGTATGGAGTAAACTTGTTACTTGTTCCTTTGCAGCCTACGCATGCTGACGCAGCTACACACCTGTTTATGTAGTATGTTTATAGTTAATGAAGATATTTTTCCTGATGGCAGCAATGCAAACAGCTTTAAATGATTCAAAAAAGATTTCATTGTGAGAACATGCTGTAGGAGTTTGGAACAAACTACCCAGCCCTCTAGTTGTATACCCTAGCTTCTTTCAAGATGTGGCTGGATGAGATTCTAGGATCAATTAGCTTCTAGCAATCAAACAGGTTAGATGTGCTGAAGAGCCGCCTCTCGTTTGTGACCTCACATACTGTATGCGTCTGTAATTTTCACCACATGAGCACATTTAGCTGCATACCACACTTGAAATAAAACACAGAGGTAAAATGATACAAAATATTAACAAGACTATGCTATTATTGCCTGACTTACAGTAAATTGGCAATTTCAAGGTTCATTATGTCACTGCTCTATTAGAAGTGAATGTCATTGCTCACAAAAGTGAAGTGTGGACTGGCTTTGTGTTGTTCTCCTTGAACCACAACCACACATCCACAGATTTCACTTCCATTCCATCTTAAGCGCAGCTCTGTACCAGGAGTGCTTTGTAAAAATGTGAAGCCGTGAATTCAGGGTTTCATTTGATCTGATGGTGCAGTTTCAGACAGCTCCTCTAAACACCACAACCTCAGATTTTCTTTTTGTTACTGATTTGTTCCTTAGCTGCCTGCAGAACACCAGTGAATTTGTTGTGGAGAAGCAGTTGCTTCGGTTATTGGTTTAATCTTTGCAGCCTACATATCAAGATGCATAAAGAATGACCTTCTCACACTGATAAAAGACCTCCCTTACACAGCATGGTACATGTGAACATGCTAAATAAAAGAAACAAGTATTAGGTTTTCATAGAACATTTTTAAATGTAAAAAATGCTTTTATTAACTGTATTTGATTTTTTCTTTTCACCTACACCTACATTTTTCATCAATACAAAACCTGGAAGAAATTACAGGATGGAACATTTATTTTTCAGAACAAATTCTACAGTAAAGCAAGGAAACTGTGCTTGACTGCTGAAGCTGGGCACAAATTGACTTTTTTTTTAGTTTGAGAAAAGGATCTTTTTGTGCACATCTGTGATTTGTATGGTTCTAGTTGTAGTGCTAGACATCCATCCTTCCATTCTCTAGCCACTTTATCCAATACATGGTCACAGGAGAGCAAGAGCAACCTGGCAAACCACAGGCACAAGACAAGATGCACCATGGGATGGGATGCCAGTCCGTCGCAGGGCACAGGCAGATACAAACACACCCTCAAACCAGAAACTTTCCCCAGAAATTTCAGTTTGGACTGTGGGAGAAAACGAGAGCACCCAGAGTAAACCCATGTGAACCTGGCGAGAACATACAAACTCTACGCAGATAGCGCTCCAGGAACTTAACTTAGGGCCACAGCACTGCAAGACAGCAAAGTTAACCACTGAGCCACCATGCCACCCTTAGTGGTAGACATGTGATTTAAAAAAGAAGCATACACATTTCATGAATTAAGATGATATGCAACAATTTAAACAGTTTTGAATAATTACTTCTGCTATTGCTGGCTGGGCACTGACAGACATGATTGGCGTTAATGTTCTGAGATGCAACCCAAAGGCTCAGGCAAGGCAGCAATATACTTGCTCGCTGGGTACAGGAGGGCAGTAGACCATTTCTGGATCAGAATCTCAATGAGAAAGTCCTGGGAAGCTAATTTACTAGAAAGCTCTTGCAGACAATAGGTCAAAAACACTTGCACAGCATACCAAGTCAGTGCAAAGATGCAGTTGTTGGGGCTTTATGAGAAATGTCATCATCTTCCATAAAATGAGATTCATCTTTGGACAGAAAACTACTGTACAGACAGCAGTTCCTCTGGAGAAACCCAACACAGGCCAATTGCTGACTGGCCAGTGGTTTAAATCAGTAGCAACACTTATATTTCACCTGTGCTGTGCAGGGTCTCAGTATTAACAAGGCGCCTTCCTCAAAACCTAAGCATCTATTATCTTTTGTCTATGCTGTGTACAGCTGTACTTTATATGAGAATATTTATCATTGTAATGATTATATTCACTGATTAGATTACACAGTATGGCCCCAAAGATGACAAGAAAGCTTCTAAGTGTTATATTATTACTTTCCTGTTGTTATGGAAACAACCTGTTTGTATCATTGTATGGATGTTATGAAGCAGATAAGCTTTACTTCAAGTTCTTTTTAACATAGCATCATAATTAAACCTTAACCTTTTCTCTTCTTAACTACCCCCCCAAAAATCTATTCTTAACTTGTAAAGAGAGGGTATGGTCAACATTTTTTTTTTTGTCTGGTTAATTTTCCTATCACTTATGATTAGGGAGGACCTTGTAAAAACATGTCCAAACACAATTCCTGAGCATAAAAAAATCTTACTGATTCAGCATATCAAAAAAATAATATTGATCCACAAAATTCATAAATTTGAAAGTTGAGAAATTTTAATTATAGGTATAATTATAGATATTGAACCTAATAATGGATGGGTGCAAATGATCCGGTCTCACAGTTGGATCTGAAAAGACCAAAATGTGTAAATTTGAAAGCAACATCAAAAATGTTTTGTTTTTACACTTCCTGTACTCAGCTACCCCCCACCACCATTGGTCCTTCTCTTTGCCATTGTGACGTCATCTTCAATTAACTCTCAGCCAATCAGAACTCAACTTATTCAGTATTTAACTTGGAAGTTTTCAGAATGAAGGGACCTTTCATTTGACTTCAGTCCTGCTAGGCTCAGCTTCGTTTTGCTTTTCTTTTGCTCCGGCTTCACTTCTCCTTTTTCGTTCATTTCGCTTCGTGTGTATGTGTTTTCGTATAGCTTCGGCTTTTGTTGGTTTGTGTTCGGCTCCTTGTACTTTCGCTTGTTTGTGTTATCCTTTATTTAGCCATTACCTTGTCCAAACGTATAATATCAACCTCTGTGTTCTTTTGTACCCTATTCCTTGTGTCTACTCCTGTTTTCCCTTATTGGTATTCGTAGTTCACTTGTACGGTTTTGGGTAGTTGGTGGCATTAGAAGATGCTGAAGACAGAGTATTTTGGGTTCTGTTTTGGTAGTTAGGTCAGCTTTCCCTCACTTTTATTAGACTCCATTTTTGTTTATTTTCTTTTCTTTGGCACTGCTCTAGTTTCCTCTCTCTGTGCGTTGTTTCCTAATTACGTACCAGTCACTTATTCACTTTAAAATAAATAACTTTTGCACTAAAACATGTTGTGACACTTCCTAGGTCTCTCACCAGAAACCCACCTGCATCCAAATGGTCCTAAATGTTACACCCCTTTACCCCTAGACACCTGGGGTTGTAACATCATAGAACAAAGAGATGATGAAAATTAGATGGACTTAGCACATTTCCATTTAAGTATTATTCCCCTAAGGTTCTGAAAAAAATAAAAAGCGTGCACCCTACTCTTTCAAAACCAGACCCTTCAAGGTCAATACTCATTTTGAAACTTCTGCTTCTGGTAAATTCTGTTCTTTCAAATGTATTACATTTATATTGTGTTAGGAGTCAAGACTTTACACTAAAATTTGTGGGTGTATGAAACAAGCTATCCAGCTGATACCTGATACCCTGGCTTCTTTAAAAAAAAAAGCTAGAAGAGATCATTAACTAGCTACTAAAGAGCCTCTTGTTATTTATTTATTTATTCTGTCTTAAGGCTCATAATTGCATTTTTTGATGGCAGGCCTGTTTCCTGATTGTCTTATAGCTACACATTAAACTTTTCTTAAAGTCACAGAGACTAGAAGCAAACTGCAAATTCTTTTTGAGATTCAAACATTTGCCAGCCTCTACATAGTGTCCCACTTCTTGTCCTTGGACTACAAGCTCATCACAGGTTTGACACCAGCAGCTACATGCCATAATGTTCCAGACCGCTGTCAATTATCAACCTGTCAAATATCAACCTGAAAGCTTTGCTGAACCGAAGGATTACCACACAGTGCAGACAAACAGCTGCAATCTCCTAAACTGCAAATCAATCCTACTGTCATGTCTCAAACACAAGTTGTTTGGGCCAGGTTGATAAACAGAATCATCTGTTGATACTACATTACTAAATTAACACCACCATTTTTGACTGATATGCTTCATGGATGGCTTCAAGGTTTGAAACTTGAACAGATTTAAGAATGAAATTATAGTAAAACCTACAGTACACCAGTGCAATATTTGTCAGTGTAGCTTGAGCAACATTTTACAGTGTGATTTGCCAATTAGGCATGATAGTCATGGTGCAAAAAACACAAAAGTGTCCCATTTAACTCCCTGTTACTCATAAAATATGTAATGAAAACGTTTTGAAAATATTCTTGAGGAAAGGAAAAAAAGCCTGTGAAATCTCCCCATAGATAGAAATAATCTGCTAATGTAAACAACAGTGACATTTCACCTCAGTTCAACACAGTCCTTAAGAACTTCTTTACAAGAAAAGTGTTTCCTGAATTAAGTTCTGACCTCATAAAGATACAAAATGAGGAGTGGGCATACAAAAGTACTTAAATACTCAGCACAAATTTATTCTATATATAGTTTTGAATTTTCCTTGAAAGGTTTAAAGAGGATTTTGAAAATATCCTAGAGAAATGTATATGAATCTTTAAGGCATACTTAAACCTCTTTCAAACAGATCTGGGAAGGGAATAAATAAAAAATTACAATCCCTATACTTAAAGATTGTTTTTATATTTGTTAGACGCTTCTTGTGTCCATCTCCTCTCCCTGCCCAAAATATTAGGAACCCCCAGTCAAATGAACACAGTATCTTAGGGGCAGATAGTGTGTAATCATGTACACTATTATCCTAATCCAGAGGCAATCCTTCTAGAATAATGGAATGGAATTCCCCAGGTGGAACATATCACTCAATTTTTAGCTTTTCTTACAGTTCATTGAGACCAAGCCCTCATTATGTCGGGTTCCCTAATGATCTGCTCAGTAAGTACTGTATATTAAAAACATATCAACAAGTACTTGGCTTGAGACTTGCAACTGGTTATCTTTTTATTGAATTCAGACTTATCTACAGTACAGTATATCAGACATGAAATATGTTTCACTGTGCACACCTGAAATAAAGGCAGACTAAAATTGAAAAGGTGAATTTAAACTGTAGTTTTGTTTCTCATTCAATGGAAACTGCGATTCTGCT
Source organism: Lepisosteus oculatus (assembly GCF_040954835.1). Taxonomy (NCBI): domain Eukaryota; kingdom Metazoa; phylum Chordata; class Actinopteri; order Semionotiformes; family Lepisosteidae; genus Lepisosteus; species Lepisosteus oculatus. The sequence continues at coordinate 49,365,555 of NC_090699.1, forward strand.
CTGACATTACCATGGGAGAAAGCGTCTGTACAAATTATGCTACACGACAGAGCTCTGCTGCTACTGCAAGTTGAAGGACCAACAGCAGATGGGCTTGCACTCTACCGGTGAAAATTACAGCTGAACAAATGTGGCCATAGATCACTCAGTAATAGGTATAGCCAGGCAGAAGCTCTGCATTTAATTTTTTTTGTGGGGGGACTGAATCATTTCTTAAGGTCTTTGTGTTAGAGTACATAGTTAAAGACCTCAGTCCAAGGGGATAAGAATTTGAAATAAATAGAATCAAGTCCACTTTCTAGATGAGTTTTCAGATATTAGAAATTGATACTTTGTCTAAACGTTATCGTCAGAGGTCTCTTTTGAAATCCAACCAAAAATGTCTCTGCTTTAATAATCTAAAATAAAAGAAAATCACCAGTTCATGAAGATAAACAGTGTAAAAGCTGAGTTATAAGTAAATTGATTTTAGAAATGTGAAATAAAGATCAGTAATTAAGAATGAGGAATTAAACTATATTAAGCAGTTCACAAAAAGCACTTTTTCCAAGTAAGACAAGTAATGCCAAAGATTTTACTGTTACTTTCAAATATGAGATTCAGACACCCTGCCCTAAATAATTATTCAGGTAGTGAGTGTCATGCTCTCAAATTGGTCAGATTAATCACTGATGCATTACACTGATACATTTTTTAAACACTACTTTAAGAAATTGCTTGTCAATAACATCAGCCCTCAACTTTGAATATTTGTAATCTACAATGAGGCTACAAATTATTCTTCCACATTTAAACTTAATCCTTCTAAACAAGTAAAGAAAACACGACAGAAAATAAGACTGATACAACAGCAACTTTCTATGCTTTTGAAGAACAGTGAATAAATATCTTTAATTTGTATTGATTTGTTAGAAGTATGGCACATGACACCATAAACCTTCGAAAGAACACTGCTCACAAATAAATTGCATGCCAGAAGTGCAATCAATGGACCTTAAAACAATCAGACGCTAGACACTAACAGTTTTGTTAATTAAAACATTTGGCACAGAGGAGAAAACAGGTTGCATAGAACAATGCAGGCTCTTGTTTAGAAAGAGTATGACTGTTTCAGGTTACAAAGAGGACTGTCACTTTTGTATGAATTCATTGTGTTATAAACTCTTAAGACTTCAATCTTTTTGTGAATGAACAATTATATTAACATTTTCAGGAAATAAAATCATGTCCCAACTTATATTAGTAACAAAACCAGAGTTGAAAAATAATTACAACTAAAATTAATTCTAAATTATAGTGGCAACAAAACATGACAAATGGAAGACTTATTTGGTTGAATTATTGCTACTAGAACGTGAGATACAAGTGCATTGTTTTTTATACTAAAATTATAAAAATAACAAATATAATTTGTTATTATATTAATAATATAATAGGTTCAGCAAAAATGGGGTGTGGTTCAATGGTTAAAAATGACACCTCTGCTCATTCAGTTATAGGTAATTTATAAATAATTCTAACCGTAGCTGTCTTGAATACACTTTTCCAAACCTATTAAACCACATTTCAGTCTTGACATCTGCTGGTATGTAATTTAATTTTCCAGAGAATCAAGAAATCGTTCCTGCTTCTGTTAATTAAGACCTAAAACTGTAACACTGGTGTCTAGACATGTGTGGTTGCTATTAAGAAAAAGACACTATGGACATGACAGGTACCTAAATGGATTACTCATGATTATGCTTACAGTACCACTGTGAATAATTAGCGTATTCTTAAAGTAAAGAGGTAAACTTGCGCTTGAAAACCAATTGGCAAGAAATAAATTACAAACTGTAGGCTCTTCATTATCATGAGAATCGTGGACCCACAAATTATTACTAAAAAAACAGCTGAAATTTTCAATCTAGGGTCTAGAGATTCTCAGAACATTCTGCTTCAAGATCACAGACTGTGCCTAAATATGGTTCCTCATCAATCAATGCCAGGTTTGAATTGTATTTTCCTACAATGCAGTTTTCCTCAGCGTCCTAGATAACATCCCCTAGGTCCATTCAATCACACTTTCTCAGCCCCTCTCTATTTTTTGTGTAAAAGTTGTAAGTTAGATTCCATATTGTAAGTAAATAAGATGAGGTTGTAGGGTAACTCAGCATGTTATACTTGTGAAAAAAGTAAATAAAATGAATAATGAACTATCTCTTACCAGTCAGCTGTTGCTACACATTTGTAATGCATATCAAAACCTTTAGTGACATGCTGACATGAGAAATCTCCCAAAAATCTATTCTGACACATTATTTACAAAGCTAACTACAACATGTCTTCATTTGCCAGATTCTGATGCATCAACAACCAGAGGTCAGAGCTGAGCCAGAGATAAGACAATGAGATTGGACAGGAGCTGTCTCATACAACGGAAAGATTGCAGGTACTGTTACTCTAATATTGTTACATCTCAGTTTATGACAATCTTGAAATAAATCATTTAGCACCACAACTTACATCTGGTTTCTCATTGGATAAAAACAGAAAAGTTAAATCTAATTCAAAGTAGTTCAAATTTAAAAGTTTCCATATCACAACTGAAAGCACATAAAATAAATTCTTAAAACATGCATAGCCGTTGTAGCTACAAACCTAAAATGGAAAATAGCCTACTGAAAATAAGCAACGTTTTCTATGGCAATTAAAAGAAGCATTTTAAAGTACAAATAGAGTAAGGATTCTGAACTTCCTTCTTGGTTCATCACTCTAATTCACTCCATTGATCACAACTAAAACCATTCAGATATGGCTAGTTGAGAAAAGGAGCTTTTCGTAAGTCACATGTAAATCATTTTCAATGTAAACTGTAAGCAAGAAAATGCAATGGTCAGCATGAAAAAAACAATACAAACTATGCATTGTATAATAAAATGACACATAGCCACATTGGTATTCATTCTGCAATTAAATATATATATATTAAAAACAGGGAAACAAAAAAAATGTCAATGTCAAAATGGCAACAAACTCTGGAACTACATGCATTTGAAATTATATTCAAACAGCAGGCCTTTTAGGGCATCAGCTTAATTTTGATTTCATGGACATGTGTGCGAATTGAAAACAAGTGTAATCCAACAGCCATCCATTTTGTAACCACCTCATCCAATATAGGGTCATGGGGGAGCTGGAGCTCTGCAGGTAACAGGATCAAGGATGGATACATCCTGAATGGGACACCAGTCCATCATGGGGCACACACACACATACAGTACTGTACACTTTCTCCAGGCCCAATTCTCCGAGAAGAGAATTAACTTACCACTACGTTTGTGGACTGTGGGAAGAAACCCACCCAAACATAGGGAAAACACACAAACTTCATGCAGAGATAGCATGGCCCAGGAATTGAAACCAGGGCCCCAGCACTGTGAAGCAGCAATATTAACCACTGAGCCACAGGGCTGCACAATATAGAGTCGCAAGAAAAAGTTTGTGAATCCTTTGTGAATTACCTGGACATCTGCATTAATTACTCATAAGAATTTGGTCTGATCTTCAACTAAGTCACAATAATAGACAAACACAATCTGCTTAAACTAATAACACACAAACAAATTGTACTTCCTCTTGTCAGTACTGAACACATCGTTTAAACATTCACAGTCCAGGTTGGAAAAAGTATGTGAACCTCTAGGTTAATGACTTCTCCAAAAGCTAATTGCAGTCAGGTATTCCAATCAATGAGATGAGATTGGAGGGGAAGGGTTGGAGTTGCCCTGCCCTATAAAAAGGGCACACAAAGGTTGGTTACTGACAGAGTCTGCTCTTCTCAAGAAAGAGCTGTTCATGTGAACCATACCCCGATCAAACGAAATATCAGAGGACCTTAGAAGAAGAACTGTAGAGATGCATGAAGCTGGAAAAGGCTACAAAAGCATTTCTAAAGGCATGGGTGTTCATCAATCCACAGTAAGACAAATTGCCTACCAATGGAGGAACTTCAGTACTGTTGCTACTCTCCCTAGGAGTGGGCGTCCTGCAAAGATCACGGCAAGAGCGCAGCTTGCAATGCTGAAGGAGGTGAAAAAGAACCCTAGGATAATGGCAAAGGGCCTGCAGAAATGTCTTAAACTTGCCTAAGTCTCTGTTCATGTGTCCGCTATAAGAAAAACACTGAACAAGAATGGTGTTAATGGAAGGACACCACTGCTCTCCAAAAAAAAAACATTGCTGCATGCCTCAAGTTTGCAAAAGACCACCTGAATGTTCCAGAACGCTTCTGGGACAATGTTCTATGGATGGATGAGATAAAAGTTGAATTATTTGGCAGAAATGCACCAAGCTATGTTTGGAGAAAAAAAAGCACAACCTCATCCCAACCGTAAAGCATGGTGGAGGGAGCATCATGGTTTGGGGCTGCTTTGCTGCCTCTGGGCCTGGACAGCTTGCCATCATAGAGGGAATAATGCATTCAAAATTATATCAAGATATTTTGCAGGAGAATTTCACGGTAGTGGTCCATCACTTGAAGCTTAATAGAAGTTCAATTCAATTTATTTTTATATGGCTCCTTTCGCAACAAGGTTGCCCCAAGACAATGACCTGAAATACAGGAATAAATCAACAGCAGAATGGCCTAAACAGAAGAAAATTAGTGTTCTGGAATGGCAGTCCAGACCCCAGTTGAGATGCTGTGGCATGACCTGAAGAGACCTGTTCACGCAAGGAATCCCAGAAATATCAATAAACTGAAACAGTTTTGTAAGGAAGAATGGTCTAAAATTCCTCCTAACCGTTGTGCAAGTCTCATCAGCAGCTACAGGAATCATTTGGTGGAGGTTATTGCTGCTAAAGGAGGTTCTACCAGTTACTAAATACAAGGGTTCACATACTTTTTCTAGCCTGGACTGTGAATGTTTAAATGTGTTCAATATTGACAAGAAGAAGTACAATTGTTTTTGTGTTATTAGCTTAAGCAGATTGTGTTTGTCTATTATTGTGACTTAGTTGAAGGTCAGACCACATTTTTATGAGTAATTAATGCAGAAATCCAGGTAATTCTAAAAAACTTTTTCTTGTAATTGTATATACATATTTTAAATATAAATCAGTTTAGGAATAATTGGAATTGCTATGCTTTCCCTGAATAATATTGCAAAATTAAAACCACTTATTGTGTATAAAAATGATATACTGCTCAAAATGTACACATACTGTACACACACAAAAATAAAACAATTGTTTGGAGTCTCTACAAAAACACTCCTAGGCTTTGATCATAAGACACAATTTAAAGATACATCATATACTGTTTGCTACCCTAGTTTACTTCTAGGATAAAGACTGCTAGTTTACTTTTATTATAGACTTCTTCATAATTTTGCATGAGTGAAGCTCAGTCAGGTAATTGTTGCTTAGCAACGAGTCAGGGCTGACAGCCATTGCTAAGGTCCCTGCCGGGTAACTGTTTAAATTTAAAATGCTTTTCATTTTCAGGTCAAAACAGTGTCCTACATTCATTTTATTTCTTTATAGAAATAAGCATAATACTGAATTTTGTTTAGCGGTTGAATTAACACCTTTAATTTTATTAAAGCACAATGTCTGTCTTAAAAAAATATTTTAAATAATCTATGTTTACATAGTGTGGTGTGCTATGTTGAGCAAAATAAAGAGTCACATAATGATGGAGATATTGTAAAAAATAATTGCTTTCATAGGCAGAACATAGGCTAATTTATAACAATCCCAGCTACCGCAAGTGTCTTAAACACTTGTCTCTGAAATGGGAATAGAAGAAGCCCAGGTGTCATAGTAAATCAATGAAGAAGTCATCAAATATTTAATATTTTCAAGGATTACTGTTGTGCTTCTGGGATTACAAACCAAGTGCTGTGCCTGCAGCCTTTGTTCCATCCTGCTCCTCTGCATCTACACAGACACAGCCAAAAGAAGAGCTGGCACGTGGCTCAGTTGCAATGCAAAGGTTATTTTCAGAAAAATAAAATAGAATAGGGCCAGAGTTCCTCAGAGGAGGATGTGTTATTAAATTTAATTACAATTATTAGCAACACCTTTTTTTAATACAGCACATTGTTTTAAAAATACATCTCCCGATTTCTTTTTATATGCTCAAATATGATCATTATTTGAGTATATGCACAAAATAATCCTTGACATGATGAAACCTGTGTTTCCGTCACAGCACGGCTACCATTTTCTTCACCATCAATAATTCACTTATAGTTTTCATTAAGAATAAGAACAAGAGCTGAAAAGGACTACCAGGATATTTCTACATTTCTACAGCTGATTTCCAACATGAATGCTCTTTAAAAATTGTAAGCAGCACACCAACATTTTGAAAATATCACTATGGCAGAGTACCTTTTAAATCTGACATCTCCAGACAACTACTAGGCTGTACCGAGAGGCCATAATTTTGATTTAATTCAGACAACAGGTTGCAAAGAGGTTATTACTCATGCCTGCTGATGGCACGATGCAAGCACTGGAGTAATATATCACACTAGAAAGTTTATCTTGAATTAGATGTTATGGGCTGGTTTTTAGATCTGGTGCAGAATGTCTGGGGACAGAAGAAAAACATGGCTACCAGGTTTTAGCACTGTGATTAACCTGTCATGGGCAAACCTTAAACAAGGTTTGATTCTAAACTAAACGGCACCCAGCAGCATTTGTAACAAAATGTAATGCAGTCATCACATTGTGTAACCCAAACAATAAATAATAAGAGATAACAGACAAAATTTATGTGAAGGGCTCATATTTCAAATGAACATTAAGGGAAGTGGTGTTCCTACTGATTGGAAAATCATAAAACTTGTTTTGGAACAACTTGGAACAAAATGGAGTCAGGCAATTACAGACCGATCAGTTCCACTCAATCAAATGTTAAACAGAAAAACGTACAAATAAAAATCACAAGAGCATTTATGTGAAAACTGCCCTGTAGGAGTAGAGACTAGTTTGCTTACTTTTCCTTACTTACTTTGAAATGCAGGATACCCGTTACCTCAGTAGCAAAAAGTCTTTATTAAACTGGTAAGGGTTATGAGAAATGTGTGACAAGTGATTGCAAATTCTTTAAAATGTTCTCTCCTGACATTTAAATTTACACTTGTGCCATATACATCCTCGTTCTAACACAATGTTCAATTTTTTATAAAGAAGGAGGGAGTGGTTAATGACGGAGGCTAAGGTTTCAAAAGCACTCAGAGATGGCCTGTGCTTTAGACCTGAGGAATGAGACAGTTATGTGCCTCTGCTTGCCTCTCTTTTTGTAAGAAACATATTTAAAAAGTGCAATGAACTGAACTGTGACTTTTTGGATCCCTACAGGATTTATGTCTGACTGGAGCAAGGTAATAAATGGGGTACCACAGGAATCAGCTCTGGGACCCTTCTGAATCCTGATCTAGAACTAGGGGTATCAAAAACGCAACCCGCATTGCTAGGTCAGGCACATTTGTCTGGCTTTGTTTTTGTCAGATGCAGAGCTAGAATTTTAGCCAGAATGCAGTCCAAGCTTTGTCTGAGCTTGAACAGGGCACACACAAAGCAAGTACCCTCAATGTCTCACACACAGGGTGCTCCCTGCAGTTCTCTACCACTATCTAATTGCAGTGAGCCTGTTTTATGATGTCACAGCTCTAGTTCTAGACTATGGTGTGTCTTTGCACAAAACTGGTTGCAAAAATTCCAAACATTCTGGGACAACCTCAGTGAATGAATTGCCACCATTATTTTTACCAAAACTGGTAAGTGTATTATCTCAACAGATATTCTTTAGCACAAGAATACACACTATAACTTGATCAAAAAAATGTCTTGATGTTCATGAAAAGGAGAGAAATTCATTGACCTTCACTGAACAGAATAGAAGGCTGATGTCTACTGCCATAGAATGCAATGTTTGGAGGCACCATGATATGACTCATGCCAGTAAGCTTGATAAATGCATTGGGAGCCCGCATGAAGACTAAACAGGTATATTGGAGAATTCCTTGAAAAAGCAGCTGTCACCATCTCATAAGTGAAGCCTCAGTTAAGGCAAGCTACATGAACTAGCATGTTAGCTTTTTTGGGGAAAAGGACCATTAATGTAAAAGAGAACAGAATTAATTTGTTTGGAGGCAAGCTCTTGCAGATATGAGCCTCTCAAGAAACACAGCCTCTGACAGAATCAGTGAAGTATCAGAGAATCTTATTCAACTCAGGACAACGTGAGATTCTCTGTTGTATTTTCAGTTGCCATTGATGGAAGTCCAGATGTATCGTAAATGTCATAGCTTGAGATTTTAATTTGCGATGTCGATAAAATTATGTGCACAATAGAATAGAACAGGTGATATCTTCAAAAAAATAATAAGGTGTAACTCATTTTCTGTAGTTTCCCTTTACATCAATTAATGCAAAGTAATACATGCTGGAAACAACAAAACACAAAAATAAAAATATCAGATGGATGGTACTAATTTGAAAGAAGCAATAATGAGAAAAATCAAGGGGTTTACATAGCTATCACTTACTTCATCCAGTACCATATGGAACCAATACTGTAGACAATTCATGTCAAAATCACACAATGCATTATTTGTTACCTTTGTTGGAATAGCGAGTTATGTTTTGGTGATCAGAAAATATGTTGTTGCAAATGAGGCAGCAGAAAGGAGAGCACAAAAAAATATTCTAGGCCTGAAAGGAAGGACAAATAATGGAAATTAATGTTTTTGGCCTGGAAAAATGATTTTTCTACATTATTATGCTACTATTATGCAAAATGTGGATTTAACCCAAATGCACAATGGCAATTAACCAACACTGATATTTATGCTGTCTTTTTTATTTGAGCAGTTACTTAACTGCACAATTGTTTCTTTAGTAATTTCTTAAGTACCTCATAAGAAAAAGATTATTCTGAATTTCTTTGGTCGGTATTGGGTCAGTGTTTTAAGACCAGGACTGTAGTGATTGTTTCAGAGTCACGTTGACATGCAAGGCCCCATGTTAAACTTTCCACTCTTACAAATACAACACAAAAGTTAATTAACTCCAATACACTTTCAAATGAAGGCCTTGAGCCTTTTGTTCCAAATTTAGAAAAAAAAATACAAAAAGTAGATTATGACCAAAATGTTAAAAATATTAGCTAGATTCTGCAGCAGAAGAGTTGAAGCATCTATTGAATTTTACAACGTGACTGAGATTCTGTGTGGCAGAGCACGAGTTTCCGGAAGGTTTGTGTTAGGGTTGTTCGACAAGTCTCCACAGCTGCTATTGCCTCGTTTAGTCCTTGACCTATTATACTTGTGCTTAATGAATGAGGAAATACCCTGTAAAGGTAACACTAGTCAGAAGAAAAAGATCATTACTGTAGTGCAGTGTTCAGAGATTTATAGACTGAATGCTTTCCTGAAATTACTGATTTTATGCTGATGTATAAAAATCTGGCTTGGATGTCATTAAATTCCTATTAGCACACAAATGCAACCACTATCCTGCCACCTAGAACTTGTATTTTCAGTGTTCCTTGACAAGCATGAAACACATCATTAATGCTTTTCATGACTAAATATAAACAGAAAAGAACTAATATTATTAATGTGGTGGAAGAGCCTCTCTCCCCCGGAAAACAACAGTTCTTCCATCATTTTAAAAAACACAGAATAAGCCCAGGGAGGAAGATTGAACATATAACTTCTACACAGAACGAAGGAGCTGTTATTCACACCTGACTTTTCAGAAGTGCGAAAACATAGGACCGACTGCAAATGCCCTATTTTCTTCATTTCCAATATCACATCTGCAATATAACTAGGACAGGAAAACAGCTGGTAAGACTAACATTTCTGAAGATGATGACCAAAATATCAGATAACCAAAATTCAAAACCTACTGCCATTCAGTGTTTCATAAGTGATTCAATATGCAAGATAAGAATACAGGGATGTGTTTCATATATAGTCTTTGAATTACATCTTTTCATGGTATTTGAATAAAGCAGTTTGGCCTTAGCCATAAAATCCAAAGAACTAAAATAACAAATTGGACTATATACAAATTACTCAACATGCCTAGTGCCCATGATTATGTGACTTCTGTGCCAGTCTGTTATGTTTCAGCCTTCAAGCCTCCACCTACCCACTTTAGGTTTAGTTTTCAGAGCCTATTTTAGAACTTCCGTCTCCTTTTTTCCCCAAATAGATTCATACCTAACACGGTCATCAGTCTCTGCACAAGGCTTCTCAATTATGAAGTGACAAAAAAAAGACACAAACAGGTCGTTCATCTCTCTGCTGTTTTTTTCGTCCTGCTGCTGTCAAAACACTGTCACACTGAGATGAAAATGAAAAGGAAAAACATGTAACAAATACCGTGTTGCAAATTAATGAGGAACTTTGGGACTTTTGGACATTTAGAAGCACCTTAGCATCTGAAGATGTTATGATGAGAGACTGTTGAATTGAAAAAAACAAAAACAAAACAAAAATACCCTTTCCATTTAAAGCACCCTGAAATCTATACATGCACTGAATTTTAAGAAAAGAATCTGACTCTTGCAATTTGTTAAGTTCACCACTACGGGGATTCATCAATATTATTCAGTATGGCCCAATGCAGTAATGAAGTTTTGCAGGAAGGAAGGACATTTCCTTTACATTCAGGTCACGTGTTTCGACAGCATTATAATACAGCACAGGACAAATCTGATAAATGATTTAAATCTGAAACACAGCAACAGTGGAAATGAACAGTTGGCTGCTTCCAGAAAAGAAATCCGGCAGCAAATGGATAATTAGCAAACAATTCGACTGGACAATCTGCACACGTGCAACATTTAATTCCAGCTTTCAACACAAGAAGCATTTCAATATGGCAAGCTTGCCAGGTAGATGAACAGTGTCACCATAGTTGCTGTCAAATCAAGTCAAACCAATTTTAATATAATGCCAATCCTTTGACATTCAGCCCTTAGAAAGCACAGAAAAAAAGACAATTTTAGTGAAGAAGAGGAAGAAAAATTAGCATGCAGTTGCTCCTATCCCCTTGTCGATACACATGTAAATGTAAACAGAAGTGCTGTTCCAACACAGATTACTGCTCTAATACTCTGCCCAACAGCAACGAAAACTAATGAATCTACAGCAAATAAGCTGAAATGCCACAAGTAAAAGCTCCCATACTTGTTTGGAACTTAGTTGGCAGACCATGTTCATACTCAATTAAAACAGCAGATGTGTACCTTTATGGACTCCACATGGACTGTAGCTGTGAGGGGATCAATAAAGAAAGCATTGAATCCTATCTTTGGAGGAAAACACCCGCTTATTGCAGTCATAACAATGACACAGGAAATGCAATATTGGAATTCACTCATATTGCTTACACACAGGAAGAGATTAGATACATTTTCTGATTATCTGTTGTAGCTCCACTCTTGATTACTGCTATTTTCCTTTCATTTCTCTCTTAATTTCTTAACGAAAACAGTCAAAGAGGAACAGACATGAATTTTGTTGGAGGTTTATGTTTATATACAAGTATTATCATGTCTTAGGAACAACATCAAGCTATTTCTATTTTAAAAGGGTTCTTATAAAGTAGTAGCAGTATGATATTGTAAATGGTATTAGTAAAAGAACACCTTAAATGGTACGAACAAGTTTTCAAGATGCTTCAAAATACACATTATGAAAAGGAGATACCTCAGCATACTTAAAATTTCGGATTCTTGCAAACTCAATGTTGGATGACTTTGAAATACAAACACGCCCATATCTCTCAGCAGCAGCAGAAAACGTGTTTGGGATCAAACTCAATGATTTATCCTGGGCTTTTCTACTTGTGTCTTGTGGCTTCCTGAGAGAGAGGGGTGTCTTTATATTTATGACTTGTTTCATTGTGAAGTTCAGAATGCTACAGAAACTCTAGGGATGGAGCTGTCTTGTTGGAAGGGGTACTTGACGTTTCTAGCAAGTACCTCTATAAAACTTAAAGTGGGATTAAAAGGATGGGAGGTCTTCAGAAGAAGAGCAACGACACATTAATTGTGTTGGGAGGAGAAATAGTCAGAGCAAACGCACCTCAATGTTACAACCAGTCTCTGCAGAAGAAGGAAATATTCTAAAAGTAACTGGGAAACACCATGTTTTGCTTTCAAGAAAATTAACATTGAAGTGCCTGAGAAAATAAAACCAAGATACCAAGCCAACCAAATTCAATTTGTAAAATGCCAAATTTAAATTTAGAGCCAAATACTTGGTTATTTTTTTCTGCAGTGGGTGTCAAGACAAATGTTCAAAGGGTTTTTTAAACCCATGAATTTCAGAGAGTAAAAAAGAGCTTTTAATTGAAGAAACAGTATGTGCATCATAGTTGCTTAATAATTCAAATAACAACAGATAGTTACTGACGGAGTAAAACATTTCAGCTATGGGACAATCAAATTATTTCCCACTCCAAATGCTTTAAGGGAATGATTAGACAATGCTTTTTCAATAATTTAAAACCAATTGTATACTTTTGAAATGGCTTTCAGTGAATTCAGACACAGAGCTTTTCTAAGTATACTGGAGTGTCTTTGGTAGAAAGTAAAAAACTACTACTACTACTACTTCAATTACATATTGTAGTGAATACCTAAGCGAACAACATAAGTTTATTACACTTTTTTACTTTTTACATAAACTTAAATTAGTTACACCTTGTGAAAGAAGGCAACATAAGGAAACAAAGAAAACAAACTCTTGATTTTTCAAAAACCTGGAGTGTTTTTAACTTTAGAATTCAACATGATATTTTAAACTCTTATGATATTGATATTTAGGAGGAACGAAGATTGAAATAATGTTGAATGACATTAAAGTTAAACATTTTAAAAATTAATGTTAAAATTAGATTAGCATTAAATTGTTTTGCATTTATATACAAAATTGTTTTATTATTTTTGTCAATGGTTAATCTTCAAATAGTATATTACGTTTACACTGGGAATTGATACTCAATAGTGTATCCTTAAATTGCCAGGTAGTTCTATATAATCAGAATTTAAAATCACACTCTGAGGTTTATTCCCTTGTGACTTTCAATTCTTATTTACTGCAGACTAATGAGAGGATTTTTCATTAAGCTCAGCTCCTTTTTATGTCTGCATATACTAGGGAACGAAATCAATAAACTCTGAAAACACCCTTGATATCTATTTTAATGTCCAATTTACAGAGTTACATAAACTAAATTAATAATATGAAACCATATGTTGAAATACCTACTTTTGTCCAGAAAAGAATCCAAATGAAAAAAAGACTGATCTACAGAAGTGTTGGATGATTCCTTGATTCCTGGAAAACTGCTTTTCAAATGATTTAGTTGTTATTGTATATCTATCTGCTTTGAAGTACAGGAGTTAATATGAAGCACTGTTTCTCACTGATAATGTACCTACTGGAATTATGGTGTGATTATGAACACAAGACAAAGAAGCATAGAATGTCATTCTACAGTTTAATTATTGTAATCATAATATTTTAGTAAAAAAAATACACAAGGCCTGAAAGCATGTGCTAAGGCTATTGTAATTCAGTGTCTGTTTCAGCTCAACACTGCCCTCTATACTCTCAGTTAATTAAGAAACCTGCGTCACAGCACCATCTCTATGGCAACCAAGGTTAGATACCACAGATAGGCTTTTCTCAAAGCCCTGAATGCTGCCACCCACCGGGTGCTTTGATAAGATAATATTCACAAGCTATTAGTCCATCCCTGAATCTACAAAGTGCTCAAGGGCACGAGTTTGATTTACAACAAAGAAAGCAAAATCACTGTTTTCAAAATGAAAAATGTGGGGATAAAAAGTGTTGTTGCTACACAGATTTTATTTAGCTCCTCATATAACATGACAAAAAGTCAACACATCAAACTCTGTTGATATCTGTACCCCAAATTTTATGTGAAACATAACCTCTTTAAAATATTCATTCTGTTTTGATTTTAATCTTTCTTTCCCCTTCTGTTTCATAAACAACCACATTTTCCTTAAGTGATAAATGCCTGTGTATAAAGGATCAAGACCAAGATGCAGAAAAAACAGCTGTCTGCTGGCAGGCACATGGCTCAACACATGCTGCCCAAGCCCCAACCCTGCAGATCAGGCCTATCTGAGAGAAACTTATTTTATAGGCATTTCAGAGAAAGGATACATGTGGTGTCAGAAAAATACATAATTATAAAAACACACCTGAAGAAGGCTCCACAGCCAAAATGTTGTGTTTTCTTTCCTCTCTTTTCGGCATGGAATAAACCTATTATGTGTTCCTTTGCATTATAAAAACATTACCATCTCTCTGAGCTTATCTCATTTGATCCAGAGCTAAGCAAGCCTAGGAATGATTTAGGTGGGAAGACAACTAGGCTAACTGTTGTAAGTGATGCTGGTGGAACAGTAAGTGGTGCTTTTTCCTCTGGATCAGAATTTTACAGTGTTACAGTGTTAGTGAAGGAAACACTAATGTAGAAGGAGTCATCCTTCAGATGGGATATTAAAGTGAGGTCCTGACTACTCAGTCATTAAATTCCTCTAGACACTGAAGAATAGAGGAATTCACCCCTAGCATCCTGGCTAAAATGCTGCTCTAGACTTGTATAAGTTGTAGAAATAATGGATTTTTTTTAATTGTAAAGAAAACTTTAAAGTGTGGTAGGAGATAAATATATCTTCCTAAAGCTAGCTGGAACACTTTAAGACTAGTCCAATCTTGATACAGGATTTCTAGAATGTGCTGAATGCAAAACTGACTCCCTTTTCATATAGATCTGTATTAAAACAAAAATAACAGCAAAGGTGGCTATATCACACACCAGTATTTCACACCACTCCTGTGGAAGAAAAACATTTCATCATATCATACATCATGCTAAAATACAATTACAACCCCTTATGGAGGGTAGATGTCTGTAACGTACACTTTTTTTCCCCCACGAATGTCTAACAAGTAATTTTGAATCTCTACAATTTTCATTACTGAGCTCTTTGTTATGCTGTAAGATAAACCATTTAAGTTTTAAAATATTAAGGTGACTGTAAAATTAGTAAGAACTGTCACTGAAGGTGAACAGTGCTATTTACACAGAAAAAAATGATAGGCTTCAAACCACAAAATAGAATTGTTTACAGCAAAGAGATTGCTTCTATTGATTTTTTTTTCTGTCCCTTGAAAACAGTAATACTTTCCTAAGGATTAATTTTAAAATGGCAATGATCCAATAAATTTGTAATTTATGACTTCACAACCTAGGAAGACCAATATAGCTGCCCAGGCAACCGAAAACAAGTGGACACGATGTTTTGGACCAGAGCATCTGCTTCATATAGGGACCAACTAGAATGGAACTAAGGTAACTTGTGGCTTAAATCCAAAATGGCAGATAACACTATAAAGGAGGTAAACATCATCTGTCATTTTAAGTAGACTTAAAATTGACTACCTTTCACCTTTAAAATTCTGATTTTAACACTGATGCTATTTACAACCACTTTTTCAGGCTGTCTTATGTTCTATTTGTCAAAAATAAAAGCATATTAAGTTTACTCAAATTACTGTTTGTTTTTTCTTTATGAGACATGGTTATCACACCATATGCAATTCCAGATCTAGGTCTCAATAGCGGTACCCAGGATCTGAAAGAAGACTATGACTTAATCACATGTGTTGTTGTTTTAAACAATAATTGTCAATGATACCTCTTCAAACTAAAGAACAGTCATTCATACCACAATAAGTAGTTAAGATACTGTAGTGAATTCACAAATTAAAAGGGAACTGCAATACTATTTTTATATTTTGGGGTTAGAATAAACCAACAATAATAAGTACATTTCATACCACAATGAAGCTACCAAGTACACAGTAATGTATACAACCTGCAATTCATATGATAAACGGGAAAAAGTTTCAATGTGTAGAGCCACATTGTTGTCATTGTTTGCAATTCAGAACAAAGCAACAAAACTTCTGATGATGTGAAAGCATCCTTATTATATTGTAAACATGCTTTAGCCCGAGCAGATTTTGCTATTATATTAATAGTAAATATAATAATGAAATTGACACATACAAGGCAATCTGTTTTTTAGATACTTTTAAGTATTGCAAAAAAAGAGCAACCTGCCAACCAACTAAAATACACTATAATAATTTACATTGTTAGGAGACCATGTTTCTCATTTGATTATAGCGACTAGTGAGCAGAAAGGGCAGCTTTCTTATCACAATTTGCACAAACACTTTTCTGACTTTCGTCTGGTTTCTTGTCTGACTGTGACAACATGGCAACCATGCAGAACTTTCACAAAGTTCACAGCTTTAAAATTTAACCATATCAGGAATTCATTTGTGTTACCCAGATTTAATAACCGGTCTGAAAAACTGAGACTGCAATTCTCCTTTAAGATGCAAGATGCAAATGTATGTTTTGTGATTCCATTTAGAAAGATCAGATTATGCAGCTCTGCTCTGAGTCCTAACTCCTTCCTTACAGTGCAACACAGGTTGTACAGTCATATCTTATAAAAAAAGTTAATCTGCAATCAATCCATTTGAATAGTAAAATTGTACTTAATTTAGTAAAACAACATGTTTTAAGAGTAATATTATACCAGTTTTTATGTAACTTTATTAATTTGCTCATATATTTCTAAACTACAACTCGTGGTTTAATAATTTATGAAATAACTGGGGATATGGGACTGAATTAAACAAGGTCTGCTGTGCCTCAAGGTTCACGGGGTTCTTATCAACACTGCCTGGCGAGAAATGTTAATATTCATTGGACATTTTCACATGGGATCAATTTCTGCAATGAAACTGCCTTCACATTAAACCACTGCCTTTTGAAATAACATGGGCAAAATGTTTCCATGAGAGATACAATCTGCACGAGGGAATCAGCGAACAAAATGAAAGAGTGTAATTTACGGCCCATAAAGCTGCTGTTTGTTCATGGATGTTTCCTTTTAAATGCATCAAACCCTGTCTTCATTTGGCATTGATGCAGGGTATTATTCATAGTGAATATCAAAAAGACCTGCAAAGCTTTAGGAATGAGTTCCATTCGGTATGGAGAAAGTATGTTCATTACATACTTTTTTTAAATAGCTGAAATATACGTCTAACCAACTGGGCATTTTACTGAAGTACCGAACTTGTGTCCTACCAGAGGTTTGAGAGTACAACCTTCCATCTAGATGTCCTGAGCCCTAATCACTATGCATACACAAATACAAAAGAATTGAATTATAAAAAGGCAGGTACATGCACACAATTGGGTAGCAATGTGAGAATCTAAAAATGAGGATTTGTGGAGACTAGGGGATCAGCATCTAAATGTATATAAATACACATTACTGAAGATGAGAAAATAACTTTGGTTAAAGCTGGTATCACTTTCTTAATGCTGCATTCTAGATGTATCTGTAAACATTAATGTCAAAAAGCACCATGTTTCAGATCAATCAAGATGCTTCCCAAAATGGAATGGAAGATCAAATGCACGCAAAGCTCCTGAAGTCATTAAAAAGATTGGTGATCGATTAAATGGTAAAAGCCAGACATGCTCTTATGTGCAATTAGATATCGAACAATATGAACAGTGATCTTAAGTGAACTACAAACTCTTCAATGTAAAGAATACTCCTGTAGCCCTAATGGTGGATTTAAAGCTATATGAAAAAAGAAATGACACTGGTGATACTTCACTAGGGATTCACCCTACAGATGATACTGTATTTATTTCATAATCTCAGCAATCTCGCAAGTGTCTGATATTATAGGCATCTGAGATTACAGAAACATCAACAGAATTACCATTTTCAAGCAGAAACGTCCTCCTATTAAAAGTGTGGTGATGAAATTACTCTATATGTATTTTGTGAAGGAGATGAGACTTGTTTATCTTTAACAAAACATTTTACCAACCACTTACTCATGGTTTGGTATTAAATTTCACAGTTAAGAAAAAGAAAATGTAGAATAACAGAATGTACCCTAGCACTGTTTGAAGAAATATTAGCTCAGGATCCACATAATGTACCCACAATATTCAGGCAAATATTCAGTTCTTTATGCAACATTTCCATAATAAAAAATACCTCAAGTCTGCAATTTGTTTTTCAAACACATAGACTTCAATCCCTAAAAAACCCTGACATGAAAATCAAAATGGTAAAGTTTCAAATATATACCATTAAAGCTTTTTCTCCAAAACATTTTTATGGCATTACAAAAATACTCTCCAGACACTTAATAAAAAGGTCTTCTGTTGTAGCTATTCAAGAGATGCAGTTGCCCTGATCTCCAGAGATTGAGCTCTGAGATTCAGATGTTGCAAGTTCAAGCCAAGTTGTTAGACAGCTGTAAGCAGGATCCCCCCCCCAAACACAATGGCCTGCAAACAGCATAGACGCAACTAGTCAACCAGCGATCATTCAACTCCTGGCAATCAAGGCTAACTGTCTGGCAGTGTTGTTGGAGATGAACGTGCCTCTCCAATAGAAGCTCTGAACCTACAGTAACTCACCATCAAAAAAGGAAGAGCTCAAAACATGAGTGGGTCAGAGGAGCCTGTGTGCACCTCCCCATTCTCCTTATGCCCATTTTAAACTTATATTGGCCATATCACTTCATTGGCCATATACAATTTCTTGTATTAGGAATTTGTCTTTTTGCATACCCCAACTTGTTCTCCCTGAGACACAAACAGGGAGAGAAGCTTGGGGTCAGAGCGCAGGGTCAGCCATTATTCGGCGCCCCTGGAGCATTTGGGGTTAACGGCCTTGCTCAGGGGCCCAATGGAGTAGGATTCCTCTGCCTGCCATGGGATACGAACTGGCAACCTTCCAGCCACAGGCACAGATCCTTAGCCACAGAGCCACTATACCGCCCAATTTTTTATACTTGGTGAGATTTTAATAAAAAATGCCTAGAAAATTAGAAATTCTAAGCATATACCTGTCAATATCATATACAAGTCATATGTATAAAGTAGTTCAAGTTCGTATCTGCGTCAGTGTGCATAAGCTGCAAAGGAACAGGTAAAGGTTTATTCCAGAGTGAAAGGAAAAGGAAAGGGACATGATGTTTCGAAGGTTACAACACACCTGAAGAAGGCTCAACAGCCAAAACTTTCGTTTTCAGCATGTATAAAGTAAGCTGGTCTTTCCAAAAAAAAAGGACTCTGAAGTCTTTGATATTCTTATAACTGGAGCCATAGGGAAAATACATCCAAATACAATAACACTCCTCAACAGGGGGCGTTCTGTTAGTTTCTAAGTGATCGCCACTGGCTGCCTGTGAAAGGTCATTTTCTCAGGTGAAAGCAACAATGTTGGTATCCTCTGTTCTGTGCCAATGTCGCTCAAGTGATAAACATACATTGATATTCAGTCATCGACTTCTTCAAAAGCAACACTTTGGAAACCAAAATGTATAATAACAGTTCATCCAACTCAAATTGCTTCTCTCATATCATATTTTACCAAGGATATTAGAAGATAAAATTAAAGCACTAGAGCAAACAGGACTTACAATGATGTCTGTTAATAATAAAGTTTTACAAACCACAACATCTGCCATTTAAAATGTCAAATATGACTTGTTGGTTTTGCTTTTTATTCTGCAAAGCTTGAAAGAAACAGGTGAAAATACCGCTTGCCCAACAGATGGACCCGACAATTACAGAGACTACTTAAAAATCTTATCACACAGAAGGTTTCCAAAATGTCACCACCAAAAATAAACAAGTATATGCTGTTCAAGAGAGCCCATCAGCTGTGCAGACCTGGAGAACTCTCCATTGAACAGAGATTATGAAAAAATAATTAGATGTTAATGGGTTAAACTGCTCAAGAGCCCAGCTGGCCTCTCTGTTTAAACACTCTGCGGCCGTACTGGCTGAAAGCTTGGCACTCCATTCAGTGTGAAAAGTCAAACAGGTCATGCTAAATGCTTTGGGAGCAACGGGGTTTCAGAACTATGAAAGTCTATGATGCCTCTCCTAACCATGCCAGGTGTGTCACTATTAATTAAATGATATCCTCCACGGCTCCAGATTAAATATCTCTGAACTCTTTAGCAGCCAAGAACAGGGTTTTCAAGAAAGGGCTTATTTTGTACATAGAATTTATTAGCAGTATCGCATTAGGTTTAAAGGCTTGAGAAAAAAATAACGGCCAGGAGGGATTACTTCCCCATGTAAACAGTTTTTCCATAATGTCCACTAAGACTACAGATATTTCACCCGTCAGAACTCCAGTAATCTGTAATTCTTGTAATTTAGTCATTAAGTAAGGTATTTCTCCAAATCTGTCACTGGGAATGTCTGAAGAACAGAGCCTGGCATTATGAAAATTCTGAAGTGGCACTTTAAATGGATGGAGTTAAATAAACTAATCAGATCTTTATTAATGATTTTTGCACGGTCAAGCCCTGACTCAAAGCGCCTTATAAGGTCCAAAAGAGAGACACTGTTAAGGGGCATACGCTTGACAAAACAGATCAATATGCTCTCCACACAGTATCAGTGTCTCTACCTCATCCCTAAACACAGAGCTGGTTTACATGGCTGGAGGCTAATACTGGGACTGGCTAACAGGCTGTACTGAGAGCACAACAATTTGCATTCTCATGTCAGTCAACCAATCTTGGTCATGGGAGTGAAACAGCACCCCTCCCTGCAGACAATCTTTGAAAAATCCATAATCAAACAGGCAGGAAAAATTATATCAGATCCTTCCCACATCCTCAACTCTGAATATCAACTTCTTCCTTCTGGCAAACGTTTTAGGGTTCCCAAATGTAAGTCAGGCAGATACAAACATTCCTTTGTTCCACTATCCATTAATGCTGTCAACCCAAATGTCAAGGATAAACACAATTTTGACTTTTACAACCCACTTGAGTGGGATATGTTTTATGATGCGTTATAAATGTTACATGTTGTTATGTGCTATACTGTACATGTGCAATAGAATGATGTGCAATGTTTTTCTTATTTTTTGTAATAGTATAATGTGCAATGTTTTTCTTCTTTTTTTTGCATTCTATTTAAATGTACAGGAGTGCCGGGTGTTCATAAAAAAGTTCCCTCAGGGGACAATAAAATCTTAGCTTATCTTATCAATCTAGCCACACAGTCCAGTTACAGCAGTCCAGCTGCAGCTCATTTAGAGGGGGGCAGCAAATAGGCCAACTAAAAAGACCTTATAGACCAGAAAGTTGTAAGACATTGAAGAAGAATGAAGAGGCCCTTTAGTTTCAGGTAAACTTTTTATTACTATGAGCAATAGTGAAACACCCTGTACCTTTCTCTTAAAAAAACACTGATATAGCCATAAAAGTGTGGCTGCTACAAACATATTGGTCGATATTATATATATCCTACAAGAAACAGTGTCTCCTTTTCCAGATATGAGGGCTCAAGTACATGATGTGTGTGGTAAGTGTAAATGTCTAATGTCTAATGTAAGTTGTACATTTCTGGGTCCTCAATCCCGCATTTGTTCTTCTTGAGCTTTTGGAAATAAAACCAAAACCACTTCATTCCACTTTCTTGGCGAAGGTGCTTTATCTTTAGAAAGCTGATGTTGGATTTATTGATTTATTTGTGCTGTTCAGTTAGGGATTATTTTCTACCTCACCATCATTAGGGATCATTATTGACAAACTTCATTATGTTGAGCTCTGTCATTTTTCTGAGATGCTCTCTGAGTGACACTAAGTATTAAATTTAAAAAAAGGTGTCTAGGATGCCTTACAAAATTAGAAAATAGTTCCACAGAACGCACATTTTGAACAAGATTTTTAATCGCATAGTAGTCATCGACAGCAGTATTACCATCTGTCGACTGATCTGGGAAATCAGAAGCTTTTCAATATCGGGTTAGCCTCCGGTTTAAAATCAATGACCACATATGGGGGCCAAATGCACAGTGTCGGAGGTGACATTAAACCACTCTCCAGTATGGTCATTAGTACTGCTCATAAGAGTAGGGATGTTACATCCACGGTCCCGTCTGAGTTCTGCTCTGGGCTTAAACAATCTGGCCTACTTAGTGGATACTTTCCTATATGCAAATTACTTTGAGATGAAAATTTTAATATAAATGCATTGAATTATTTCACCTAGTAAAAAGAAAACTCAGCCTTTTATTAATAAACATTTGGGTTATAAAGCTTTAAGGTTTAGAGAAACCTTCCACTGCATAAATTCAGTTAAAATATTCTAAGGACTTTCTTACATTAAAAGATCCTAATTTTTTACCTTATATATGTTTATATGTGTAATAAAAGGAGAGAAGACCACTGAAGTTCACAATAACTGTATGAAATGTCAGTGGCACAAGGCTGTAATAAGAGGTGAGCATTAGGAGCTTGTGTGGTATGCCTGGATTTGCAGTTGTTACAGGATTCACCATTTAAGGCATTCTAGTGATGTGCATTCTAGCACACTGCATTTTCAAAAATTTTCCAGCATTCCTGAGATACCGAATCAGTGTGTTATTGGCCGGTGATACAAATCAGGCATTTTGAGATTTTCCTCAGATAAGGTGTGTCAAATCCATTGTCTGAATCCAAGCTCAATGAGCCTGGTAGCCATGCCTGCAGTTGCTGTGGAGTTTATAGGAACAGAAAACATTAAGTCTTGTATTGCTAGATGAGACTGTTATAGTGACATCACTCTCACAACGCTGTTTCAAATGCTCTTGTGGTGTTGAACAAAAATAAGGTTACAGACAAGAGGAGATCATCTGGCTCATTTGGCAGTTAGTAATTCATCGATCTGAGTACCTCATCCAGCCGATTCCTGAGGAACCCAGGATTCAACCCCATGGCTGACTAGCTTGTTGAGTGTATTGTGTCCTGTCTTGTGAAATTTTCTTATTTATTGTTGTAGTCTTCTTATTTATTGTTATTGTCATCCTGTAAAGCGCTTTGAGAAGCCACCTTTAAAGGCGCTATATAAAATAAAGTTTATTATTATTATTATTATTATTATTATTATTATTATTCCCACAACCCTTTGTGTAAGAAGTGCCTCCTGTTCTCAGTTTTTACTGCCCTTGTGTCCTCTGTTTCTTGTTTCACTGTTTAGTCTGAGGTGTTGCATTTTGAAGATTTTTAATAAATCCTCAGTTTGGTGCCTATCTGGGCTCTACTAATCGGGCACTCGGAGATGGCTGTTCAAATCCATGGGCCATCCATATTCACTATGTCAGGCTATTGCAACTACGATAAAGGCCTCCGAGTATGATTTCTGCAGTACAATGAAGTGCGGCCATGTACATGTCTACTTCACATATATTCAGTATATTAAATATATATGGTATATAACACTCCTATATACTGTACAAGGGTGACACTGTATAGGTGATTCTTTGTATCTCTCATATGGCTTGTGGCTGTGGATTCACAAATGTTCAATTGTTTTTACCCATTTCAGATACTCGGATTGCATTGTAATTTAGCATCTCTGATTAAGTTTCAAATAATTAATAAACGGTGTTGTAAGGCTGACTTTGTGAAGCTGATATTAAACCTCAAGGCTCGTCTAGGCTTATCTATTCCTGTGTCTGATTAAGACTCTCAGCCTCTCTTTGCAGTAAATAATTGACTGTTGAGCTCTAATTAAATGTTACCCGATAAAACATTGGAATACACCATCAGAAATTATATTCAACAGTCCAAAGAGCAAAATGAGAAAGACAACAGACTGGAAGTCAAAGCATAAGAACTAGTGTAGCACACAAAACAAATCTGTAAAAGCCTATTTACCCTTTTGGTATGCTGCTGTGGAACTTAGAATTAATAAATAAAGAGCAGAAATGGGAAAACTTCAACAAAATACTTTAATAAATGAATCATATCTACAAGCACAGCTCTTTGAGAATGTAACCAGATATTATCAATATTTTCTGCAAAAAAATGTCATTCTATTCTAACCCTCATAATGAATCAAACTACTTAATTGACAAGTCCAACAGGAACAAGGTGTGCCTCTTATTGCATATTTAATTTAAAGGTAGTGGGAAATAACCACAAGGGGGAGCATCACTTCTAATCCTTTCAATGTCAATGTACACTAGTCAGTCCTATAGATAACCTTTTTTTAAAAAAAATCAAGAACATTTTTATGTTACTAATGATTGATGTAAGTAGTCTGTTCAATTAAGAGAACCCTGGTCCTAATAGATAAAAGGTGCTTAGATTCTGATCCCAGGTGATCTCCAAATCATTCATTTAAACAAATCACCTGCTTAACTGAGCACAATGACATTGTTCCATGTCTTCAGAAATAGAGGCTTTGGAGATTTAATAGTGATCTGTATATCCTACTGGACTGGAGGTTTCTAGTACCAGGGGTGAAGACCCCAGGTGGAAACTGTTCAACTCAAGGATCCCAAATGAACTGGTGTAACAGCTTTTTTTAAGTAGCCTGCTTTCTAGAAATAATAATCCTTTTTATTGCCTAGAAAATAGGACAGAGGGGGATATTAAGAAAGCAGTGTCTTAGATCACAGAACAGGGTTCTCAATACTCTTATAAATCCAGTTTCTCTCCCCACTCAATTTATTAACACAGAAGTAAATAAACTGTGTTCCATGTGATGGCTACTGTGTTCTAAAGACCAGCAGTGTTCAGCACCTAGCTTTGGTGCCTTGTCCTGAAACCTGTGCTTTACTAAATACAAATTTAACATAACTAAATACAAAAGATTTGGAATCTTTAAATCCAAATCCCTGCCACACTGCAGCTCTAAATTCAGAGATTACCTGCTGCAGGACTCCCACAACTTGTTGGCACTCCTCAGGTGAAAAATTCATGAAAACACATCCATTGCTTTTAGAAATGTTTTAAACTTCCTAACTGTTCTAACAATAAAGACCTAGATGTTGAAAATGAAAATTGCTTGATGCACTATGGAAAATAAGCCTGAAATATAGGTAAAAACATTTCGCCCTAAGGGAGCATTTCAGTACAGGATTTTATTCTGACATTTTGCCCGTCAGTCAGAATGGTTTCAGTACCTCAGGGACGCTGGGATTGCGTATAGAAATACAATTAATACAACCTTTGTAACCCCTGTAGAGACTTAATAGAAGCTTCCCCATATTATAATTAGAGTAAACTGAATACTTAACACACACTGCTTTGTCCATTTGGCAAAACATCCTATATATCCCTAACAGAATGAGGTACATGGAGAAAAATAGATTTAAACACTGAAAAGAAACCCTTTTAAACTCACACCTAAAACAACCTACAAATAAAAAAATCACACTGGCTTGTGTTTATTTAATCAAATCTCATTAACTCATTGTTTATTCATTGCATTTCAACCAAGTGAGAGAATAACAATACAAGCTTTCCTTCCATAGTACCTAATATTATTCTATTAGTTTCAATTAACACCCCATCTGACTTACACTCTTTTCCCACATGCTTAAGCAGATCATGCAATTAAATTACCAATCTAGCTCAACTAATTTGATTGCATCACACTAGTCCAAAGAAATCTTAACAGATTCTACAGACTTATTTTGGCTTGACATAAATGAAGAAGAGTGCAATTCAGATAAACCAGTTTACAAGAAATCTGAAGATTGCATTTCATGTGATTCTGGGATTGGGGCTCACTTCCAGATTGAAAAATCCATCTACTCCTCATTTATTTTAAATTCACTACAAGTGAGATCTCCCTCAACACCTGATCGAAATAAGAACACTTGGCAAAAAGTGGTTTTTGTTTGCCTCTACATTGTGTGGAAACAAATCAGTTTTAGCTTTTAAATCAAAAATATACTGTAAAAACCTTCCAGAAATAATGGCAATGCAAGTTTTATTTTCTTTAATGGAAAATACAAAAATAAAAGTACAATTAAACATTTTTCTCCTGACAAAAGGATCATTCTATAAAAAATGTGATGTATCCAGTAAAGACAGCAAAAAAACAGCTGTTATGGGTCTCTCCTCTCAGTGTTCTTGTCCTATTAGCTTGGCTTTCCAATTACCCACTGCAAACCCTCAACTCCCAGTATGAGTAACCTTCAGAGATTCCTCCCACAGATGCGGAAATAAATGAAGTGTCGGAAGGATAATGTTTACCATTCTTCGTGTTTTCAGCCTGCACTCCTACAAGCAGCAGGGATTGACCTAAATTTCTCGGCTGCTGCTGAGTCAGAGAAGGACGTTAACACGTAACGAAAGGGAAGCTTTATCCACAGCAAAGTACAGTTTGACACTGAAAGAGACCACATCTGCTGAGGTCTAATTTTAGCTATAATAACCATTTCCCAAAGTCCTAGTTGGATACTACGTCATCCCCAGTGACAGGCAGACTGAGAAAGATCACGTACATACAAGAGCATTAAACATGCACTATTTCTCCCTTTCATTTCTTAGCTACATCTGTTAAGCATCACAGTGGACTAGGATTGCAGCAGTCAAATCACTTTACAGCAACCAGAATTTCATTGTTCCACTGTTCTCACCTCACAGTCTTGTGGCTCACATTTTGTTGAATGATTCATCTAATTTGATTCTTACTCTTTAATGATGTCCATTCAATCCTCTGAATATTACAATTCTAATTGCAATAGAAATCTCAGAGAAAAAGGAATTATAACATTATCAGCAGAAATAATTTCCCAATGTTTTACTACCTTCTCTTAGTCACCTTCTCTAAACTCCTTCAAATCCAGACTCAAAACCTTCTTCTTCAGAAAAGCCTTTACTTAACTGATTCCATTCTTCACCCCTCTGCTCTTCTTAATACCATCTTCCACGGTCTCCTCTATTTTTATTGTTGTATTGTTGTAATTATAATTGTGTCCTGTCTTGTGAAATTTTCTTATTTATTGTTGGAGTCTTCTTATTTATTGTTATTGTCATCCTGTAAAGCGCTTTGAGAAGCCACCTTTAAAGGCGCTATATAAAATAAAGTTTATTATTATTATTATTATTACAAGTTCAGTGCTGTTTGAGCTCCTCGATACTATAATTATATAGTAACAGCATGCTCTAACCCTGCTCACTTACTGATAACAAGTCATCTAAACTCTGTGATAAGACTGAATTTTCAATTAGATCACAGACTATCTTCACTTAGTAACCAAAGGATGAATATTGGCAAAAAATTAGAATTACTTTTGTTGATGCTTGGAACATACCTTTAAGTATGGCGATTTAGATTTTTCTTATTTTCTAGAAATTGAAACCTACAGTAAAATGAAGATTAGGTCAAATATGCCAGACTTCATAGGGATGTGAAAGACTGATGAAAAACATATGACCACAAGCATGATGTCAGCCTAATAAGAAATGTATGATTGCAATCTCTTCCAGCTTGTAGTATACAAGTCATGCCCCAGACAAAAGTTCTTTTCATCTCATCATAAATTGCATTACATATGTGGTTAGCTGTGATCTCATCAGTGTGTTAAACTAACGTAACATCCACTTACAGTGCTGTGTTTTGACAAGGCTCCATTCGCTGCAATGAAATGCAACTGAGGCCATAGTTCAACCTGGACAAGACAAGCCCCCCAAACTCCTAAACAAGATTCATAATCTCTTAAAATATCAATAGGCTATTTTCTGTATGCATGAAAAGGTTATTAGAATGAATTGTACAAAAGCAGATGAAAGCAGGCAAGCAGTGCTATTTTCAATCCAGTATTTTTAGGATCCCATGAATACTGCCAAACTGGATGCTGTCAAATCCTGCTACGACTGACATTGCTGCAAGCCACTTTGGAGTCTATGCCTGTTAGTTTCTGCTTTTGGGTCAGCAGCCAGCATACAACCACTTGGCAAAGTATTGACTGGTACCTTTCCAGCCCCTTCCCGTTAGCATAGAATGTTGGACCCTACCAGCAGTGCAATGACCACTTGTTCCAGCAGGGGGAGTTTAAAGATTTTTTTTTTCTGAAGAGCGCAATGATGAGGATTATAATTAAAATGTAATTAATCCTCACTTTTTAAGATTCTTACTGTTCAGATGCTTCAAATCAGGGAACATCATAAAATGAGCAGATTAAGCTTTTCTCCTTTGAAACCTTCACAAACTGTGGCTCAGATGTACCAATAATGTCTCTGTATGAAACTGCTGGCTTGCTGTACTAAAGAAATTCATAAAAGGGATGTTTCACAGAATGTGTAGTAATTGAACTGGATTTACAATTCCCCTGAGGAAACCACTTCATGATGATGGAAGATATTTTAGACCCAACATTTGGCTTCCCACTTCAAGGAATGAAGAATAAATCAATTATATTATTTGCTCAGTTTCACATGTTTTTGCCAGAAATAATCCACACGCAAACCCCTCCAGAACCTGAAATTTCTTGTTATTTGTATCACAAATTTAAAAGTCACAAGAATCAGGTAATACACTGCATTCCAACTGAATATTAAAATAAGGTTTCTAAACAATTAAAATGGCATCCCTCCATGCTGGAAACAAGCCTGCATTATGAAAGCACCATGTCTGTCACTGGACTGAGTGCTACTCAAAGCAGGGAATAAAAGGAAAGTGAGCTCTGTTGTCATAGTGTTTCTGCTGCCTGTACTGTACAAATGGAAGCCAATTATGGAACAATTTAGAGAAATAAAATTCATTTTTTTAGACAAAGTAAATCACAAATGCACCCATTTATACAGCAAAGTGTTTCACTGAATTACTTTTTATGCAATTAAATCCCCAGTCAGGAGAATACTTGGTACAAAACAGAGGGTTGTTTTTGTTCAGTACAGTGTACACACACAAAAAAAAACTTACTAGGCAGAAAAGACTCCAAGTCGGTACACTGCTCTGTTTATTTTTAGTGGATTATTAGCCCTTACAGAGGAAATACAAAACCAAACTGCCATAAGTACAGCACCAACAGGGCGGATACACTTTTTTTTTTGCACTGTCCTTGAAATCTCCAGGAATTGCCATTCCCTTAATATTGTTTTGCCACATTCTTTAGTGCTGTTCTTAATGAAGGTACATCTGGGAGCCCACTACATTTCAAACTACTTTATGTAGTCTAGCGAAAGAGGAGCACAAAACAACCCTTCTATGACATTTTTCATACTTTTCTTCCTTTTACTATGGTGTGGCTCTCTGAGTGGAAATAGAAATGAACACACTCTGCCCTGCATCATATTATCCCTTAGGGAACTCTGCTATCTGTTCAAGACTTGAGGAGTGTGGGTTATGTATACCAGACAACTCTTTCTTCTTCAGCTTTTATTCTTGAGACACCGAACTTCAAAACTGAGTAGGGAAAAGAGCTCTAGCCCAAGCAAAGGCTGGTATTGTGAGCGGGAGTTTTACTTTTACCTACAGTATCAGCAGGCAGATAAAAGTAACCGTTTGTGTCTGTGGGGCTTAAGCCTTTAGCAACCGTATGCTCTCCTTACTTTGTATGTATGGGCAGTGCTGCAGTACAGCAGACGCAATATATTTTTTCACCTGGTAAATAACAGTGCCAGCTACCAGCCATCAAGTGTGGTAGCATAGCAATATAGAAGGCAAGGTATGAATGACAAACATAAAAGATGATTTTCACATGGCACTCCTAAGGCGAGAAAAATAACTGACAAATTGTATCAATGTTGTGAAGAGCCTGCAGCTACAAGAATAAGTTAAAATAACAGATGTACAGAATTTATCTGTGGTTATTTCATTAATCTGTCATATTGAAGGGTGGACAAACAAGGAGGGAAAAAATGGATGATGCCCTAGTCACAGTTCAACATGACAGTGAGTCTGGTATTAAAACTGTTTTAGGGATTTTGATTTATCCCTGCTAATTTCAGTTCCATTTAAGTCCTAACGGCCTCTTACTGATATGATCATTATTATTCAATTACACATAGGACAAGATAATTAATTATATTAAACTGTTAAATCACATACTTGCATGGAATGTACATTTATTAAAGGAGCAAATAATAACAGTATGTGTTAAATACAGATGAAGCATCTCGTCTAATTCAATTAAATGGCAATTCAATTAAATGGTTCTTCTGTTCATTTCTTTATTTCCCTGTTATTTCTTTTGATGGTTGCAACCAGGGGCCAAGTAACAAAATATCAAATAGAGTCAAGACTTCAGGAAGACTCTTGTCTGTACTAGGCTGCAGCACAGATGTTCCTGTGGGAGAATGTGCTGACTTACAAGAACTCTTGTAAAAAAAAAAAATGTAATGGCAAAAAACGTCATTCTCTCTGCAGGAGTGCTGCTGCAATTCGGTACAGAAGACAGATCCATCATATTAAAAAGAGAAAGTATTCCATTAACAGACAGCCATTTTACAGGACAGCAGATCTTAAAGGAATTAATTAATCTTTAAAAAAATTGAAAATCTATAGTGAATCCAGTCCTTGTATGGAGGTCTGAATAGGTCAGGTTTAATCCTCTACTATGCTCTTTACTTTTGTAAGATATATATAAATATTGCCATGCTTCTGAAGATGCAACTTTTCACTTCAAAGACTACAGAACACTTACATACAACAATGCTTATTGCATAAAATAGTACTTCTTTGGAGCAAGTTGTATGAAAAGCCCCAAAACACAGCTTTTAAAATGCAATCTTATACATCAGTCTCTCATTGGTCACATTTAAATTAGAGCAGACAAATGCTCTATGTCTGCACATTTCTACAGCATGTCTGAAGGCAAGGCTGCCTTCACGATGCAGACTTTGGTGGTTGCTGAGATTCTTTTGAAGCTCAGAACTAGCAGGCCTAGCTAGGGCTACAGACTGCATTTGACATGATACATTAAACAAGACAGCATCACAGATTATAAATGTCATCAACGGTTCATTCTCGAGTGGGGGAAAAAGCAGTTGGAGATGCGGGTCTTAGTAAAAAAAAGTGAAATGTATCTGGCTTATGATTCTGACCTTGAACTGAAAAGTGAGATGGTATATACAGAAATGCAGCACATACAGCTAAACCGTTCAGTTAGGTCAGAAATAAAAGCAGTACAATTTAAATGAATTTATAAATCTTTTCAGACGATCCAAGACTGTCCTGTCTTATGAAACTATAGGTACCAATCTGAAAATGTTGGTTGCCCTAGAGTGTATGTAAGTCAATTCTCTTCCATGTTTATTTTATTTTGTAAGACGTATTTAGAAAAAAATCATTTCAGAGACTGACCTGTGACACTGAAGGAAAAGAACACTACTGTGGCTATTGCACTAAATTACACAAATACAGAGAGAGTCAGAAACACTCGTCATCTGAAACTGACAATATGGTGTTGTGTATATTCTATGTGTAAATTTAAAGCAAATAAACTTCCTGCCAGCAACTGTTTTTGAACAATTTTCAACTATTTCAAACCTGGGAGACATTCTGCGGTTAGGAGTTAAAATGGACAAATGTTTAATAGTGGTTAGGACTCTTGACTTGTTTTTGGAAGATTACAGGTGTTACAGGTTCATATCAGACAGTGTCAGACAAATGAATATGTTAAAAATAACATATTTTGTTCAAAGTTAAGCTTCTTTCACATTTGAAAACTTCAGGGCTGCAGCTTAAACCTTATTTTTGTATACATTGTTTAAAATGTGTTCATATCTCTTCAATCTCTTGCACTGTGGGATTTCTTAATTGATTTATAAATCAACAATTCAAAGATATGCATGATAAATGACTTATGAACAGGTATTGAATATTTGAAAAAAATAAACTATGCAGATGTATCCTATGAAATTTATCCTGGAAAAGTATTTAACTTTTTTTCTATGGTTGAATTGTTTATTTTTAAAATGATGAATTAGATACTTACAATAGGTTTTACTGTGCTCACTTTTAAGTTATGTCAGATGAAATATATCCTGCCATTTCAGGAGCTAAT
Organism: Lepisosteus oculatus; assembly: GCF_040954835.1. NCBI lineage: Eukaryota > Metazoa > Chordata > Actinopteri > Semionotiformes > Lepisosteidae > Lepisosteus > Lepisosteus oculatus. The sequence continues at coordinate 49,397,485 of NC_090699.1, forward strand.
ATTAACACTTCCAGGAAGAATGGGATGCTAACTACATTAATGAGTCTAGCAGATGGATTCAAATGACAGTGTAATGCTTAACTGTTGCTGAAGGCATTTAAGATATAAGGCAATACTATTTAATCCCTCTTCTTCATGTAAGTAACACTGTACCTATTGTCTGATGTAAAAACAGCAGGATATGTGATCTCTGTCAACCTATACTCCTTGATACCATCAAGTATTGTTATTGATAACTAAATGAAAATAACTTCATAACATTTTTTCTGCTCCTGCTGCCTGTTACTTGGTTCATTCCTAACGAATACTAAATGTATTGAAGGATACTTAAAAAGTATATGAATACTGCAAATTATGAAAACAGAAAAACATTAACAAAAAAATAATTTATACAGCCTTCTCGTTTCACATCTTGGAAAACATAAGAACATTAATATGGAGCTCTCTGCTTCAAATCTGTATCAAATCTACGAGGTCCTAAACATCTCAGTTTTTGGAATATACTGTCATTAGAAAAAACTGCATTCAATATCCAGGCAACATTATGACTGTTTCCATTTTCTTTGATATGGAAGGATCATTGGGGGCCAAGGTGAGAGAATTTTTCAACACCAGATAAAGCATTTTCACAGTTGCATTGTGCATTTTAACTTAATACTATTTGTTTTAGCCTTTATGGGTTCACATTGATAGGTCTACCACACGGTACAGTTTATTACTGGATAATATAAAATACTGACAAAATAAGAGAGGTTTAAGATGAAAACTAGAAATTATTTGGCTTTATGTGGTGTTTGGTCCTATAGCACCAACTGTACAGCATCACGTTTTGTTTTTTATAGAGCATTCTACACACACCAGGCATCACTAAGAAATTGATTTGAGTATGTTTTTTATAGTGCTGCTGCCTTAGATGGCACCCTCCACAAAAACATGCATTCCTAAAGCACATTACACCCAGAAACCTCAGGACATGTTTTAATTTCCCTCTCAACACTAGACCGTTTTAGCTTCTTCCAAGATATCACAAGGGTACCTCAGATCATTTTGCTAATCACTATGAAACAAGCTAGATGGGCAGAAGGGACTCCTCTCATTTGTAATTCTTTATTCTTCTCACCTCATATTCTAAGCCTTCAGCAAAACATGCACCTCATGCACAGAGCACGTAAATTACCTGATGATATAAAACATTGTATTAAAATTAAAAAAATGACAGTAAACAGAGAAAGCAATACCAATTGGATTAATCTTGATTTACAGTCTTCAAAGTCACCAAAAAGACACATATGTGCTTAAGCACTCTACCAGCAAAGGTAACTGTGCATTTTATTCAGGGCCATGAGTCAAAGTTCCTCCCTCACAGCATTAGGCCTGGAGTGAAAAACGTCGCTGAAATCTAGGAAGTCTTTTTGTCTCGCATAGATAAAAACAAGGTTTTGAGAAGAGAAAATAAAATACCAAGCAGTTACAGAGTTCTCTTCTCCCATTCACTTCTTCACTATACTCTCGGTATGACCCATCCTCAAAACAGCACTTTCCAAAATAATTCAAAGCAAAGCCACAGATGTCAATCAACTGCTGAAACACACCATAGATTTCCTGGCAAACACAGATTGCAGTTTGCCAAAATGAACTGTAAAACCTGTGCTCTCAAAAAACCAGGCAATACAGTGGTACATACATTTTTAGGTATTAATTTAAAAATATATATTTCCATTTTAACAGAGCACAGATTTTTTTTCCACAGGTAAAAAGAACAATGTTCTTCACCAGAGTCAGCCAAAAGAAATAGATTAAGGGATGTTGACAGTGGGAGCAGTTATGGTCCAAAGAGTTGCAAAATAAACGTTTTCTGTGTTTAACATTAAAAGCCTATCAGGCAAACAAATGGATGGGCAAATTACTTACACGTGAATCCCTTTCTTAGCTGCTCAGCAGTAAGAGAAACCTGAGCTATTTAAATGCAAATGAGATAAATTGCTTAAAACTTGTAGCATAGAGAGGCCTTTTGTGTTTGCCTGTGAAGGCCAAAGATTTTTTTTTTCCTTTCATGATGTGAAATGACCTAGAACCTAGGTCTATATAGTAGACTGTGGCACAGCCTCCTCCAGGTCTTTTTAATCCTTTTGTTTCATTCTGCTTTAATAGCAGATATAATAGCATTGCACTACGACAGCCTAAAACCAGCAAAAGCCACTTAGAAACTTGGGCAAACACAGAGAAATAGCTCAGCTCTTCAAAACATTTTTCAAAGACAATATCAAGCTAGCACATTTTTTTCTACTAGTCTCCTTATCAGCTGCTGACATTCAAAAACGAAGGTGTACTAACTCAAGTAAACACATCTGTGTGTGTTCCAGAACAGACAATCTCAGATTTTCCTGAACATATTTGTAAAGAGAGAAAAAAAGGCATTTAAAACATGTTTTGCACATAAAACATTTGAAATGTATTAGTTAAACTTACTGTGGTTAATGGGTAATGTTCCAGGTTTGGTGCTGCACATTTGATTCAAATTCTTTAAAAAAAATATTTTACAAACTACTGTAAGGTAGTAACTGTTTGCCATGCATTTATAAGGTGCCATTTTCAGTCCCTAAAATTTCACCTTGTGTGTATGAAATTGTCTACAGAAATGAATTAAAAACAAATTCAGAAAGTATTTCTAGAAAGTAAAGCCTAGCTAATTTACCAATGGGAGAATGTAGTTAAATGAGCAAATTCTGATTAAAAAAATCTGAAGTAACTCTGTTCGAAAATGTGTTCTCCAAAACTACAAAAATGTGTAGGCATGGCACGCTGAAAGCTATATTGTAGAATTTTTAATAAATTATGTCAAATTATAGAGTTTTTAATTATGTCAAAATTACATAATTTTTTAATCTAAGTTTTAGTTTACTTTTAATTATTTTCTATTACTGCACTGGAACCCCTTTTCCCACTATAACCTAATAGTAGGCACTAGGTTTAATATTTACCCCGCACTTCTGTGAAACATAACCAATCTCACATTAAATACACATATAATGTTTAGGTTGGCAAAGAGAAAGTTGTTGTGTACATTTCATTTTACAATTTGAACTCAACATGGCACCAAGCAAATGAGAATCTTGGTGTGTGTGTTGTCAAGATTAATGTCAAAACAATTCTTCAAAACAATCTTCACATTCTCTAACTCTAATGCCTCCCATTCTCAGAAAAAGAAAAAGTCAAACCAATTTCAGACTTTTCCATTTAGTCACAGCTCTCTTTTCTAAGTCAGCACTCGAGTAAAAAGGCAGGCCCATGATAACAGAATGGGAGATAAAAGTGGTCAGGTCCAATTGAGGTGGAAGGGGACCTCATTTAACCCAAAGACACAGAGAGACAGAAAAGTATAGTGGTTTGACCCTTGCTGACTTCATTTCATAGTGACATCTGGCCAACTTCAATTTTCCCTGCATTTAACTCAATGAAGGGAGAAAACAATGCAGAAACTTTAAAAAAATGCAGCAATCACAAATCTAATAGAAAATTCTTCCTGGAAAAGTAGTGAAGTCTACAATTCTAAATATTCTCTAATTTGAAGCGTACTATACATTCTTTTTTACATTAAAATAACTTTCACATTTCCTTGTATTTGTCTTTGCCAGCACTTAGAGGACAAAAATCTCCCTTTGTGTTTATTCAATACAGTACTATATAGAGAAATCACACATATTTCTCAAAGACACTAAAATTTTAAATAAGAACAGTTTAAATGTCAAATGTTTACATTTAAACTGGACGGCAAGATCTAGTATTACTACTCTACTTTATCACCCGCCTGTGACAAACATTTTACTTTTCAATTGGCATAGCAAGTTGACTGAACTTAATTAATGTCTCAGGCCTGAGTTTAAATGCAGCTCAGCTCCCACATGACAAGAACTTAGTCAACAGGGGTCACTGGAGTCACATAAGTATCATTATACTCATCAGCCATGGAGCATGAAAGAGACAGAGTGAGAACTGTCTCAGGTCTAAAGCTTGTGAAAGGGTCACTGGATAAAACAGCCCAACTCTCTGAGCTCTGCCTTATACCAGATAATTAGCAAGGATGGGTCCAACGCAATCTGCAATCGACAGAAAGAAAGGGGTGTCCTCTGGAGTTCTGACACAACCGATTGTGCTGCAGGCTCTTTCTCTCTCCGATATGTTCTCAAGCATGTTAAAATTCTACCAGAGAGCCATTACTGGCCTGTATTTTGTAATAAAACTTGAAAACATGCAACAATATGTTGCTAATTGAAATCAATTGAAAATGAGACCAACCAGCAGTGTGGCAACAAAGGATTCCCATCACACAAATTGCCTGCATTGCACTCACAGGTCTATTATTATTATTTTCACATTGCTCTTGCACTGTGTGTGTGCAGAAGACACTACGAGTAGTCTTTTTAAGACATAAAAGCAAAATGCATGCAGGCAGGATAGCAGAATCAACCCACCAATCAGAATAAAAATAGATGTTTGTTTATATAAACCACATTAATCCCTGCTACATTGTTAATGAAACTGAATGAGATACAGTTGCATCATTGCTTTTTGAGCATGTGTTTATTAATATATTTTGTCATCAGGCTTTGCACGTTTTCAAGGATAAGAACAAAATATTTTAAGGTCTTTGCAGGCTTTGCTGATGGATGAAGTCCATTATTTCTTAAGTGACCACAGCAGTTGCTATGGCACTGTGACGTCAGCTTCTTGGCATAAGCCATTATCCATTTAGCTACTGCATGACGCGTTTTTTACCTATTGCTTTTAGAGAAACATTTAACATGAAAATAAAGTTTTAAAGGTTTTGCAACAGTAAACCAGACATGCATACATCTTGTTTGAGCATATTCATGATGCTTGTAAATTTGCCAGCACTTGGAAAATAATTTCTGTGATGCTTGAAATAACTACAGTGGATATAAAAAGTCTACACACCTTTATTGAAATTGCAGGTTTTTGTGATGTAAAGCCAGAAATCAAGATAAATCATGTCAGACATTTTTCCATCTTTAATGTGACCTTGCAACCAAAAAAATTCAAGAGAAAAACAAACAGATAATTATTAGGAAAAATAACTAAAAATTAAAAAACCTACAACACTCTGGTTGCATAGTGTGCACACCCTTTTATAATGGGGGCTGTAGCTGTGTTCAGTGTTAACTATTCACATTCAAAATCATGTCCAAAGGTAGGTAGCATACACCTGCCATCAATGAAAGTGATTCTGATTAACCCCAAATAAAAATGAGCTGTTCTTGTAGGATTTCCTTGAAAC